>NW_027187344.1:4479458-4482565 GCF_028583685.1 Petaurus breviceps papuanus | reverse complement strand
CTATTCCCCAAGGTCCCTATACCCCTACCAGTTTTCCCTCTTCTCATTGAGAAACACACATTTGGATTTCTCCTTAAGAAACTCACCCCCACCCTAACTTCTCTCAAAAAAAAAAAAAGTCCAAGAAACCCTCCCCTAGCAACAGGACATATGCAGAGGAAACTCCTTAGCGTGGACCTTGGGGTGGGAGGTGAGATTGGGGGAGAACTGTCCTCCCCGTCCCCACTTTGGAGGAAATGCAGAATAAAAAATCATAGTGTATGTGTGTGTTTGTGTGTGTGTGTGTGTGTGTATGTGTGTGTTTGAAGGCAGTTACATAACTCCAGGCATTAGGCTCAGGCCGAGAGGGGAATGGGGGGGTGTAGGGGGAGAGAGAGGATAAGGACTAAACTCTCAGAACTGGATGCTAAGGTGCCTCCCCTCCCCCGCTGCCACCAGGAGCCCGTGGGGCCCCGGGGTTTGTAGATTTGTGGCTTTCACTTTCATTTGAAACATTTCTGGTTGGTTTTTTTGGACCCCAAAGAGGGATGGATCCAGAGCGAGCCATTCTCTGGCCAGAGGCCAGCGGCGTCTGGAAGCCTTAATGAAAACCAAGTGTAAGCCCCGTCTCCGGCACCTGTCTCCAGGACGGCCAGCCAGGAGCACTGGGCTCCAATTAGGCAAAGAGTCCAGTGGCCTGGAGACCAGATTTTGGGGCAAGGAAGGATGGGGGTATGTGCAGATGCTGTCCTGGGAGGAGAAGGCTTGCCAGATGTGGTGGGCAGCTTGGGGGGGAAGTGGGGGCAGTCCCAAGGATCCAGAAACTCCCTTAGAGTTCAGGCTTCTTTGGAGATCCTTCTCTAGAGTTCTGAAGTGGCTTGTGGGGTGCAATGAGGTTGGCATTGAAAATCCTGAGGGTTTCTATCGTACAAGGCTATTAAAATTTAACTGGGAAAATGGGGAAGCAATTTGGTACAGTAGAAAGAGCATTGGATTTAAAGCCTCAGGACCTGGATTTGAATCCTAGCTCTGCTCCTACTGTCAATGTGACGCTGGGCAAGTCACTGTGCCTCAGTGGGTTTCAATTTCCTCACGTGTAAAATGAGGGAATTGGACTAGATGACCTCTAGGGTCCCTTTTGTCTTCAGTTCCTATACTGTCTGAGCTGGGTGGTTTGGAGAGCGTTAGCTCTCAGGACGAGAGAGATTCTCTTAGCCCTTTCCTCTCCTGCATTGCCCGAAAATACCCTTTGTGGCTATTTGCTTAGAGATACATCATTGGCCAGGGATGAAAAGTACTTCCACCTCCTCCTTCCCAAGAGACTCAACATTTTTCTGCTGCCGTGAAATAGGTTTCCCCCACCTGCTGGGGCCAGGGTGGGTAGCTGAGAGCCTGGCTTGTGAAAAAGGAGGAGAGGAAGTGGTGCCGGTCAGCATTGCCTTGAGCTCTTTGTGTCCTGGGGTAGGCTTTTCTCTCACCCAGCAACTGGTCACTTTCAAGTTGAAACAAAACCTGGGAAAATGAGCCGGCTCCTTGTCTGGAAACCTCCTGCCCTACTGGGATGGGCATAATGAAAGTCATTCACAGGCTGGGAACCAGTTTCTCAGGACGATTGAGGCTCAGTTCATCAGACTGTGTACAATCCAACCTTTAGATACTTGGCTTTTCCCCCTCTGCGCCCCCCTCCCCACCCCCTCTGTGCCTCATAATTGGTTCTTTGAGGAAGGGAGGGGAGGAGAGATGATTCCATATGATTGTGTTTTTCCTAAGTCATCAACTCTGTTTATAGTAGGTTGGTTTGGTAGGGAATGGGGACAGATAAACAAGACAGGCCTTTTAATTCAAATGTCTGGATGATTATTTAGACTGCAGCTCAAGGCATCTTCGATCTTAGGGTAGGGAGCTCAGGCTCCAGACCCCCGGTAAGAATTTTGTGTTTTCTCTCCCCTATGGGCATCCCTGGTCATTGGAGAACATAAGCAAATAGCATCTGACTTAGTGTAATGTTGGTCTTGTTCTCTCTAGGATGGAAGCTGGATGGCGCCATTCAGGATGGGGCTTCTTGACCTGGTCTCCATTGAAGGGTTTATTGGCTGTGGTGCTGGTGGCTGGGAATGTCATGCTTGTCATTGCTAAGGTGAGCAGAGAAGTTTCCCATATTGCTTTCAGAAGCCCCCAGTCTTGGGAAGTCATCAGCCAGAGAAGGTGCCTTTTGCAAGATGCAAAGGTCATACCCCTGACTCAAAGACATTGAGTCTATTCAGTTAAAAACAAAACAAACAAAACCTTTGGCTAATCATCCAGATACCCAATTGACCCACTGACTTTTTCACTGATTTCACAAATTCTTCAGGGTGCCTAGGTTGATTGGTTTTGGTGGGGGTTATGGTTCCTCTGAGATCTGGCCCTCTGGCAGTGAAGTGGTAGTAGGGGCTGAGGAGGGATGTATCTAGGCACAACTACAACTTGTATGTTGTGGTAGAAAAGGCACAGGATTTTAGCCTCAGAGGATCTGGGTTTGAACCCTGGCTTGAACCCAAGCCTTATGACTTGGGACCCTTTAGGCTTAATTTTCTCTACTGGACCATGAAGGGGGTTAGACTATATGGTCAATGCCAACCAGCTCTGAATTGTCCAGGTCTGGCTCTACTAGACAGCGGAGTCCCCAGATCAGTAATTGGGTGGAAAAATCAGTCGAATCCATTGTTAGACCAAACAATGGGTTGATTGGCTGAACTTTCCATTTTTCAAATGGTGGAGTTGGAACCAGTCAGGATATGTATGAAGAGAATCCATTCCTGGGCAGAAATCTGTCCAACAGAACTGAGATGCCATTCTATCTGGTGAGAAAGGGGACGCGAATGGTGAAATACGCAGCACCAATGGCTTGTAGCCTCACCATGGGAGTGAGGGGCTTCCAATGGCCCCCAAATGATGAGGTGTTCACCCTCGAGCTGGCCATCAGCTCCCCCCTTCATTTCTTAGGCTCATTCATGTCATGGTTAACATTCTCTGCCAGGTAATAGTAACCAGACCATTGTTGCCTTTCTGCTGCCAAGTCTTTAATTCCCTGCAGCAACAACAGCCCCCACCTCATCCCTTACATTAGCAGCTCTTAGTGGACAAGG
>NW_027187344.1:4419048-4479448 GCF_028583685.1 Petaurus breviceps papuanus | reverse complement strand
GGAAGAGCGAGGTAGCTGGGGAATTCCAGAATGTTTCAGGTCACAGGTATAGGTCTCTGGACTTTCTCAGTGAGAATCAGAGCAATTCGAGTCTGGGTGAGAAGCCCTGTCAAGATCTAGGGTGTGCTGAGGAAGTTGACAGTGTTTTATGTCTCTGGTCTAGATTTCCACTGAGCTGCAACTTAATAGAGCACTGTGCTTGGTTGTAGATCAGAAGGGAGCCTGCCTTTTTATCTCAGAGGCTTAGGGGCTCAAGGGTGAGGGGCATCTGCTGAGAATAGAAAGGCAGAATTGTTTGTTCGACCTTCTGCTGTATCTATGAGTCCTTCTCTCCTGACAGGGGACTTGTTGGGGGGCGGTGGGTGCGGGGGACTCTTGCACAGGGTAATGCCCAGACCTCGAATAGCTTAGAAGAAGGAGCAGATGCCACGGCTTACTGGTGGGGAGAATGGACCAAGTGGACGGCTTGTACCAGAACTTGTGGTGGAGGAGTGAAGTCTCAGGAGAGACACTGTCTTCGGCAAAGGTAGGGGTTTACAGGGCAGAGGGAGTTTGGGCTCTGGAGAGAAGGAAAATAAGTGCTCTGGTTTGTTCCTCACATGAGGCATGGGGCAGGGGCTCTTCTGCTTGGCCTATGAAATGGTTTTCAAGACACTCTTTTCAACCAGCAGTTGGCCTGTGGGAGGCGCATAGCATGTCACCCCATGTGGCTCCTGTCTCCGTGAAGCTCGCTTTAAATGACAGTCCATGGCAGCCCAGAAGGGGGAAGAGAATTCAATTCAATACAATTCTACCAGCATTTATTAACATTTACTATGCATCCGGCACTTCCTTAGGAGTTAGGGATACAAAGGCAAAACGCAAGTGTCTCTACCCTAAGCTTCCATTCTTCTGAGGGTGGACATCTAAGTGTATATGTGTGTGGAAGGGTCATAAACACCCCCATCGCTTTGCCTTGGTTACAGCAGAGGCAATGTTATGGCAGGAATTTATGTCCAGGACTCCTGTCTTGTTGGTCACCAGAGTTCTATCCTTTCCCCTCATTGGCTGATCTAGCTCTATACAACTGCTTGAATTTGACCTGAGGAGTCAAATAGCTTAAGATTCCCGGTGGAATGGTCTCCCCTAAGCCAGTCGGATTTTTCCTCAGGAAGCCAGGCCACAGGGACAAACCAAAGCAGGAGGCTTACTTTTAGGGAGTAGGGGAAAAGAAGTGTCCATTCTGGTCCAGCTGGGGAGGTCATTTTGTCAAGGCGGAAATATCCACCACAAGTGCTTGGGATGGGACCAGTGGCCTTTTCTGAAATGGATTCATGGCCTGCATATCCTTATAAAACCGTTGGTGAGATGTCTTGTGACACCTGACATTTTGCTTCTCTGTTTAGGAGGAAGTCTGTCTCAGGACTTGGGAACAAGACCTGCACAGGCACTTCCAAGAGGCACCAGCTGTGCAAAGTACAGGTAGGGGTGCACTGGTTTCTGCCTCACCTAACTTCCTCCCCACCCTCGGCCCAGCTCCCTGCAGACAGAGCAGGCACAGGCCAGGTCCTAGGGGAGTGTCTGAGGGCTCAGGCCCCTGCTTTCCTTCTGCCTCCTTCAAATACAGGGAGAAAAATAACCCTGCCCGTCTCCCTTTCCTAGTCAGTTCAATGCAAGCATTTTGCTCAAGGCTTCAAGCATGGTCTTGCCCTCATGAAGCTTTCTGTCTAGTAGAGGAGACACATAGAAAATGAGACTGCATCATAGGGTTCCAAGCAAGTCATAGGTGGACAGGACTAATGACGCTTAAAGGAGGGAGCAGACAGAGAGGGACGCACAGTCAGGGGGAAAAGTGAGGTCTTCTCCCTCTCTCTTTGGGATTCTCTGATTCTACAGTGGGGCAGGGCTTCTTCACCTGGACCTTGGGGGGTGGGGAGGAGGAGCAAAGGAGGGAAATAGATGAGTTAGAATTCTTTCTCAGGCATTTATTTACTAGCTATGTGACTGGGTAAATCCCTCCCAGACGCAGTTTTCTCATCTGTAAAATGAGGGTAATGATAGTGCCTACCTCATAAAAGTTGGTGGGGGATCAAATAAGATTACATATAGAAAATACTTGCAAACCTCATGGCACTCTATAGGTATCATTGTTATAAATAAATTGTTATCATTGTTAGAGCTTTTGGTGATATGGTATCCGTTTCAGAAGCCCTGGTGTCTTGGTCTGGAGATTCTCAGAATGAGCTTGTGGAAGGAAGTCTTCATTTTAAGTAGTCTTTACAATGCCAATCCAAGGAAGAAAAGTGTGTGTGTGTGTGTGTGTAAGACTTTCATTCTACACTGAATTAAGCAGTGGCTGTGGCATCATGCCAACAAGCACAGGACGCCAGAGCTGCAGTGGGCATTAAAATATATGTCCAAGCTAGAGGAGATCTTAAGACATAGAGTATCAGAGTTGGAAGGGACCTTAGACATGATTTGATTTCAAGACCCTCATTTTAAAGAGGGAAGGAAACAAGCATTTATTAAGCACCTACTATGTGCCAGGCAGTGGGCTAAGCGGTTTACAAACATCCTCTCTTTTGATTCTCACCACAATCCAGGGAAGTGGGTACTATTATTCCCATTTTCAGTCAAGGAAACTGAGGCAAAGAGAGGTTAAATGACCTGCCCAGTATCACACAGCTAGTAAGTATCTGAGGTTGGATTTGAACTAAGGTCTTTCTGACTTCAAGCCCTATTCACCTTGCCCAAGGTGAATCACTTTGCTCAACTAGGCACATCCAGGACTAATTTTGTTGTGCCTTCTCTCCACCTCCCGAACCTGGGCTGATCTTTTCTAAACTTCATGACCAGTATCAGTCTTTTAGAATGTCAGCTCCCTTTAAAAGAGAAAGGCCACCTGATTTGCCTGCTTTCTTGGAACTTTCTTCCTTTTGTCCTTGTCTATTTTTCTCATTGGGGCAGCTAGGTGATGCCATGGTGCACAGAGTGCTGGACCTGGAGTCAGGAAAACTCATCTTCATGAGTTCAAATCCGGCTTCAAACCTTTACTAGACCCTGGGTAAGTCACTTACCCCTGCTTGCCTCAATTTCCTCATTTGTAAAATGAACTGGAGAAGGAAATGGCAAGCCACTTCAGTATCTGTGCTAAGAGAGCTCCAAATAGGGTCATGGAGAGTTGAACATAACTGAGAAATGATTAAACAAAAATGTTTCTCACCAGAATGTGATTAACATGTCCCCTTTTAGGAGTGTCCTTCTGATGGAAGAAGCTTCAGGGAGGAGCAGTGTATATCCTTCAACTCCCATGTGTACAATGGAAGGACGTATCAATGGAAACCCCTATACCCGGGTAACAAGAGTCTCCTTGTCTCACAATGCTACTAGGTCGTCAGTTCTTTCAGAGAGATGGGTCAGCTCATCTCACAAGCCTCCTCCTTGACTGTATTGAATACAGGTTTTGGGTGTTCAGCCAAAAAGCTGCCACACACTGGAACCAACGTGGAATTTGGAATCTTTGGTGGGTTGATGGTTAAGGCACAAACATCTCCAGCAGCAAGAGTGTGGCTTGGGCTGTTAGCAGTTCCACTTCACGTCTGAAGAGTGATTTATACTTTTCGAAGAACTTTCACAAGTTGTTGTTTTTTTGTTTTTGACCTACTATTTCTTTTTTTGTTGACCCACTGAATAGTGCTATGATGTCCAAAGGGCAGGGATTATTAAAGGAGCCCTGGTTGTACAGTAAGAGGACCTAGGCTTAAGTCTCACTTCTGATAGTTCCACAGTCTGGGAGAAATTGGGAAAGCCATGTCACCCCTTGGGTCTTAAATTTATCCATCTGTAAAATGAGGGGGTCAAATTAGAATAGAGACTCTTATTTGTTTTGGTGTCTTGGACCCTGTTGGCAGTCTGGTGAAGCCTATAGATTCCTTCTCAGAAAAATGTTTTTAAATACATAAAATATATAGGACTATAAAAAACTCAATTATATTGAAAATTAGTTATCAAAGTATTTAAAAATCTCCAAATTCATGGACCCCAGATGGCCTTTGACCTCCCTGCTAACTCTAGATCTGGGCTCCTATGAGCTATGACTTCTGATTTATGATGAAGGAGCTGAAGAGAGATTCAGGGCATTTGCCCAGGGCCCCGCACCAGAGTTAGTGGCAGATCCAGATTCAAAGCCTAAGTTTCCTGGATTCCTGTCCAGTGTCACCCCGTCATTGAGCCTTACATCTGTTTTAATGATGCTACTTCCCAGCCCTCAGGTGCCTGAGAAGGGACCCAAGGGAATAGAAAATAGAAGAAAAAGTATTGTAATTAAACTTGATTTGCTTTCGGGATTCATACTATGATTATTAGTGCCTTTCATATGTTTTGGGGGAAGGCTTGGGGTGATTTTTCTTTCTTGTTGTGTGTTACTTGGGCTTATGTTAAAGTAATTTTCCTGAACACATAAGGATGGACAGAAGGATGAATGCAGAGGGAGGTAGCCCACAGTGGTGGTAGGTGCACTGGATAATGAGCCTGGAGATATGGGTTCTAGTCCTTGTACTGCCACTTAATAGTTGCAAGTCATTTCCCTTTATTGGGCCTCAGTTCCTTCATTTGTAAAATGGAGAAGGGTATTTAGCTCTGTAGTGTCTAATTCTTGGAAGGCATGGGGCTGTTGGGTTAAATAACAATGGATATGAAAGTACTTTGTAAATTGTAGAGTAGGGGAGAGACAATCCAAGATGATGTTATAGCTTTGGGTGTGTGCTAGGGGTGTGGAAGGTGGGGAATTCAGCTTGTGATATGAAATTATAGGTAATTCACCAAGAAGACCATTGAGTGTTTCCATCAGCTTGATTTGTCCTTCTGTCTACCCCATCCCCCGCCCTCCTGATTCTCTCTCAAAGAAAACATTACCTGGTAGAGGCTGCTGACATTTCTGGAGCTGGTACCCTGGATTGTGGTCCTTTGGAGGTCCCTCAGGGGTCATTGATCTCTCTGGGGAAGCTTCTTTGTCTCTCCTGTTCCTCCTCGCTCCCTCTCCCAACATCATGCATGGCTACTGATGGACATGCTCTTTCCGTTGATCGTGTGGGTATCTCTCTTGCTTCTCTTTCCCACCAGATGACTATGTGCACATCTCAAGCAAGCCCTGTGACTTGCATTGCACAACCGTGGATGGCCAACGGCAGCTGATGGTACCAGCTCGTGATGGAACCTCCTGCAAATTCATCGACTTCCGAGGGGTTTGCGTGTCTGGAAAATGTGAGGTTGTTAAACATTATAGCAAAAATACTGTCAGTAACATTCAGGAAATTAGCCCTGATCCCATCCCTGGGCCTGCACATCAATGCTCTTTTCTGTAACTTTTTCCAGCCCATTGGATGTGATGGGGTCCTCTTCTCCACCCACACTCTGGACAAATGTGGGGTTTGTCAGGGTGATGGCAGCAGCTGCACACATGTGACAGGGAATTACAGGAAAGGCAATGCCCATTTAGGTAAGTAAGCTCATTTGGTTATCATCTTTGGTTATAGGGAAGGAGGGAGGGGAACAGGGAAACATGGGAGCTTCAGATCCAATGATGATGATGATGATGATGATAATTAATGACAATAAAACTTCAGATCTTTGATGGACCTGGGATCTCAGTGATCTCGGTGGCCTTCCCTCCATACAGATCTCAACCTCTTATCCAGATCTTTCCACAATTCCTTAGTAAAAACCCATTCAATTCACTGGATGTCTTCTGGCACTTTTAACATTTAGTGGATACCTGGAAAGGCACCCGTCTGTGACTCTTGCTCCATGACTAGTCCTTCTTCTTCTCCAGTCATCACTTATGATGCATTGCGTCTTATACACAAATTATTGCTAGTAACATGTTATAACATTCTCATACCCACTGCGCATCCCTCCATTTCCCTTTGGGTCAAATGCCCAATGTTAATACTTCTGTGATAACAAAATTGAGAGAGATAGTATGGTGTAATGGATGGAGAGGGAGTCTTGGACTTGGGAAGACCTGGGTTCAGATCCCGCCTCTGATGCACACTGTCTGTGTGATGCTGGACAAATTGTTTAGCCTGTCATTGCCTTGGGCAACTCTCTAAGATGATGAATTATAACATAGGTGCTGGTCTGCATTAGTAGAGGAACATTCCTCAGTCAAGAGTTCCCAAAGCAATTAAATAATGGGTTCAGTCCAAAATAAAAACAACCAAAAAAAATAATTCAGATCACTTTGGGCAAGGGGGTAACTGTGAACAAAGACACAAAGATTGGAATAAGTCAGGCAGGCATGTTGCAGAGGATGGGAGAGAGATTGGCCTGGTTGGAGTGAAGGTTTTATTGGGGAGTAATTAAAATCTTAGTTGTGGGGGAAAGCTAAGGAGTAATAGCATAGCAAACTGTAATCTAGACTCTGTTTTTTTTTTCTGTCCAGTATGATTTGTGTGTGAGCACAGTGAAGGGCAGATGGTAGGGCTAGCACAATAGAGGAAATGTGGCCACACAAGCTCTTATGGTATTTTCTTTTTAAAAAATATTTAATATTTTATTTTTCCAACTACAAGTAAACATTTTTAACCTTTGTTTTTTATAATCCTGAGTTCCAAAATCTCTACCACCCTCCCTCCCCCCACATAGAGAAGGCAGTTTGATAAAGGTTATACATGTGCAGTCATGCAAACCATATTTCCATAATCGTCATGTTGTGAAAGAAAACAGTATAAAAACCCCAAGAAAAATAAAGAAAGTAAAATAACAGTATGCTTCAATTTGCACACAGATTCAATTAGCTTTTTCTCTGGAGATGGATAGCATTTTTTGGTCATAAGCATTTCAGAATTTGTTGTCTTGGATCTCTGAATATTGCTGAGAACAGCTAAGTCACTCACAATTGATCATTGTATGATGTTGCTGTTACTGTGTACAATGTTCTCCTGGTTCTGTTCACTTCACTTTGTATCAGTTCATATAAGTCTTCTCAGGTTTTTCTGAAAGCATCCTACTTAAAAGATGACATTTTTTTCTTTTCTTTTTTTGGGGGGGGGAGGAGGAAGGCAGGGCAATTGGGATTAAGTGAGTTGCCCAAGGTCACATGGCTAGTAAGTGTTAAATGTCTGAGGCTGGATTTGAACTCAGGTCCTCCTGACTCCAGGGCTGGTGCTCTATTCGTGGTGCCACCTAATTGCCCCAAAAGATGATATTTTTAAAAAAGGGTGCTATGGTTAGTCTCTGCATGTGTGCCATTGGTGCCATGTTGAGGGAAGTTTCCCTAGGGTATCTTTGGTCTAGAGCCCCTTGGGTATGAGACTGATTCAAGGGCAGCCAACTGAAGGGTTTCAAACTGGAAAAATCTTAGAAACCAAGGACAATGAAGGTAGAAAAAGTTTCTTGGCCATCAAGAGAACTTATATACCCTCTTGTACTGTGTTATTATTGTTTGGTAGATGAAGTATGAAGGTCAATGGATTTTTCAGTTAATTCACCAAAGTTATCTTGATTAAGTTCATAGGATTATAGATTTCAAGCAGGAAGGAACTTTAGCAATCATCTCATCCAATACTCTTTTTTTTGAGGGTGAGGAAACCGAAGCTTGGAGAGATTAAATGACTTGCCCAAGTTTTGGGGGGTAACAACTAGCAGAGCCAAGACTAAGAGCCAGGTGTCTCTGCTTTTTTGTGCTGCCGCCCTCCCTCTCCCAGCTTAGGATATGAAAACATGAAATTTTACAAAACTAAAAAGTGAAACAGGTACCTATCAAGGCTAAGAATTCCCTTTTGAGGGAAAGGACAATTTTGGGGCTATTTGTAGACAAGATAGAATGTCAGAATTTTGTATAAATAGATCCCTTAAATGTATATCCTGGGCATATAAAAATTTAAGTAATTGGAAGGAGCAGGAGGACTTATAGATGAGTCCAAGAATGTTCAAAGGAGGAGGCTCACCCAATTGCCCCAATATGATTATAGCCTCTTTAGTTGGTCATTCAATAAATCTACTTGGTCATTCAATTCATTGTCAGCATAGTGTGGTAGAAAGAGCAATGGAATCAGAGGCAGTTAAGACCCTGGTTCTAACACTTAGCCATGTGACCATGGGAAACCTTTCTGAGCCTCAGTTCCCTTATCTATAAAATAGGCATAATAATACAAATATATCCCATTTGCCTGGGCAGCTAGGTGGTATAGTGTTATAGAGCACTGGGTTTGGAGTCAGAAAGACCTAGTTCAAATCCAGCCTCAGAATCTTCCTAGCTGTGTGACCTTGGGCAAGTCACTTAACCTCTTTTGTCACTGGAGAAGGAAATGGCAACTCACTCCAGTATCTCTACCAAGAAAGGTCACAAAGAATCAGACATGACTGAAATGACTGAATACCACCTGCCTCATAGGGTTTCTGTGAATGAATAAATGCTTATTGAATGAATGAAGAAAAGGGCTTAAGATATCTTAAAGCTATATAGAAATATGGGCTTGTTATTAATAACAATAAATAGTCCATCAATAATCACCTTCTATGTGATGGGCAGCTAGGTGGCACAGTGGATAGAGTACCAGGCCTGGAGTCTCTTCCTGAGTTCAATTCTGGCTTCAGATACTCCCTGTGTGACCCTGGGCTAGTCACTTAACCCTGTGTACCTCAGTTTCCTTATCTGTAAAATGATCTGGAGAAGGAAATGCCAAACCATTCCAGTATCTCTACCAAAACAAAACAAACCCAAATGAGCTTATAAAGAATGAAACACTATTGAAAACAATAGAATAGCAAATGTGACTTGCCCTGAGCCCAATGAGGTAGAGGATACAAAAATAGGATTGAGGCATAGTTCCTGTCCTCCATGTATGGAGTCTAGTTGGGGAGACAGGTCATTGAGGTGGAAAGATAGAGAACACGACAACGTCACGTGATTGGGCAAAGGCCAAAGCTTCCACTTTACCCAGGCATCTCGAAAATAGTCAGAGGGAGTGAGTGCCCTTTTTCTTGTTTGTTTGTTTTTTTTAAACTGACCAGAAAGTTGCCTGGTCATTAATGTATAGTTTCCCCACAGGCTATTCCCTGGTAACACACATTCCAGCTGGCGCCCGAGACATCCAGATTGTAGAACGGAAGAAGTCGGCAGACGTCTTAGGTGTGTATGGCCTTGGCGGCTAGCCTGGCAGTATTTGTCCTTTCATCCGCCTGCTATCAGTAGGCAAAATTTATGGCTGAAGAAAAAAAAAAATGGGTCTGGTCATGTAGGAGAAGAAACAGACTTCTGTGTGGTTCCAGAACCAATGGATAAATGTTACAGGGAGACAGATTTTGGCTCAGTAAAAGAACTTTCTAACAATTAAAACTGTCTGGAAGGCGAATGTACTCTGTCTCTGGAAGCAGTGAGGTCCCTGTCACTGGTGGTCAAGCTGAGACTAGGTGCCATACAGGAAGGCTGTGGAGAAGATTTCTGTGGATGATGAGAGAGGCTGGATGAAAGAACCCCCAATATCTTTCCTCAAGCTAAGATTCTGATTCTATAAAAAGTGACAGAGGGAGCCCCAGGCCATCAAATGTGGTTCCAAGCAGGCCATTGGGGCCAGTTGGTCCATGAGTTTTATTCAGTGACAATTTCTGATCCATGATTTCAGATTCTTTTCTCCCTTGTTTCTGGATGAGGGGAGCAACAGCAGATTGGTGGAAAAATTGAACAGCATATGTATTTCCTTTCCTTCTCTTTATTCAATCAGCTAGCCAATAAGTATTTAAGTGCTTACTCTGTGCATTACAGCGTGGGAGGCAGGCACTATGTGGCTGCAGAATGGTTCTTCTCAAGCAGGTGATCCGCAACAGGGTATTTCATGGAGCTGTTCGTTGCTGTGGTCGATCTCCTAGACTGAGCAGCCCCTAAACCACCTCAAAGGCAGGAGGTTTAGAGCTGGGTGGGGTCCTGATCTGGGGAGGGACCCACTTCAAAGCCAATTGGGCTTACTCCCAAGAGGCCCAGGCATGGGGCAGCATTCTAAGCTCTGTGGCTGCTGCCCCCTTTCCCAGAACAAAGTCGGCCAGGGCAGGATCTCATCCTCTGGGGCTCTCCCCTGAACTGCCCTCCAGGGACGGTCTGCCCTGGCCAAGGGCTTCTGGAGAAAGCAGCTTGGCGTAACTGTGGCTTTCAGCCAAGCCAGTGACTTTGTCCTCTTCAGTGGGAGAGACGGACAGTCCAGGAAACAGACTGTACTCTGGGCTGCCTCCCGAGCTTTCTTACTTGAAACAGACGCGTGGAAATACCAAGTTAAGACTCTGAGCATTAGGAAAGCCGCAGGAAGGAAGGTCATTATTGTCAGGAAACGGGTTTTGGATTTGGGCTGAAGGTTTAACCCTTTGCAGACAGACAGGTTCTTGCTGGGGGTCTGTGTATGTGGCTTTAACTTGCTCCATGATTCTCTCTGGCTCAGAATTTGATTTTTTTTAAAGCCTCCATTTTCTACTCATTTTGTTCATCTGATAATAAATTAACTTGCACCAGACTCTCACTTCTTGAATTGCATCAGGAGCTTTGGAAGCAAAACTCCTACTCTCTAGCAGCCCATTCCAGTTCCTGGAATAAACTTTTAAAGGACACGTTTTGGAAGACAAACCGTACCCAAGTCATAATTCTGCCTTCTCATCTTCTCCAGCTTCTGGCCTTCAGGAGGTAGTACAATGTAGAAGAAAACCTGCCAAGGCTGTAGTCCAGAGATCTGGGTTTGAATCTTGGCTTTGTTACCTTACCCGTTCAGCTGTGTGATAATTGGCCAGGTCATTTCTTCCTGAGCCTCAGTTTCCTTTGTATACAAGAAAACAATTAACTGGATTAACATTAAGGGCCCTTTCCAACTTCAGCATTCTGTGATGCTGTCCAGTTTCTGTATAAGTTCCTCTACAAGATAGTAATGGGGAGGATAAGAAGCCTCCATTAGTCCTCAAGTTAAGAAATGTGGACCTGTTTTTTTTTGTCTTTTTTGGAGGGGGGATGGCAGGGCAATTGGGGTTAAGTGACTTGCCCAAGGTCACACAACTAGTAAGTGTTAAGTGTCTGAGGCTGGATTTGAACTCAGGTCCTCCTGACTCCAGGGCCAGTGCTCTATTCACTGTGCCACCTAGATGCCTCAGTGGATCTGTTTTTTTTTTTGGGGGGGGGCACTTTAAAACCTTCAGGAAAGCTGGAAAATTTAAGCTTTCAGCCAAATCTACAACTTCAAAACCAGGTTCTCTCCTCTCACCTGAATTTGAGTGGGTTGTCTGCAGGGATCTGGGTGATCACTGGCTGCCTGTCTCTAGTTTTTAGTGCCAAACATAGGATGGGAGTGTACCAGACTAAACCCACCCACTGTCTATGTGTGCCTCCAATTCAGAGTCTTGCTGGAGTTAGGGAGATCTTTGGAAGTTCTTTGAGAAAAGGACTATATAAGTATACTGTCCTCTTTGACGCATCCCTTGGAATATCCTAGCTCAGGGATGGGTGCCTGCTAGGTGCCCAATCAGAACTTGCTGATTGACAAAGTGTTTCTTTTCAGCACAGACAATGGAAAGTAATCCTTCCCAGACCAGAGTGAGAAAACTTTGGATTCTCTGTACACAGAGCCAGGGAGTAGTCACCAGCAATCCAAAAGCTATTTCTTTTTCTTTCTGGCTGGGAATAGTATCATGGATGTCATAGAACACAGGATGCCAAGACTGGAAGGGACCTTAAGATACAGGATTCCAGAGCTGGAAGGGATCTTAGGGAATGATCTACTAGACCAACCTTTATGTTACAGATGGGAAAACTGTTGCTCAGAGAATAAGCAAATAGAAAGGACCCTAGAGATCATTGTTTTCAATTCTGTTACTTTATAGATGAAGAAAGTTGGATCTAATGAGTTTAAATGACTAGCTCAAGGTCATATAGGTAGTAACAGAGTCAGGATTCAAACTCAGTCCTCTGAATCTGAATCCAGTCCTTTAATCTACTTTCCTGCCCCACATTTTATAGTTTGGAAAACTGAGGTTTAGTTTGGGAAAGGACTGGCCCTTGGTCACATGGCAAATGGAAGAACTGGGACCAGAACTGAGGGTAATTGAAATGGGGGGAACTGTGGAATCAATCTGTGCCCCTCTTTCTTCCGCCAATGAATTAAGCACTTGGGGTCTGTTTCATTGGCTGTAGCAATGGCTAATCACCGCATAGCGATTCAAACCGTCCATCAAGACAGCCCAAATAGCAGCACCAAATGGGCCTCAAGCCAGTTATTTTCAATAGTCTAGACATGTCCTTTGTTGTTTATTTTAGGCTGATATTAAAACAGGAGTGCATTTCCTGAGCATGCACTGACTTGGGTTAGACTTTTGCCACGGACACAGGGTTTGACTCACCCACGTGGCAAAAGTCCTGAACTTGGAGGTATTTTTAGAAGCTGGGTGGGAGAGTGGGAGGGGTGTTGGGGGGGAGGGGAAGGGAGCTGTAGTCTTCTGAGTCATAGAAGGTTAGTGCTGGAAAGGACTTTAGAACATAGAATATTAGAGCTAGGTAGGGGCCTAGACCCTTCATTTGACAGATGGGGAATCTGGGGATCAGTAATCAATACACAAATCCTCATGTAGAGTTCATGGTAGAGCCATGTTGAGACCTCTGGGAGCCAGTGGCCTGGTTTCCCAGTGGCATACCTGGTTGACTCCAGATTTGTCTCTCAACCTGGCCATGGAGAGTCCATTGAAAGAATAAGTCAGCCCAGGGATACTCATTTAATACCAAGCAAAGGTTTCCTTCCTGGCTAATGACCTGTGCATGCTTTGTTGTTCTAGCTCTTGCTGATGAAGCTGGTTACTATTTCTTTAATGGGAACTACAAAGTAGACAGTCCAAAGAACTTCAACATCGCTGGCACCATTGTCAAGTACCGACGGCCCATGGATGTGTATGAAACTGGCATCGAGTACATCGTAGCCCAGGGTCCCACCAACCAGGGTCTGAATGTCATGGTATGCTTAACAAGAAAAAATGGGGAACTTATGACATGTAAAGTACCCTTCCAGAGGGAAGTGTTGAATGTCGGAGAAATTCTATTGTCTCAAATGAATCAGAAAACAGGATATGAAAATGTTAGCACTAGTAATGTCACAGAAATAAGAACTGATGTTGACACTTGTGACGATATCATAGAAACAGGAAGCGATGATATAGGTGCATGAGATGATATCACCATGCTTTGTTTTGATCAAGGTTGGAAAGGCCAGAGGGCAGGATGAATGAATTTGGGTATATGGTACTCTTGGCTAGAACGGGGTCTAATTATATACCTCCCTCTTCTGTCCCTGAATGTGGGTGATATGCCCAGATCATTACTTCTGCCAGTTCCCAAAGGTATTTGTGTCTTTTTTTCTTTTAAAGATTCCTTAGGCTAGAGAAATGTTGAGTCTGTTGAACTCATACCCTACCTCTAATCCTATGCCATGAAGAAAGCAGCTACCATATGACCTTAGAATACTCACAAGAAAATGATTCCATCGTCTCTCTTCATTAAACATTCCAGGGCCTCAGTTCTGGGGATCTGAGTTGCAGAGCAGAGGGGAATTGAGAACATCATGTCAAATCCCTTGCAGGGTTCTTTATAACCCTCAGCACAGGAGGGATGTAGAAACTCCCACTGAGCTCCTCATTTTCCAGGCACCGTAACAAAAGAACACATTCTCAGAGTAGAACAGTTGAAAGAGCTGAATTTAGAATCAGAGGACCTGTATTCAAATCCTGCCCATGACACTTATTTACTGTGTGACTCTGGGCAAATCTTCTAGCCTCTCTGGACCTCAGTTTTCTCATCTGTAAAATGATGCCATTGGACTAGATGCTCTTTAATTAAGGTTCCTTCCAGCTCTAAATCATTAAGACAACATGGTCAGGATAGGTTTTTGTTGTAAACCTCACATGTTCACTGTTTACCATATACATAGGGCATGGCTTGACAGTAGTTACAAAAAAAAAAGAGAATTCCTATGAATTAACTGAATGCTAAAATTACATGGAAGAGAATTTGATCTTTGATGATCCAGAGTGCAATTATGCTTCTCACAAGACATAGTTATGAATAGTGGGTACTGTACTAGCTTGATGTTTAATATCACGTTAGCTACGAGAGATTGCTCTAAATTCCAAATAATATTTTGATAGAGCCAGATTCAGGTAGTTTTTTTCTTTCAAATCAATTTAAATATTCTGAGTATACTTTGATAAACAAAGACTAGAAGGACATAGTTAATCCTCAATTAATCCCAAAATTTAGTTCCAAAATTCTCCCTCATCCAGGCCTCAATCAGACTAGTTGACAGGGGTTTGTCCTTGTTTCATTTCCCTTGCTTGCTGCCTGATTAAAGAGTACTTACAGTGAGCTCTGTGACCTTGGGTAAATCCACTTCCCCTCTCTGGGTCTTGTCTGTGTAATGAATAAAGATAATCTCCTTTAGCTTTGACATTGTGTATTCTAAGGTCCCTTCCAGCTCTGATAGACTGTATTGTAATATTCTATTTTCTAAGGCTCCATTCAGCTTTAACATTCTATGTTCTAACATTGTGTGTTCTAAGGTTCCTTCCAGCTCTGACTTTCTATGAGCTCTGATATAGGGGCTGAATGACCCACAGAAGGATAATTTATCTTTCCTCCAGGTGTGGAATCAAAATGGCAAGAGCCCTTCAATTACCTTTGAATACACTCTTCTCAGAAAGCCCCACCCCCAGAGCATCCAGCCTGTCTACTATACCTTCTCTGAAACTGCTTCAGAGAGTGCGGAGAGCCGGGAATTTGATGGTGGGGGGCTGGTGGGCTTTGTCCAGCACAACGGCAGCTACTATGGGAAATCGTCAAAGGAGAGGCTAGATCTAGAGAACCAGCTGTTTGGCCAGCAGGGCCCCTCCGAGGACCTCAACCTGAGCAAGGGCCAGGAGACCAATGAGGTGTACAAGAGGGCAGGAGGCATGGACTGCGAGGCTTCGCTGAGGGCCAAGGCCTTCCGAGGTAATGGGCTAGCAAGGGAAGTCCAGGGCAGAGGTGCCTTACCCACTGTGGATCATGCCAGACCATAGACTTTGATCATTGTTGCTCTCTCAACTTGGCAAAGGGCTTGAAGGGAAGGTTTCTCCCATACTACCCTTTGACATAGGCCTACTTGTTATTTGGAGTGAGGGCCATTGTCACATTGGGGAACTGGATGCATTCTCCCTTTTGGGGATGTCCTGCCTTCCTTCAGTTATGTTCTTATGTGCCTGAAAACATTCTTCAGTTCTCTTTAGTACAAAGTTCTTGCACGTGGCTTTGATCAGGACTAGCTGTGTAGAATGGAGTGGCTTAAGCCACTCCAACTCCAACCTAGGAGCCCAATCCTTTAATACTTCGATCCCTAACATCCTTCCTCCTTACCCCAGGACATTTGACCTAAGCCAATTCTGCAAGAAGGCAATACTTAAGCCAAAGGAATATATAATAATAACCTATTTGACCTGTATTTTTTATATACATTATTTCATTGACCCTTACAACAACCCTATGATGTAGGTACTACAGATTTATCCTCACAGAAGAGGAAACTGAGGTTTGGAGAGTTGAAGCAGCTTACCATGGTCATGCGACTGGTAAACATCGGATGTGGGCTTTGAACCTAGGTCTCTCAATCTGTAATGATTCCTTTTCAGCTATGATAGGGAAAAGATTTTTGGATTCAAAAACTTTTTAGCCTTTCCCAGATCACTCACTTCTTGCCGGTGTCTGTGCATGTCTAATGACAGCATAAAGATCCCTTTGGCTTGATACATAGCCAGAATAAGCAGAATATTTGAGCTGGAAATGACCTTAGAAACCCCCTAGTTCAGTGCCCTTATTTCACAGATGAGGAAAGTAAAGACCAGAGAGGGGAGTTGCCTTGCTGAAGATTACACAGCTAGACAGTGGCAGAGCTGGGTTTCTTGACTTTCTAATTCAATATTCTTTTCATTTGCTCCCCCCCCACTTTTGTTTTAAATAACAGATTCAAATACTACCCAGGTGGTTCATACGGGAGAGAAGGAGGATCAAGATGCTGATGCTCACTTTGCCTCCCAGGAGTTCCTCTCAGAAAATGCCATCTCCGACCAGCTTTTGGGCAAGAGCTCTGACTCTAAGGAGTTTGTCCTGAATGTAACGGTGAACAGTATCTTTGCTCAGGGTGATCCACATCATCCAGGGAGCTCCCCCATGGACAGCCTCTATTTGGACTATGAGGAGAATGAAGGGGCTTACATGCTCAATGGTACCTACCTGGAGCTAACCAGTGACAGGATGGCCAACACATCCTCAGAGACACCGTTCCCCAATGCCAGCGCAACCCTCCCCAGTTCACCTGGAAACAGGACACACAAAGCAAGGTAGGAGAGCTTTTCCCACATCCATATCCTATGTCTTTCGACACCTAAGGGCTGTGCTCTATAGGGGGACAAGGAGTATGAGCTTTTTTTTCACACTGACTAAGGTTCCACCATTTCTTTAGAAGATTCTTACTAGGTACAAATTCAGCAGGGAAATGTCAGTGGTTCACCAGGTGGGTAGGTTGAGGGAGATGGAGCTGTTTATATTTATTCAAGGGATATTGGGCAAGGCATCAAAAAAAGATGCCTTCTTTTTCTCTAGTTTCTAGCGCAAGATCAAGAGTCTAAAAATTAACATTATTTTCCTTCTTATTGTGCTGATGAATTAGGTAAGTTAGAGCATCAGGTCCTAGGTTAGGATTGAAATTCATAGAATTGGAAAGTCCGGATTCCTCGATTTGCAGATGAGGAAACTAAAGCCTAGGAAGATCAAGGGACTTGCCAAAGGTCATACAGATAGTAAGTAGAAAAGCCAGAATTTGAAAACAGGTCCATTGGCTCTAGATCTACTTTTTTTTTTTTTTGCATATGCCATTAACCTCTGTATAGGGGGTGAGTGGGTGAGCTGACTTCTTGCTGCTTTGTAGCATATAACTCTAGAGTGAACCTTGAAAGAGTATGAAGCAGATTTTCCAGATCTTGTTCCAGGGTGCAACCAAATTCATATCCTATGAAATCACAGAGCTGTAGCAGCAAGCACCCCAAGCGTCCTCAGGGTGGCTGCCCATACAGGTTCTTGGATCTGCTTTGATAAAGGAAAGCAACTCAAAATGGGTTAACAAGCTTACTTTAATCAGTCAGACGTATATCATTTACCTTGTTCAGGGGAAAAGGTTGGCACCTCGAACTTCAAAGTACACAGACAGAATTATCAAGACAGAAACAGATCTAGTAGACAGATTTCAAACTGTCCAACCATTACATCCATACCCAGTCAACATCTGGGTTTCAACATCTGGGTTTTTTCAAAGCCGGGGGGGCTCTGGACAACAGCTTCCCAGAATCCACATCAAATCACAGAACACTTCTCAAAGTGAGCCCCCAAAACAAAGCCTCAAATCAGGGTTTATATACCTTTCTCCTGGCTCAGAGAATGTAATAACCTTATTGACTCACTGGCCAATCAAGAAGTATCTACTGAAAAACAAGCCTCCCACCCCAGGCTTCAGGTGCACTTTAGCTTAGGGGCAGGGAAGATCTTCCAAGTTTGCATTCCCATTACAAGAGCTTTTCAAGATCACAGACTTCTCAGAGTTTCTTAGAGGTGCAGGAGACTGTATGCTGGGTCAGATATCAGGAAGACCTGAGTTTAAATCTGGCTTCAGATGTTAACTGTGTGAACTTGGGCAAGTCACTTAATCTTTGTTTGCCTCAGTTTCCTCAATTGACCAGAACAGGAATAAAAGCACCTATCTTGCAGGGCTGTTGTGATGATCAAAAGAAATGAGAACTGTGAAGCTCTTAGCACAGTTCCTGGTGCATAATAATTGCTATAGAAATGTTATAATAATAATTATAATTATTATTATTAGCTAGAAGAGACTTAAGAAGCATCTTAGATTAGCCTCTGTTTGAACAGGAGTTTTCTCTATCACATCACTGACCGGAGGACATTGAGATTCCATTTGTAGAACTCCAAGGAAGTGAAATGGGCAGCCTCCTGAGGCAGTGTTCTAATTACTAGAAAGTTTTTCTTTGATTAAGCCAAAATCAGCATCTCTTCAATTTTTTATCTATTCCACCCCTTTCCCCAGATGTCTATAGCTGAGTGGCATTAATCTTATGGTCTGTCAGAATTATATCAAGAAACTGTAAGACCAGAAGAAAATTTGTATCAGAAGCAGGGAACCAGGTAGCATGGGTTTAGTGACTTCCCTGGACTCTTCCTAGTTGATTAGAGACAATTCCAATTTTAGACAGATAGGTGGTAAGGTGGATAGAATTCAGTAATTGGAGTCCAGAAGACTGGAGCTTGAATCAGGCCTCACATACTAGCTATGAAATCCTGGGGAAGTCATTTAATCATCATCTGCCTTAGTTGCTTCATCTATAAAATGGGGTGATAATGGCACCTATCTCCCAAGCTAATTGTAAGGATCAGATGGGGTGATATGTATAAAATGCTTCACAAGCCTTCAAGTACTATATATATTCTAGTTATAATTAATTCTTATGTTTGGGTTCTTGGGGTCTGGACAGGCTGGGACTAGTGTGCTTGGATGGTCCAGGCAGCAGGACAAAGATGGTTCAGCTGAAGGGACTGAGAGCAGGAATTCATATGGGGTCCAAATCATCTACAAACATGTATTAAGTGCCTACTGTGTGCTAAGTGCTGGGTATACAGAAAAAGGGCAAAAACCAGTCTCTATCCTCATGGTCTGATGGGTAAAATAACATTCACTGATGATGAGTAAGCAGGATATATACAGGCTAAATTGAACATAATCTAATAAGGAAAATACTTACTTATAGAAGGCCTTATACAGCCTGAGCAAGAGGGTATGGGTGAGTGAGCACAAATCGATTCCTCTTAATGGAGAACATTCAGATTCAACAAAGTCAGTCATCACTGAGTGCCTGTGCCTGTAGTTGATCTTGGCTGGAAAATGACAGCTGCTTGTCCACTAGGGCATCTAAGGCATGTCTACAAATACCTATTCCATACCGCTGAGTGTGGCTCTTGCTGTTTAGTCCTTTTGTTCTTGAAGAGGACCATGAGTGCTTAAGAGGAACAAATTCCTGTGGCAGTGCACAAGAAGGGAGATTGTTTCTGATGTAGGGGAGCAGGAAGAGGTGATCTTTGAGCTAGGTCTGGACTGATGTGAAAAATGTCAATGTGATTGTCAACAAAGCATCTTTGTCTGGGACAATAGATTACTGGCTGGGAACGCCCCGGACTTAATAACATTTCTCTACATCAGGTTTAGCATGAGCAAAGATAGGCATAGGCCAGTAGTTAGTTGTGCTATAGGTTTTGGGCGACAATCTACCAATGTTATGTCAGCTTTGAGAGAGGATTTTGGTGACTTTTTATTTTGCATTTTTGGTCAAGTGCAAGGGAGTGGTGAAAGTTGGTTTCATTTGGGAAAACGCTAGAGAACAAAATCACAGGTTTATTAAGCACAAGGTGTTAGGGAAACAAAGACAGACAAAAAAATCCCCTACTCAAAGGGATTACTTTCTATTGAGCCTGCATACAAATTAGTAAAGCCGAAGTATCTACAAAGTAATTCCAAGAGGGAAAGAGTACTAACAACTGGGGGCAACCAGTAAAGGCTAACTTAATTGTTGAAGAATTCTAAGAGGGGATGCGTTTCAGACATGGCAGGCCATTGTGCAAAGGCATAATGATGGGGAACTTTATGCTTTGTAGTGAAAAGGGCTAGCACATCAGCTTGACTAGAATCCAATAAGTATTTATTAGCTATTAGGTACCTACTGTGTGCGAGGCAGAGGCTGCTAGGTAGCACAGTGCATAGAGCACTGGGACTGGAGTCAGGAAGACCGAAGTTCAAATTTGGCCACGGACTAGTTGTGTGACCCTGGGCAAATCACTTAAGCTCTGTTTGCCTAGGAAACAGCTGGGTGGCTCAGTGGATAGAATGCTGGGGATGGAGTCAGGAAGACTTGAGTTCAAAGCTGGCCACAGACACTTACTAGTTGTGTCACCCTGGGCAAATTGCTTAACCCTGTTTGCCTCAGTTTCCCCATGTGTAAAATGAGCTGGAGAAGGAAATAGCAAACCCACTCCAGTATCTTTGCCAAGAAAACCTCAAATGGGGTCAGGAAGAGTTAGACATGACTGAATGACTAAACAGCAACAACAATGACAAAAAGAAGCTGAGGGATCAGAAAAGGCTTCATGGAGAAGAAGGTTATGTTTGAACTGGAAATTGAAGGGAACCAATTAATCAAAGAAGCAGAGGCAAGGAGGAAATGGATTTCAAGGCATGTTGGACAGCCAAAGACGGGAGATGGAGCTCTCTCTGTCTCTTTGTCTTCTTCTGTCTCTGTCTGTCTCTGTCTGTCTCTGTCTCTGTCTCTCTGTCTGTCTGTCTCTCTCTCTGCCCCCTCTGCCCCCTCTGTCTCTCGTCTCTCTGTTTCTGTCTCTCTGTAATGCCAAGTCGTCCAGGATAGCTAGGCCACAGAGAATGTGGAAGAATAGAAAAGTAGGAAGGGACCAGAATACCAAATAGAGGAGTTTATATTTGATTCTAGAGGTAATAGGGAGGTTCCAGAGATAAAATGGAGTGATTAAGTAGGATGATGAAATAGTCAGACCTGGACTCTGGGAAAATTGCTTTGCTGACTATATGGAAGCTGGATGGAGTGGGGAGACTCTATCGTGGTATAGAGGGAGGCAGGATGGTACAATAGAAAGAATGCTGGATTTGTAGTCAAAGGACCCTTGTTCGCATCATGTTCCTGATGCTTACTACCTGTGTGACCTTGGGCAAGTCACTTCACCTCCCTGGGGGCCTCAGTTTCCTAGAGTGTAAAACAGAGGGCTTGGACTTAATGGACAGACACCCCTAATCAAGGTGTATGAGGTTCAATGAAATAGGAGGCTATTAGAGTAGTCCGAGAGAGATGATGAGGGCTTGAGGTAGGGTGATGTCTATGTGAATGCAGAGAAGGGGAGAACAATGGGAGAGATGTTATGGAGATATAAACAGAAAGGTTTGGCAACTGGGGGTGTGTGTGAAAAACTGAGGATGGCATAGTCGTCAACTTGGGTGACTGAAAGGGAAATGAAAGGAGTGTGGAAAGGCAGGTAGGTGGGAGCCAGAGTGAAAGGGCTTTATATGCTGGGCATTTTAAAGAGGTGCTCACTCAGTGTTTCAAGTTACAGTATTGGGTGTTCAGGGTTTTATACTTACAACTCATTTTGCTTCCTTCCTCATTACACATTTAAATGACTATGTATTTAAGAGGATTAGTCATGTCAGGGTCTGAGGCTCTGACTCTGAGACATTGTCCCAGAGGGACAAGTGAAGGCCTTGCAGATCACAATGCAGACAGACTGACCTTTTTCAAGACAATAAGCTTTAAGACAAAGTTACTGATATTCTGCTTGGTTTTTCCCCCCATTCAGTTCCATTTTCAGAACTGACACAAAGCCCAAGGGCAGGCAGGGAAGGAGGCTCCCCAAGGTTCTGTTTGGGCAATTTTGCCTTTCACCCCAGTGTATTGTGCTGACCTCACCTTATGATGTGACAGGCAGCTCCTTGTTCCTTTATCTTGGGATGCATGTCTATGTGTATGGTGGGAATGGGGATGGTGATAACATTTATAGTACCCACCAAACTGAACTAACTCCTTAAGCAGTGGGAAGACAGGCTGTAAAGGAAAGAACAGGGTCTGGGGGGGGGGGTTTCTGCTTTTTAGCTTTTTGAGAGAGTGGGAACATCAGAGGTGGTGATAGGACACTCAATAAACATTGAGCATTTTCTGTATGCTAAACTCTTAGCTACTCAAGTAATTCCTTTCCTCTCCTAAATTTGCAGAGTTGAGCTAAATAGAGCAATCCAGTCTCTTTCTAGTTTTAATTTTGCAGGATATTTGGGAGCCTTGCAAGAGGTTAATAAGACTTCAAGAGGTTAATAAAGTAATAAAATAAATCACATAATTTGGACTTAAAAGGTCATTGATAAATTGGAGAATATCCAAAAGAAGGCAACCAGGATGGTGAAGGGGAGAATTCTTCTTTTTGGAGGGGGGAAAGCAGGGGAATGAGGGGTAAGTGACTTGCCCAAGGTCACACGACTAGTAAGTGTTAAGTGTTTGAGGTTGGATTTGAACTCAGGTTCTCCTGACTCCAGGGCTGGTGCTCTATTCACTGTTTCACTGTACCAACTAGCTGCCCTGGGGAATTCTTTCAATAAGCACAAGCATCTATTAAGCACCTATAATCTGCCAGGCATTATGCTAAGTGCTTTACAACAGTGAGATAGGTGCTTTTATTATTCCTATTTTATAGTTGAGGAAAATGAGGCAGACACAGATTAAGTGACTTGCCCAGGGTCACATTGATACTAAATGTCTGAGAGGGGATTTGAACTCTTCTTCCTCACTATAGGCCCAGCACTATCCACCATCCCACTTAGCTGCCCCAAGGTTATGATATGTGATGATGTATTGAAGGAACTGAGGGAGAGAGCACTGGGCATGGAGGGCAGAATGATAGCCATTGCTGGTATTTGAAAGGTTGTAATGTGAAAGGATGCAAAGCTAGGAACAGTGAAAGGAAAATGTAGAGCAGATTTAGGTCTGCTGTAAGGAAAAACTTCCTGATAATTAGAGCAATTCCAGACTGGGGATGAATGAAATCAGGAAGTAGGGCTTTGCCCCCTTACTAGTAATCTTCCAAAGAAGACTGGATGCCTGGTTGTTGGAAATGCTACAGGGAAGATTCTAATTTAAGCATGGGTTGCACTAGCTGACCACTGAGGGCCCAACCAGTTCTTTTTCATTGTAAGGCAATTGGGGTTAAGTGATTTGCCCAGGGTCACACAGCTAGTAAGTGTCAAGTGTCTGAGGACAAATTTGAACTCAGGTCCTCCTGACTCCAGGGCTGGAGCTCTATCCACTGTACCACCTAGCTGCCTTCCCCATTCGGTTCTGATCCTATGATTCTGGTGCCATCTTTGACCACCCCAGATTTGAATGTCCATCACAAATAAATTAAACCAAAAGATCCAGTCACAAGGACAGTAGGCACTCAATGATCAAACAGCTGAATGAGAACAGGATGGAAGAAGGGCTGGTGATAAATTTTAGGTGCAGAAAAGTTCTAGAAAACTTCATCTGGTTAACAGATACATTCATATCAAGAAAATCTGTTTGGAAGAGTGTTTGGGGACTTCCTACTTCTGAGTCTATATAAAGGAGAAAAACTATGGCCTTCCCCAAAATGCCCCTTAACAGTATAGAGTTTGCCCCCAGAGAGTATTTTTGATATATTTGTGGCTGAGGTTTTCTTCTGTAGGCAGGACAGGGAGAGAAACTGTCTCCAAAGTGTGACTTGCATGACATGTGGCTGGGTCGCATCCATCTCTGGGACTCCCCTGTCCCCTGGCAACATCCACAGACCAAAACTCCCAGAGAAGTCGCTTGTCTTCTCACTCTTCAACTCCCCAGAGCATTAGATGGCAAGGATGGCTCTTCTGGGAGGCTCTCTATTTTCCCCTGACCTCAGGACTTCAGGGAGATGCAGGCCTAGAAAGCTGAAGGGACCTGATTGTATGGTCTCCATGTTTTTTGAGTGTGTGATTAAGAAGACTCTGCCTTGATACTAGGGAACCAAAACAACAAAAGGCTGAGAATTCTTGCCAAAGGAAAAAAATTATTCTTATACTACCCTCCCTCCCTCCCCTGCTAAAGCTTTGCAAGACAGAGCTACCTTGATTGACTCTTGTTCCACCACCTGGCCATCTCAGACTAAGGAACCCGGAGAGAAAACGACTTATCTGTCTCCCTGCTCCTGTCTCTCTTTTTCTGTCTCACTTTGTCTCTGATTCTCTCTTTCCCTGTCTCTTTCTATGTCTCTGTCTCTCTCTCTCCCTACATGATAGAAGTTCTATAATAGCTTACTGCTGTTTGTACTCAGATGACAAAGTAGAATAATAGTTATGTCTGCTCTTCCATGTGGTCCAGAGACTAAATGTTTCCAGATGACAAGACATCTCAGTTATTTATAAGCCAGTGCAGGACAAGAGGGGACCAAATGCCTCGGTTCATTTAAAGACCACCCTCCAAGCTCTAAGGTACTTGGGAGGGAGTGTGGACAAAGAATGACTTCTGGGTCCCAAGGCAGGTCCCAGGGAATTCTGGAGAGGGTTGATTTTCTGATAGGATGTTAGAGATTATTTATTTAACTTAAATTGAGATGCTAACACATTTTCTGGAATAGCAGAGGTGAAACTAATGGTAAGGGATTGAACCTGAAGACCCCTTCCAGAAAAACAGCCTGGTATGTTGAAAAGGGAACTGACCTGAAAATCAAGTGACATAGGTTTCAGTCCTACCTTGCTGTGTGACCTTGGTCAAGTCCCCTCCCTTCTCTGGACTTCAGTTTCCTCAATAAGTTATGAGAGGATTGGATTAAATGATCTTTTAGGTCCCTTTGAGTTCTAAGAATGTGATGATTCTATCTAGATCTAGACTTTTCTTTCCCCTGGAGCATGCATTTCAATTCTGAGTGAGTGAATGAATGAGTGAATGAACAAATGAGTGAGCAAATGAATGAATGAGTAAGTGAATGAATAAGTGAATGAATGAACAAATGAGTGAGCAAATGAATGAATGAGTGAATAAGTGAATGAATGAATGACTGAATGGAAAGCATTTATCAAATGTTATTATGTATCAGACACCTAGTTAAGCTCCCAATAGATATGCAAAAGAGAGATTGTCTCTGTCCTCAGGCAGTTTACATATAGGGGAATGGTGGCCAGAGAAGGGTGTGAAGTCATGGGCAGCACCTCAGTAAAACTGTTCCCATCCTCCCTCTGAGCCCATTACTTCCTGTGACCTTACTTTCTAAGGAGCTCTACTTCCTACTGGGGTCCTTTAAGGCTCATAGCTGGGGCAACTGCTGTAATTTGCTACGGATGCCACCCAGAAAGAGTCTCTGATTTGTATGTGTGTGTAGCGGTGGGGCAGAGAGGAGGTTGTTTGTTCTGGGTGAGTCTCAGAGAAAGGCAGCGTCTCCCGTTTTTGCTGGTGGTGCCAGATTTAGAGCTCTTCCCCCGGGGCCAAGGAACCATCAGGCGATGAGGCGGGCACAGAGGCAAAGATGTTTGGGAGAGATAAAGCCCCCGGCGCAGTGAGCTGAAAAGTGAGTAGGCTAAAATAGCCACGTCTCCCCTCAGCTCTAAACACAGGAAATTATGTCTGCCCAGTTGAAAGGTAAAGTCAGAGCGGGGGTTTGGAGGTTGAGAAGGAACATGAAAAGAAATGCTATTTCCATTCTTCTGTGTAACTGCTACAAACAGTTAAGGGAGGGGCCATTGGAGTCAAATGTTCAAAACAAATGGTGTCCTTTTTTAAAGCCTTGGGAATTAACAATAACAACAACAATCACAAAAAACAAAACCACAAAACAAACCCTGAAAAACAGACCTTTTGGGGTTTATACTCTGACAGGAGCTTCTCCTGTCTAGAAATAGTGTAAAGCCTCCTACCTCACTGGGCTAGAAACAGCTGAACAATAGGCCCCAAGTACTGGGACATAAGATTTTAAAACATCACAATTTAACAGTCTTGGTAAATCCTGAGCCTGGCAGTTAAGACATGATTACAGTCAAGGTGCAGTATTATCTGTTGGAGTCTTGGGCTTCCCTGGCCCGATTAGTGGGTCCTCACCAGCTCATTTTCCTGGGTGCTTCTTTCTGAGTTTGTATCTCTGAGGATTTCCAAGAAGGAAACCTGTTGGCATGATTGTGCAAATAGATGACATGCCGTGTCCCCCCCCCCCCCCCTCCCCCTCAAGATACCGAGTGTGCTGCAGCAGAAATGATGCATAGGCAGTCACTCATGAAAATACCTTTTGTTTCTGAAAAATCAAGAGCAGGTTTTGAATAACACTTTTTACCTCCCCAAAAATCAAGTATTAGTCACTGTGCTGGGCTGACTGCAGTCACACATAATCACCAGGAAAATGTAACTAGATAAAGAGGGCAGTATTTCCCTACTCTGGAGAGGTGTGGCTCATTTAATTCCTTCTAGATGGGGGGAAATGGAATGCTGTTGAAAAACTGAACTCTAGGCACTATATGCAGTTGTGTGTTTTTCCAAATAAAGCAGCTTGGTACAATGGACAGGGTACTGATTTGGACTCAGAGGATCTGGGTTTAAATATCACCTTTGCCAACTTACAACCTGTGTGACCTAGGACAAGTCAACTCCCTCTCTGGGATTCCTTCTCTGTAAAATGTGTGGGTTGGTCATACCACTCTTTCCCTCCCACTCTCTCCTCTTCCATTCTTTCCTTCCTCCTACCTCCCCTCTCTTATTCTCTTCTTCCTCCTCTCCTCTCATTTCTTCTCTTTCCCATGAGCTTCCTTTTGTCCTCTCCTCTCTTCTTTTTTCATTCCTGTCTTTCTTTTTTCTCTCATCTCTCTTCCTCTTTCCTCCTGCTTAATACTCTTCTTTCTCCTTTTCTCTCTTCCATTTATTTTCTATTCCTTCTCCCTCTTTTCTCCCTCCTGACTAAAATCCAGAACTGGGGCTGTCTTTAGTAAATAGGGAACAACTATGAACAAATTCACCAACAGAGTCCGATTTGTAGGGATAATTAAAGCCCCATGTTATCATGAGGGCTGGGTTTCTCCGGAAAATGGAAGATGAGCATCATTCACACTTGCTTATGAAATCTGAACAGGAGTTCCCCATTTAAACCCACAGATGGCTTTAGTTGCCAATAGCTATCTAAATAGGATATTGCTTAATAACACTTACTATTCTGTAGTACTTTAGTTCACAAAGAACTTTCATCACAACAAATCCGTGGGGGAATTTCTACCCTTCCCAAAGCGGTCATGTGGCTAGTAAGGAAAATTAGGACTTGAATCCATGTTTTCTAAATCCAAGTTCAATGCCCTTTACATTATACCATACTGGTTATTGAATCTGCTAATAACCTGGGCCCTGTTAAACTGACGTGAACCCAAGTCGGCTTTCAGCTAATGTTTAGTGGCTCAAAGGAAAAGAGAACATATGATGAGAATATGATTCAAATCTAAAGATGGGGTTTGGGGTCCAAGCTATCTGATTCAGACCAATTAGATAGGATCCTCACCATACTTCCCCTTGTATGAGCAGAACTTGGGGGTAATTCAGGCAAGAATTTTCCCTGAGGTCTGGCTAACACCTCCTCTGCTTTCCCAGAACATCCTAGCTTATTTGGGAGTGAAGCCCAAAAGTTAGAGTAGCTTGTGGTACAAGGCACAAATTTAGTTTCTAAACTGAACTTTTAGATTGTGTTTGTACTTTAAAACCAGATTAAGGAAAGGAATACACCTAGTAGGGCTAGATTTCATCTAACAGTGTTATTTTAAAAAACAAAAAGACTGAGTTAAAACTCACACAGCAATTGGTACTTGTCAACCTAAACTGCTGGATTGAACATTGCAATGAATATAGTGAAAAGAGTACTGAATCTGGTCCTAACTTGATCACTAGCTTTGACTTTGAACAAGTCACTTCCTTTTTCTGGAACTCAGTTTCCCCATCTGTAAAGTGAAGGGGGGTGGATTAGGTGGTCCTTTAGTTTCATGCCAGGCCTGAGATTCTCTGTTTTAGTATTCCATGTTCTGAGGTCCCTTCCAGCTCTACCGCTTCCATATACTTATAATTCCTCAGTACTTTCCTTTTAAAAAACAACTCCAAAAAGCCAGTTAGTCTGTGTAGACCCAGACCTGAGCTGAAATGTGAACGGGGGAGTGAAGAGGAGCTTTGGCAGTGCAGAGAGCTGGGGCTGCGGTACTCACAGCTGACTTTTATGAGGCTTTGCTGGCCAAGTGGCTGGTGTCCACCATTCAATTAAACATCTCCAGCTGAGGAGGGGGAAGCAGCAAGCACTCAAATGCTTTCGGCCTAGGGATGCCTTTTCTGCAGCCCAAAAGGCCTATATAGCTTACTACCCCAACCAAGCAAAAAGGAAAAGAGCTAAGAGTCAGGGTTTGAGAGGCTCACATTTCCAAAGCTTAAACTTTTGTAGGGAGCGCTGAGCTGAGTGAGTGTCTGGGAGGACAATGAGCTCCCGACTCTTCACATCTTCTTCTGGAAGGAGATGCTATATCTTTAATACCTGGGATGATTAGGTTGAGATTTTGAGCTGGGAAACAACCCAACATCAAAAACCAAACATGCAGACTTTTGTTCAGTTCTGAAATGTTTCTCCTTGTGGGTACTTTTATCCCATTCTCTCTATTTCTAGAGAGTGGAAGCTCTAACTCTAACCAGGCTGGGGATTCTACTGGGGGAATCAGGACAGGTATGTTATTAAAAAACAAAACAAAATAAAACAAAACCACACACTGAAAAAACCCCCCAAACAAGCCCAACTAACCCCTTTCTACAATACACTGCCAAAATCCAAGCCCCAGAATCAGCTGGAGGGTTCTGTGGGACAGGCTGGAGTTTTTCCTCGTCAATCTCTGTGGTTGGTTTTGTTTCTAGGACCAGGCCCAAGTCCAGGAAGCAAGGTGTGAGTCCTGCTGACATGTACAGGTGGAAGCTTTCTTCCCACGAGCCTTGTAGCTCCACCTGCACAACAGGTAGTTGTCATGCATGAGTTTTGATTTGCAGCCACCAATGAGCCCACATCCCAATGCATGAGCCACCATCATTGCCTCACTATCACCCTCACTATCACGTCTCCATCACCATTGTCATCAACATCAACCAGACACCTCTAGTACGCAGAATGTCAGATTGGAAAGGGGCCCGAGAATGGGTAGGGTATCAGAGCTGGAAGAGGCCTTAGAATAGAGAATGTTGAAGAGAACAGGATCTGAAAGACATGAGGCTGGAGAACAATAATGGTCAGAGCAGGAAAGACACCTTCGACCGTGGGGTGTTAGATGGGGCCTATAGAACCCTGGAGTTGGAAGGGATCATCACATTATTGAAAACTAACTTGTCCATCAGATCCTATACACTAGAGGCATCAAACTCCTGGCGCCTCAGCCACAAACTGGGCAAAACCATATTAAAAACAGGATTGGGAAATATTTAACAAAATAGATAAAAATACAACATTCATTTTTACTTGAGTTTGGCACCACTTTGTATACTACAAGACCACAAAGTTACCCTCTAGAAGCTAGTTGTGATTAATTTGTAATTATCTGTGCTAATGAAGAATTGAAAAGAATAATCCAAAGTCTCACAGATCTGATTTTGTCACACATTTCCCCCCTCAACAATTTTTCCTTCCTAATTGTGCTTTGATTGGGTAAATGTGTTATTTAAGTGAATTTGTTTTCCAGACTGAACATAAGTCCATGTGAAGTAAGGGTTGGAGGGGAGGGGAGGTGTCTCAGAAACTCCTGGAGGTAGACGATCAGAAAAAAGACCATCCTGGGATTAAATACTTGTTTTAGGAAAAGGACATGTGAATAATTGACAATTCATAGTATAGATAAATGTGAAAGAAACATACTTAAAAACAATAAGATCTTGAGAAAATCTTTGCTAAAAAAAGTTACTTTTTGAGGAAGGAGTGGAGTTAAGAGCTAGACAGTCTTTTTGCTTATTTGGAGATTTTTTGGATTTGTGGGGAAGAGAAACTTCAGTTAGAGATGAGAGAGCCAAGGTGAGTCCTAGTTTCTGTTGAGACTAAGTCTAAAGCTTACCAGTGTCCTAGCATCATCACTAGGGAACTTGCTTTGAGTCATTTTTCCAATAATGGCTATGGGTAAAAATGAACCCCGTAGACTCTGAATCCTGGTCCCCACTGGAAGCAAGGACAGATGTTTGCAGGAGGCATGCCTGGTGTTGTGCCATCGATGGCCACAAAGAAGGAGGAAGTTAGCTGACCCATATAGGACTGAACCCACAAACTTTACCTTATTAGCATCGTGTATTGATTACCGAGCAAGCTAGCCACATTCTAGTGAACACCAAAGAAAGGCTATCATGACATGACTGTCAGTGCTAGCTAAAGTTCCTTAAAAATGAACCATCTTCTCTGATCTTGGCTCTATGCCAAATCTCTGATAGATTTGACCTGATCTTTCCATACTAAGTAAAAAGTAACTCTCATTGACCATGCAGACAGAATTATGTGGCTAGCTTAGGAAATCTAATTTACTACGTGACCTTGGTTGGGGAAGATACTTCCACTCCCTGGGTCTCAGTTTCTTCTTCCATAAAATGAGGGATTTGGACTAGACTCCAAGGTCCCTTCCAGCTCTAAGGTTCCAGGACACTATTTGGCAATAAAGATACAAGTACTTTCTGAGACCAAATTGAAAGGAGGTTGGCTTTGTGATGGAAAGATGGAAAGTGGAAAGAATTCCTTTGCTCAGTCAGAAGACTGCAGAGTTCCAGTTCTGTCATCAATTTGAAGAGGGATGCTATGCAAGTTACTTCACATAGCTGGACTTTGACTGTCCTCACCCATAAAATTAAGAGAGTACCAGCTAGTTATCTTCCCAAAAGTAGTTGTGAGGGCGAGGTGGGAGAGGGGCTCTGGGAAAAGTCTATAGCATACTTCATGTCACAAAGGCTAGGGCCTATCTATCAGAGCCATAAATATTTGGGGACTGGGGTCAATTCATTACAGCACCCTAGACAAGCAGATGGCTCCTTGCTTCCCTGGGCTCCTGGTTGTGCCAAGAGAGCCAGGATACACAAATCAGCAGGAAACAGAAGCATTAAGTGACGGAGGCCTAGCAATCTTGGCATCCTCTTCATTTTAGGAAGGAAAGCTATTGCTTCAGGAAGAGTATAATAATAGACTCATGTGTGTGGTAATGATAATATGCCCTCATGTCTAGAGCAATACACAAAGACCTTTAGCCCTCTCAGCCTTAACTATCCTACCTTATACTTCCTTCAGATCTTGTGTCCTAGAATGTTTAAAGTGGTGTAAATATGTTAAGCCTCATCTCTCTCCCTTCCTCCAATCTTTAGGCCCCATCTGTATACGATAAGGATCTGATTGTTTGAATAGATGCTTCAAAGTGTATTTTGAGTCCTGAATGATCTGATTGGGTTGACACTGAGTCAGCAATGATGCCGAGATCTCCGTCTATTGGAGTATGTTGTAAGGGAGAACAAGAATGTTTATTTGTAGTACAGTGGAAAGGCTCAGGGCCAGAAGATGTGGGTTTAAATTCTACCTCTGATATTTACTGCCTGTGTGACTTTAGGCAAGTCACTTGTCTTCTCTGTTCTTGAGTGTCTTCATCTGTAAAACGAAGAGATAGCATTAGAAGACCCCTGAGTTCTCTTTAGGTTCTGTTTCTGTGAGACAAAGGAAGTAATCTGGTTCCATTGCTAATGGATTAGCCCCCAGAAATGTCCTCGAGTATGGCACCATTAGAATGTTTGAGAGGGATTCTTACAGCAGCTGAAGGTCTAGTAGACTTTCAGAATCTATAGTGATTTAGAAGTCAGTGCTATAGTCCTTGGGGGCTGCGGTATATTCAAATCAGATTGTTTAGGGAAAAGTCCCCTCCCCAAGGCTGGAGATTATTCAGCCTACTTTTGGCAGGAAAGAAAATAGTATCTGTTGTCTGGCTATGCTTTCTCTTTTTTTTGGGGGGGGGGATTAGGGTGGGGGACAGATCAAGCAGGAAAAAAGTCTGTGTCTTCTCTCTTAAGGCAGTTTGGTGTGTCTAGCTTGAGGTTTTAGGAGATGGCAGCAGATGGGTGGTGGTGTGAGGGTGGGATAATTTTATTTTCCTAATGTATGTTGTTGCAGTAGAGTTTATTTGGATTGGTAATAGTCTGCATCATTGGGGAGAATTCCCACATCAATAAGGTCATAAATGCAGTGGGATATCAGAGGATGTTGTGATCAGGAAGAACCAAGTTGAGTGCCTTTGATTGATGGGGAAATTGATGTCCTCACAAGAACCAGCCTCAGTTATTGAATCTTAGTGTACCATTTAGCCTTAGAAGTCATCTGTAGCATTGCCTCGATTTTACATGTGAGAAATCCGAGATACAGGTGAACTGGCTTGTCCAAAGTCACGTTGGAGCCAGGAAGAGCTGGTATTCCAACCTAGGCCCTCTGACTCCAGATTCCAGGGTTCTTTCTACTTTATCACAAGACCAGTTCTAGTACCTGTGCTTATTATAACTCCTTCATTTTTCAGCTTCTTTAGTTCCTAACAATCCTTTGAAGCCCAGCTCACAATCTGCCTCTTCCAGGCAGACCTCCCTTAGGTCTCCAGCTAGTAATGGCTTTTCCTTCACAATGAAATGGGCATCTTTTATATGCATATGCACATATGGTGTAGTGAGTACATCATGGTGATTTGTGCTTTATCCTCTTACTAGAGGGCTTCACCAGTACCCCAACCCCCTTCTCCATTCCCTTGCTGGCTCTCAGGTTCCTCATTTGTAACATGGGAGAATTGAACTAGATGGTTTGGAAAGTCCCATCCAGCTCTTATAGTCTGTTTTTACACTCCATGTTTCAGGTCCTTTCCAGGGCTCACATTCTACATTCTAAGGTCCCTGCCAGCTCCACATTCTACGTCCCGTGTTCTTATATTCCATGGTCAAAGTTCCTTCCAGCTTTGACAGTTTCATATTCAATGATGCTCTAGAACTCTATGTTTGGTGCCCTTTCTAGCACTTCCATTCTATGTTCTAATGTTTGGGTTTTGATGTTCTGTATTTTATGTTCTAACATTCCATGTTCTTTTTTTTTTTTTTTTTAAGCAATCGGGGTTAAGTAACTTGCTCAAGGTTACACGGCCAGGTGTTTCTGGGTGGGTGCTAAGTGTCTGAGCCCAGGATTCGATCTCCAGGTCGTTCTGACACTGGAGCCGGTGCTCTTACTCGCTGTGCTACCTGGCCGCCCCTAACATTCCATGTTCTAAGGGCCCTTCTTTCAGCTCTGACAGTCTATACTCTATAGTACCTCCAAGCTTTAACTTCCCATGTTTCAGGGTCCCTTCTAGAGCTGACATTCTACATTCTAACATTCCAACTCTGACATTCTATGTTCAGAGAAGGTAGCCTTGAAAAACCAATCTTCTACCTGTTTTCCTCTTATACCCCCAAGCAGAAAGCACCACTTCTTTCCCCCCAATATTCATACTAACCTGACTGTACATAACCCTCTCTTTTAGGAGTCAATTCATTTTAGTCCAATTCTATTTGAACCCAGGAAGGTACTAGAGGATGTTGGGAGACAAGGAACAAGAGAAGTCAATGAGATCCCCGATTTCTAGGACTGGACAGACTGGTTGGGAAGAGGAAGCTGGTAGCCAGGCCAGGAATGTGTTATATTTAGGCAACCCAGGAAGGGATTAAGGCACTTGCACAGTATCCTAGGTCAGAACGTTGGAGCTGAAAGGGACCTGAGAGACCATCTCAGCTCCACGCTCTTGTTTTTACAAAAGAGAGAAATGGGATCCTAGAGACAGAGAAAGGCCCAGGGTCTTTGGCAGTGAGTCAGTGGCAGGGCCAGAACTGGACAATGTTCTTTCCATTAGACCAAGCTCCGACCCTACTTCTCGCCTACCTTCCATCCAGTATTAATTCTAACTCCTCCAATTGCTGGTATTCAGAAAAATCAGTGTCATTTTCAAAATCACTTTTTATCATTTAGGATTTCTTATTGTTTTTGAAAATTCAATGCTCTCCCCAAGACTAATAAATATTTATAGCCAGGGAAGATTTTTCCATGTGAAGATACCAGGAAACATGAGTCTGGCCTGGTAGCTAGAAATTCAACTATTTCCTATTTAGATCTGAATGAATTTTATCACGTTCACAACACATGCAATTTAAAAAATATAAAGAAGCTTCATAACTTTAAGTTCTAAAGTTGTCTTTACTTTAAGGCAGGGCAACTCGACACCTAGCAGGGGTTGGAAGTGGGGAGCAGGTGAAGGAGTCACCTTAAAAAGTCCCATTTCTCTCCCTCCAAATACAGCTTTTCAACTTCACCTCCAAGAAACATCCATCCACCCATCCCCACCCATCCCCACCCATCCCCAACCTATTCCAGTCTCTGGTTTAAGTCTCTCCTGTCCTTCCTTAGAAGAAATGTGGGAAAAGGGCGTAACAGTGGCCCGCTTTTCATTTTGTCCCATGCTTGGCTGGCAGTTCAGACTCTGTTCAGGGCCTTACTCTTCCTCATAGGGCTCTGAGAGGAACATCAACGGATAGGGCTGAAGGTTGAGTTCAATGGTATTTTTTTACGTCCGGTCTCTTAGGAATGTGACCTTGGCTAATGGGAGTAGAGTGAAATCTGAATCTGGTGCTTTTTCTGACCCATAAAGGCCTCTGAGTATTAGCATCTTCATTACGCAGACAGGAAAATTGAGGCACATTGTGCATACCTGTTAAGGAGCAGCATGGACTAGGGGAAAGAACACTGGATTGGGAATTAGGAGGTAGGACCTGGGTTCTAATTCTGGCTCTACCATTAACTTGCTGTGTGGCCTTGTGCATTCAATTACGCCCCTTCTCTGAGCCTCACTTTTTCTCATCTGCAAATTGGGGGAGTTGCAATAGAAGGTCGTTAAGGTTCCTTGTAGCTCTGACATTCTGTGGTTCAGATGAATCCAAGTTCATAGAGCAGAAAAAAGGACCCAATAGACTCTGGGCTTTGTGCCCTCTCTGGAGTCAACTAGTTCATTCAGCCACCCTGGGCTGTGACAGCCTGTCACTCAGAGCAGCTTCCCTTTGGCCTCAGAATAGTACTACAGGAGAGTCAGGGAATGAGAGCTCAGAAATTCTTCCAGGAGACAGGCAAAGGAGAGCTGATATTTTGCTTCTACCTCTTTTGGAAAGTAGTTCCCTATAGGTTTTCCATGGAGGGTTAGGGAAGGTGATCTCCCAGGGGACAAAGGAACACGTGTCCAAGAACCTAGAGATGGGGTAGCTTGTCTTGTTTGGTTCTTCCCAGGAAGTGGAGGTTGGCCTGAGGCCTTACAGTCCATGACCTCACCTTCCTATAAGGATGGTTTCTGTCTTCCTATAAGGAGGGTATTACTAACTTGTGTTGGGGTATTAGGCCATTGTCCCATGGCAAGAAGCTCTTGGAACCCACCAAGACAGAGATGGCGGAGGGTTCTGCTATGTAGCACCATCCCTTGCAACTCTCTGAAAGAGCTGAACTTTCTCTTTCTCAGATGGACCTAGAGGGAAATGGAGAGATTAGAGGCAACCTTCATAGCACTCATGCTCCTTCCTCTGGAGGGTCTTTAAATCTCAGTCTTGGATCTTTTTTGATTTGGTGGAGGTCCAGCTTTGCCTGGGAGGAGAGTTATTGGTCTTGGGTTTATGGTGACCTATAGTGTACTGATGGAAAGGGTGCTGGAAAAGGGAGTTGGGGAGTAGGAAATAGCCTTCTATGGTGGAAAAGGTTTGGAGTCAGATGAGTTGGGTTCAAATCCTAGCTTTGCCATTTACTATCTATGTGACTTTGGGCAAGCTATTTGACCTTTCTGGGCCTTACTTTCCTCATCTATAAAGTGAGGGTTTGGGGTTAGATGATGTCTAAGGCCCTTTCCAGCTCCAAATCTAGTCTTTGAGTCTCCCAACCTATCTGTTCGATAGCCTCAGCAAATTGGTTGGCCAACATTGCTTAATGCAACAACCCAGAAAAATGACTCTAGATGTCACCTGGATTTTGAGCCACTGGCTTGGCAGATTTGTGATGAGCAGCACCTCCAGGATCCTGTTTGCTTGATTCACTTTCAGACCCACTAAGCATATCAGGAAGAACAGGTTTTTCACAGTCCCAATGAGTGCATTGTTTTCCTCTGCCTTGAAACTAGGGGTCATGTCAACGTATGCCATGTGTGTCCGTTATGATGGGATTGAGGTCGATGACAGTTACTGCGATGCCCTGACCCGCCCGGAGCCTGTCCACGAGTTCTGTGCTGGGAGGGAATGCCAGCCAAGGTAATATCTCCAGCACTTCTCTCCACGATCTTCTCTGTGGCCAGAACTCACGGGCTTTAGGATTAAAGTCTTTTCTTGAGGTGATGCAGTCAGATGAACCTCTCTGGGCTCTTGCTTACAGGAGATGTGAGGGATTCTTGGGGAGGACAGAGTGGGGCCAATGCCCCTGTGCTATTGTAGGAAATGAGGCCAGGGAGCAAATGCAGCTTCAATTCTATTTCCTGAACAGAACTGCTGATAGGATTTCTTGGGACTTGGAGGATGTAGGCAGTAGTGGTGGTGGTGGTTGGTGTGTGTGTGTGTGTGTGTGTGTGTGTGTGCATGTGTGTGCATGCATATGTATGCTTTCTAAGTCCACTTCACAAGTGAATTCCAGGGATTTGGGACAAATCTATATCATGGGCTCCTTTCTCCATTTCACTCACTTTGAATTTTTTTTTAATAAGCTATTGGAAATTATTCCTATGCATCTAAGCCAGCTCTGTTTGTCCTACGTTGTCTAGGCAGTTCTGACCCTATGAAAGATTTCCAGCCAGTTAGTTCTCTTTGTTTTAGTGATGATGAGATGAGGCTCTTTGTCCCTACAAAGCTTGTTGTATTAGTGCGTGTGCATACACGTGTGTATGTTCATGTATGTGTGTGTATGCACATGTGTGTGTAAATCAAGCATTACTGACTGTGCAGTCAAATTCACCGCCTTCCTATTCCTTTCCCCCAACTCTTCCAAGCCTCCTATTTGCCCTCTCTTCTCCCAAAAGCAGACTGAGCCTCAATTAACCTCTTCTCCCCAAAGACTAATCAGAAAAGAATGTGCCTATGAATGTCTGAGAAATGCTAGAGGGACATAGGCCACCCTCATTTGCCAAAGGTTAAAGGGTAAGATGGGGAGAGAGCTCCCAGTGGCCTGCCAGGCATTTCCAATGCCCCATGTAGGCTCTTAACAGCCTCTCCTTTCTGCTAGGACATGTGGTCAGGACTGAAGTGTATAGCACTTGAGACAGGGGGGTGGGGTAGGGTGGGGTCGGAGGGTCACAGAGGACAGGGCATCCCAATTTCTGAGTGTAGAGTGCTTGGCAGGGGAAAGTGCCTGCCCTCTTTGCTCTCTCAGGGTCTGGACCAGCAGTTGACTGGGCTGGACATTCTGTCCTGAGGCCTGGCTGGCCTTAGAACTCTATTCTTCCAAAGAGTATTCGCTCCATTGCTCCAGTAGCAGAAATTCTAGCCATTTAATTTCGACGCATTGTAGGTTCATAGCTCTAGAGGCCAAAGGGATCTGAAAGGTCATCTTAGTCCAAGCTCTCACTTTACAGATGAGAAATCTGAGGCCCAGAGAGGTCATAAGTGGCCATCAGAATTTAAACCCAGCTTCTCTGAGGTCAGAGGAAGAATTTGTTAAGTTCCTACTATGTGCCAGGCACCGTGCAAGTGCTTCTTACAAATATGGTCTCATTTGATCTTCACAAGAACCCGGGGAGGTAGGTGCTATGTATTATCCCTATTTTACAGTTGAGGAAACTGAGGCAGGCAAAGGTTAAGTGACTTGCCCAGGGTTGCACAGTTAGCAAGTGTCTGAGGCTTCAAACTCTGGTATTCTTGACTCCAGATTCAACATTCTAACCACTTTACCACTCAGGAATCTGGAATGTATGGAGTGTTCAAGGAAGACTGGCACCTCTGGTGTGAGCACTTGCTGAGCCCTTTTCAGGGCTGCTCATCCACTTTTGATGTCTACCTGGTACTCAACTCTTACCTATGGCTCTAAGAAGTTGTAGCTTGTGCATTACCACACCACGGGAAACCATCTCAGCATACAAACTAAATCAGGTTAAGGGTCACTGACAGATTTCAAACCCATCAGTGAGTTAGGGTGGTGTCTACCCCAAGCATGTGAAAACTTCCCCTGGTAGAATAGGTAGATGAGAATAATTCATTCTAAAGACCAGAAAGGTCGCTGAAGCAGGCATGTGGAGTGCTCAGAGCTTGGTCAGACATAGAAGACACCAAGGGCATCTGTTGCACTCCAGGCCATTGCCAGTCTTCTTGACTTTTGTGTTGCCACTGGACTTTGATGACTCTGGAAGAGAAAATAAGGCTTATGGCTTTGTGCAACTCTTCCTTGTTTAAATTCAATTCATCCACAAGTCAAGATGGCACTCTGTGATGTCACTAGATCCTCTTCAAAAATGAAGGACAAATAACAAGGAATCTGGGAGCCATGCTAGAACAGCCAACTCCCTCTTAGGCCTCCCTTATTTAATCTTCCTCCTAGGAGTCCTTCAAAGAGCCAGACTCTCCAAGTTGGAACCTCGCAGGCTATCTCTACCTGAACATAAATCTCAGACAAAACAGCAAAGAGGAACCTAGTATGACCTGGGCTTTCTAGCCCTTTCCACTTTTTGGAGAACATTGTTTATTAGGAATATGGTCCTTCCATCAAGTCTAATTTTGCTGCTTTCTCCCACTTCTCAAAATCTGCCCTCTTTGGCCAAGCAGAACCAGTTGAGTCTTTGCTCACTCCTTTCTTTCTGCCTTGCAGGTGGGAGACCAGTAGCTGGAGCGAGTGTTCTCGAACCTGTGGGGAGGGTTATCAGTTCCGCATTGTTCGTTGCTGGAAAATGATCTCACCTGGCTTTGACAGCTCTGTGTATAGTGACTTGTGTGAGTCAGCAGATATCACCCGGCCCGATGAGCGCAAGACATGTAAGAACCCAGCATGTGGGCCCCAGTGGGAGATGTCGGAATGGTCAGAGGTAAGGACAAAGTGTGTGTGTGTGTGTGTGTGTGTGTGTGTGTGTGTGTGACGGGGAGAGAGAGATTGATTGTGCCCTTGAATGTCATTATCATTAGTGTGTTTTATGAATATGTGGGCCTATAACCTTAGCAGGGCAGCTAGGTGGCACAGTGTATATAGAGCAGCGCACTGGGCCTGTATCAGGAAGACTTATCTTCCTGAGTCCTAATCTGGCCTCAGATACTTACTAGCTGTGTAACCCTGGGCAAGTCACTTAACACTGGCCTCAGCTTCCTCATCTGTAAAATGAGCTAGAGAAGGAAACCACTCTAAGTAGCAAACCACTCTAATATTTTTGCCAAGAAAACCCCAAGTGGGGTCACAAAGAATCAGACATGACTGAAAAACAACTAAACAACAAAATAACCACAAAATCATAGAATGACACAGTTGGAAGGGACCTTAAAGGCCATCAAATATCTGACGGCTTCTGTCGAATAAATCCATTGACAGGGTGCTCACTTCCTTGTTCGACAACACTTTCTATTTTGGACAGTTCTGGTTATAAGAACATTCTTCCTTCCCCCCTTCTCTAATTTTCCTTTCCCAAATGTTGTGTATTTAGACTGACCAGCTCTGAGGGAGTCAGTGTCACTACAGAGGTCAGAGTTTGAGTAATGGGTAGGGATTCTCCAGGGAGCCAGCATCCTGGGGGAAATTGTTGTGTTTTGTCTGGGCAGAGGGATCTGTTATGGCCCAAACTTCTTGGTGACCCAGCCTCCCAGGGACAGATCCAGTCAGTTCTGGGGAGAGTTTTCTACCCTGAGCACTGGGATGGGTGTTCCCATTACAGTGATCTTGAAGGATCAGTCCAAATTCTTCTGTTTTCCTGAAGTTTGTCCACTTGGACTCTGGTTTGAGATGAAGGACTCACGGCTTAGGAAATTGTTCAGCTGCTGTGGTTGCTCAGGTTCCTAAGAAGCTGGAAAGCCCTGTTTGGTCACTTGGTGTGATCCCACCCCCACTCTTGGCTCAAAGGCCTCCTGAGGGAAGGCTTCACATTTTTCATGCAGACCCACTGGGAAGATGGGCAAAACTTCCAATTGTTTAATAAACAATTACTGATCTGGGTCCTGTTCTCAGGGCCTGGGGAGATACAAATATGCATCAGCCGAGTTTCTTGTCCTCAGGGGGCTTACAGTCCTATAGAGGGGGTAAGGCATAGATACCAAATAACAACTATACAGATGGGACAAAACTGCAAAAGTGATGTGCACATGAAGGGGTGTGGAGATTCCCAGAGCAGAGAACACTCTCTCGAAAAGTGGGTCTGAGGTTATTATTGTCTTACACACAAGAAAGATAGTGGTAAATTCTCCCAAGACAGGTGTGGGTAGGGTAGGGGGTTGTGACTATGACATGCCATGAACTTTTGGCTATGGGTTTTTGTTTTTGTTTTCTTGGCAAAGATGCTGGAGTGGTTTGCTATTTCCTTTTCCCTTGTGTACCCATTTTACAGATGAGGAACTGAGGAAGATAGAGGTTATGGGACTTGCTCAGGATCACACAGCTAGCAAGTTTTTGAGGGCAGATTTGAACTCAGATCTTCCTGATTCCAGGTCAGGGGCTCTATCATTGTACCACTCAGCCACTCCCAGGGCAGGGCTGGGACACAACAAAACTGGGAAGTCAATAAAGTTAGGATCCAGACTCCCTTTTTGGCACTCTCATCAACCCAATCTTCTCCACTTTATTCCCTAAATAAAGACATCCAGAGTCTTTATATTTAAGGGTCTCTCATGACTGAGAGAAAAACAAGGTATTCATTCTAAGGTATTCAGAATTTGATATGCTACCTCCCAGGTGTATTTATATTTTTTTAAAGTTCAGAAAAAGGGAAATACTTGACCCAAAGGATTGAATCACTAATGGTAGAATTTCAGACATCAGAGATATTTGGACTGGGATAGTGGGGTAATGCTTCTCAAATTATATCTATGAATGAGGCCAGTTCTGTTTCCAGGTAAATAAGTGCTTCTGGTTTGGGAACAGACTTAATGGCCCCCTCTGTTCTTTGCCTGTCCCCTGGTCTTCAGTGTGCAGCCAGGTGTGGGGAGAGGAGTGTGGTGACCCGGGACATCCGCTGCTCTGAGGATGAGAAGTTTTGTGATGCCAACACCAGGCCTGTGGCAGAGAAGAACTGCACAGGCCCCCCCTGTGACCGACAATGGACTGTCTCAGACTGGGGACCGGTGAGTGGCTCCCCTCCTCCTAAGGCACCAAGCACAAGGAACAGACCAGAAGACCTGGGCTGGGCATGGGGAGCAAAAGGGCAGGAAAGGTGAGCTTGGAAAAGACTCCTCTGATGACTGGTGATTCCCGGGCCTTTTCTCCATCTTTTTGGATTCTGGCATTCTCTAAAAAATAAGCTATCACCATGGTAACTCCCTTCACCTGAGGCCTAAAACACCTTCTTTGGGAGGAAATCAAGGGCAGGGATGGCCAAGCAAGCATCCACTTGGACTTCCAACTCACCTTCCTTCCCCAAGTTTTTATGATTTGAAACCTTCTAATGCAGGGTGTTTTCTCTCTCCATACCTCCTCTTTTTCTTCTCCCCTCCCTTTTATACCACTGCCTCATTCCTCTTTTCCTCTCTATCCCTCCCTTTATCTACCTCCCTCCCTTCTTCACACTTCCTTTCTACATCCTCTTTTTTTCCTCTGTCCATCTCTTCCCCCTGTCTCCTCCCCCTCCTCCTCCTCCTTTTTCTCCTCCTCCTCTTTTTTTTCTTCTTCTTCTCCTTCTCCTCCTCCTCCTCTCTCTCCCTCTTTTCCTCTTTCTCTCCCATTCCCCCTCCCCTTGCAGTGCAGTGGAAGCTGTGGTCAGGGGAGGATGATCCGACATGTCTACTGCAAGACCAGTGATGGGCGGGTCGTGCCTGAGTCCCAGTGTAACATGGAAGCCAAACCCTTGGCCATCCACCCCTGTGGGGACAAGAACTGCCCTGCTCACTGGCTGGCTCAGGACTGGGAGCGGGTGAGTGACCTTGCTACCATGGGAAGCCAGCGGGAACGTGACCCCGACGCTCCTTCCTTATCTTCGCCAGGGCTGACCTTCTGTCTCTCTGCCTCTCCTTCCCAGTGCAATACCACTTGTGGGCGTGGGGTGAAGAAGAGGATTGTGCTGTGTCTGGAGCTGGCTAATGGGAAATTGAAGACAAGGAGCCCCTCTGACTGTGACATCACCAAAAAGCCCACGGAGGAGAGCACCTGCTTTGAGAGGCCATGCTTCAAGTGGTACACCACACCGTGGTCTGAGGTGAGCAGCCTGGCTCTCCCACCAGTCTTGTGAAGGGCTCTACTGGGGCCTGCTCAAGGAACAGGGTAACGGTAGGTGTTGGGCATCTTCAGGTTCTGCCACTGATGCCCATGATCATGGGTCTCTCTGCCATGGAATAGGAAGACACAGAGATGGTCACTGGGATCAAATTACTCTTAATTACAACTCTGAGTCAACACAAGTTGGGATTTGAACCTGTCTCCTGACTCCAAGTCTGATGACCTTTGCTCTACTCTGTATGGGATCCAATAGGACCCTTTCCTCTTCCCCTTCTTTCTTCTTGATTTGCCTGGGAGAGCACAAATGTTGTTTGCTGTTTCTGCCCCCCCAATCTCTTGCCTAGTGCCATCTCTCTCTGGTTCAAGGCTCCGGGGTTAAAGGGAAGAGAGGGAAGAGAAGGAGATAAAATTAGAGCTGTTGCAATGTTATTCTCAGGGCTTGGAAGCAAACCCATTTCTGTCCTATGGATTTAATCAGGTGAAATGGTGAAATGAGGTCAGTGCGATGACCACGGAGGGCAGCTGTGGGGAGAGAAGATGAAGGAGCACCTACTTCTCTGCCTCAGGGATGATGGGGGATTTTGGACAATCTGCATGTTTGGCTTTGAGAACTAGTAGCTACCTCCTTGAACCATGGTCCAGGGGATTTGTTGTAGGCCCACTCTATTCCCAAAGCACAGCACCTCAATTTCCTGTAGCCCAGAGACACAGCTGGGCCACTAGGGGCAATTGTGAATAAACTGCTAAATGGAGTAAGACGTCTTGCATTTGGCCTATGAAGGCCCAGGCCATCCCCTGAGATTCCTTCAGGGTGATCACCAGAGGTTCATGAGAGTCTTTGGCTTAACATGCCAAGCTGGCTGTGCATGTCCTCCAAGGCTCTCCCAACCAAGCCCTAATCAGGACTTGCACCAGATAAACAGCTTGGAGGCCTCAGACTTGGCTGTGTAATGCGGGGTCGCCTGTACTGGGGCAGGAAAGAGCCCAGAAAGAGGGGGGCTGTGTCTGCTGTCTGTGAGATCTTGGCAAGGAGGGAGGCAGGGTCAGCAGACGTCTTCACTGCTCTGTCCTGTGAAGTGGGGTTTTCCAAGGGTAACATCTGCACAGGGAGCCCTGGGGAAGGATTGATTTAATTGGAAAACAAAACAAGACTTTTATTGGAGTGGGAAAAAAAAATTCCAGCTCCCCCATCTCTACTCAAATGCTAGAATATGTAACAATTTGTATTGCACTTTAAGAATGTGCATATTCTTTACTTCATTTAATTCTCACAAGAGTCCTGTGAAAAGGATTAAGAGAGAACTGTTCTAGTGATAGAAGTTCTTTCTGTGGTGGCAGAGAATTGGAAACTGAGGGGGCCCATCAACTGGAGAATGCCTGAAAAAGTTAAGATATACAAATGTGACAGAATGTTAATGTGCTACAAGAAATGATGGAGGGAAAGAGAAACCCGGGAAGACTTGTAGGAACTGATGAAGAGTAAAGGGAGCAGAGCCATTAGAATTTACCAAAAATGTCTGCCACGGATGCCCATGATCATGGGTCTCTCTGCCATGGAATAGAAAGACACAGAGATGGTCCCTGGGATCAAATTACTCTTAATTACAACTCTGAGTCAACACAAGTTGGGATTTGACACAGTGACCAGCCACAGGAACAGAGAACTCATGATGAAACTTGCAATCCCCCTCTCAAGACGGATTCAGGGTACAGATCCTTTTTTTTTTTTTTAAACATGGCCAATGGGAGAATTTGTTTTGTGTCACTATACATGTTTGGGACGTGTTTTGCTTTTCTTTCATGGGGAGAGAATGTGGACCTGAAAACAAAATAAAGTTGAATATTAAAGCCTCATTTGATGGATGAAGGAAATTGCCACCCTATGAGATGAGGATGAGTCTTGACCCCAGGGGTATGGCCAGCATTTATCAACGTCTCAGTTCCCATCTCAGACCGCCTAGGTTGGACCAGGCTAACCTGCACCTGTGTCTTGCTTAACAAACTGCTCTGTCTGGATTGAAGTGAGAGGAGCTTTGCCTAATGAAGAGCCATTTCTGTTTCCTTTAGTGCACCAAAACCTGTGGAGTAGGTGTGAGAATGCGTGATGTGAAATGCTATCAAGGGACAGACATTGTACGGGGCTGTGACCCACTGGTGAAGCCTGTTGCCAAACAGACCTGTGACCTGCAGCCATGCCCTACAGAACCTCCAGGTAAGAAAGGCTGAAATGTGGGAGGGGGAAGGCTGGAGATATGGTGGGGAGAGAGCCATTGTGGTCTGAGCCCTGGGATCCTCTGCCTCCTGGGGGCTGGTCTGGAAGGCTCAGCAGGGACCATAGGCAGATCTCTTCACCAAAGACAATGGACTGTCCAATCTACTCTATTCTCCTAAACGAGCCCTCCATTATGGCCAGTTTGTTTCTTTCATCGTCTTATAGTTTCTCCCACTGAACCTAGTGCCGCCAACTTCTCTACCTGTCTAATTGTTCTGAGTTAGACCAAAAGTTCCTTGATGACAGAGATGATATCTCATGCTTGTTTTATATCCCCCACAATGCCTTCCACAGAACCCACAGCAGGGGCTTTGTAAACACGTGCTGATTAACTGTTCATTAGAAATGGTCCCAATGTCCCCAGTCACACCATTCTGTTCACCCCAGCATGAAAGCAGATAGCACACTGCCCCAAGCTCTGTCTGACACCACTTCAGATTTCTTTAGCATCTTTCTTTTGCACAAATCAGATCTCCCTATAGATAATAGGTAGCTCGTGCTTCTTCTGAGTATGGCTGACAGATAGGGAAAGGAAAAGAGGATACTAAATAGGAATAACCCCATTTTACAGATGGGGAAGCTAAGGCTCAGAAGAAGCCTGAGTGCCTGTGACTTATCTGGGGTTAGAGCTCAGGTTTTAGTTCACACTATAGTTTGAGAACCCATTATCCTAGGAATTACGTACTAGATAACTCAGGAAGCATATGAAAGAAATGGGTAGCATATTCCCTACCTGCCTATGGCCTTCCCTCTAGGTGTCAGAAAGAGAGCTCTCTCTTTGTGCTAGTTTTCCAACAGCAAGCTCACATAGAGATGGAGAGAGCTAAAGGGAGAGCTAAATTCTAGGAAGGGGAGCTTAGGGGTAGGCATTGCCTTATGATCCTGCCAGCTTTATTTCTGGCATCATGCTTCACTGTGCTTACCTAATTTTTTTTTTCCCAGATGACAGCTGCCAGGATCAGCCAGGGACCAATTGTGCTCTGGCCATCAAGGTCAACCTTTGTAGCCACTGGTACTACAGCAAAGCCTGTTGTCGTTCTTGTAGACCCACCCACTCGTAGGCTCCTTGGAGGAAAGACATCCCCTTTCACCCTGGCCTGGATTGCCATACTAAGACACTGAAGGACTGGGGGGGTAGCCCCATGGAAGGGGATCTCCCCACCCCTTCTCTTAATTGAAGTTCTTCCCGGTAGCTGGGAGCACAAGCCTGTGAAAAATGAACATTGGCCCTCTGATTATAGAGAAGAGACTTTGACTACACTCTGCCAAGCCTCTTCTCCCTCACCTGATCTCAAGGGATAGAGATCCACTGGTTACCTGCTTTGGGTTTCAAGGCTGGGAACCCTAATCCATAATGCCTCACTATTGTGTATTGGTAGTGTCTGGTATGGAAGGATGTACATAGGATCTTGTATATTTGTTTCTGTTTTAGATCAAAATCTTTGTGGGGGTTTCTCCTCCAACCTTTGGCCTTTGGTCTCCTGCCTCTATGCCCAGCTTCATTTGCTCTTACAAAAGTCCAGAGGGAGGGGGAAATCAGAGTAGCATGTTTGGCAACCAAAGCATATTGAAAAATGGATGACCATCCTGTTGATGTTAGAAGTTGCCTTGGAATGAAGCCCTTTCATTCCCTGATTTTTTCTGGGCACTAGGGTGAGGGGTGCTACAGGAGAAGAGGAGAACAGAAGACTGTAAAAGTAGATGTATACTTTTCAGAGAATTTTATCTCATAACCAAATGTCAGTTTCATAGTCCTTATAAAAGATCATCAATGCTGACAGAAGTGTATATAATGAAACGTACCTGCACTTTATATCACAAAAGACGCATTTGTTTCTTAATATATTTGTTTACAAACAGTGGATTTTATCCCTATAATCATTAATCAGTACTCATCTGTGTATGTTAATAAAGTTGTCATATTTATGATTGGCATCTGGTTTAATTTACTTGAGATGTTTGGGTGGGATGAGGGAACCTGGGAGGAGATAGGGAAAGATAGGTGATTCAGGGGTTAGAGTGCCAGGTCTAGAGAGACACCAGCTAGTTGTGTGACCCTGGACAAGTCACTTAAGTTTTTGCTCTTTGCCTGTTTTCTCATCTGTAAAATGGGGATAATAATAGCAGTACCTCCCACAGGGTTGCTGTGAAGATCCAATGAGGTATGATTGTAAAGTTCTTAGCACAGTGCCTGGACCATGGTAAGTGCTATATAAATGTTAGCTATTATTAAAAAGCACAGAGAACTCTGAGGGAGAGCTCTGGACTTTTGCCCTCATTGGAGCTGCAGTAATGCACAAACCTCACGTTGAAAAGGCCAGAAGAGCCTGTCCCAGGCTTGATGACAACCAGGCCAAGGCAGCTCTGTAAATACACCCGTGAGCCTGCTTTGTGCCAGCCAACTTAGAAAAAGATACATTATGAAATGTCAGGCCTGGAAGGGTCTTTAGAATATAAAATGTCAGTTAGAGCTTAGAAGGTGGGATGTGAGGACCAGGAGGGATCTTTGAACAGGCTCAGAACCGAGAAGAACCGCAGGACATGGAATATGAGAGCTGGAAGGGGCCTTAAGACACACGGTGTCAGAACATCATATGTCAGAGCTGGAAGACTTTACAGACTCTCTGTATGCCCCACCCAGCACCGTACAGATGTGAAAGTTGGGGCTTAGGGATTGTTGTTGTTCAGTCATTTTTTTTCAGTCACATCTGACCCAGTTTTGGGGTTTTCTTGGCAAAGATAATAGAGTGGTTTGTTCCTTCTCCAGCTCACTTGATAGATGAGGGAAACTGAGGCAAATAGGATTAAGCCCAGGGTCACACAGCTAGTGTCTGAGGCTGGATTTGAACTCATGAAGATGAATCTTCATGATTTCAAGCCCAGTATTTTATCCACTGAATCACCTAGCTACCCTCCATCAATCAACAAGCATTAGAGGCTGCTAGATGATGAAGTGCCTAGAGCCCTGGGCCAGGAGTCAGAAAGATTTGAGTTCAAATCCAGCCTCAGACACTTACCAGCTGTATGACCCTGTGCAAGTCACTTAACCTCTGTTTCCCTTAATCCACTGGAGAAGGAAATGGCAAAGCACGCTAATATCTTTGTTAATAAAACCCCATACAAGGACATGAAGAGTCAGACGTGACTGAACCATAACGATATGCCAGGTGCATGCTAGGATCCAGGTCTCTGGATTCCCAAGCCTCTGCTTCATCTACCAAAGCATTCTGCTTCTCTGGTTGTTGTTCAAAGCAAGATCGGCATATGGAGCGCGAATAAAGCAAGCTTAAGCAGTCAGAAAGTCTGGGAGAACCAGCTCTGAGTGGCTTCTGATTGCTAAACTTTCAGTGTGAGCATTTACGCTTCAGACATGGGCACCACAAACATGAGTTTGATTTGTTTTCTTGATTGCTCAGACTTGTTAATAATGCAGATTAAATTTAAAAGTCCCTTCCCCACCCCAAGATCCCAGTTGGCTAAACATTTACCAGCACCCTCTGGGATTGCTCCATAAACACTGCTTCAGCTCAGCAGGAGTGTAATGCAAGACTCAGTGAATGCAGTCATCTCTAGATTGGAGACTCATAGTCATACTAAAAACTGGCATTTACAGAGCACATTCAAGTTTACAACAGCATAAAGGTGACAGTGCACAGAGCACCAGTCCTTGAGTCAGGAAGATTCATCTTCAAGAGTTCAAGTCTGGCCTCAGACACTTCCTAGCTGTGTGACCCTGGGCAAGTCTCTTAACCCTGTTTGCCTCAGTTTCCCTCATCTGTCAAATGAGCTGGAGGAGGAAACGGCAAACCACTCCAGTATCTTTGCCAAGAAAACCCCAAATGGGGTCATGAAGAATCAGTCAGTACCGAACAACGACAAAGTTTGCAAAGTGTTTACCTCCGTTGTATTTCTGAGCTTTGTAACACCACTGGGCCGAAGGGGACCAGAAGATTCTCTAGGTGGGTAACAGTCAGATGTGCTCTGGATGGGGCAAGTAAGTTATACAGCACTTGACTATATGCCAGGTGAAGCACTCTTTACAAATATCATCTCCTGTGACCCTCACAACAACTCTGGGAGGTAGGTGCTATTCTTATCCTCATTTTACAGCTGAGGAAACTGAGGCAAACAGGCAAACAGAGGTTAAATGAATGGCCAAGTGTCATGCAACTAGTAAGCATCTGAAGTTAAATTTCAACTCAGGTCTTTTTTGATGCCAGGTTCATCATTCCATCTACTATGCCACCAACTACCTATGTTGGGAGGGGTGGAGGGGAGAGGGAGAAAGGGAGAGAGGGAGAGATGGGGGGGAGGGGGAGAGAGACAGACAAACAGAGAGACAGAGTCAGAGAGAGGTGGAGAGAGAGAGAGAGAGAGAGAGAGAGAGAGAGAGAGAGAGAGAGAGAGGAGAGAAAATGAGAGGGAAGGAGAGAGAGAAAAGGAGAGGGGGGGAAGCAAAGGAGAAAGAGAGAGATGAGTGGAGGGATGGGAAAGGGGAGAGAGGGAGGGAGGTGGGACAAAGATGAAACTCTTCTTCAAGCCTGACAAGTACACCCCAGAAAAACCCAGTTGTTTAGACCCTTCTCTCCCTCTCTTCCTAGAAGGCAGTGAGTCTCCAAGCAGGCTTAACAAAACTTAGAGAAATCCACCTTAGATAAGGATTCCTCAATCCCTCCAGGGGGTGGTGGGGAGAACTCCCTGTCAACCCTGTGACTGAATTCATAGGAATTTAACCTTCTGTGGGGCTGATTGGGCCTCAGAGCTGTCAATCACCTGTCTGCAGCTTCTGGGGGTGGGGGGGGGAGTAGGGTGGCTGGTCATTCAGCTGGTGATTCTGGCCTCCATGGGGAGAGGGCCCGTCCTTTTCCAAAGCAGGCATTCCAAACTTACCTTTCCATGAACACTGAGAAAAGCACTTTAGCGCTGGGCCCACCAAGCCCTAGCCCGCCATGGAGAGAGGAGGAAAGAGGTCCAGAAAGGAAGAGATGCTCCAAGTCAAGCATGTCAATCCAAGCTGGTGATGTAGGCTATCACTAGTTTGCTATCTTTGCCTTGTGCCGATGCCTACTGAGCTTCGGAGCTCTTTTGTATCAGTCTGCTTCACAGGATCATGAATTTAGAGCTGGGAGAGACCCCTGACATTATCCAGTACTATTCCCTCATTTTAGAGACGAGGAAACTGATACCTATGGAGGTTAAGTGACTTGGCCAAAGTCATATAGATAATAAATAGCAAGGGTGGAATTTGAACCCAAGTCCTTTGATTACTGAATCAGTCCTCTTTCCTATGAACTTGTTTGGTCATCAGGGTGACTTTCTCCTTTTCCTTGAGTTCCTTAATGAGAAAGTTCCCTTGAGGTGGGAAGACACTGACTTACTTTCAGTATTCAAGGTTTATGAGCACCAGGTGACAAAATCAGGACATCCACAGGGCTGATCACAGAATCATAGTGCTGGAGCTAGGAGAGACGTTAGGGGTGATCTAGTCTGAACCCCTTTATTTTAGAGATGAGGAAACGGAAGCCCAAAGAGCTTAAATGGCTTGTCCAAGGCTGTGTGGCTGAGCAGAAGCCCCACCTCCTTTCAGTCCTCCTGAAGCCTTCTTTGACCCTTTGCATTCAAGTAGTCGATTTTAGCAAATTGAGAAATCAGACAAAACTGTCTTTGGGGCCTTCCCCTCCCTCCTGAGTCTCATCCCATATTTCGCTCTTCTTCTTGTTTAGCTAATCACTATTAAGGGGCTCGCTGATAATTAAAATGCCAGCTAATAACAAAGGTTGCTCTGCCCAGGAATAGTTGCATTTAAAAAGGGGTTCTTTAAGACTCAGGGGAATAAAGGCAATAGGGCTGCCTTTATTTTGGTGCTGGATACCTGGCATCCTTTTGGATTATTCTGTAGGCACCATTCTACCTGTGAAGTCTGCTCTGCTTCCACTCCAGACCTCTAAATGTGGCTCCTTTCACTGTTCTAAGGCTCATTCTAGGGAGAAAATCTCTCATGTTTTCAGGTGGGCTTAATGGAGGCCACGCCCCTGCCCAGAGTCAGATGACTGTAATAGTTGCATTTCTTAGCCTTTCATTTTCAAAACCATGTCATACACCAATTATATGTCTGGGCTATGGCCCTGACCTCACTCACCAGATGTATTCTTCTAAAGTCAGACTTCTGTACAATGTCATTGGTGGCTGGCATGACCTCTCATCCTTAAACCACTATAAAGAGTGGTCTGGAAATGGGGATAGATTAAAGAGCCTCTTCTCCATAGTAATGTCAAAGATAAGATTTATTTCCTTTTGCTTTTTTCAGCGGGCCCAGGAGTCAGTCCTATTCAGCAGTCTACCTCTGTGAAGTTAAGCTGCCTGTCTCTTGTTTCATTTCAAAGCTATATATGTATATATGCTTTATAGTTATGTATAGATGGGAAAAGGAAACAGGAAAATAGAAAGACAACAACAGCCACAGGAAATTACCCCCCCCACTACCCCCTCCCACCCCCACCCCCCAAGTCAAATGCAACAGAACCAACTTTAGATAAGAATTGTACAAAGTAAGAATTCGGTTCAAGCTTCTGTTATGACATCAGATCACTGAGAACACCATCCCCGGCAAAGATATTCACACCAAAGCTTCACTGACTGCTTGCCCCATCCAGGGATGGATTAACTGGGCAAACTGAATGTGTGATAGACCAAGGCAGAGCGAGGAGAAGAAGAAAGAAAATCAAGAACACCAAAAGTGGTGAATCTTTCATGTGCTTCGAAACCTCTTCTGTGGAATTAAAAGCTTTCCGGGAGAGAGAGGAAAACATCTTGTCACGGTGCACACAATATCTATAAACCAACCACGACTCTTAAAATGACAGCTTGCCCTTTGCCAAGAGCATGTCTTCTAAGTAGAAGTTTTAATTGAGAGTTTAGTGAGAAGTACCTTCTTCTCTGGTTGTGAGCAGACTGTCTCACAAGGACCATTCTTCCCCAAATCCCATGCAGTGTCATCTGGAAGGGGAGATCCCCAAAGACAGAAGTGGGGACACCCAGAGAAAAGTTCAGGGGACATGGATTTTCCAGGCAGTTTGGTTTCTAGTATCTTTTCAAAAATATAGTTTAACAAACTGCCACTAAAGAGTTAAGTATGCCTTTTCCTAAGTAGAAAATGATTGTAGACTTATACAAATGGCTGCTTTCACTGGAGGTTTAGTGACTTGCCTGTCATTCGGATTAGGGGATTTCTCTAATCAGTATGTTAGATATTGTTAAAATTAATTTCTCTCTTCCCCTAGACCTGGAGGATGTTGGTATTGGTGGGCTGTGTGTTGACGTTAAAACACTTGGGGAGGAAATTGTTGGAACTGGGGATCTGTCGAGAAACAATTTGGAGTAGATCCTGTTGCCTGCAGATTAGTGTTTAATGTGGAAGGTGGGTGGGAGGCAGGAGAATGGGCCAAGCTGTTTCTGGCATCTGGGACAATGACTTAAACTCCAAGGACTGTTCTAGCAGACAGGTGGCTATGTCAACCAGCAAGAGCCCATCTCATTTTTCCTAAGGAGGCACTCATGTGTGTGTGTGTATGTGTGTGTGTGTGTGTGTGTGTGTGTGTGTGTGTGCGCGCGCATGTGCCTGACTCAGGAAGTCTCCAGGCAAATTTGGGTGACTTTTTTTTTTTGCATTATTTTTTTGTGTTTCTGTATGTGGGGGCAGGACAAGAGTCATACTCCATGATCACTGATTACAAATTAGGTGGTGTTTTAATATCCTTATCCTCATTCTCTCCGTCCTCCTGCATCCTGCTCCTTTTCCACCAATGGGGTCACCCAAAACCAGAAACCACTTTGGATCCAAAGGGATAGAGGGTCCCAAGAAGATGGGGAGATGATGATAAGAGGAATACCTTCATGCCCATTGGAGCCTGGAGGAGGCAATGTGCTTCTAATCTCCAGTACCAAGTCCTTCCAACCTCAGGCATCCATTTGGTATGTGAGACAAGCCACCCATTGTGGTGACACTGACAGTTCTGGGAGCCAGAGATAGCCTGGTATCAAATTTCTCTAATAAAATGGAGGCAGGGGAGCTAGGTGGCGCAGTGAATAAAGCACCGGCCCTGGAGTCAGGAGGACCTGAGTCCAAATCCGACCTCAGACACTTAACACAAAAAGTAGTCATGTGACCTTGGGCAAGTCACTTAACCCCAGTTGCCCTCCAAAAAGCAAAAACAACAACAACAATGTGTCTTCCTTGGAGCGTAAGAATTGTCTTCTTGGGGCAGCCAGGTGGCGCTGTGAGTAAAAGAGACAGCCCTGGAGTCAGGAGACCCGGGATCGGTTCTGGCCTCAGATACTTAACACTCACACAAAATAACTGGCCATGTAACCTTGAGCAAGTTACTTAACCCCAATTGCTTTAAAAATAAATAAATAAAATGGAGGCAGCGGCTTAAACTACCTTAATTCTTGGGTTCCTCTCTCCCCTATCCCCATATTCCATAGCTACTCACTCTAAGACTGTCATCTCAGCTGGAATTTAGCCACTTTTGTTTCTGAGGCTCATCCTTAAACAATGACCTTCCCTGCCTGACTGCCCCCTCCTCTTATCTTCCTACAGTTTATATTCCTCCTTGGGTACTAAACTCAGACTAGCCTGCCTGCCTGTGTTAGCTATGTGGTCATGTGCCCTGCCTCCCCAACTAGACTGTCAACTTTTGGAGGGCAGAGAATGCGTTTTCTATTTTGCATGTGTGTGTGTGCACATGCATGCGCACCCTCTACAATGCCTAATGCAGAGCTGGCCACACAATAGGGGCTCAGGAAATAGTTTGCTGATTGACTGAATGATTTGTTCTTTTGCTGTATCAGTGAACTACCAAAATACATTCATCATAAACTCTCTCAGTCGGACCCTGTGGTGGATTCCCCCAGTGGCCAAACCGCTGTTCAATGTCCAGAGGATGGACTGAAGGCGCTCAAGTCAAAGAATGATGAAGCTGAAAGGAACCTCAGAGACCATCTGGTCAAAGCCCCTGTTTTTGTAAGTGAAGAAACGGAGACCACACATGCCAATGGTCACATAGTGAGTTAATAGCAAATCTGTGCCCAGAGCCCAGGTCTCAATTCCTGGCCCAGTGCTCCTTTCCCAGGGCCAGCAGCTGGGGGGGGGGGGTGGTGGTCAGGATGGAGCTCAGACATCAGTGCTGATGCTGCGGCTTCGAGAGAAGGCTTCACGCATGGCAGAGAGGCGGTTGGGGTTGAGGGCCTGGAGTCCACTGAAGGTCACTGGCAGCTCTATGTCTTCCTGGCTGATGTTCTTATAGTTGATGCGCTCACCTCCATTTCGAACTTCCTCTGGTTCCTGAAGGAAGAAGGTTGGTGGTTCATAGTGGGAACAGCTGGGGCAGACGGTGTGGCACTGGGGGGATTTCTGGTTGAAAGATGAAGAGGAGGATGGGTAGAGTGAGGGCCCATTAGTCAGTACGATGTTTCGGTTGGAGTGGAGTGGTGGGACGTGGGAGTGGACAGCAAAGTCAGGCTCTTCCTCATCCTCTTCTGACTCATCTTTCTTGCAACAGTAATACTGGATGCAGAAGGAGAAATAAGACTTAGTGTTTTTAACATTGCCAAAATACCTTCACGTTCATCATATCTGACTCTCACAGCATCCCAAGGAGGTGGGCAAGTGTGTTGTCATGCCCATTTCAAAGTCCATATCTTCCCTCTTTTATCACTGACTTTATAGATGGGGAAACTCACATGGAAAGACAACAGCCAAGCTGGGCATCAGGCTGGGATTGCCTGTCTTGTACAGTCTTGAAGGACTGACCTTCCCTTTCCCAGTTTCTTTTTAGATTCTAATAGGGGATCCTTCTCTAGAAGCTAGAAGTAAACTGAGCTGGGGAACATAGCCTCCCCCAGTCCAATCCAATCCAATCCAATCCAAGAAGCATATGTTATTACTGTACCTGAAGCCTACAGTAACATAGGACTGCGATGATGCAGAGCAAAATAACTGTTGCTAATATTCCACCTGTGATGACCACAGTCCCGGCTGTCATTCGCCCGCTTCTCCATTAACTGCCTGAAAAACACAAGCAAGCCTTGAAATGCACAGAAAGAAGGTACTAAGTTGGGGAGGGCTGGGTCAGGGAGAGCAGAGAACATGTGAACTAACATGAACTCTAGGGGTCTACAAGCCAGAAGGAAAATGCCTAGAGCCCAGTCAGGACTTTGGGGGCCCCAAACAACCAGGCCCCCAGGAAGGCAGCCAGTGAGGAAGGAAAAGGGGTAACTTTATAAGGGACCATAGGATTTAGACTTGAAAGAGGCTCAATGGTTGAATGCCCTCATTTTTCAGAAAAGGAAACTGGAGTGAAGACCCATGCCAAAGGTCACATAGCAAGCCAATAGTTCATTTGAACCCAGGTTTTCTGATTCTAAATCTAACATTCTTACCACTACATTAGGCTGCTTAAAAAAGAAAAAAAAGATGAAGTTCACATAGATCCAATCATTAAAATGTAAAGTGGGTCCCCTTTGGACATGCTTTTTCCCCTCAGGATCTCCTTTGGAAAGAAGGAAATAAGCATTTATTTAGTACCTATTATGTGCCAGATCCTGTGCTAAGTGCTTTACAAATATTATCCTATTTGATCCTCACAACAACCCTGGGCCTATTTTTTTTTTTTGCTTTTTGGAGGGGGGAAGGCAGGGCAGTTGGGGTTAAGTGACTTGCCCAAGGTCACATGGCTGTAAAGTGTTAAGCGTCTGAGACTGGATTTGAACTCAGGTCCTCCTGACTCCAGGGACAGTGCTATATTCACTGTGCCACCTAGCTGCCCCTACCCTGGCCCTATTATTAATCCCATTTTACAGTTGAGGAAACTGAGGCAGAAAGAGATTAACTGACTTGCTCAGGGTCACACTGCTATTTAAGTGTTTGAGGCTAGATTCGAACCTCCACTTTGCCACCTAGTTTCCTCTAGACCTTAGGCACTCTTCCTTCAAGAGCATCCTTATTCATTTCAACCCAGACAAATTTTGAGGGGACTGAGGAAGAGGGTCAGGAGACCAGAGACTCAGTTCCCACATGTCTCTTTGACTGAGCTATATCTTGGTAAATTTAGAGGAGGATAGTGTAAACCAATGGCTGACTGGGGACCAAAGGCTTGTTTTATTTAAAATGTTTGTGTATTCGTTTGTTAAAGGGCAGTGGTGATGGATATTTGGATCCAGGAAAATTACTTGGTACATCCATTTTCAAATCTGGGAAATTAGGATCATAAATCATCTGTGCCTTCTTACCTCACAGGGAATGACGAGGACAAGTGAGGGAATTCATGTGAAAGGATATTCAGAACCAAGTCACTGAGGCAATCTAATATGAACTGTGGTCAAAAATGGATAAAACAGTTAATTTCACCTCTGGTTCATATAGTTCTTTATCCTCTTAAAAGTATTTCCATATCCATTATCTTATTCAATCTTTACTATAGCCTTGTGAGGGAGGTGGGACAGGGATTATTAATCCTGCTTTAAAGAGGCCCAGAGAAATTAGGTGACTTGTTCAAGGTCATTCAACTACTGTGTTTCCCCGATAATAAGACACTGTCTTATTATTTTTTTTTTTGGAAAGAAAAACACCAGAGGGCTTATTTTCAGGGGAGAGCTTATGTTGTCCTGCCTCAGCTCTCCCCCGCGGCACTGCTCTCAATGGCGCCAGCAAACAAATCACTGAATGTAGCGTGCGCAGGGGATCACCTTCACTACAGTAGCAATCTCAATAGGGCTTATTTTCGGGGGAGGGCTTATTTTAGAGGAATCTTACACAGTAAGGGGAAGGCTTATTTTCGGGATAGGTCTTATTATCGGGGAAACACGGTAGGAAATGACAGAACTGAGGCATCATTATGGAGGTGGTTCTCTGGCTCCTTAAGGCTTCTGTATACAGCCATCTGTCTGAATCTCTTCTTTGTGTCTATCATGCTCTCCCCTCTTTCCCTTAATTTATAAACTCTTTGAAGCCTGGGATTGACATTGAAAGAGTACTGGATTTGAAACAAAAACCTGGATTCTAATCCTGGATCAGACACCTACCAGTTGTATGACCCCAGGTAAATCACTTCTTTGTGAGCCTTGATTTCTTGATCTGTAAAATGGTTATGATAATAATATTTATATGTTATTAACCTCAAGGGGTGGTAGGGAAAGCTCTTTGTAAACCTTTTTTGGGGGGAGGGCAGGGCAATTGGGGTTAAGTGACTTGCCCAAGGTCACATGGCCAGTAAGTGTATTTTTGTAAATCTTAAAAAATGATCTAGACATGTGAGGTTGTTAGAGTTGATGTTTTTCATTTCTAGATTCCCAGAGGCCATCACCAGGTTTAGCACACTGTAGGTGCCTAAAAAATACTGCTGAATTCCTTGCTGAATGTGAGAATCCAGGTTTTAGGACTTTGCTAGCTAGTGAGTGGCAGGAAATGGCAGGCCAATATAGAAAGGACCCCAAATATCTATAGGTAGCACTTTTTGTAGCAACAAAGAACTGGAAAAAATGTGGATTCCCCTTTTGATTTGGGAAGGCTAAAGAGGTTGTGGTATATGAATGTATTGAGTTTTACTGTGCTATGAGAAATGGTAAATATGAAGAATTCAGAGAATCACAGGAAGATCTATATAAACTAATGAGACTGAAAGTAGTACAGTCAGGAGGAAAGCATACAAAATGACTACAAGTTAAATGAAAAGTATGAGGATAGGGAAAGAAAGAGAAAAAAAGGAAAGAAAAACTCAATGCTTTGAAATTATGATAACCAAGCTTAGCTCCAATGGAGAGATATGTGAATGTACCTCCTTCAATTCTTTGTTGAAGTAGGGGTGCATGGATGTGGAACACTGCATCCATCCATCCATCCATCCATCCATCCATCCATCCATCCATCCATCCAACCATCTATCTCTATCTGACTTGGCTTACATATTGGTTAGTTTGGCTGAACCATTTCCACCTACCCCCCTCCTTCTTTTCACTCTTTGTTATAGTTACTATAATATCGGAGATGACTGTCAGGGTGGGAGGGAGGAGAAATATATTGAGAAACAAAGGTGATGTAAAAATAAAAGATATCGATAAAAATTTAAAAAGAAAAAACAGGTCTCCTGGGCTGATGCTCTCAAGCCAATAGCCTTCCCCTAACCCCAAAGGCCTTTAGAGTTAGAATCTGAAACCCTACAGTCATTGAGTTCTCTCTGATGGGTCAATGAGTCTGATGTGGAAAGTGACCTTCTCAAGTCCTGTTGTCTGCCCTGGTGTCAGATCAGGATGTCAATTCTGAAGGCCCCATGGGTTGCAAAAAAAATTCTTCGATCTCCACAGCTTTCCCTGGATTTTTCTTTTTTTTTTTTTCTTTTTTTTTTTTTTTTTACCAAGAAAGACCTTGAGTAATTTCAGCTCTGATACTTACAGCAACCCCCAATGAGGGGACTGGACCAGATGAGAGATTCTTAACCTATGGTCTGTAAACTTGTTTTTAAAAAATTCTGCTAACTGTATTTCAATATAATTGGTTTCTTTTGTAATCCTATATATTTTATTTCATGCATTTAAAAACGTTTTCCAAGAAGGGGTCCATAGTTTTCACCAGACTGTCAAAGGGGTCCACAATACAAAAAGGTTGAGAACTTCTTCACCAGATGATCGCCAGGATTCCTTCTAGCTATAAATCTTAGGTTGGATCCCACAGAGCAGGAACAGCCCTATCTGTTTTGGAACTATGCCCACTAGTCTGAGGTAAATGAGTTTTTGGGTGACTATGGACTCTCACATAATCATTGAATATCAGAACTAGCATCCTTTCCTTTTACAGATGAGGAAACTGAGAAGTTGTGACTTGCCCAAGTTCATACAGCCAGTAATAGAAGCAGGATTTGAACCCTAGGTCCCTTACCCAAAACAATATTCTTTTTGTGATACCACAGAGATAAAGAAATGGAGGCCCTTTCTGGGTTACTGGGGAAGAAATTTACTGAAGGTAACAGCTTTTTAGTGCCAGAGCTGGGACTAGAACTCAGGTTTCTGATGCCCAGTTTAGGGATAAATGAAACTTTTGATGCCTCTTCTGGAGGATATACCCCTGGCAAGGGAAAGGGGGAGTTTTTAAATTCCTTTGGGGCCATTAGGGTTTTGCAGGTTCCTAGTCCCCAACCCTGGGGTGAGGAAGGGCCTAGCAAATGGGGACACACACACACACACACACACACACACACACACACACACACACACACAGAGCTCTTGCAAAGCTCAACAGACAGTCTTGGCCTGGCCGGCTGCCAGAGGCAGGATTGAGCCAGCTGGCCCTGCCTGGGCCCTGCTGACTACAAGAGTAAGACAAGCACAGGATCCAAGTACATGGTGTGTGTAAGGAGGGAGGGGTGGAGGTTGGCGGGGCAGGTGGACATGGGGGTGTGCATTTTGATGGCTGAGACGGGGGTCCATGACAGAGAGTCTGGTGTCCAGACAAGTCTCATTCTCCTCCTGATGCCCAGTGGGGTGAGGAGAAATAAATCAGCCAGTGGTTCTCAGAGTGGGAGGAAGAGTTTTTAAATTGCATGCTTCCACCACCCTCCCTCCTTCTTGGTTAATGTGGAGACTTAGTTCTGAGCAAAACCAGCTGTGTTTTGGTTTAGCCTTTCCCCGACTCACCAGGTAAAGCAAGTGCCACAATAATCCCTTATACTCATATATAGCCTTGTACTTTCCAAAGTGCTTTTCCGTCCATTATCTTCTTTGATCCTTACACCAATCCTGAGAGGCAAGTAGGGCTTAGATTATCACCCCCATTTTATAGATGAAGAAATTGAGGACCCAGAGAGAATAATTGTCTTATTCAACGGTTACACAGCGAGGGAGAGGCAGAATGGAATTGGAATGCAAGACTCTGACTCCCAAGTTCAACGTCTTTGTATAAAAACTATTACCTTTACTTTAGGAATTCAGAGGAGATTATAGATTATCATAGTAGATATGTAGATATATAACCTTATCATTTTAGAGGCAGCAAGGTGGCCCAGTAGGGAAAGTACTGGGACTAGAATCAGGAAGACCTAAATTCAAATCTAGCCTTATACACTTATTAGCTGCATGACCTTGGGAAAGTCATTTACCCTCTGCTTGCTTCCATTTCCTCAACTGTAAAATGGGAATAATAATAGGACCTATCTTTCAGGGTGGTTGTGAGGATCAAATGGGATAATATTTGTAAGGTGTTTAGCACAGTGTCTGATACATAGTGGGCACTACATAAATGTTGGCTATTATTTTTATTGTACAGAGGAGGAATCTGAATTCCAGAGAAGGAAGAGAGTTTGGTCAAAGCCATTATAGCCAGAACCTGGATTAATGGGAGAACTCTTAGAATATAAGCTTCTTGAGGGCAGGGACTGTCCTTTTGCTTATATTTTTATTCCCAGTGTTTAGTACAGTGCCTGGTATACGGAAAGCATTTAATAAATGCATGTTGACTTGATTTGGAGTAGAGTTTTAAAAGTGTGAATGATAGAGCGCATCCAGTCATAGCCATGAGGCATCTGGGTGGCAGAGATGATGGAGTGCTGGACCTGGAGTCAGGAAGACCTGGGTTCAAATCCTATTTTCAGACACTATTCAGCTGTGCAGCTTTGAGCAAGTTTTTTAACCTCTCTTGGCCTTGGTTTCCCCATCTGTAAAAGGAGGTTAATAATAGCACTGACCTTTGAAGTGTTGCTGTATAAAAAATAGGTCTTTATAGAGTGTTATGTATATGCTTTGTTGTTGTTCACTTGTTTCGGTCATGACTGACTCTGTGATCCTATTTGGGGTTTTGGGGGCAAAGATACTAAAGTGGTTTGCTATGACCTTGTCCAGTTCATTTTATAGATAGTGAAACTGAAGCAGAGTTAAGTGACTTGCCCAGGGTCACACAGCTAGCAAGTGTCTAAAACCAGATTTGAACTTGGGGAGAGGAGTCTGCATGGCTCCAGCCTAGTACTCTATCCACTTCATCACCTAGCTGCTACACACACACACACACACACACACACACACACACACACACACACACACACACACAC
>NW_027187344.1:4393543-4419038 GCF_028583685.1 Petaurus breviceps papuanus | reverse complement strand
CACACACACACACACACACACACACACACACACACACACACACACACTCCATATTAATTATGAAATTTTAGGTCAAGTAAAAACAACAACAAAAAAACCCCAAACAAAATAAAAACAAACCCATTTGTTGGGAAGGTTCTATATTTCCAGTCTTATGCCAGTTTCTTAGGTAAATAGGATTGAAACAGAAAACACCATTTCTGACCCAAAGTAGTTTAAGTCTAGTTTAGGAAATAAGAGTTTCATAAAACAGTATAGAAAAAAAGAAAATCATTAAATGCAAGGATGACTTGGGAGAAACCATAAATGATACAGGGATTTAGATTAAGGGAAATTTAGATTATCTACCTCTAGAACAAGGCATCTATAGAGGAATTTCCACTAGTGACTTTACTGTTCCCTTACTGACCCAACAAATTTTTATTGAGTTCCTGCTACAGGCAAGGCCCTGTGCTAGGTACCATGGATAACAGAAGAAATAACACTGTCCCTGACCTCAGGAAGTTTACAGTCTTGTAGAGGCAGGGCTAAGGCACACATATAGCATACAAGAGTACACAGTCAAGTCAGGGCAAGAAGCATTTATGAAACACCTACTACATGTCACTACAACAATTACTATCCTCAAGGAGCTCACGTTCTACTAAGAGAGACAACACAAAAACAATCTATTAACACAACACATACAGAATAAACTGGAGATCATCTCAGAGGGAAACTCTGCCATTTAAGGGGGAACAGCAAAGGCTTCTGGAAGAAGGTGGGATTTGGGCTGAGATCTGAAGGATTCGAGCATAAGCTCCTTGAAGCTGGGGACCATGGCCTACCACTTTCTGTATCTCCAGTGCTCAGCACACAGTTATTGTTGTTGTTTAGTTGTTTTCAGTCGTGTTCAGTTTTTTATGACTCCATTTTGGGGTTTTCTTGGCAAAGATACTGAAGCGGTTTTCCAGCTCATTTTACAGATGAGGAAACTGAGGCAAAGAGAGTGAAGTGACCTGGGATTTATCACTGCCTCCTGGCTATCTGGTATTTGCCTGGCACTTGATAAATGTTTACTGACTGAATGACTGAAGGAAGCCAGGAGGTAGTGATGAGGAAGGAGAGAGTCCCAGAATGCCAGGTATGAAGGACAGTCATTGACAATGTGTGGAGGTAAGAGAAGGAGTATCTTGTGCAAGAAACAGCCAGGAGGCCGATGTCACTGGGTCATAGAGTAAAGGAAAGGGAGGAAGGTATAGGGAGACTGGAAAGGTCAGACAGAGTCAAATTTTGAAGAGCTTTGAATGCCAAACAGAGGATTTTATGTTGTCCCATAGGTATCAGGGAACCTTTGGAGCTGGTTGACTGAGGGGGGGTGACATAGCTGGACGTATCCCTTAGGAAGCTCATTTTGGTGCCTGAGCAGAGGATGGAACTGGAGTGGGGAGAGAGGTGAGGGAGGGAGCCTCACCAGCAGACTCTTGCAAGAATCCAGAGGTAAGGAGCTGAGGGCCTGCACTGGGCTGGAGAGAAGGGAGCATACTTGAGAGATCTCATTAAGGTAAAATCAACAAGATTTGAGAACTGATTAGACAGGAAGGGTGAGAGAGTCAAGGATGATAGTTTGTTTATGAACCTGGATGCCTGAGAATGTAGTGGTTCACTCAGTCCATATCAACCTCTCACTAGGCTCACGATGGGAAGACAATGAAGATTTTGGAGCAAGGGTATGTCAAGAGGAAATGTATGTTTTTGGAAGACTGAATCTGACAGCGGGCTGTGGGATGGATTGGGGGGATGGGGAGTGATGGGAAAGACCAGATTGTGCCTTTACTGCACATCTGTCCAAAAGAGAGTTTATTGCAGATGGGTTTTTTTTTTTTGCTACATCATTCTTTTCCTTTCTTGTTCACTTGAAACTATCCATTTGGGGTGAGCGTAGGGGTGGGATTTGGGTAGGGAATCTTTTTGGGGAATGCTAGTATCAGTTTTGGAAATGCTAGGGACTTTGCCTGCAAAATGAAAAGTTTGAACTAAGCTCTAATGTCCCATTTAGGTCTGTGTTCTATGTCCTAAGGTTTTTTCCAGCTCTGACGTTCTATGTTCTAAGATCCCTTCCAGTTCTGACCTAATACGATGACTTGACTCTAAGACCACCACACCCCTAGATATTGTAAGCATTAAGGAGTCGGATGATTGTCATGATCACTGTTAAGGCCATTTGGAGACCTATAAGCCATTCCCAGAACAGCCTGGCTTCTTTCCTGTCCCTCATGCCACCTTCCCAAATAGTTTTTGGCCGTTCATCTGAGCCCACTGTCATCTGAGCCTCTTTCCCCATGAGAACAGAACTGGAGGGGTCCTGATCTTTGCAGCCACTGCCTGACTCTCTGTACAGCTTGGAAGGAGAGAGCAACCTGGTGGTGTGATCCCCCGGGAACTTTGTCCAGCACTCTGTACTTGGCCCATAGAAAACTCCCAGCCCAACCCCAACGGCTGTCAGCAGCTATCTCCATGACACCTGTACTTGTGCCAGCTGGAGAACACTGTTGGGGGATCTGATCCCAGGCTTTATAGATATGCTGAGGAACAGAAATGCTTCAGATGAATGCCAGGGCCAGGGAGGCCAAGTCCCCAGTCCATACACACACAATGACAGCTCAGCCCCCTGGCGGGAGGCCAGCTTCACTGTTAACTGTGACCAGTCTCCAGTGCCCTGGGCTCCCTCCTTCCTCTTTCCATGCTTTTGCTCATTCTCTTCTCCAAGGCTGAATCAACTTTTATAACCCGACTTAAGTTCTACGTCTTTGGGGAGACCTTCCCTGACTCCTCCAGCCTTATCTCTCCTTTCTTTCATCTCCTAGAGCACTTACAGTCAGAACGGTGCCACTCAAACACTGTTTATAAAGGGGATATAACAATTCACAAATCTAGTTTTTAATGAGGTCAGACTGTTTGAGGAGGGTTTTGGAGAAGCTCTAGTCTCCTTAGTTGGGAAAGCAGAATAGGTGGAACTATTCTTAAGTATTAGCCTCTTGTAGGCAAGAAAGAGACCAAAATCCTTGAGCCTGTATTGTTCAGGGGAGTGGGGGAGGTTGTCATCATCATCATCATCATTATTATCATCATTGTTGGTCCTTTGTTTTCAAAGAGGATCAGTGATGTCTTGACTTGGATTTAAGTGAGGCAGAGTTGTGCAAAGTTGTCAGAAGGCAAGGGACCCCTATTCACCCTTGCTGCATGGTAGGGAAGGGATCAAGTATTTATTAAACATCTTCTATGTGCCGAGAGCTATGCTAAGTGCTTTACAAATATTATCTCCTTTGATCCTCACAACAATCTTGGGAGGGAGGTGCTATTAATTACCCCCATTTTATAGTTGAGGAAACTGAGGCAGATAGAGATTGAGTGAGTTACCCAGGGTCATGGTATCTATTAAGTGTGAGGCTGAATCTGAACTCAGGCTTCCTGACTCCTTAGAGCACTATCTACTGCTCTGTGGTGCCTCTAGCTGGTGGGGCATGGAGATCCTTCAGTCTGTGGTGGAGAAAGCTTTACTGCTCTTCTTCGGTCAGGAGACAGGGTTGTAGGCTCTAGCACTGTTGACTTTAGAGTTAAAAGGGCTGAGATGGGGATCACCAAGTCTAACTCTCAGTTTACACATGAAGAAACCGAAGCCCAGCTTAGATGAGTGGCTAGCTCAAAGTTCCATGGGTAGTAAACACCAGTGATGAGATTCAAACCCAGATCCTGATTCCAGATTCAGCGCTCACTCTGTTCTATCATGCTCCCTCTCCCTCTAGAAATGGGTTCTAGATCTGCCTCTTTCACTAAAGTCACTTCTCTTTGAGTGACTAAAGTCACTTTCTCTTAATTCTTCATCTAAATGAAAAATTTGGCATAGACCATCTCCATCGTTTCCTCTATCGAAGGATGTCTCGGAGCCAGCTTTGACCAGTTCTCACTGGTTACATTTTCAATCTGAGCATTTATATCTCTTAATTCCCACTACAAATCAGGGCTCAATTTATTGTTCTGTTGATTGTCTACTCTAGACTCGTTGAAGTGAGAGAGAAAACATTAATAATGTTGATTAAATTTATAAGTATATTGTGTGTACATTTCCCCCCCCAGACAGCCAATTGTTAAACGTTTATCAGCACATACCTTCCTCTAACTCTAATAAAACACATTTACTGAGTGCTTTAAGGTTTGCAAAACACTTTCCTCATGGCAATCCTGTAAGACAGGTAGTTCAAGTGCTATTATCTCTAATTTTCTAGAAAAGTAAACAGAGGCATGAGAGGTTAAGTAACCTGCCACTGACAGTGGGTGTCCAAAGCAGGATCTGAACCACCCCCAGGTCTCCAGCCTGCAAGTCCAATGCTTTCTTCATCACACCATTGTCTGTGGTCTAAATTGCTACTATTTAAGTGAAACCATTTTTACTTGCTCCAATAAGCAATGCTTTATCCCTGGGGAGAAATGAAGACCTTTCACTTTAACTGCAAAGACTAACTACAACAACAATAATTAGTATGAAGCATGATAATGAGAACAACAATAATAATGCTTGCCATTTTAAGCACTTTAAGGTTTACAAAATTATTTACAGGCATGCATCTGCTCATCTGATCCCTACAATAAGTCGGTGAGGTAGTGCAAATATTGTTGGGATCCTTCAGGGTACTCTACTGTCTCCCAGGTAGAACTTGAACCTCTCTGTCCTCAGAATATGATACCATCCTACCTTTCAAGCTTTTTTTCATGTGGCTCCCCTCTATATTAACTGCCCTCCAAACACCTCATGTGTGCCCTTTAATTTTCTTCCTCCCTGTCCCTGAAATGTCCTCGTTTCTATTCACTTGCTGAATTCCTACCATTACTTTGAAGCCCATGTCAAATATCACCTTTTCAATGAAGCTTTCCCTGATTCCCCCAGAGATTTCACATTATTATTTTGTTTTGTACCTTTCTGAGGTACTTATCATGTGAAACTGTGTATTACAGTTATCTGTGTTTGTATCTTATCTGCTTTAAAACTTTGTAAGTTTCGTGAGAGGATGCACTTGTGTCTTTTTTTTTTTTGCTTAACTTTTTAATTGATGTATTTTGCTTTCTTAAAAAATGAACTTACTTTTAGCTTTCAACATTCACTTCCACAAGATTCTGAGTTCCAAATTTTGTCCCCATCTCTCCCTTCCCTTACCCCCAAGACACCATGCTTTTTTTTTTTTTTTTTTTTTTGCCTTTCTGGAGGGCAATTGGGGATAAGTGATTTGCCCAAAATCACACGGCTAGTGTTAAATATCTGAGGCTAGATTTGAACTCAGATCCTCCTGACTCCAGGGCTGGTACTCTATTCACTGTGCCACCTAGCCACCCTTGATGACAGTGTGCATTCTGATTACTCCTCTCAATCTGCTCTCCTTTCTATACGCCCCCCCCCCCCCATTCCCTTCCCTTCTATTTTCCTATAGGGAAAGATAGATTTCTATTTCCCAGTTGCATGTAAAAACAATTTTTAACATTCATTTTTAAAACTTTGAGTTCCACATTCTCTCCCTTCCTCCCTCCCCAACCACCCTCATTGAGAAGGCAAGCAATTCGATACAGGTTATACATGTGTAGTGATGCAAAACCCATCTATAATAGTCATGTTGAGAAAGACTAACTATATTTCCCTCTATCCTATCTCACCCCCATTTATTCTATTCTCTCCTTTCACCATGACCCTTCTCAAAAGTGTTTGCTTATTATTACCCCTTCTTCCCATTTGCCCTTCCTTCTATCATCCCCCCTCTCTTATCCCCTTCCCCCCTATTTTCCTGTAGGGTAAAATAGATTTCCATACTCAACTGAGTGTGAATGTTATTCCCTCCTTAAGTCAAATTTGATGGGAATAATAGTCACTCATTCCCTCTCACCTTCCTGCTCTTCCCCTCACTGTAAAAGCTTTTTCCTTGTCTCTTTTATGTGAGATAATCTACCCCATTCTACCTCTCCCTTTCTCCTTCTTACAGTACATTTCTCTCTCACCCCTTAATTTTATTTTGTAGATACTGTCCTTTCATATTCAACTCACTCTGTGCCCTCCAACTACCCTAATACTGAGAAAGGTCTCATGATTTACAAATATCATTTTTCCATGTAGGATTATAAACAGTTCAACTTTAATAAGTTGCTTTTGATTTCTCCTTCCTGTTTATCTTTTCACGCTTCTCTAGATTCTTGTATTTGAAAGTCAGATTTTCTATTCAGCTCTGGTCTTTTTATCAAGAATGCTTGAAAGCCCTCTATTTCAGCGAATATCCATTTCCCTCCCTAAAGGATTATACTTAGATTTTTGGTTTTAATTCTAGCTCTTTTGACCTCCAGACTATCATATTCCAAGCCCTCTGATCCCTGAATGTAGAAGCTGCTAAATCTTGTGTTAAATCTTGTGTCCTGATTGTATTTCCACAGTACTTGAATTGTTTCTTGTTGGCTGCTTGAAATATTTCCTCCTTTAACTGGGAACTCTGGAATTTGGCTACAATATTCCTAGGATTTTTCCTTTTGGGATCTCTTTCAAAAGGTGATCAGTGGATTCTTTCAATATCTATTTTCCCCTCTGGTTCTAGAATATCAGGGCAGTTTTCCTTTTGATAATTTCTTGAGAAATGATATCTAAGTTCCTTTTTTCATCATGACTTTCAGGTAGTCAAGTAATTTTTAAATTATCTCTCCTGTATCTGTTTTCCAGGTCAGTTGTTTTTTCAATGAGATATTTCATACTGTGTTCTATTTTTTCATTCTTTTGGTTTTGCTTTATAATTTCTTGATTTCTCATTAAGTCATTAGCTTCCATTTGCTCCCTTCTAATTTTTAAGGAATTATTTTCTTCCATGAGCTTTTGGACCTCCTTTTCCATTTGGCCATTTCTTTTTCTTTTTTTTTTTTTTTAAGCAATTAGGGTTAAGTAACTTGCTCAAGGTTACACAGTCAGATATTTCTGGGGGTGGTGCTAAGTATCAGAGCTCGGATTTGATCCCAGGTCATCCCAACTCTGGGGCTTGTGCTCTTACTCACTGTGCCACCTGGCCACCCCTAAGCAATTGGGGTTGAGTAATTTGCTCAAGGTTATACGGCCAGGTGTTTCTGGGTGGGTGCTAAGTGTCTGAGCCTGGATTTGATCCCAGGTCATCCCAACTCTGGGGCCGGTGCTCTTACTCGCTGTGCTACCTGGCTGCCCCCCCCCCCCAATTCTACTTTTTAAGGCATTCTCTTCATTGACTTTTTGGACCTCTTGCCATTTGCATTAGTCTATTTTTTAAGGTGTAATTTTCTTCAGTATTTTTGAGTATCCTTTAGCAAGCTGTTGACTTGTTTTTCATGATTTTCTTACATCACTCTCATTTCTCTTCCCAAATTTTCCTCTACTTCTCTTTTTTGATTTTTAAAATCCTTTTTGAGCTCTTCCACAGTCTGCAACCCATTCACATTTTTCTTGGAGGCTTTGGATGTAGGTGGGAGCTTTGACTTTGTTTTTTTTATTCTGGTTGTATATTTTGATCACCAAAGTAGTCTGATTTTCCCCGCTCTGTTTTCTCATTTCCCTATCCAGTTACTTGATTATTTGGCTCTTTGTTAAGTTAGGTCTTTGGTTCAAGTGTGGAGGGTATACTGTCCCAAGCTTCAGGAGTTTTGTGCAGCTGTTTTCAGAGATATTTCTAGGGAATCTGTAAATTTTCAGTTCTTCCAAGGTTGTATGATCAAAGGAGAGGTGTTTACTCTTCTCCTGATCTGTGCTCTGCTCTGTGAGTGACCACAAGCACTGTTTTTGTGCCATGGAACTGTGAGGAGGATTCTCTCTCTATCGCCACCACAAACTCCATCAGGCCAGTACTTCTCCTCACCCCACGACCACCACCCAGGACTGCAATCCAGATCCAGGTATGGGCAAAGCAAGAGAGTCATGCTTTAGTGCCACCAAAGAGATCCCTGTAATCCCCCTCTGATCACTTGCTAGATCCCCCACTGTCCACGGGCTGAGAGCTCCAGAAGCAGGTGCTGCCACTGCTGGCACTGCCACCACCCTGGAGCTAGGACTGGGACAGGACTTTGCTCCTCTCTCACCCAGGTCCAACAGACCTTCCTACTGACCTTCTAAGTTGTCTTTGGTGTTTGTGGGTTGAGAAGTCTGGAAACTGCCACAGCTTCCAGTGATTCAGTGCCCTAAGACCTGCTCCATATTTGTTGGGGCCTTGTCTGTGCTGGTGTGGTCCACGCTGGGCTGAGCTCTTCTCTCAGACTGGTCTGACAGGTTGATCTTCCAGGTCATCTCAGGCTGGAAATTTGTTTTACTCTGTCACTTTATGGGTTCTACTGCTCTGGAATTTGTTCAGAGTCATTTTTTACAGGTAGTTGGAGGGGTTTGGGAGAGAGCTCAAGCAAGGCCCTGCTTTAACTCCACCATCTTCGCTCCCAATGTCTTTTGCTTTTTATATCACTAAAATTTCCCCCATATCCCTACTTCCCTCTTTCCCTGAGAGCCAGCCTATATAAAAATAATATTTTTTAAGAACAAAAAAGAAAAAGAGAAAAAAAATCATTGAAAACATCTGAAAATATTGGCAATGTATCACACACTTGTGAGCCTCCCATCTTTTTAAAGAGGTGGGGTAGGTTTATTTTTTAATTTAATTATTAGCCTCTTTTGGTATTTAGCACAGTGCTGCACACAGCAGATGCCTGATAAATGTTTGTCGAATGGATGAATGAATGAATATGGTGACAAAGTTCAGCGTTCCTGCAGTGAACTAGATGGAGTCAGGAGACTTGGTAGAAAATGCTAGGCCAGTTTGGAGGAACAAAGATAGTCTTAACTCTTATAGAAAGGCCACCCCAGTTCCTATTTGGAGTAAAGGAGCAATCTGTCAGTTTTAAAAATTCTCTTTTCTCTGATGGTTTACTGAAATATCAGAACCACTAGCCAAGACAATTTGGCAAGCATTTCACTGAGCTGTTAATCTGTCCCTCTGGACCATAAACTGTTTAAAAGCTTTATAAACTTCTTCTCCCCACTTTTACAGGGACAGAATGTGAGATGGAGGCTGTACCCCCTTAATTGTGACCCCAATTTCCGACCTAGTGGGTAAGACCCTTTCTTGTGTCCCTCCATGTCTGCTCTCAGAAACCAGGAGAATGAAACACTTGGATAAACTCTGGCTATGAGGCTCCTGCTTTGCTGGGAGGTCACCAGCCAGGGAGGATAATTATCCTAGAAGGGGATTTGAGTAGCCTTGTTCTCCACACGAGTAGCTGTGTTTTCCATGGAGCCCTTCCTGACTGACATGACCACACCTCTACAATCATCTTCCCATTCTCCCAAGCCCTAGATCTAAACAAGTCTTAAGCTATAAGAGGCTTCAGAGGCCACCTCATACCTGTCTAGAGCTGGAAAGGATCTGGTAGTTCAGTTGGTCAGTCATGTCAGACTCTTTGTGACCCCATTTAGGGTTTTCTTGGCAAAGATACTGGACTGGTTTGCCATTTCCTTCTCCAGTTCATTTTACAGATGAGGAAACTGAGGCAAACAGGGTTAAGTGACTTGCCCAGGGTCACACAGCTAGTAAGTTTCTGAGGCCAGATTTGAATTCAGAAAGATGAGTCTTCCTGACTCCAGGTCCAGCTCTCTATCTACTGTACCACCCAGTTGTCCTTGGAAGGGAAGGTAACTTAAGAGGTCATTTAGTCCAATTCCCTCATTTTATATGTGGTTAAACTGAGGCCCCAGAGAAATTAGGTGACTTACCCAAGGTCACAAAGTAAGTGACAAGATCCAGAACGGGATGCCAAATTCTGTGCTCCTTATCCCGTACCATTCTATATTTCGAATCCTATCACATCCCTGAACAAGAATCCACTCTACCATATATCTGACAAGTGACCATCCAGTCTTTGTTTGCAGACCTTCAGTGAGGAAACCATTAACTCCTATGTCAGTCCACCGCACTGAAACTCAGAAACTAGAGATACCAAGGACCTCAGAGGTTACCTAGTCTAAGCTGTACGTGAGGAGAAATCCTTAATACAATGACGCTAAATCGTGGTTATTCAGCCTCCACTTGAAGATGTCCAGTGACACAATCTCCTGAGCACCCACTCCCCTCTCTGACACTTTTTGTTGGACAATTTCCCTTGAATTGAGTTGAAATCTACTCCCCTCCCATTGCTAGGAATTGGGCAACTAGGTGGTGTAATGCCTAGAGCACTAGGCCTAGAGTCAGGAAGACTTCGGTTCAAATTTGGCCTCCCATACTTACTGTGTCACCTTAGGCAAGTCACTTAACTTCAATTTTGCTTTAGTTTTCTCAACTGTAAAATGGAAATATTAATAGCATCAACCTCACAGAATTATTGCTAGGATTCAATGAGATCATATTTAAAGGGCCTGGCACATAGTAGGTTCTTAATACTTATTTTCTTTCTTGCTTCTAGTTTTTCTCTTTGAAGCCAAGCAGGACAAGTATAATTCCTCTTCTACACGATGGTCTTTCAAGTTCTAACAACCAGCTATAATGATCTCTTAAAGATTTTTAAAAATTATTTTTTCTATAAGCAAAAATCTTGTTATTCTCTCTTCTACCTTTACTCTTTTCCCCCACTGAAAAGAAAGAAAAACAAAGCCCTTGTAACAAGTATGAAGAGTCAAACAAAAAAAATTCTCCCACTGGCCATGTCCTAATTCTGCTCCCCGAGTCCATCATGAGCTCCTCAGGATGTGGGGGACTGATTCTCTGGAATCCCATTGCTCATTGCATTGATTAGAGTTCTTATAGCTTTCAGAATTATCTTTATAATGTGGCTGATTTTGTTGTTGTTCAGTCATGTCTCTTTGTGACAAAAGTCCATGAGGTTTTCTTGGCAAAGGCACTGGAATGGTTTGTCATTTCCTTCTCCACTATGCCCCCATTTTACAGATGAGGAACTGAGGTAAATAGGGGTTCAGTGACTTGCCTTGGGCCACACAGCTATTAAGTGTCTGAGGCCGTATTTGAACTCAGATCTTCCTGATTCCACACCAGGTGCTTTATCTACTATACCACCTACCTGCCTCAGATGTGACCGGTATCACACAATTATTCTCCTGGTCCTGGTTACTTCATTCTGTATCTTACAAGTCTTCCCAAATTTGTTTTTTACCATCTCTTTTGGTATTTTTGTATTCCAAAGTCTTCTCTTTTTTGGACCAAGGAGTCTTTGTTCCTTGGCCTAATCCTTATAGAATATGGTCTCTAAGCCTCTTACCTCTCCTTTGGATCTGCCCCAGCTTATCAATATTCTTCTTAAAATGTGGAACCCAGAACTAAGTATAATATGTTAGATTGAATCTCATCAGGATAAAATACAAGCTTCAACTCAACCAGTGAATGTTTATTAAGTACCTACTACATGCAAAGCATTCGATGCCCTTCATAATCTAGCCCCCACCTACCTTTCAAGCTTTCTTACATCTTATTCTCCACTACTTACTCTTTGGTCCGGTGACATTGGCCTCCCTGCTGTTCAATGCACATTCATTTCTTGGCTCTGGGCATTTTCTCTGGCTGCTCCCTGAGTCTGGAATATCTCCCTCCTCATTTCTGCCTACTATTTTCCCTGGCTTCCTTTAAGTCCCAACTAAGATCCTATCTTCTACATAAATCCTTTCTCAACCCCTCTTAATTCTAGTGGTTTTGCTTTGTTAATTATTTCCTACTTATCATATATGTGTTGCATATACAAAGGATTTTTAATGGAAGTAGCATTGATAAAATTTGGGTTGGAGGAGGAGGGAAAGAGAAGGGAGAGTCCAGCATGATTCTAAGGTTTTTTAACCTGGGTGACTGGAAGGGTGGTGGTACCTTCAACAGAAAAAAAAAAAAAAAAAAGGTTAGATGAGGGCTTAGGATGTAGGAGGAAGTTCTGTTTTGGACATGTTGAGTATGAGATGCCTGTGAGACATCCAGGTGGAAAATTCATGCAGGCAGATGATGATCTGGGACTGGAACTCTGGATCAAGATTAGGATGGGATGTTTAATTTTGGGAACTATCTAGGTAGAAATAATTTAGTGCAGAAGAAGTGTGATGAAATCACCAAAGGAAAAGGTATACAGAGAGAAGAGGGCCTAGGGCAGAGCCTTGGGGCAAGATATGGATACATTCCTGTATATCTCTAATGAAATCTAATAGCAAGAGAGAGAAAGAGAAATCCCATTTAAAGTTACTGTAGACATTATAAAACATTTGGGCATCTACCTGCAAAGACAAACCCAGGACCTATATGAACACAATTACAAACACTTTTGTAATCGATGCAATGTAATGGAATAATACTACTATGCTATAAGAAATGAGGAGCAGATGGATGGACTTCACAATAACCTGGAGAGATTTATATCAACTGATGCTGAGCGAGAAGAGCAGAACCAGGAGAAATCTGTACACAATCACAGACACAACTTATGTGTGACGTCTAACTTCAATAGACCGGGCTCCTCTCAGCAATGTAAGGTTATAAGACAACTTCAAAAGACTCATGATCGAAAGAGATATCCACATCCAGAAAAAGAGACGCGGAGTCTGAATACAGATTGAAACAAACTACTTGCTGTGTTTCTTTTTCTTGTTTTGTTTCCTCTTTCCCACTGATCATTCCATCAGTTATAATCCTTCTTTACAGCCTGACTAATGATTAATGTGAAGATATCTGTAGATCCTATATTCGAGGGCATGCTGCCATGATGGGGATAGGGGGAGAAGAGGGGTGGGGAGAAAATTTGAAACTCAAGGGACTGTGGAACTGAATGTTGTAAACTAAAAGTAAATAAATTAATTTAAAAAAAGAGAGATGGATACTGATTTAGCAGAGGCGGCCACCTAAAAACGTGTCCATGTCTCTTCCATCTTCAAAAACCTGTCAACTGATCCAACCATCCCTGCCAGATATTTTATTATATCTCCTTTTCTTTTTCTGGCTAAAGTCCTAGAGAAAGTTTTCTCCAATCATTGCCTCCCATTCTCTCCTTTTCATTTCTTACCTCTGCAGTCTGACTTCTGACCTCATCATTCAAGCAAAACTTCCTTCTCCAAAGTTACCACGATTTCATTCATTGCCACCTCTAATGGCCTTTTCTCAATCCACATCCTTCTGGAGCTCTCTTCAGCCTTTGATACTATTTAATTATCCTCTTCTCTTTGATAATTGCTTCTTTCTAGGTTTTTTAGGACACTCCTCTCTCCTGGTTCCCTTCCTACCTGTTTGACTGTTCCTTCTTAGTCTCCTTTGCTACACCTTCATCCAGGTCATGTCTGTTAACTAAGGGTTACACTCTCATTTTACAGATGAAGAAATAAGACCAGAGAGTTTAAGTAATTTGTCTAATAGCACAAAGCTACTAAGTGGGGGTGGCTTGGTGGCGCAGTGAGTAAAGGGTCGGCCCCGGTGTCAGGAGGACCCAAGTTCGGTTCCAGCCTTAGACACCTAACATCCACACACACACAAAAAAACTAGCCATGTAACCTTGGGCAAGTTACTTAATCCCAACTGCTCTCCAAAAGGGAAAAAAAAAAAAAGCTACTAAGTGGACGAATGGAGATTTGAACTTGGGTTCTCAGACTCTAGATCCAGTACTTTCTGCTGGACTATGAACCACAGACTACTTTCTGTTATTTTCCAGTTGTGTCAGATATGCACAGAACATCATAGATCAAAAGCTGAAAGGAAACTCTTAGTTTTCTAGCTATAATACTGTACCTGAATATACTGTATATAATATACTGTATTATAATATACCTGATATAATATACCGTACCTGAAGAACAGTCAGTCTCTTCCTTTGTATCATGTGTGTCCCCGATCCCTGCCTTATGATTTGCTCTTGTATCACCATAACCCCATAAGCTAACTTTTAGACACATTTTTCATAGGATGTTAGAGCTGAAAGGAATCTTGGAGACCATTTAGACCAGAGGATCTTAACTTGGTGCTTGCCCCAAATGTCCATGGAGAGATTTCAGGGGGATTTGTGAATCTGGGAGAGAAAAAAATGACATCTTTATTTTCACCGACCTTTTGTTTCATTTGTAATCCTATGTGATTAATTTTATGTGTTTAAAAACATTATTCTGAGAAGGGGTCCATAGGCTTCACCACACTGCCAAAGGGGATCATGGCACACGAAAAAAGGTTAGAAACCCTGTCACTTTACAAATGGGGAAACTGAGCCCTGGTGAGGGGAAAGTGACCTGCCCAAGGTCACAATACTAGTAGTAAGTTGGAGAGCAGGGATTTTTCCTCTTCCCCAAGTTGCCTCACACTCAGAAACAACAGAGACTTCAGCCTTTTCCTGACAAAAACATTTGTCTTGTTAAAAAGTTCTTTCTACCTGGAAGCTTTAAAGTCTCTAGTGAGTAGAAAAGTATATAGCATATGAAGGAGGCCCATAAGCCAAACAGTTCCTGTCTAGACCTCCTTTACATTTGTTCCTAATTTCATGCTCCACAGGCCCCTGGATTCTTATATTTAGTAATAAATATATGGGGAAGTGTTTTGCAGTGCTGCTGTGGTCTCAGAGAAATTATCCAGAGCCCTGGTACAGGGAGGGGAAGACCCAGATGCAGAGAGAAGATACCATTCATAATGGTGCTTTATATATCTTGATAACAATGTGTGAATCCTTGTTTTTATTCTTTTTTATTTTTTTTAAAAAGATGACCACTTTTTGGAGGAGGGGGCCAAGGGATCCTGAAACTACTCCACTGGATTGTAAGTTCCTTGCTTTCTTTGTATCCACAGCACTTAGGACAGTTGCCTAGCTCATAGTAGGTGCTTAAGGAATGCTTGGTGACTAATTGAAGCAGCCTGGCAAAGAGGAAAGAGTGCTTGGTTTGGAATCAGAGGTCCTGTGTTTGAATCCCACCTCCACCACAACTATTTATGTGATCCTGGATAAATCACTTAAACTCCATGGATCTCAGTTTTTCTTATATATAACACTGAGGGAGTATCTTCAAACTCTATGATCTATAATCCAATGAAATTGTGCTTCCTGAGATAGTAATCTAGGATTTGGGGGAATAGGTTCATTTTCTTATTTTCTCAATTCCTCTGGCTCTTATCCCTTCCCCTTCTATTTTTTCCTGATGAGTCTTCATTTTAAAGCTCTGGTCAAGCTTTTCTCCATAGCTCAGTGACCCCTCTTGTTTGAGCTACTGAGGGGCCATCAAAACAATTCCCTTCTCTCAGCTTCAGGTTCACCCCTCTTTCTATACTTGCAAACCCTTCCTTTACCCCCTTGAACCTTTACACAAGAAACCAAGGTGATAAATACCTAATCATGCAAATCAGTTCACACTAATGTGGCACTAAGTTGGTCTCTGTTGTTTGTCCTTGTTTTTGAAGAGGACATCATGGGGTGATATCTTGACTCAGTGCAAAGTTGCACTAAGCTGTCGACTTCATTCTCTCTTCTGGAGTCATCATAGTCCAGTGGCAACACAAAAGTCAAGAAGACTGGTGCTCGCCTGGGATGCAGGGGGTGATCTTGGCATCTTCAAAGCTCTAAGTACTTCACAATGCCTGTTTCAGTCACTTTCATGGTCATTGGAACATGTTCTTATCACCCCATTCTGCCAGGGGAGGTATTTGCATGCTTGGGGCAGACATCTCCCTAACTCACTGTTAGGTTTGAAGCCTGTCGGCTACCCTCAACCTGGGCTAGTCCATCTGCTGAGATGGTTTTACTGGGGTGTGGCTGTTGTGCATGCTGCAGTTTTTTGGAGCCACAGGTAAGAGTTGGGAGAATGAGCAGCTCTGAGAAGGGCTTGGCAAGCCCTCACAACACAGGTTCTAGTCCTCCCTGATCAGCCCGTACACCCACCCCGAGTTGATCTCTAAGGCCCTTTCAAACTCTGACCTTCTATATTCTAATATTCTATAGTCCAAGGTCACGTGTACCTCTCATAATCTGGGATTCTAATGAATTGAACTGGGAACAGTGACAGAAACAGAGAGCTGTATTTCCATCTGCCTCCCATCACCACAGCCTCTGTTAAGTTGGCTACAACAAGCTGTTATTCAAGGTGTAGAATTCCTTTTTATAAACTCGGGAAAATAGTTATGTTTGTCAGTTTTGGCTTGCTGAAATTCAGATGGGGAAGAGAGAATCTAGGGCTTCTAATTAGCTTTGTTGGTCTGCTCCCTGAAATGGACAACATGAGTGATCCCACTCAACTTTGAAGTTGCCATGACATCTCACACTGAAAAGTACAAAGCAGCCCAGACCAGGAAAGGAGACAGCAGCAGAAGAGAATCATAGGCTAGACTCAGTTTTAAAGTTTTAAAATCACGGCATGTCAGGTCTGAAAGGAACTTTTGGACACAAACCATCAGAGAAGAAAAGGACCTCGAAACAAAATATGAGAGTAAGAGACATAGAGGTATGGGGAAAACGACACCAGATTTGGAGACAGAAAGTGGATTGTAGTTCCAGTGCTGCTACCAACCAGATGTGTAACCTGTGGTGATCCACTTAACTTTGGGGGTCTTAGTTTCTTCATCTGTAAAACGAGGGAGTTGGATTAAATGATCTCCAAAGTCTCTTCCAGGTTGAAATCCTTAGGACAGTGGCTCTCAAAGTGTGGTCCCCAGACTGCTGGAGGCCTCCAAGATTCTTCTGGGAAGGGGGGGGGGTCTGAGAGATCAAAATAACTTTCATAATAATATGAAGATGTTATTTACCTATTAAGATACTATTACCTTTTCCAACTACCTAACTGTAAGGTCAAACTATTTTCATAACTTCAACCAAAACATCCTATCACAACATATTGCAGAAGGCAGATATGAGAATGTAGCTGTCTTCTATGAAGTCAGACATTAAAAAGATTTTCAAAAATATCTAAAACATTACAACTCTTCTCAATTTTTCAAAATTTTGCTATAGTTATTTTTCATAAAATATTTATGGTAATACATAGTATGTTTATTATTTTAAAATGAATTAGTAAACATTTAAATTTTTATTAATTTTAATTTCTAATATGGTAACTATAAACAAAAGTATTTTGGGGTTTTCATAATTTCTAAGAGCATAAGGGGACCCTGAAACTAAAAAGTTTGAGAATTGCAGTGTTAGAACATATAATGTTTGAGCGAAAGGCTTTCTTTGGTAGTCATAATGCCCAACCCCTCACTTTTTATAGAGGGGGAAAAAACCCTACTTGACTATTTTGTCCCCCTCCACCCCTGCCACACAACCTATTTTTTTTTTCAGATTGGTGCTTTTTCCACAATATTCCCCTGCACACCCTGCCATTTACCATGAATTCTTTACAGGCAATGTGCCCCCAGTGCTAGCTAGTTTCTGCAGTGGTCAGAGCTGGGCTCGTGAAGCTGAGAAGGCTCAGGGACTCCCCCTCCTGGTTGTCGCTGCCTCCCTCTAATGGTCCAGAAGGTACTATCCCATGGTGTACAGTTTATCTGATGCTTTGCTGGAGAAACAGTTGAAGGCTGATGTTTCAAGCTACTCTGTAACAGTCACCCTGAAACCACTTATCAATAAATGCCTCAAACCACTTATTAAGCAACTCCAGGGAGGCTTAGGGGCTGAGGAGGTCCCTGAATATTAATGGGTGCTAATTACAGTGACCCAGTTTTAATGCAGGAAGGGGAGGCTCTGATTTCATAATGTCAAAAAGCTAAGAATGAAAGCCAAATTGGTCAAGGATGGGGCACCACTCCTGCCTCACTCACTGAGCTAATTATATGGGACTCTTAAAATGCCTGTTTTCCTTCAAGGCTTGATGCATGCACCACCTCCTATGGGAAACCTTTTCTTGTCTCCCTAATTGCTCATTTTCTCTCTCCTTTTCTTATAGTATCTAAATGTATCATTGACACACATGTAACACACATCTATGCATACATGTATATGCATACGTATATGTGCATATAATATACATACATACACACACAAACTGTATCTTCTTGAGACAAGGGTTTGTTTGTAATTCATCTTTATCTATTTGTCACGATGCTTAACATAATGCCTTATCTCTGACTCCACAGGACTTTCTCTATCATGTCTAAGCCCTCTTAATTTTATTGCCTTCTCTCTCAATTATTTCCTACTTATTACTTATATAGCTTGTTTGCATATATTTGCTTGCTTTTTGTCTCTCCCTTCTTGAGGGCAGGGATTGTCTTTTGCCACTTTTTGTATCCATAGCGCTTAACACAGTGCCAGCACACAGTAGATGCTTAATAAATGTTTACTGAATTGAACAGATTTCAGGTGGACAAAGTATACAGTGAGAGGAAGCATTAGTTAGGCTTGGGGTTCAAAACCTGTCTCCAACACATGTGAATCCGTGGATAAGTAACTTAATCCCTCAGTGTCTTGGACAATTTTCTAAGACCATAAATTGCAAAGGAGTGGCTAATCTGCATTGGCAGAGGGAGTGCCTTACACTAGTGAAATCCGACATCTGGAAAATGACCCAAAAGTACACCCTTTATAGACCTGTCCCCTTTGCTTTCTCATTCTCCCTGGCTGGATGTCTGCTCCCCCCTCCTTGGACATCCAGCTGAAGTCCCACTTTCTCTCTTATGTCTTTCCCCACCAATTACGCCAGCGCACCATGATCTCTGTCCTCTGACTCCCTGGTGGATGGAGGGGTTAGAAGAGAATGGAGATGGGGAAATTGACGAAACTGAGCTGACTAAGGCAGCTAGCATGGAAATGGAGAAGGGGCAAAAAAAAAACCAAAAAAAAAAAAACCAAAAAGAAGGCAGTGTAACTTAGTGGCTAGAGTACTGCGCTTGAAGTCAGGAAAAAACCTGCATTCAAATTCCATGTTAGACAAATATAAGCTGTGTGACCCATGAAAAGTCACTTAACATTTCTTTGTGTCAGTTTCCTTATTTGTAAAATGAAAAAATTGGATGTCAAAAATCTCTTTCTGCTTTACATGTATGACTAGGATAATATGGCTAATTGAATTTTGTGAATCAGTATCTCCTCTAAAGTATGTGAGATAAAATACCTCTGTGCATAATTTATATTTGTCTGCATGTGCAGAAAGCACTCAAAAGATAATTCTAAAGTTTGGAGAAGGGGTAAATGGAGGGGTATCTCTCTATCTCTCTTCTTTTTTTTTTTTGCTTTTTTGGAGGGCAATTGGGGTTAAGTGACTTGGCCAAGGTCACATGGCTAGTATTTGTGTTAAGTGTCTGAGGCTGGATTTGAACTCAGGTCCTCTTGACTGCAGGGCTGTTGCTCTATTCACTGTACCACCTAGCCGCCTGTGGGGTATCTCTTAAAGATACATATGTGTATGTGTGTGTATACACACCCACCTACATATATATACATATATATACAAAATATATATTTTGATTTGTTGAGTCATGTCTGACTCTTTGTGACCCCATTTTGGGGTTTTCTTGGTAAAGATACTGGAGTGGTTTGCCATTTCCTTTCCCAGCTCATTTTTTACAGATGAGGAACTGAGTCAAATAGGATTAAGTGACTTGCCCAGGGTCATGCAATAGTTAAGTGTCTGAGGCCAGATCCTAACTCATGAAGATAAGTCTTCCTGATTCCAAGTTCAGTCTTCCATTCACTGGACCACCTTGCTGCCCAAGATATGTATAGAGGGGGACAGAATTTTCTTTTAGATTCTGGGTGTATACATGCTCTCAACCTAAGGTCTTTTGGGGAATAAGGCACTTATACTGGTGTTGGCTTTGCTCTTTTCTGCAAGGGTCACCAGAATATCTAGGCACTCCAACTTTAGGCAGAAGGTCCATTATAGTGTGGCCATGAGTCATGGAAAGGCCTCCAGTAGATTCCACAAACAGCCACCCTGTCATAAGCCAGCAACTGCCCTTTGTGCTGGTGTGAAACAAGACAAACAATCATATACCTTTCCACCACAAGCCCACCTTATGGTCTGCAAAGACCTCCATATCCTATAAAGTCCCTACAAAATTCTGGGGTCAAACCCAGCAGAGCAGAGAGTTATAATATTGCCAGAGCTGAAAAATGCCGTTGTAACCCCCTCAGTCTGATAATCTTACTCATTTTCTTGTACCTTAAGAAAAATCCCTCTCCTCCTCCACCCTTGACTCTCTCAGCCAGGGGTATAGGTAAATGCTGACTAGGAAGAGTGAGAACTTCCTATCATCTTGCATCAAGGCAACTTGTTTAACAAGAGACGACAGAACGGTTCTATAGAGTTTTCACTTGCTAAATGTTTGCTGTTCCTGCCTAAGTTGATCCTCTGGGAGTCATCTGGGTCTCAGTTGGGCAATGTCAGGAAGTGGTTCCCCAGTGTCCTGATTTTTTTTAAATAATTAAAGCCTTTCCCCAGGGCTATATGAATCTGCCATTCTGTTTATATTTTAATCACAGCATTTTCCCTGAAGGCTTCTTCTGGGTTAGGTTTTTTTGTTGTTCATTATTGTGAGGCCTGGTCTTTCTTGTGAAAGTGTGGGGGCGGGACTGAGGAGGTGCTCAGCAGAGAGAGGGAAGCTACAGCAACCCTGGTTTGGGCAGCGACCAGTGCAAAGAAGCTTTGCTTGGAAAAGGAGGAAAAGGGATAGAATGGGGGGTGGGGGGGGTGGGTAAGAGAAAACAGGAATGGAAAGAGGGAGAAAAGGGAACTCAACCAGATGCATCCAAAAGATTTTCTCGTTGTTGCTATTCACAAAGATAATAGATTCAGCTCACTATGGGGGTGGGACTGTGATTCACAGACTGGTTATTTTGGTTTGAATTCCTTATTCAAGGGAGATTCTGAGTTTAATGCTTCCACTAGTTATCTGGAATGGTGCTCACCACCCAATTTTTGAGATCTGTTCAAATCCTTAGCCCTGAATTAGCTGACCCTTATCTCAAACTAGGGCAATCACAAGGACTTGAAGACATTCTCTTGAAGCCTCTACCATAGCAGAAAGACAAAGAAAGAGAAGAGGGAAAGGGAGGGATAGAAGAGAAAGAAGGAAGATCAGAAGAGGAAAGGGAGTGAGAGAGAAATAAGAAGAGAGTGCAGGAAGGGGGAAAGAGAATATGTAAAAGGGGAGAATAGAAGAAAAAAGGTCATAAATAAGAGGAGGAGAAAGAAGAGGAGAAAAGAAATAGAGATATCTGAGGCTAAAGGGAAAATGAAAGAGAGAAGAAAAGCAAGAAAAAAGGGTCAATGAGAGTGAGAATCAGCGGAAGCTAATTTGGTTTAATTTAATAAAGTATTTATTAATTAAACTACATCACATTTCCCAAGGGGATAGACTGGTTATGTGTAGGCATAGTGAGGCCTCAGAACCCCTTATTCGTGGTCTAAATCCGAAGTTCCAAGACCAAATGCCTAGTCCTGCAGGGTGGAAAGAAAGAGAATAAGCAATTATATAGCACCTATTATGTGCTGAGTGCTTTTTACAAGTATTATCTCATTTGAGGTAGTTGCTATTATTATCTCCTGTTGCAGTGGAAGAAACTGAGGTTAAATGGCCATTTAATTAGTAAGTATGTAAGGCTGGATTTGAATTCAGGTCTTCCTGTGCCTTATCCACTGTGCCATCAGTTAGTATGATAGACTCAGATTTAGAAAGATCTGGGTTCAAATTTTGCTTCTGATATTTAATATCTGTATGACCACCGGCAGATCAGGACCCATTCTTCCTGGTGAGACTGGAAGGCAGGGTTCATTTTACTTTTTTAAATACCTTTAATAAAAATAGCTAGCATTTATATAGTGCTCTAAGGCATGCAAAGAGTTTTACAAATATTATCTCATTGGATACTCATAACAAGCCAGGGAAGTAGTGGATATTATTATCTCCATTTTATAGATGAGCAAAGTGCAGATTAAGTGACTTGACCAGGACTATAGGTACAGCGCCTTAGCCACTGCAGGATGTAGCTGCCTTTTCAGACCATGGAAACTGGACAGGTCCAGAGACCTTTCAGATTCATGATATCTTTGGTACCTGAAGGAATGAATGTACTTCATAGGAGCTCATATGAATTCTTGCTACGTTTTTCCTCTGGTCAGATTAGGCCCAACATTAAAAAAAAAAAAAGTAATATATGTATGTATTTATGTGTATATATGTTTATATATATTTATAGCTATAGACAGATTTACATATATTAAAAATATATATATATATATAAATTTGTTGCCAAGTCATGTCCAATTCTTCATAATCCTATGGACCACACTGTTCATGGAATTTTCTTGGTAAAAATATTGGAGTGCTTTGTCATCTTTTTTTTTCAGTGGATTAAGGTAACCAGAGATTAGTAACTTGCCCAGTCTCACACAGCTAGTAAGTATCTGAGGCTGGATTTGAATTCAGGTCTTCCTCATTCCAGACCCAGTACTCAATCCACTGTGCCATCTTGATGCCTCATTTCTTCTCCTCCTCCTTCTCCTCTTCCTTCTTCTTCTCCTCCTCCTCCTCTTCCTCCTCCTCCTTTCTCTCTCTCTTTGCCTCTCTCCCCGCCCCCAGTGATCTATACACACAATAAGCTGATTAATTTTTCAGTAATCTAACCTTATACAAAAAAAGGGCACTGGGCTACATTAAGAAGAAAACCCCCACTGAGGCATGTGATTCTCTTTGCAAATCAAAACAAATGAGTCATATCAGAGTACAATGGAAATGATGGTGTCTTTCACCCTTTCACATCCTTCTTGCTGCAGTAAACTTATGGCTCTGTACCAAGATAAGTAACCAGTGATCAAGAGAGAATTAAATTAGTCAACCAGACTAGGGCATCACAGACTTTGCAATGTCAGAGCTGGAAGGGTCATCAAAGGTGGTTTAGTCCAAAGTGCTCAATTCTCAGATGGGGAAACAAACTCAGAGAAGCAAAGATAAAACTTGTCTTAAACTTATCTAAAAAAAAACAAACCAAAAACAATTCCTGCTCCAATATAACCTAGCTCCAGGTTACATTTCAGTGCATAGAAGACAACTGATATTTGAATAAAGGTACAGATTTTTTTGGGGGGGGAGGAGGATATAGGCACAAGGGGTTAGCAGAAGACAGGGACCAGTTCATAGCTCTCATAGCCCTTCAGTTCTTTCTCTGCAAGCCAAGTTTATAAGGTGATGATTCTCCTCCTTAATCTTTGTGGCTGTCCTGCCATGGAGCTGGTCATTTGAAAGGAAAGAGAAACTACAGAACAATCACTGGCTTGCTGCCTGTGCTTGTCACCTTATTGTGATTTCTGGGATCTGTGTTAGAGCTTTGGAGATGATGTAAGTGATCTGATGTCCAGTTTCAGAGATGAGAGAGAAGTATTAGATTATGTTACAGTGTTTAGGAAAAAAGTTCCCATGCTTTCCCCAGGAACTTAGGTTAACGAGTGACAATATGGTCTATCTGCCAAAACATGAAGGAATGGGAGGAGGAGAAGAAGAGGAGTTGATTGATACAGTGGAAAAAACACTCAATCTGGACTCAGAGACTTCTGATTCGAATCTTGTCTCTGATGCTTTTTACTTGTGTAACCATGGGCAAGTCACAATCTCTCTGTTCCATCATCTGTAAAGGGAGAGGGGTGATTAGATGCTTATTTCTGGAGTTATGATCTTATCATCATAGTTCTGAAGAGATCCAGAACCTAACAGGTCTAGACATCCTATTCATATATTAATCCTTCTTTAAGCTCCAGGGCAAGGCCCTTCTCTTCCAAGACTATTCTAAGCCATACTGAACTTTCCTTTCTGAATGCATACAGCACTTATTGTCTGTATTGGCTGCTCTGGCACTGTCCTCTTTTATTGTTTTGAGGCATTGTATTTTGGCCAAAAGGATTAAAGTTGAATTGTGTTGCATAATCATCTTGTCTGCCCCAAATGAGTATAAACTCCACGTGGGAAGGGGCCATATTCTATGCTGGTTTTGGATCCACTATGGTAATAGACATCGTGTTCAAAGTTGCAGATACTAAAATAAAATAGACCAAAATAAAACAATCCTTGCCCTCAAGAAGTGTCAGCACATAATGGGCATCAGTAAATACTCAGTGATTGACTGGTTAGGTTGGTCTTCCTGGAGGAAGAAACAGAATTTTCCCTGAAAGGCCTTGGGTGCCTTTTACCAATGATGCAGATCCCAGGCTTTCTGGCAGTTCTCTGAGGTAATTGAAAAGTTAATGAAATTTATAAATTCAAGGGGAGAATAATATTCCGCCTCTGTCAGACTGATAGCGTTTCTCCTCCCCTCTTTTTCTTTTTAATCTGGGATCTCACTCTGACTGAGCTACTGAATTTCCAGCATGATTCCCTAGGCTGTCTTCAAAGGGGGACACTACACTATGGGGAGTTTGGACAGGCATATCTTAGGAGGGAACATGCATTTCCTGACATTGAGGAACCTATGACATGTAAGAGGACTTAGTGGTTTTTAGTGCAGAATCGCCTTCCCCTTGAACAAAACACATATACATATATGCACACATACACCTCCACACATTATATGTACACATAATACACATATGTGTATGCATGCATGTCTACATATACATACATGCACACATATACAGATAGATAGATAACATAGTTCCTAAAGACCACAAGGTTGTTTAATGATGCCAGCTCCAGAAGGGAGGGTTTAATGACCTAGTGTTTCCATACTAAGTAGATGAGGGTTTCTGGTAGGAGAAATATAGGAAAAAAAGATGGGTTAGGTTAAGGCCCTTAGGCTCTTCCCAAAACAGATGGGATTAACTTGCCCCATTTGGCGACCAATGGTTTAAACTTGTTGTTGTGTCTGTCCTTCATTTTCGAAGAGGACCATGACATCAGGGAGAGGATGACGTGACTTGCAGTTGACTTTGATTTGAGGGAGGGAGGGCTGTGCAAGGTCACCAGCCTCACTTTCTCCACCAGAGTCATCTGGGTCCAGTGGCCAGATATTCATCAGGACGTCTGAAGATGGCCCAGGATGCAATGAGGAGACCCTGGCCCTTTTATGCTAAGGCCTGTTCAGGTTCTCACGTTGAGTGAAGTAAAGCCCATTCAGTGAACAGGCCTCTTTAAGAAGTGAGTCAAGGGATAGTCCCTTTAATTAAAAAAAAAAATCAAACTGGGAGGGGAAAAGAAAGTTACTATTGACATTCACTCTGAGCCAGGAGGGCCCAAAATAAAGCCATTAAGTACAGCTTAGGCAGGGACCTATTACAATCCAGTCTGTGAGCTTCAGAGTGAAATGGGTTTAAGGTTTGGGTTTGGGGCAGCTAGGTGGCACAGTGAATAGAGCACCAGCACTGGAGTCAGGCAGAACTGAGTTCAAATCCAGCTTCAGACACTTAACACTTACTAGCTGTGTGACCTTGGGCAAGTCACTTAACCCCAATTGCCCTGCCTTCCCCCCCTCCAAAAAGACAAAAATTAAAAAAAAAATTAAGGTTTGGTCTTTGAGAGGAGAGAGAGAGAGAGAGAGAGAGAGAGAGAGAGAGAGAGAGAGAGAG
>NW_027187344.1:4391746-4393533 GCF_028583685.1 Petaurus breviceps papuanus | reverse complement strand
AGAGAGAGAGAGAGAGAGAGAGAGAGAGAGAGAGAGAGAGAGAGAGAAAGGAGAGACAGGAGAGACAGGAAGGAAGAAAGGAACAAATCTAACCAGTAAACCCTAAGTTAACTGGGCAGCTTCTGGCCATCAAAATTTACCTTCCTTTGGAGAGGAGAAGGAGAGCGAGAGGGAGAAGAAGGAATTCTGGAAGAATTGCCTCAAACTATTAATAATCTGCAAGAATAAAATACAAGAAGCAGACAGGATTTTTTTCCCTCAAGGAGCTTATAATTTAATTGGTAAGATAAAACTAACAAAAAAAAAAAAACATCTGAAACAATAGTGGTTTCTTAATATGGCAGAAAGCAAATGTATGAAACTTGTCCTTAGAGATGCTATAGACTGGAAATAAAATAATGGATTTAGAGAAAGACAAAACCTCAGAGCTGGAAGAGATCTTAGAAGTCATTTAATCCAGGCTCCTATTTTGTGCAATATCTATAGCAGATGTTTATTCAGTCCCTGCTTAAAGATAGATTAAGAAAGAGCCAGATAAGTTTACGAATGATGAGAATCATAACGATTAAGGTTGAAGTTGCAGATGTTGGGAGACACTCCTTGCCCTGTAAAGATGGCATTTTAGACAAAAACCATAACCTTTTCTGAAGCCCCTATCAGATGTAGGATCCTGGACTAAAGAGATTCTGTTGCTGATGAGGTTCCACAAAATGAAGATGTAGAAGGCTTTCTAGCACTTGAGTGAGATCAGATTTTCTCTTGTACTTGATTAGGTATCCCCAAGACATTCGGAGACTGTGTGAGTCAAGCCTGTTTACCAACAGCCACTGCTGCCTCTGTACCTTGAAGCATGTTGATTAGGTAGTGATAATCAGTAAGAGTGTCAGTCAGTTGATCTATGGGGCCCTGTGTGACTGGGTGAGCTCTGTTAACCCATTATAACTTTTTTGTGGGGCAATTCACTCCAGGGGATGAAGAGCATTGGAGAGGACTGCAGGTTTACAAAATCCCAACTCTGCTTCCTAAAATTAGATGCCAATCTGTTCTTGGAGAGTCCAGCACCCACTCACCAGGCTGCTCAGTGGGCATTAGCTGATTCAGAATAAGGACAGGGAATTAGCTCTCTTAGTCATGGTGGTGATATGATCATAGACATGACAGTATATCCAAGGAACAGTAAAGAAGAGAATGTTGGCACCATCCATGGGATTTTAACAATCTCTCCTCCACTCATGGGAACCAAACAAGAGATAAATTAAGTTCCTCAATAAAACCAACAGCCTGAATTATGAGACAAAGTATAAGCACTGTAGCATTGGAAACACTATGTAATTACCAGAACAATCACCCAGAAGCCAAGTTTGTTCATTAGCACCAAGTCCTCACAGAAGGGAGCTGGTCAAATGAATCAGTTAATGACACTATTGAGGTTTGAAAACAACAAGCACAGAATGCCAGGAACTAGTACTTCACTGGCCTATAAGGACTTCTGCATGTTGATCTATTCCCTTGCTCCTCCCTCCTTCCCTTTTTCCCCTCTATCCCTTCAATCTTTCCCTCACTTCCTTTCCTACTTTCTTCCCTACCTCCTTCTGTCTCTTTCTTCCTACCTTCCTTCCTTCCTCCTCTCCTTTATTCTTCCTTTCCTACCTTCCTTTCTTCCTCCCCTCCTTCCTGCCTCCTTTCCTTTCTTCCTTCTTTCCTTCTTCCCTCCTCTTCTCCTTTCCTTCATTCCTCCTCTCCTACCCTCCTTTCTTCTACCCCTCTCTCTTTCCTTCCATCTTTCC
>NW_027187344.1:4360436-4391736 GCF_028583685.1 Petaurus breviceps papuanus | reverse complement strand
AGGAGAAGGAAGAATGTGAAGGTCTTGATACTTGCCAGCAGGTCCCAGATCCCATTATGCATCCAGCCTCTCTGCCTTCTTCCTTTCCCCTCATTTCTCAGGTCTAATTATTTACCAAAGAAATGTTGATTCCATCCCTGCAACATCTCTCAGACTTACTCCCTCCAACTTCTTCTTATCTCCATTCCCAGAGCTAGCCCCTAGAACAGGATCAGTGCCACCCTGCCTGATGAGTGTAACTCTCTAGCCTCACCCTCCTCCATCTCAATCTTTCACCTGCTCCAAGAATAATCTTTCTCATACAAAGATCTGGTCATGTCATTCTCCTGTCCAAAAAATATTCAATAGTTTCCTAAAACTCACTGGTGAATGTCTGTGACACACCCAGTAGTGATTCCTGGCTTTAAGACCTTTTTAAGTATAGACTCCTTTTACTTGAAAGGAAAGTTCCTCTTTTATCTGACATTCAGTCATTCACAATCTGCTGGCACCCTATGTTATCTCATATATTGCTCCCCCTCCCATTCTCCAGGCATCAACCAAACTGGATTTATACATGTTGTCTGACCAGACAGAATGTAAGCTCCATGAGGGCAGTGACTATAAAATTTTTGTCTTTGTATTTCCCAAAGCATAGTGTGATATTTGGTACACAGCAGGCACATAATAAATGCTTGCTGATTGACTGAACCTCTTTTAGATATTTCCTATACAATTTTGACTCCTTATTTTTGTTTATGTGATTCCTTATGTCTGGAATGTTCTCTCTCCTCCTTGCCTCTTGAATTCCTACCCATTCTCTAGAGACCATCTCAAATGCAATTTCTACCAGGAAGCATTCCTTGATCCATCCTCGAATGGTAGTGACTTGTTCCTCAAACCTTACACAGCATTTTGTTTGCATCTCTCTAAAGAACTTATCATGCAATATTATTCATTAGAGATATCTAAGTATGACTCTTATTCTCTCATTTGACAGTAAACTCCATGAGGTTAGGGTCTGTGTCATTTAATTAAAAATCTTCCCTAGCACCCAGCACCGTGTTTTGTCCAGTAAATGCTGGCGCTTAATGAATGTTGTTGCTTTAAGGAATAGGAAGCATGTCTAGCAAACAGAATTTTGCTTAAAAGAACTTAAGACTAGGAATTACCATTGAGCATATTTGGAGTGTAGTATCAAGAACCACCTACCCAAACCTCAAATGAGATCATCGGCAATAAACTTAGCAGTGAAATGACTAAGAAGTCTGTTTTCCCCAGCACATTCCCTTCTACCCACCCCATTGCAGCACATTCTAGAACTCTTCCCACTCTCCTTGGGTTCTGCTCCATTTGTCCTGTTGCTAAATGGTGCTTCCCCAAGGACCTGTGGGCATGTGTCTGTTGAGTCACTCAGAGCCATGCTCAGAGGAGGTTATGCAACAGACTTCACAGAGTTTCCAAGTAGGAGCAAACCTCAAAGGTCATCTAATTCTACCTACCTGAATTAAAATCATCTCTATAGTATCCTCAAGGGACCCACTCATCAGGAATATCTCCTCTGATGGGGAAATCATTACCTTCTAAGGGATTCTGTTCCACTTCTGGACGATTCTAACTGTTATCAAGTTTTTCACATTTAGGCCAAAATCTGACTCCACAGCTTTCATCCACTGATTCAGATTTTGTCCTCTGGGCCCAAAGAACAATTTTTATCACACTTACATTTGATGACCTGTCATCCCCTGACACTTATAATCCCTTGCCTTCTTTTCTTTAGACTAATCATATTGATCATCCCTGGCCCTTCAACCACCCTTCATATGGCACAATCTCCTGCTCCCTGTTACTTCACCTAGACACATTCCAGCTTGTTGAAACTCCATATAATACTCCAAATGTGGTGTGAACAGAGCAGGATTCAGAGGAGCTATTACTGGACCCTGTGCTCTTTTGATGAAGCTTAAGGCTGGTTTTCTGGTTGCCGTGTCACACTGTTATGCCTTCAGTACAAAAACTCCTATGTGATTTCTACATAAACTGTTGTCTAGTCAAATGTATCCTATCTTGTATTTGAGAAGTTGCTTTTTCGAATCCAAGTGCAGGGATTTACACGTCTTCCTATAAAATTCTAGTTTATTAGGCTCAGCCCAACGTCCTACTCTGCCAAAAATTCTTTGGATGCTGACTTTGTCTTCCAAAGTGCTAGCTTTCCCTCCTGGCCTTCTTATATCTGAAAATCTGGTAAGTATAATATTTAATGAGTCCTTTATCAAGTCATTGATTAAAACTGTTAGATAGTATAGGGACAAGGACATATCCCTAGGGGACTCCAGTGGAGACTACATTCCAAGATGACACTGAACCATTAATGACAGCTCATTGTGTCTGATCATTCAAACAGACACTCCAAATCCACCTATAAGTATACCACACGTTTGTCCATCATGTCCACAAGTCTGTTATGTGAGACTTTCAAATACATGGTTGAGATCCTAGTATACTATGTCTTTATACTATTTCTGTGATAAACGCCTGTCAAAAAAAGAAATAAGGTTATTCCGGCATGACCAGGTCTTGCTGAAGCCATAATAGCTCTTAGTGATCACTTGTTTCCATTTCTAACTATCCCCTTAATTAGTCATTCTAGAGTTTTGCCAGGAATTAAAGTCAAGTTCACTGGCCTATAATTTTCAGACTTTATTTCCTGAGAAAGTTTTAGATGTTTTTGCACAAAAGTAAGTAAAAAGATAACCTGGTATGTTAGGTGAGAACAAGTCTCAATTAATCAATCTCAACCATTGATTTAGTTTCAATAAATCAGTAAATCATAGACTTTAGACCAAATTATTGGAAAATTTCTGGGAGAGTGACATTGAACGTTATTGTTTGGGGACTGGTTGAGAAAACTTAAGTCATGCCCTAAGAATCATCCATGGAAGAACAAACTTGTTTAGACTAGGAAGTTATTAGAGTGAATGAAGCATGTGTGCTGTTTGGTGAAACCGCTGAGGTGGAGTCACTTTGGCCTCAGTCTGGGTCTCTTTCTCTGGTATGTTGGGGAAAAAATCAGGCTTGGAGTCAGGCATGATCTGGGTTTGAATCCTGACTACTACACTGACTAGCTGTAGTAAAGTTACTTAAACTACTCTCAGCCAAAGTTTCTCATCTATAAAATGGAGAAAATGATAACTATAGCAGCTACCTCACAGGGTTGTTCTGAAGGTCAAATGAGATAATACATGTAAAATGCTCTGTAAACCTTAAAAAAAAATTAATGTGGGGGCAGCTGGGTGGCACAATGAATAGAGCACTGGTCCGGGAGTCAGGAGGACCTGAGTTCAAATCCAGCCACTGACACTTTACATACTTACTAGCTGTGTGACCTTGGGCAAGTCAATTAACCCCAACTGCCTTGACTTCCCCCATAAAAATCTCCCCCAAAACAAATCAACATATGTCAACATTATCTTTAGGTAGCTAGGTGGTATAAAGGAGAGAGGGATAAACTTTGAGTCCAGAAATTGTTGTTAAGTCATTTCTGACTCTTCACTCCATCTGGGATTTTCTTGGCAATGACACTGGAGTGGTTTGCCATTTCCTTTTCCAGCTCATTTTACAGATGAGGAAATTGAGGCAGATAGTGTTAAGTTGCCTAGGATCACACATCTAATAAGTGTCTGAGGCTGGATTTGAACTCAGGCTCTCCTGACTGCAGACCCAGCGCTCTATTCACTTTGCAAAGAAAGACCTGAATTCATATATTGCCTCAGACATTTAACCTCTCTCAGTCTCAGTTTCCTCACCTGTAAAATGGAGAAAATCATAACTATAGCACCTACCTCATAGGGTCAAATACAGTGACATGAAAAGGACTTTGCAAATCTTAAGTTTATCTTAGATCTTAAAGTAAATAAAGGTGATGGTGGTGATAAAAATGAAGATGAAGATGTTGATGTCTTGGGGTCTTGGAATCAGAAAACATGAGTCTGAGTCTTCACCTTGACATCTAGAGGTGTCCTTACCTTGGGAAAGTCACAGCCTCCCTGAACTTTGATTTCTTCACTTGTAAAACAGGAAAAATGAAAGCTCACTATCTACCTCACAGGGTTAGTGTGAAGAAAGAGCTTTTGTAAATTTTGAAGTACTATAGAAAAAGGAAAGACTATTATTACTAAGCCTACCATTCCCCTGTCACAAGCTCTTCTGAAAAAGGAGTGTCAACTCTACTTTTACAGAAACAGATCTTTGAAATATCGTGGGAGGGGTGGGTGTGGGGGGGTGGTGGCTAGGTGGCACAGTGAATAGAGCATTGGCCCTGGAGTCAGAAGGGCCTGAGTTCAAATTCGGCCTCAGACACTTAACATGTACCACCTGTGTGACCTTGGGCAAGTCACAACCCCAACTGTCCTACTTTCCCCTCTCCAAAAAGAAAAAAAAAAGAAAAAGAAATATCCATGGTTCATTCCCCCAAGTCTCTGCAGGAGCTGTTTAGAGAAGAAGGCTCAGGATACCTCTCCAGACCTTGGAGAACTGGGAGGGAGACTCTGACCCAGTCAGTCCTAAGGTGTTAGAATGTCCCCAGGGGAATAATGTTGAACTCCTTGGGCTGTCATTCAAACCCGCAAGAGCTCATGGCAATTTATTTAAAGTGCCTTCATTGTAATAAGATAGTACTTCTCCCCTCAACTTTCTCTGCTTCTGTGTTTCTATGGCTTAGCATTATTAGGCAAAGGGAAAAAACTGCTTTGTGGTGCACTCATTCTGTCTCTTAAGTGTTTACTGAACAGGTAGCTACTATGACTCCCACTGCGCAAAGCCCCTGGATGGACTGATCAATCAACAAGCAAATTAATTACTCAGCATTGTGCTCCGTGCTTGGGATACAAACCCTCATATTTAACAATCCCTGCTCTCAAGGAGGTTACATTCTATAAGGAGAAACAACTTCACATTAAAAAAATATACAAATTATAAACAAAGTAAATACAATGTAATTTTTGGAGGATGAGGGAGACAAAAGGAGCTAAGGGGAATAGGAAAGGCCACATATAGGTAGACTAAACTTTTTAGGAAACTGAAGATTCCAACTGGAATCCACTGGAGAAAGAAATGGCAAACCCACTCCAGTATCTCTGCCAAGAAAACCCCATGGACAGTATTAAAATGCTAAAAGATATGATGTTGGAAAATGAGCCCCTCAGGTCGGAAGGTGTCCAATACATTACTGGGAAAGAGTGAGCTTGGACAGACTCAGGGGACAAGAGGTCATGAAGAGTCAGCTGCGACTGAACCCCTACACAAGAACAACAAAGATTCCAAGGGGCAAAGATGAAAAGGAAGTGTGTTCCAGGCACTGGACAGTTTATACAAAGCATGGAGGCAGAAGCTGGGATGTCATGCATGAGGAACAGCAACGTCAATGTTATGTATCAAGAGTGTATGAATGGGGGAGGGGGGGACAGCTAGGTGGCACAGTGAATAGTGCATTGGCCCTGGAGTCAGGAGGACCTGAGTTGAAGTATGGCCTCAGACACCAGACACATTTACTAGCCGTGTGACCTTGGGCAAGTCACTTAACCCCAACTGCCCTGCCTTTCCCCCCTCCAAAAAGAAAAAAAAAAGAGTTTATGAATGGAATGAGTGTGTGATAAATCTGGAAAGGTAGGCTGAAGCCAGGTCACAAAATGACAAGTGGAAGAATTTGTCTTGGATTCTAGAGGCATTGGAGGGTCACTGGAATTCACTAAACAGGGAAGTAATGCGTTTCAACCTGAACTTTAGTTCAGGTGTGGCAGTGTACACAACTTCGGCAGTGTGTAGAGGATGGGTTGGGGAGTGGGGGTGGTGGCAGAGGCCGGGAGACCAATGAGAAGGCTATTGCAAAAGTCCAGGTATGAGATGATGAGGGGCTGAATGAGAGTAAAGGCCATTATGAATGGAGACAAAGGGACAGATGCTGGAGATGCTAGGGCAATAAAATAAAAAAGACATGGCAACTGATTAGCTTATGCAGTTTGAAGGAGAGTCAAGAGCCCAGGATGACCCCTAGCTTGTGGACTTGGGGGATTGGAAGGATGAGGGTACCCTGTACAGAAATCGGTAGTGTAAAGAAAGAATGTCCTCTCCCCTCACAGAGCCTATGCTTAGGGAGACCTTTAACATGCTTGAAACAGCTAGAGAAAAGCAAAGCACTGAGATTATGTGGTATAGACTTAGAAGTCCTACGGGAGATCAGAGATAAAGACAGCGAAATTATTGTAGGCTGAAATGTCAGAGAAAAATCCCTGCAGGAGGTGGGGCTTGGGATGGGTCTCAAAGAATGAGGTGGGTTTTTTTGTTTGTTAGTTTTGTAATTAATCATTTATTTATTTTTAATTTTTAACATTCATCTTCACAAGATTTTGAGTTACAAATTTTTTCCCTGTCTTTCCCCTACCCCCAAGACAGCAAGCCTACTGAATACCCCTTCCCCTAATCCACTCTCTCTTATATCCTCCCCAAATCCCCCCCCCCCCCAAGCTTTTCAGTAGGGCAAGATGGATTTCTATACCCCAGTGCCTGTGGATGGGCAGGTTTTAAATAGGTGTGTTTCTTGCAGACCTTTTCAGTAAATCTTTTTAGTAAAAATATTTGTTAAATTGTTAAAATGGCATATATATTGGGGGAGGTGGGAGGAAGTTCCAAAGAGGGGAGACAGGAGTTTTATTCTAGGAAAATATGAGATACCTCTTCTGTTTTAAGTGTCCCTTAGAAGTATTTACCAGCTGGTCTATGAATTCCTTGAGAACAGTGACCACATCTTCTTTCTATACCCTGCAGCCCTAGCCCATGTAGTAGGCTAATCCATAGTAGTAGCTCCTCAGCAATGTTTGTGAATGAATAAATGAACCTACCTGAACTCTGATTATCTGCCTCTAGGTAGAGAGGATGGTATTATAAATGGTCAATACCAAGATTTCAAAAAGCCAAAGACTACAGAAGTCACTGGTTGGCACCCAGAGTCCTGCCTTTGCCAAGTATACTATGAAAATTCTTTGGCTGAATTCTCCTATTTTCCCAGTCCCTCAAAGCCAGAGTAGAATGGAGACTTCTATAGTTTTCAAAGTTGTATATACATTTGGAGAAGACAGGTAGTAATGACATAATAAAAGGCTGCAGTCACCTGTGGGTAGAACCCCAAAGATTTTTCTTTAAGTTTTCCCTTTTTGAGGCTATTTAATTAATGAATTAAATGAACTACAATTCCACTGGTTGCCCTTGAACATAGCTATACCACCCCACGAGGCTACAGCTAGAAGGTACCTCCTGTCACATCTGATGGCTCAGTTGAAATGCATACCTCCTCCCTCCTTGACTTCCGCTCCTCTTTTCTGCTGACCCAGCGGTCCAGTCGGTGACATCTGTGAGCTCACCAGAGACACAGACAGATAAGTGTGGGGACTAGAAAAGGTAGCTGTAGCCTCTTGAGTATTTATCAGAAGCCTGAGAAAATGGGTTGGTCCTGAAAATAACAACAATAATTTCTTAAAGAGGGGAAAACACAACAGAGGTTTGGGTGAATGTGCTCCAATTTTGAAAACCAGAAAATAGAGCTGGACACCTTTGAATACTTCATCTTGACTCTAAGATGAATCCAGTTTCAATCTTCCTTTCTACCTTTTTCTCCTATTATACCCCTGAATGGCTCTCTAGTCAAATTGGACTATGCCCTATAGCACTCATGTTTTCCTGCCTCCACGGTTCTATTATTTTCTTTGCTGGTGAGTTCTGCACCTTCCCTCCTCCCCTCATCCAGTCTCTACCTACCGAAATCCTACTCCTTCCTTCAAAGACTATGTCAAATGCTATCTTTTCTAGGTAGTCTTCCCTGATCATCCTAACTCATAAAGATGTATCCTTCCTCTGAACTCACTGTGTGGACTATTTATGTGGCATTTACTCCATACTGCCTCTCATTGCAGGTATTTGTGTCTATGTCTAATCACTTAAATAATATAAGCTCTTGGAAGGGGAAATAATCTTGTGAAAATCTGTATTTCTCACAGTACCCTTGCACATAGTAGGTGCTCAATAAATACCTGTTGAATAATGAATAAATCTGTCTCAGGGGACATGTGCCTTCAGTCTCATAACAGCATTTGGCCCATCACAAGAATGAATAGTCAAGGTCTGGGTGGTGTGCCTCAAGAACACTACAGATAAAATGACAGATTATAAAGAACCCCTGAGGGGCAGCTAGATGGTATAGTGGATAGAGTGCCAGACTTGAGTCTAGCCTTAGATACTAGCTGTGAGACCTTCGGCAAGTCACTTAATCCTGTTTGCCTCAGTTTCCTCATCTGTAAAATGAGCTGGAGAAGGAAATAGCAAACTACTCCAGTGTGTTTGCCAAGAAAACCCCAAGTGGGGTCACAGAGAGTTGGACAAGATTGAACAACAAAAAAAGCCCTGAACTGGGAGACGGGAGACCTGAATTTTTGTCCTTGTTCTTCTGTCAACTATTTGTGTGAAACTAGGAATCTCTGGACTGCATAAGATGTTTTTTTTCCTCTATACTTTTCCTATCAGGGGAAAGAGAAAGACTTGTGCTTGGTACCATGAGGCAGAACAAAGAAAGAAGATGGGGAAAGGCGAAAAGGGGTGGAGAGTGCGAGGAAATGAGGGTATTCAATTAGATAATCTCTAAGATCCTTTTCAGTCCCAAAACAGTACATACTGATTTAAAAAAAAAAAAAAAAACAGACAACAAACCTTTTCTTTTATTAAAAAAAAAATCTGATATTGGCTTATAAATTCTAGTCGGGCTCCTTCTGCTCATTAGGACACCTGGTTGTTGCCCTCTCTTGGGGAAAAAAAGGGTTAGGATGTGAAGGAACTTTAAAGTTTATCTAGTCCAAGTCTTTACCCAAAGCATTATCCTCCCCTACAAAGTCCCTGGCAGATCGTGAATCAGTCTCTGCTTTAACACCTCCAGTGAAAGAGAGCTCACTGCCTCAGGAGACAGTCCATACCATTTGTGGGATACCTCTAATAATCTTGCTTTTCCTAGTACTGAACACAAATCTGTCTCTTTAATCTCTTTCTACCCCCCTCTCCCCAACCTTTCTCCACTTCCTCTCTGTGTTGTGCCCTTTGGGGCTAAGCAGAATAAATCGGCTCTCTCTTTCCTGGGATAGGAAAAGGGTAGAGAAAATAGCATGGGCAGCTAGGAAGCACAGTGGATAAATTAGCCCTGGGCTTGGAAGCAAGAAGACATCTTTGTTAGTTCAAATGCGGCTGCAGGCACTTACTAGTGTGACTCTGGGCCAGTCACTTAATCCTGTTAGCCTCAGTTTCTTCATCTGTAAAATGAGCTAGAAATGGCAAACTATTCCAGTATCTTTGCCAAGAAAATCCTAAAATGGGGTCATGAAGAATCTGAAATGACTCAAGAACAAAGAAAGCTTCTGGTTCAGTCTAGGCTCTTAAATTAAATCTGACGGGCTTGGAAAGGAGGCAAAAGTCAATGGAAGAATTTCTTTGCCATCTGCAGCCTCAATCCCTTTCAAAGGTAAGCCTGAAGTTCATTTAGAGTATATACATGTAATGCCTTCCCCACACCTCCTAAATAAAAGGCACATGGAATGAGTGATTAGGGATTATCATGTATACAATTTTTATTCTGAAGGGTTAATAACTCTGGGATCTTGTGCATGAGAGAAATTCCAGTGACTTCTTTTTAACAACCAAAAAAAAAAAAAGCCCAAACCAAAACAAAAAACCCAATTCCAAACCCACTTTGTAAGGCTACAGGGAGTTTCCATAGCTACAGCTTTATGCTGCTCTTATGGGCACACAGGCTCAGCTTTCACTAATGCAAACAGATCTGGGTTCCTTATTTATTCCACTCTTAGAGCAAGCACATCTGGCTGCCTATCACGTGGCGCAAGAGATGGAGGGGGACTTATCTCCAGGCAAGGCTGCCCCATGCTTCCTGCCTCACTCCCCTGGAGCATCTAAGTTCTCAGACCTGTTTAGGTCCAGGACATCACCATTTTCAAAGCATTTTCATCATCACGGTTCCTCAAAATAAATACTTGGGGGGGGGGTTAGGCAAGGGAGAATGTATGCCCATTTTACAGAGAAGAAAGGCTGAGGCACCTAGAGAAGAAGGAATGTGTCCAGGGACATAGTGAGTTGGCCACAGAACTGGACTAGAATCTAGGTCTTCTGACTCCTTGTCCAAAATTCTTTCCTGTCATGCTTGCCCCCTACTTGCTCAGGAATTGACTTATTTATGGTACTTTTAGTCTCCTTTATTTTAGTCTCCTCTTTAGGCCTTCTTCTGCCCGTCCTCACTAGCACTGTCTCCCCTTTCCTGAAACCTGCTGCCCAGTTAGTAGCACAGGATTTAGAGCTGGAAGGGACATTAGGATGACCTAGTCCAGTGTCCTCGACTTACCAAGTGGGAGAGTGACTTCCACCTGTGATGCTAAAAAAAGAGGGAGAGAATGATCATCCCGTCTTCTCCTGTCTTAGCACCTTTGGTTTACCAGGTTCCCCACACCCAGAACAGACTCCACTCACTTCTATTAGGTGAAGTCCCTCTCTTGCTCTAAGGCCCAACTCAAGTATCACCTCTTCCTTGAAGCTTTCATGGAAGGGAAATGAAATGGTCCCTGTCATTGAAGAGTCTATGGTCTAATGGGAGAATTAATGCCCTATCAAAACTGCTGGTGTACAATAAATAGACTTGTTTTCATAGTCATTTAGAAGCAGTGGCTAGGGCATCCAGTTTTGTTCAGAGGGACAGTGCCTTGTTTCATTCCTATCTGTTCTTTCTCTGTCTCTTTTAGCAATGCTGACTTCCACAAATGCAGCGGACAGCAAATAAATTTTGTCATTTGAATAATGCTATGGTCTACAGAGGAGATAATCCAAGGGCAAAAAGGTAGGAAAAGCAATGCTATGCTTCTTAGTGAATCTTAAAATCATAGACTGTCAGAGCTAGAAGGCTTTATAGAACATAGAACATTCAAATGCCAGACCTGGAAGGAACCTTAGAACATGGAATGTAAACATCAGACCTGGAAGGACCCTTGGAGAGATCAGCTAGTCCAACCCCCTCATTTTACAAATAAGGAAACCGAGTGTTTCCATACTCCCCATAATAGAATCACAGATTAATCACCCTAATGTGGCTTGGAGTAGTAAACTGGATCTTCAGGGGAGGAAGGGGAAATCAGACAGACACAGTGTGGTTGCTTCAGGGAACTGCTCTTTCTGTACAGGGTTATAAACATAAAAATAAATTTGGTGTCTTAAAAGAGACTAAGCCTCCACAGAACAACAATGAAAATATGACAAGTTTTGCCTATAGCTCTGATCACAAGTATTTGTCTGTCATTCTTATGAAGGTATCTTCCCTTTCACCCCACAGCCCTCTTGACTGATAAACAACCAAAGAATATAGGAGCCACGTGAAAACAGGAAAAAAGAAATAAACATGGTCTCCTTCCAATATTAATTCAGTTGAACTTAATAGAGGTTTATTAATCACCTACTCTGTGCAAAGTATTGTGCTAGATACAGGGGGAGATATGTTTAGATAAGAAACCATCCCTACCTTCATGGAGCTCACAGTCTAACTTGACCACATTGTTACATCAGTCAAATCTGGGTTTTTGGTTGTTTTCCCAGCAGCAGATCTGGAGTGAATTGAGCTCTCTACACTTCCTCATCCAGTTTCCCTTGTGACCAACTGCACTCATTGATTCATTCATTCATTCATTCACTTATAGAACCATACATAGATCTGAAACTGGAAGAGAAAGACCTTAGAGGTCATATAATTCAACCCCCCACTTTACAGAAGAGGAAAACTGAGGCTGAGAAAGGTTAAGTGGTTTGCCCAAGGTCACACAGATAAAAAATGGTAGATTCTTGATTCAAACTCAGGTCCTCTGACTTAAAAAACAGCAACAACACATCACTCCCTTGTGCCACAATGCACCCAGCAAGCAAGGCAACTCGAAGGATGCATTTATGAGAAGCTGACCAGGATTAGCAGTGCAAGCCTGCAGCTAGAAGATTGATTTTCTCTTTGTGAAGATATTTATCTCAAACAGAGACTGACATCCCGTTCTGGGTGTGCCAAGGAACTAACTATCTACTGAGTACCATAAGACAATCAGTATTGGCATCACGTCAGGACAGGATAATGGGGGACAGAAGACGGCATCTATCTGCTATCAAAGATAAAGTTCCTATAAAGTTCAGACTCAGTGACCAGCTTTTCCAAGTGGGCTAACACCTTCATAGTTCATTGTGCCTCCTAGAATGCCTGGGAGATGTGTGAGACTTGGAATGAATGTCATCTCCCTTCTGTATTAACAAATTCTTTCCTCTGAGCCATCTCAGCTAAAATGGTGGAATTTATATATTTCCAGGCATGGGCAGGTAGGTTGGGAAGAGAGTTCATTTTGATGCTCAGTCTGCAACAGAAGAGTTCCTAAAACTTATTTTCACTTTATCACTACAACAGGAGCTACATAAAAACTGATTGTATGGGGAGTGACTAAGAAGACCTTGGTCAGGACTGAGGAGACTATAAAGGATCAGGCCTTTGGTCTATCTTTGAAGATACCTCCTTATTGAAAGTGTGGGTAGCCTCATTAACAAGTCGAGATGACTAATGACATTTCCTCCATGGAATATACAGAGGCTCTTTAGTCTGAGTATTTACTGACCTTCTGACATATTGATGAGGCCAATTAATTGAGTTTGATTGGGTCAGGGCTACCACAGAGCTGAGTCACCTTATGGGGTTCAGGCTTATAAAAAAAGGAGCAAACTCATTTGACAGGGAGATCAGAGATCCAGAGAGAACATAGTTTAGACAGAGATTAGAGAAAGCACTTTGATCTCTGAGGGGAAGCTACTTGGTGCCTTGATAGCAACTGCAGGAGACAAGAAAAGTATCCAAGAGAACCAGCCTCATATACAGAAGGGAAGGTCCACTTGAGTTCCTGCATCCAGGCTCCTGGAGAAAGGAGAAAGATTTGTTCTGTGTGGTTCCTGGACTCAGCCTTCTGAAGAGATGAGAAGTGTCATTTACGTTCTGGAACCAAATCTTTTAGAAAGAACAGAAAGGACCAGAACTGAAGGAGCAAGCTCATGTAGACTATGCAGGGTTCAAGAGAAGGAGGCTGATTTTCTAGGAACTCGAGTACCAACTTGTCATTTAGGGGAGTTCCAACTCAGGATAGGACTATAACAAGCCTGGAGAACTAAATGGTTCTTTACGGGAGGGTGGGCATTACCAGAAGATGAAGGATTGTTTCTTTATGGCCCTAAGTACCTTACCCTTCCATTTGAGTCCCAGTTACTGGATGGTACTAGAGTCCTACTGGAAGGTGGGATTCACCAGAAAGGGAAAGAGAGTAGTCTTGACTGTTTTGGGTTCCTGTGAATCCTTTGTGGGTTGGTTTTTTTGGCATTCTTTTTGTGGAGCAAAATAAAGGTTGTTCTGTATCTAATATGTAGTTAGGGTGCTTGTAGGGGAGCTGAGCCCTGTTTAAGCCCACATCTGAGGTGATCTAGAGATGAAATATACTCTAATATTTTCAGAGGAGATGCTGGGTGAGAGTAAAATGAGCCAAATTCTGAGGTTCTTAGGGGAAAATCTGTGGAGAGATATGAATCACAGAATGATATCTGAGAAGCACCTCTCAAAATTGAATTCAGTTCATGCAAACCTAGACCTAATAATGTTCTGGTCCATAGGTTTCACTGAAGACACCATGAGAGTACATCTTCCCAAAGAGTTAGGTTTTGCTTGTGGTTAAAGAATTGGCTGTCTCTGTGACATCAAAGCCATATTGCTGTGAACCTGTTGATTCTGTCAATTGTCAAGGTAAATTCTATAACTGGGCACTTTTGCCAACAGAGGGAAAAGAAAGATGGACAACACATTTCAAGAAGGATGTCAACAAGCTGTCTAAGAAAAAGGCAGCCAGAATACTAAATAGGTCTAAAAACCATCATATTAGGAATGGTTAAAAGAACAGAGGGAACTTTTTTGGGAAAAGGGGAAACAGTAGAGTATGAAAATGCTTGGTAAACTGTACATTATTGTTTGTTTTTTGTTTTGTTTTTGTGCTTTTTGGAGGGCAATTGGGGTTAAGTGACTTGCCCAAGGTCATATGGCTAGCAAGTTTTAAGTGTCTGCTGCGGGATTTGAACTCAGGTCCTCCTGACTCCAGAGCTGGTGCTCTATTCACTGCACCACCTAGCAGCCCCCAAAACTGTACATTATTAAAGGTAATATGACCCAAGATCTTAGAATCATAGAACCTGAAGGAACTTGTAAGCCTTAGAGGTCATATAGTCCAACTTCTCATCCAACACAGGATAATGGAATTGGATTTCTTTTGTTCTAGAAATAAGTACCTAGCCAAGGTACTTTTTTGTTTAGTTTGGTTAGCAATCTAGCCTCTGATTCGAGTCATTTTTCATTTGAGAAAGAAAGCAGTGATACCAAGGGCTCCTGGGCTTTTATTTCTTCCAAGGATAAACCCCAGTCCTTAGCTGAGTACAAATAAGGACTAGTTACAACAATGCTACACAAATGGCAGAATCTATAGCTCTCATTCAGAATGGCCTGACCTAGCATGTTGTTCTGAGGTTTTGAACTTTCATGGGTGAACAGTAGAGGTCTGGCCAGCCTGGTCTTCCAGAGACCCTTACCTTTATTCTGTTGTGGTGGACTGACTTAGTGGTTTTATTATAAACTTCTGTATGCAACTTTGCTGCCTGGGGCAGTCTTTCATGGCGGAGGTTGAAACAAAGTTCCTGCCTGGAGCAATTTTTACTTTATCAATTTTCCCTTAAAAAAAAAGTGAGCTCAGCCATTTTTAAATGTGTGTGGGTGTGTTGTTAAAAGGGTCCATCCTGCAGATGAAATGATTAAAAAAAAAGAAAGCAGTCATTAAATATTCAGAGGCGCTTTTCCCAAGAATGGCAGCATTAACCCCTGAGACCTGGCTAAATTAGAATCTAGCAATGGAATTACAATCTGATTATTTAAATTCTTCTTCAATGCTGGTCTAAGAGCTGTGCATGCAGCACCAGCGGTAGAACAATACACAATTCAACTAATAGCTCACATTTCTGTAGCACTCTGAGGTTTACAAAAGACTTTCTTTACTACCTTGTAAATTAGGCATTGCAAGTATGATCAACCTAAATTTTCAGATGAGGAAATTTATGGCCACCCACACAGTGAGAGGTCAGCTAGGCTTTGGACATGATCTCCTTCGAAGCAGAGGGTAATGATTTTCCCAAAGGTATAAGACAAAGGTGCAAGGGATTAGTAAGGCTTGAAATGCACATTCACAAACTAACCTGCAGTGCCCATATCCAATAGATATCCTTCATCCCATACACATCCAAAAACATCAACTGTCCACCAAAGGACTCCATAGCACAACCACAATACACATCCCCAAACCACAGTCCTCTCTCCTTGTTTCAGTCTGTTAGGTTGATGAAATGCCTCGAACCCTTCAGAAAGAAGGATGCTGTGGAGATGATTCACTGCTGAGAAAAAGTAACAACAGATAATTCAAGAGGACACATTATTATACTTGTATATTAGTTGAAATGAAAACCTGTTCTGCAATTAGTGGGTAAACTTATGAGTGGGGAGTTCCACGATGATAAAATTAAAGTTGACTATTTTTAGTTTTGCAAATGGTGTCTCACGGAGACAGAAGCTCTTTGCATAATGAATATTTTTTAACTAAACAAATTCTAAACACAGGTAAATAACAGAAGCTTTCAAAACTGTATTATAAGCACGAAGCTGTTATTTTTCTTGCAAAATACTAGTCTTTTCTTTCCCTTCAAAGACTCCTTTCCAGTTTAAATTGAGCCTCTATCCCTATTCTTATATTTTAAATTTTGCAAATGTTGTCTAATCAAGCCAGAAGCTTTTTAAATAATGATTTTTTTAAACTAGGCTACCTCTAAGCACAGGTAAATTACAGACGCTTTTACATCTATATAATTTTAGAACACACTGTATTAAACCATGAAGCTGTTGTTTTTTTCTTGCAGAATACTAGTCCATCCCCACCCCCACCCCCTATCCTTTGAAGCAGCCTCTGCAGTCCAAACTGAAGCACAGTATCGTTACCAACCTTAAACCAAGATAAATTTTTTACTTGAAATATATGAAGGCAAGAACCTGAAGAGGAAATAAATGCAGGTATTCATCCAAAATCTGATATCCCTCTTTAAGAAGCATCAGTTTGCCTTTCATTGGTTCTAGTAGGATAAAAGTCTATAGGAGATAGGTATCTGACTGTGCTGCATAAAAAGAACAGCCTATGAAGTGAGTGCCTCCTTTGAACTTGGGGGAAAAAGGTATATGTTTATTCTGCTCAAGAAAGCTCCTTAACAGAGTCTCTTTAAAGTCTCTTGTTGTAGCCTGTGAAATTGCATTTGTAAACTTTTAACTGCAAATACCAAGCAAAGGAAATTGGAAAACATGATGTAAATATGACATTTCAAACAACTGTTAGGTGAGGCTCTTGACAAATGTTAAAAATCTACTAATAACATTTTCCAAGGGCCGCTACTTATATTCACTGTCTTTTATTGGTATTTGGTTAAACACCTTCCCTTGATACTCTCCCTCTTCCCCCTCACCCCCAACTGCCAATTTTACTATAATGTCATGTTTGGCAAAATAATAAGATGGAACACTAGGGGGATGTGTTGATTTTAGCCGTGTTCTTGCTGCTGTTGAGATAAGGGAGATGCCTAAGTATGTTAATGATTGCATCCCTCAATAGGTGCTTTTCAGCATCTGTAATTCCTCCATGTCAAATCTCCTCTCTCCCAGGAAGAATAAATCACTCTGAATATACTGGGTATAGCCCCTGTGAAGTCTTTATAGCAATACATGAGAAATAGTCTGTGCTGCACAAGTTAAAAAATCTGCCTTAAGTATGAGCATATACCAGACATCTGTTCACATCAGTGTACAAATTTGGCTATGTGACTGTCTGTGGATTACACAAATAGGCTTCCCTCTCGTGTCCCAGGCGCAGCTGGGTAGCACAGTGGATCAAGTGACTGGCATCAGGAAGATGCTTCTCCATTAATTCAAATTCAGCCTTAGATGCTTGCTAGCGGTGTGACCCTGGGTATGTCATTTAACCTTGTTTGCCTCAGTTTCCTCATTTATAAAATGAACTGGAGAAGGAAATGGCAAACTACTGCAGTATCTTTGCCAAAAAACCACCACCACCAAAACAAAAAACAACACCAAAAAACCAGATGGAGTCTCGACTGAAAATTGACTCAACTATAACCCATCTCCAAGTTTGGGTCTATCTTCTCACTCCTAAGATTCAAACAGATGAGAGTCCACTATCTGAATTCTCATCGTGCAACATGGCAGATGAGGTGATGGGGCAATATCCCTTCGGCCAAGTTTGGCTGCATTCTGGTTATCCGATAGCTACTGACCATACCCTAACACCATTCACATTCCCAAAGGCGCCTTCATGCCTTTGCCTTTGCTCATGCCCCATGGCGTGTCTCCTCCTCAGCCTGTTGTACCCTCTCCATTCCTCTACCAAAAACCCAAGCTCATTGACCTTCAAAGTCCATTGTTTGTTGTAAGCCTCCCATGAAGACTGTCCTGGTCATCTCAGGGCACAGGCTTTCTCTTTTATAACACTGTTTCTATGACTACACATTTTGTGATAGAAATCCCTTATGGTTTCATTTAATTGTTCATGTGAGTTTTCTCTCTCTGAGTAAATTATAAGCTTTTCAAGGGCAGGGGCCATGTTCTAGGTTTCCTTCTTTTTTTTCTGAGGGGGAAAGGCAAAGAAATTGGGGTTAAGTGACTTGCCCAAGGTCACATAGCTAGTAAATGTGTCAAGTGTCTGAGGCTGGATTTGAACTCAGGTCCTCCTGATTCCAGGGCCGGTGCTCTATTCACTGCGCTACCTAACTGCCCCAATATGTTTCTTTATATCCTTCCTGTGTCCACTATACTTGCTGAGTGCATAGCAAGTATCTAGTAAATGCCTGTTAAATAAATGAATCCATTTGTCCTACAAGGTTTTAGGATAAGGAGGCTTTACTCAGAGATGTGGTTCCCCCTTTCCCTATCGTATCATGTGGTTAGTATTTGAAAGATACCTGATACAATCTTTTTTTAAACTTGAAGTTTAAAAACAATCATATTAAATCATGTTGAATTCCATAGTATTCATTTTCACAGAAAAAATATTTTGCTTCCAGGAATAATTATCTTTTTTTTTTTTATCATTCCCAGCTTTTCTCAAAGATTAACTGGGAAGTGGGGGGGATTTTTGTGTGTCCTCTTAAGGCTTTCTTTTCTATTTTTGATAGTCCTTTCAATATTCTGGTGTCTGGTAACCTTAGGCTTAGTCAAAAGCACATGTATGGGGCAACTGGGTGGTGCAGTGAATAAAGCACCAGCCCTGGAGTCAGGAGGACCTGAATTCAAATCCATCCTCAGACACCTGACACACTTATTAGCTGTGTGACCTTGGGCAAGTCACTTAACCCCAATTGCCTTGCCTCTCCCCCCCCCCAAAAGCACATGTATGTTGGAGGAAGAGATGAATCTGAGCTTAAACACAGAAGGAAAAGGCAGGGAGAGCAAGCTCTGAGCCACAGAATTACTTCTTAGAGAACTGCTACTGTCCTTAGAGGTAATGTGAACTGTAGGGTGCTAGGTCTAGAGTCTGAAAGACCTGAGTTCACATCCAACCTCAGACACTTACTAGCTGTGTGACCCTGGGCAAATCTCTTAACCCTGATTGCCTCAGTTCCTCATCTGCAAAATGAGCTGGAGAAGGAAATGGCAAACCAGTCCAGTATCTGTGCCAAGAAAACCCCAAGAGGGGTCATGAAAAGTCTGACACGACGGAAACAACTGAACAACAACAAAGAACACCTCTCTCCCAGGGTTGCTGTGAGGATCAAATGAGATAATAACTGTACCCCTTAGCATCGTGCCCCGGCATGGTAGGCAATTACACTCTTGGTATCACGTTATTCTTCTTCAATGCCTTCAGCTCTCTGGAAAGCAATGATTTACACATCCCTTATTCTTAGCCCCATCAATAACTAACCCATACATATAAAGCACCTACTGTGTGCAGGCATAGTATCACCACAAAGAGCCAATCTAACTGGAAAGAAGGTGTGTGGGTGTGAAAAGTTCAGTAAAAATACTAGGCAAGAACTGTTTGATTCAACAATGACAAAGAGATATCTCAGACGACTCCTGATTTGGTATCAAATGAATTAAAGCTTGACATGGTCCTGCAGAAAGAACACTGGGCTAGGAGTTATGAGCCCTGGGTCCGAGTCCTGGTTTTGTTACTAGCTAGCTGTGTGACCTGCTCATCTGTACAATGAGGAAAAGTTCCTTTAAAGTCTATATCAACTGTGACGTCCCGAAATTCTATGAAAGGCCCAGTTATTCAGTGCTATTAGAGGGTGAGAGATTTAGAGAGAGCTGGTAGCATAATGAAGAGAGGGCTGGGCTTTCTAAGACCTGAGTTCAAATCCAACCTCAGATACTTACTAGTTGAGTGACTCCAGTTAAGTCAGACCTAATCTCTGCCTCAGTTTCCTTAGCTGTAAAATGGGGATGATAACACCCTAACTCCCAGGGTCCTTATGAGGATCAAAGGAGACAATATTTGTAAAACACTTAGCACATGCAGCAGGCTCCTGATAAATACTTATTTCCTTCTTTCTATCTGTACACCAAAGAGGTCAGGGAAGACTTCACAGGAAAGGCTGGGTTTCATTTATTCATTCATCCTTGAAGGATGAATAGGATTTGAATAAGCAGAGAAGGTAGCATAGGGTATTCTGAGCTCTGAAAATTATATCTATAAACTAGAGTTGAAGAGATGTTCTTATTCTTAGTGGAACACTACCTCTTCCCCCTTGCCTACTCTGTCTTCAGTCCAGGCAAGAGTGAACCCATGATTGTCACGGCCTTTGTACGGTTCCTCTGGCTGAACTGCAGTGCCCACAAAGGGCTCTCTCCTGCTTTCTCACAGGGACAAATTCTCCCAACGTAAGAGATGATCTTGGCTTTGTGGGATACTAAAGCAGTCAGTGATAAAGTGGCAAATTTTATCTATCAATGCCCCTGTGTTTTGTCTATAAGACAATCAGCAGGTAGCTTCACCGATTGGTGTAATGGAAATGCAAACTTAAAGATCTTCCCTGCCCCTAGGCTAGAGTGCACCTGGAGCCTGGGGTGGGAGGATTGTTTTTCAGTAGATACTTCTTGATTGGCCAGTGAGTCAATAAGGTTGTTACATTCTCTGAGCCAGGAGAAGGCTATATAAGCCCTGATGTGTAGCTTTGTTTTGGGACTCACTTTGAGAAGTGTTCTGTGATTTGATCTGAATTCTGGGAAGCCGTTGTTGAGAGTCCCCCGGCTTTGAAAAACCCAGAATGTGGAAACCCAGATGTTGACTGGGTATGGATGTAATGGGTGGACAGTTTGGAAATCTGTCTACTTGATGTTTCTGTCTTGATAATTATGCCTGTATACTTTGAGGTTCAGGGTGCTGACCTTTTCTCCTGAACAAGGTAAACGATATATGTCTGACTGATTAAAGTAAGCTTGTTAACCCATTTTGAGTTGCTTTCCTTTAACAAAGCAGATCCAAGAACCTGTGGTAGCTGCAAACCCTGAGGACGCTTGGGGTGCTTGCTGCTACAATTGGTTTCTTTTTTTATTTTCATTTCACTTAGTTTAACACCTGAATGAATCATCTTCATAAGCTAATATAGCCTCGTAAGAAAGCTTGCTATTGAAGCATGTTCAAAGGAGGGTGGTTGTGATGGTGAAGGAACTAAAGACCATGCTGTATGAGGATCAGCTGAAGGTACTGAGGGTACTAAACCCAGAAAAGAGAAAAATTGGGGGAGAGGAATGGGGGCATGATCACCATCTTCAACTATTTAAAGGGCTGTCATGGGAAAGAAAGATTAGGCTTATTCTTGGCCCTAACAGGTAGAATTAGGAGAAATGTAGAAGTTGCAGAGAGGCAGATTTGAGCAACTTAGAGAGAGGACTGAACTTGTATTCGGGAGATCTGGGTTCAAATCCTGACTCAGATACTTACTAAGTTGTCTGACCAAGAGCAGATAATGTGAAACTTCCAAGACCCTCAGTTTCTTTATATAAAATAGAGATAATAATCTTCATACTACCTACCTCATTTAGTTGCTTGGTTCAGGAAAGTTCCTTGTAAAACTTCAAGTGCTACATAGATGGGAGTTTTTAAAGTAGATAAGTCAGTCATGTGGCAAAAACAAGGGGGACAGCATATACTATGAGTTAGTTCCTAAAAGTTGAGTTGTAAGAATGCCCTTTTGTAGGGATATTTATGACAAGATATGGGCAAGAGTCACACCGGTTATAGCTACAAACTGTACCGCTGCAGGGAAAACATAGAGTGATGGGAGATCACAAGCCATTAGCAGTATTTTTTGGGGAGAGGGGTCCAGATCTGTAATTTCATGGGTGAAGAGAACTTCCAGTGGGAACACTACCCCTAACAGTGCGGATCAGCACCTGCTCCATAATTTAAAGTCTAAGAGCTTTGCTTGGGGGTAGTGAGAGATTGTCAGTCAGTCAGTCAACTGACTGAGAAGTATTCATAAAGGGATTTGTCCAGGATCACATGGCCAGTATGTGCCCGAGGCAGGATCAGTATCTAAGTCTTCCTAATTTTGAGTCTGGCACTCTCTCCACTAGGCCATACTGCCTCTCTTGAAGGATCATTACCATCATCATAATGCCATCCTATCAAAATACCATCAACAAAAGTGGCATGGCTAACCACTGACAGGTCCTGTATCAGTGGAGGTCTCCTGAAGCTGGATAACCAGTTGTTGGAAAGGTTACAGAGGAGTTTCTTTCTCAATTACAACCTCGGATGATCCTTCCAGCTTTGACGTTCCATGATAATGACTGAAGGAGCAGGTCTTTACTAGGAAAGTTCCATGTTTCAGGCATATGCTAAGTGTTATGGAACTGATAATCAGATGGGAATGCATGGTCCCTGCTAACAGTTTAGTTAGATAGACAAGCTATATACCCACTAAAAGGTGAATAAAGCAGTACATACAAGTTAAGCAGACCAATTAGAGGAAAAAAGTAATTTAGTTGTTCTGTTAATTAACTACTAACATGTGTTTGTTATTTTTAAGTTGGTCCAAAAAAGTGTTAGATAAATTTAGAGAGAACATGCCTAGAAGGGGTCAAAAGGGATAAGTTTAAGATGTCTGGGGAAGTCCCCAACCTATAAAGTAACATCTAAGACCTTCACTTTGAACAAACTGTCCTTGAGAGCCTGGTAATATCCCTCCATTTCCCCCTGTCTTTGTCTCCTTCCTATCTTTCCAACCTTCTTACATCTTACTCTCCAACATATACTCTTCAATCCAACACCCCTGGCCTCTTGACTGTTCCATGAACAAAATACTCCATTCCCAGTTCTGAGTATTTTCTGTGTCTCCCATGCATCAGAGGCAGGATTTCAACCCAAGTCTTCCTGATTTTGAGACCAGCTTTCTCTGGAATGCTCTCTCTCACCCTCTCATTACTGACCTCCCTGGCTCCTTTTAAGTTCCAGTTAAAATCCCACTTTTTACAGCCTTCTCTAACTCTCTAAATTCCAATGCTTTCCCTTTTCTAATTATTTTCTATTTAACCTGGATATAGCTTGTTATATGTATATGTATACACACATATATGTACATATATATCTATGTATGCATATACATTGTTCGTTTGCATGTTCTTGTTCCAACTAGATTGTAATCTCCTTGAGGACAGGGGCTGTCTTTGCCTCTTTCTGTATCTTTAGTGCTTAGGACGGTGCCTGGCACACAGCAGAATTTAGTACATATCTACTGAATTGAATCCTTCTAACCGGTAGAATACTACTGAAGAGGTAATACTTGTCTTCAGGATTGCTATTTCCTGTTAGCTGGTGAAGCAAAGCAGCCTTAACCATCCCTTACTAGATACCTGTAGTGGTTATTGTTATTGTTAAGTTGTTTCAGTTATGTCCAACTCTTCATTATCCTTTTTGGGGTTTTCTTGGCAAAGACGCTAGAGTGATTTGCCATTTCCTTCTCCAGCTCATTTTGCAGATGAGGAAACTGAGGCAAACAGGGTTAACTGATTTGCCCAGGGTCACACAGCTAGTAAGGGTCTAAGATCAGATTTGAACTCAGGAAGATAAGTCTTCTTGACTCCAGGCTTGGCTCTCTATCCACTGTGCCACTTGCCTGCCACCTAGGGGCCCCCTAGATGTTTATGGAGCATTGTTAATGATAAAATCTGACACTTGTAAGGAGTACTGTTGGTTTTGGGGAACACACCAAGGACAAGTTAATTGGCTAGTGATCCAATATTGTCACAGTGAAAAATGCAACAAGATGCGGTCTCTTTGATAACAGCCCTGCAGCAAGAGACAAGTCAATTCTTGATGCGCTGGTGGATTTATGTTGAATTAGGAAATGGATGGAGTCCCTTTTCTGGGGGGTATGTCAGCATACTAATTCTCTCATGGGCCTTCTTACTTCTATATAAGGAGAGAGCACTGAATGGTTAAACCTGGTGTGGACTTCACTGGGGAGATCAAGAAAACAGACACAATCCTTCAGGGCTGTTTGAGAGGCAGGTAAGCTCAGCTGGTCAGGGTGTGCCTGCCAAGGAGTCCTGTGAGCTCAGTTTCCACTGAGCTTTGTTCTATTCTGGGACTATGGGTACCACCCTCAGCCAGAGGAGGGAGGAAGCTCTTTGATTATCAATGATGCCTTCAAGAGGATATGAGACTTGACCTAGACCTTGGATGATGTGTTTCAATATTTTAATAATGGGAAATAGGAAGTAAAACATTCCAGGTGGAAGGAAAACATGAGCAAAGATGTAGAGGGAGGAAAGTACTGAGTGTGTCTGAGGGAGGGCGAATAGTTTGATGCGGCTGGAGAGAAGGGTTTATTATAAAGGAACAGTCGGAGATGGGGGTAGAAATGTTGATTGTAGATGATGGTCAATGCCAGGTTGATCAACTGTTAGACCTGGATAGGATCCTAGAAATCATCAAATCCAGGACTGCCTTTCAACCTGAGGTCTGAGAATTTGTTTTTAAAAAGAAAACCAAGGCCATAGGTTTCCTTTGTAATTCTATGTGCTTTGTTTTGTGCATTTAAGAACATTATTCTGAGAAGGGGTCCATTGTCTGGTTCATCCTTTGTTCTCGAAGACAACCCACAATATTGTGAAGGTGATGTCTTATCTTAAATCCAAGTGGATTGGATTTAAGTGAGGCAGAGCAGCCTCCAATCATCTTTCCTCCAATCATCTGAGTCCAGTGGCCATGAATGTCACCAGACAGGTGGAGGGGTCCAGGACACAAAAAAGGTGGAGAACACCTGGTCTAGTCCAATTCCCTCAGTTTTTTTTGGCTGCATAAACTGAGACTCAGTCAGGGGAAGTGTTAGATGGTGAGTGTCAGACCTAGGACTCAAAGTGGCTGAAAGTTCAGTGTGTTCTTTCTTCGAAACCTCATGATGCTTCTTCATACATCCTTTATTAAGTATTGCTGATGGCAGATTAGTGCCAAAAGATCAGGAAAGGTCATCTGAGGAAAGTCCTATTCTATATAGCCTATTCCAAGATTCCTGGGTCATCCTTGTGAAGTAGACAGGAAAAAAAAGAGGAAAATGGTAGGGATAAAAAAAAATAATGATGGCAACTCCTTAAACTTGGTTGATGCTTTATGGTTTAAAATGTTCTTTCACAAAAATGCTCAGATGCAAGAGTTCATACTTTTTACCTTGTTAGCAATTACATTGTGGAATCTCTATAATCTATCCTAGAATACATGTCATGAACCATCTTATTGACAAAACTATTATAAAAGGTTTTTGTTGTTTTTTGTTTTATTTTTGTAGTGAACGTGCTAAATTAAGGGCCCATGAGTAGATTCCAGACAGGACTGCCTTGCCAGGGATTCCATACCCTTTCAATTACTCCTAAAATTTTCAATAACTCTTAAAACCCAAGGAAGTTTGCAAACTGAGATAGCCATATGGAGACATTCAGGAACTTTTCCATCAATCAATTAAATGCCACCACTTCAAGAGAGAAATGTCACATGCATTGAGCCCACATTTGTCTGAAGTCCTACTACAGCAAACTCTACAGAATTGTTACCTTGGAGGAAAAACAGAAGAAAGGGAGGCAAATTAGTTCTTACAGTAAACAAACTTCATGTGATATCTGTCTTCCATTTCTCTCCAACAAGATCTTGTTTCATATACCTAGAGTATTCAGAATCCCTGGTTCAACTGAATCCAATAAGCAGGCATGGAATGCCTACTATGTACATGGCACTGTGACTGGTTGAAATACAGAGAAGAAAAGCGAAAGAGTCCTTGCTCCAAGGAGCTTAAAGTCTAATAGGAGAGACAAGACATCGAAAATAAGTAGATATAAAGCAGTATGTGATCAATACGAAATCCTAACAATGTTCTCAGAAAAAAAAAACTGGAGCCCTCAAGGTACCTGTCTTGTGCCATTCTGAGGGCAGCTTAAATGTGGCTTGGCTTCAGCTCTCTGCCTGGTACCCACTTCCCACATGACTCCTGTCATATTCACCTGGGGTATATGCTGTGTGATGTGCTCTACACTTTGCCTGCTTTTGTTTGAGCACTGGGAAAAGTACCCAACTACTGAGCGATGAAAAATGCCGTGAAACTAGCTGCAAATCTCTTCCCAGACTAAACTGAACTGACCAAAGACATGTCAACCTCATATCCATCTCACCTTGCCGTGTTCAGTAGAAAGTTTTGTGGCAAAGGTTATCTTCTCCTTCAAATGTGGGGAACACCCTGGTCCTGGACCAGTCAGGAGACCTCTTTGTGGTCTGGGTTCAGCCACCAAGAATGTGACTTTGAATAAATTTATATGTAGTGAGAGGTAATGTGTGCATAGATCTGGGTTGGAGTCTTGAATCTGATTCATCTGGCTGTGTGATCCTTAAGTAAGTCAATTTATGTTGTCTAAGACATTCCATTGAAAAGAAGGTGCAGAGTGAGTTTCCTCAACCAGGAAGGCTCCCTACATCAGAGAAATCACAGGTCTGGTCCCTATCCTATTTATATATAGTACAATTTACAATTTTCTAAGTACCTCTCCTTTTTGGGCCTCACCTTTCTCATCTATAAAATGAAAGGGATGGACTGGACACTCTATAGGGTCTTCCAGTTCTAACATTCTATGTTCTAAGGCTCCTTGCAGCTCTGATACTCTGTGTTAGGTCAAAGGTCCCTTCTAGCCCTGATATCACAAGTTCTATGACCTCTCTGCTCTGTTTTTGGCAGTAAAATACAGGATGTGAGGCTATGTGACTTGGGGATTGCCTGGTATTCAAACCAGCCTCCCCAGCTGCATGGGACATAGATCTCCTAGACCAGACAATGATGGTTTTAATATCAACATGGCCAACACAACACTGTAAGCCAAATGCCAGTACTGGTGTTTCATGTTTTCAGGTTGTTGCCTTCTTCCTTGCACTAACCAATCCCTCCTCCCTTCCCATCCCAATTTCTCTGCCTCAAATCTCCTTTTCTCTTGCCAGAACAAGGGACAGATATTTTGGAAATAGGCAAATCAGTAAGCTGCATTCCCAGACGGGGCACAGTTGTTTTTCCCATTTCCCTCCTGCCCCTAGAGTTTTAAAGTCAGATGTAATTTACTGAGATGTAATAAATCACTCTCAGTAATTCTGCTCCCCCCTTTTACCCTCCTGAGCACAGTAATTACTGCTCACTAGGCTCTCCGATGCCATTGTTCTACTGCTGAAGCCCAGCATGCCTGAGCTCAGAGCTCTAATTATAGGAGCTGATCCCGATGCCTTTCACTATCAGTAACACCAGAAAACAAGCCGGTGGCACTTCTCTAAGGGCTCTGAAGGCTTCAGGGGGGGGGGGGGCTGTCTGAAGCTAGCTGCTTTAGCCCTATGGTTCTAGGATATGTGAAAGAGGCCCACAGACCAGACTCAAAGAGGCTGATAAAGTGGGGGGAGAAAGTAGTTTGCCACCTGGTAGGAAAATAGCCCTGAGGCTCATAGATAGACCTACCACCAACCTCTAATTCACTCCCCTTACTTCCTTAAAACAAAGGAGTAGGGCCACCCTCTCCACCTAATTCTGTGATTCCCTATCTCCTTAAAAGCTGCCCTTGATAGTTCTGGTATGTGCATTGTAGTGGAGGGGTATCCCTCCTGTTGGAAGGCTGCAGTTGATCCTCCCACCCCTTCAAGTGTCATGTGTCCTTCTCGGCTCCTGAGAATATACCCCTGGGCCCAGCACAGTGTCTTCCCTGCAGAAGGCACAGAATAAACCCTTGTCGATTTGAACTGAAGAAACTACCACTGCCAACACACCATCAAACACTTGGCTCTGGGAGGGGTTCTTCACCTTTTTGTGTCTTGGACCCCTCTAGCAGTCTGATGAAGCCTATGGATTAATTTTTAGGATGTTTTTAAATGCATAAAACTAAACCTACAGAATCACAAAGGAAGTCATTTATATTGAAATAGTTATTAAAATGTTAAAAATTCAAGTTCACACCCCTTCCCTAAAAATCCATCCATAAGGTCCATGGACCCCAGGTCAATAATCCCCTACTTAGAGGCTGTGTTCTCTTGTATTTAGCTAAAAGGGAAGGGCTCATCCTAAAAGTCCCCTACTTCCCACCTCTATAGGAACATGGCACTCAAGAGACCCAAGAAAGTTTTCTAGTCTCATTCTCAGTTCAGGTTGGAAAGCACTTTGACCCACCTCTAAAGGCATTTTCCTGTCAGCTAATTAATTTTTCAGCCATCCAATCTGCTTGGTCAGTAGACTAGCTAAAGCTAGTCCTTCCTAAAGGAAGGAGACTGTACTTGAAACCCCAATCACAATTCAATTGGCTAGGTAAGCCCAGTTTCTTCAATGAGCTTGGGCCCAGTTATAAAAGGGTTAAAATCACCATCACTGGTCATAGGGGAGGAATCTCTGCCCAAGGCCTGAAGGTCTACCCTCCACCACCTACTCTGCAGTTTTCATGCATTCAATCTCAAATGCTTTAAGGAGCTTATCTTTAATTAGAAAAAGCAAGAAGGTGGAAAAGACTCAAAGTCAATTCCTTTTCACAGCAGCCAAAACTTTTCTCCAGTTTGAATCCCATCCCTCCCACTGCCTGGGAGCTTCCTGGCCTGGCCCAAAGAGTGCTGTGGATTGAGGCAGCATGATTGGGACAGTTCTCCTGTAGAGAAGGACACCCAATAGGTCCAATAGGGATCTGATTTTATTGGTTCCACTTTCCTTTGGGAAGGGAGGAGGAAGCCATTTCCAGTGAGGCTGCAGGTAAAATTGTGACATGACCTTTGGAAACGCCTCCATCTCTCCTTGAAACTGGATCTCACCTTGCATACTTAAATAATTTGTCCTATGTCAGCAGCATATAGAGATCTGATCCCCCTTGTGCAAGTATACAAAGATCACCTTTAAGGAATGGCTTTTCTCTGTAAGGGAAAGGAGGGGGCTCTTGGGGATGATAGGAGGATAATCAAGACCTATAAACTCTCTTCTGGCTTCTGGTAGTTTGAGGGTTTGTTCTTCACAGCTGGGAAAAAAAGCGAAATGCTTTTTCATGACCCTGATGCTTCTCAGGGTGGTTGGGCTGGGGGCACCACAGAACGGAGGCAGCAGAAAAAGCTCCTGGCTCTAGACAGGGAGCAGTTTTCCACTGTCACCACCTTGGGAAACTTTTCCTGCCTCCCCATCTTTTGGGGGAATGTGGCGTAGGAGGCGGCGTGGCCCGCATGCAAACCTTTCACCCTCCTTCGCCTCCTCCCCTCTCCTTCCCTCCCTGGGGCTGCCAGCCTCTGCAGCGTCTGCTTTAGATCCCCGAGTGCGCGCCGGCCGGGGCTCCGAGGTCACCCCGGACTGGCGGCCACCTCGGCCTCAGGCCCAGGTGGGCCGGGGAGCTGGCGCAGCCGGGTCGGACTCTGCTGCAGACTGGCCAGCAAAGGGGGAGTGCGGGACACGCCGAGCGTGGAGAGGGGGCCCAAGCTCAAAGGAGCTCCTCAGGCGTTCTGAACTCCCAGTTAGTCAGCCCCATCGTCTCCGGCCCCAGAGCATGCACTCTTCCCAGCTCCAAGTCCGCTGGCCCGGGTGCACGGGCCCCTCACATCCCCAGCCCATGCGCCCGAAGCGCCTACCTTTCACCATGGGAACGGCCGCTGCCCTCAGGGGAGGACCCAGGCTCTCCACGTCCCCTGCTAGCAGCGCCTCGGTGCGTCCGAGGCGGCTGCACGTGATGGGCCCGGCTGGCCTGGGGCCGCTTCGCGCCGTCCCGCCGGTCGCTAGGAGCAGCCGCTCCCGCCAAGACCAGTCTGGTTGCAGCTAAGGGGCATTGCGGGGACAAGCAGGGTTAGTTGGGGCGCCCACTACAAGAAAGCGGGCTGCTTCCAGACAGTTAACCCCTGGTCCCACGTCCCACCGCCCCAGGGACCCACAAGCCGCTGCCGGCGCTGCTTCTCGGATTCTCTCCCGCCTCCTGCCCCCCCCCTTTGCAGCTCCCTGCAGCGGCTGCTGCTTCTGCTCTTTCCAAGGCTTGCCCGGGCTCCAAGCGAGCGAGCGAGCGGCACGCGCGCGGCGCGAGCCCAGTCCCAGTCCCGGGCGAGGAGCGCGCGCAGCAGCCGCTGCCGTCTTCTCCAGCCTGAGAGTTTGTGGGGAGGGGCGCGTGCCCAGTGTTAGGAGAAGGGGGGCAGAGGGGGAAGAGAGGCGCGCGCGTATGCTCGGGACCTGGGCGCGCTCCCTAGGGAACAATCCGCCGCCTAGGGAAGTTGCTCTGTGCGCAGGGCTTTTTGTGCCTCAGGTGTTGGCTTGCAAAGAACCTGGACTGAAGGATGTGGGAAAGGAGCTGGGGCTGAAGGCCACCTTGGCGTAATACACCTGCTGGGCAGATGAGCCCAGAAGATCCCTTGAGCTTTGCTCTGCTGCCTCTACACGTACAGATCTTCCTGTGTGGAGTCACTTTATAGGGGCTCCAGGCTCTGTCCACGAAGCTTTTGGCTACGTTGCTCCGTTCCCCAGGCCCAGGCTGCCATCTGCTCTGCAGGGCTCCCTCCCCGAAGACCACATAACCCATTAGAGCCCTGCGCCTAACCCTGCGTCAGCTCTAAGGACTAGGGGGGGTGGCGGCGTCTGGATTGAGTCTTGGTCTCTTTCCACCGAGTGCTAATTCTCTAAGCGCTCACAGTTGCAGAGCACAGGCCCCTCATGTCGCTTTGCAACCGAGGAACCGTAGCACTGGAGATCACCAGCCCAGAAAAGACTCGGGGTTGTCATGTGGAAGAAGAATTAAGCTTTTTTTTTTCTGTGAGAGTCCAGAGGACATAACTAAGAATATAGGTTTGAAGTTTCAGGGAGGCAGATTTTGGCTCCCTATAGCTAAAAACTTCCTAGCAATTAGACGTGCAACAATAGGATCTTGTTGCCTGGATAGAGAGGGCCTATGCTATCGCTGGATTTGTTCGAGCAAATGTTGATGATTCTGTAGAGGGATATTTCTGCTTCAGATAGGAGCTAGACCATATGTCTTCTAAAGTCCCTTCCAATTCTGAGATTCCAGATCACTGTAAAGTGGAAACCAGGGCCAGTATAATCAATGGGGAAATTGAGTGCCAGAGAAGGGAAGTAATTTGCCCAATATCATACAGAGAGAAATGGTTAAAAATTAAACTTGTTTCTCCTCCCCACTCAAATATGCAAAATAATTTACCATTGTGTCCCTATGCCAGGCACCTGAAATGTTTAGAAAAGGGAGAAATTATTTTTAAAAGTATGATATCATCAAGCACAGGCTTTGTCAGAATAAGCTCTTCTTTATTTCCTCTTTCTTTTTCTCTCCCTTCCTTTCCTCCTTCCTTCCTTCTCTTCCTCCCCTGCTATCTTCCTTCTTTCATTTTCCTTCCTTCCTTCCTCTTCCTTCCTTTCTCTTCCTTCCTTCCTTCCTTCCTTCCTTTCTTTCTTTCTTTCTTTCTTTCTTTCTTTCTTTCTTTCTTTCTTTCTTCCTTCCTTCCTTTCTCTCTTTCTTTCTTTCTTTCTTTCTTTCTTTCTTTCTTTCTTTCTTTCTTTCTTTCTTTCTTTCTTTCTTTCTTTCTTTCTTTCTTTCTTTCTTTCT
>NW_027187344.1:4310281-4360426 GCF_028583685.1 Petaurus breviceps papuanus | reverse complement strand
TCTTTCTTTCTTTCTTTCTTTCTTTCTTTCTTTCTTTCTTTCTTTCTCCCTTAGATTGGTTAATCCTAAGACTGTTGTAGACAAAGTTTATCTAGCTTTTAGCAAAGTATTTGACAAAGTGATGCTATTCCTATAGATAAGAACCAAAGATATGACCTAAACAATAATACGTTTAGGTAGATTAGAGAGCTAGTTGATTGTTGGACCTGGAGAGTAATCAAAATGGTTTGTTGTCAAATTGGAAGGTGGTCTCCAGTGAAGTGCCTCAGAGAATCTGTATTTGGCCCTGAGGTATTTAATGTTTTCATCAGTGCTTTTGTGGAAGAAGTATGCTGCAGTAGACAGAGGGCTGGCCTCTTAGGGAGAAAGAACTGGGTTCAAATCTTGCCTGTAAGAAATGGTGGTGTGACCCTGGGCAGCCACTGGATGTCACATTGTTGTAGGACTCTAATAGTAAAGGACTGATCTGCATTGATAGCATGTCCTCATCCAGAAATTTCTATTTCAGTGAAATCACAGATCCATTCCTTATCCTATCAGTACTTTGGATAAAGCATTTTTTATGTCATGTTTATCAGAATTATAGATGACACAAAGGTGGGTGGAAGAGCTAAAACTTTGGATGTCTGAGTCAGAATTTTATTTTTTATTTTATTTTATTGGGTTTCCAATTGAGAAATTTATTTAAACAGATCAAATAGAACAGGTGCTTCCTTGTCTCTACACTTATAAGAAGGTGTTGGGCCTCTTGGTGGTAAAGCGTGGCTTGCGCTGGCGAGGCAGAACTCTGTGGCACAGAGGGAACTTGATTTTGGAGTTATGAAACTGCTTGACTTTGGGCCAGCAGCATTTGCTGGCAGGAATCTCTTCCACTTTCATGATCTGGATGGAGTTTGCCTGGGCATGGTGACGGGCTTCCATATCTCGGTAGCACTGAGTGACGGCACCAGCAGTGGTCAGGTCCCTGTACTCCCTGTACATGTTGTGGATCCCACTCCTGGAATTGTAGCGCAGCCAGATGCCAAAGTTTTTCACTCTAAAAAGGGATTTTTCAAAGACCTGCCCACAGTATGCAATTTCTCCAGAAGACTTCTTCATCTTTTTCAGCTGGGAATTGAAGTACCAGAATTGGGACTTTGCTAAGACATGATTAGGAGCAAAGATCCGCATTTGATAAAGAGGCGGCACCAGGCTCTTGGGAGCGGGCAGACAGCTCCCAACTATCTTATACTCTCTCAGGGTGCCCGAGGCCTTCCTGGTGCTGCCACCTCATTCCCTGCCAACCTGCAAAAGCCAGAGTCAGGATTTTTAAAAGATCTAGACTAGAACAGATGAGAACATTGGTCTGAACCCACTAAGATGAAATTTAGTAGGAATAAAATGAACAGAAATTATTTGAAGCATCATTTTTACCACCAAATCACTGTTAGATGATCCTACATAAAATAACATGTAAAGCATTTTTAATGATATAAACTAGTTGATCTATCTAGTAGATAGAGTTCTGGTCTTGGAGTCAAGAAGATTTGAATTCAAGTCTCTGACACTTAACTGTGTGATCCTTGGCAAATCACTTAACCTCTCAGCCTCAGTTTCCTCATCTGTAAAAATGGGAATAATAATAATAGCACCTGCCTCACAGGGTTCTTGTGAGGCTCAAATGAGATAATATGTAGAGTTTTTACAAACTGTATAGCACTATATAAAGGCAAACTATTACTATAAACTATTGTATATTTGTGATGCATTACTATTATTGTTTCAAAGGGGGTAACATAACCAGACTTATGTTCAAGTCTGTTGACACTGACATATAATTTTTAAAAAAAATTTTAAGTTGGCTAGTCTGGCAGAAAGGATAGTAAAACAATGTTATCATGAGGCTCAAATAAAATAATGAAGAAATGTCATCTATGCTCTTGGAAAGGCAGTTTACCCTAGTGGTAGTATGTTGGACCCTCTGGAGCCAGGAAGACCTTAATTCAGAGCCCACCTCTGAGAATTATTATCTGAGTAACCATGGACAAATCACTTAATTTCTCTGCAGAGTTTTATTTTCCTTATCTGTAAATGATCATACATACCCATGTGTATGAAGTGATTATAGAGAGTGAATGAAATGATTCACTGATAGCAGATGATGCTGATAATTTGTACTTGGAATCACAAATTATTAGAGCCATGGAACATTAGATACAAAAGAACTTTTAGAACATAGTCTTCAGGACTTGAATGTTAGAACATAGAATCATATAATGTTAGAGCCCTACCTAATTTTGATCAAAACCTCCTTGAGCTAATATTACCTGCAGTAGCTACATTATGGGGTTGTTGTGAGGAATGACATATTGTTGATATTGAGTTATTTTTCAGCAGTGTCCAACTCTTCATGACCCCATTTGGGGTTTTCTTGGCAGAGATACTGCAAGTGGCTTGTCATTTCCTTCTCTAGTTCATTTGACAGATGAGGAAACTGAGGCAAACAGGGTTTATTAACTTGCCTAGGGCCACACAGCTACTAAGTGTCTGATGCCAGATTTGAACTCAGGGAGATGAGTCTTCCTGACTCCAGGCCACCTACCTGCCCCCCAAGGAATGGCATTATGTATGTCAAATCTTTTATTCTACATAAACGTGTTATTTTATTATTCTTTTTTGAGCTTTAGAAAATTTCCTAGCCGTGTGTATATTTCTGAGAATCTGTAAACATCTGCTGGCCTGATGGTGGTTTGAGTTCTTGGTCCATGAAATCATTGGTTTCTCTTGCGCTCTTGACAAAGGGTAGATAGAACAATTAATTTTTTCTGTGATGTGGAAGCAGATCCATCTAGCCTGAATCTTGAACTGCAGTTTAGGCTAGCAAGCATTAAACACGTAGTGAAGAAGGTATATTCAAAGACAGAACAAAAAATACCACCTGCATGAGGGTGAGGGAATTGGTGGGGGAGGTGTGGGATTCTACCGAGGGAAGATTCACCATCTAAACATATAGGTATATATGTAATGATCTGAAGAGGGAGAGAGCATCAGTAACTATGGGAATGGACTAAGGCTTCTTTGAAGAGGTGGTAGCATGTGAAGCAAGCTTTGGAGGTTGTCCCAAACTCAAGTCTCTAACTCAATTTGTCCAAAACAAAACTCATCATCTTCTCCCATCTGTTTTCCTGACTTCGCTATTTTTCATTGAGGTCACCATCATCCTTCCAGTCATCTAGGTTAACAACCTACAATCATCCTCAGCTCTAGACAACACCCATCCCCATATCCAACACTTCAACAGTGTTGATTCTACTTCCACAAAATCCTTCAACATCTCTTGTATCTACCTATACCCCTTTCTCTCCACTCATATAACCACTACTCTAATTTAGGCCCTTATCACCTCTCACCTGTACTACTATACTAGCTTCCTAACTGGTCTCTCTGCCTATATCCTCTCCTTTCTCCAATCTGTCCTTCACCTAGCTGCCAAGTTAGTGCCAAGCACTCTCTTGCTCAAGAAGAGTTAGTGATTCCCTATTGCTTTTAGGATCAAATACAAAGTCTTCCGTTTGTCATTTAAAGACCTTCACAGTTTGACTTCAGCTTATTTTTCCAGGCTTATTGTAAATTACTCCCCAACATGTATTCTGTGTATCAGCCAAACAGGCCTACTTGTTGATCCTCATAGATGAGATTCTGTCTCAAACTTTTGTACCTTTGTATAGGCTCCTTTCCACTCCTAGAATGCTCCCTCCTCTTCAAATAGCAACAATTCCTAACTTTTATATAGTGCTTTAAGGTTTACAAAGCATTACCTCATGCAATCCTTACAACAGCATTGAGAGGTAGGTGCTATCATTATCCACATTTATAGATGAAGAAACTGAAGCTAAGAGAGGTTAGATGATTTGGCTAGTTTTACATGGCTAGTAAATGTACGAGGCAGGATTTGAACTCAGATCTTCCTGACTTCAGGTCCAAAACTCTACTTTGTAACCTACGTGCCTCTAGGAGCCCTACCTTTTCTCAAGGAACAATTCAGGACTACAGGAGGCCATTTCTGATGCCTCAAGTTGTTTGTGTCTCCCCCTAAATTGTGCATTTACTCTGTGTATATATTTTCTATATAAGTATATATCTATATATATATATACACACACACATTTATTTGTGTATATATGGTTCCCCTCCATCACTCAATTCCATGTATGCACCTTGGTAACTGGAACTGTTTTCGTTTTTTCCTTTGTATCATTAAGGCCTAGCATATCATAGGTTCCTTCTCCTGTCCACCAAAAAAAAAAAAAAAGCTAATGATGCTAGGAAATGGAGAAAAGGAAATTCCAGACTGTGTAGAGGATGGATTGAAGAGGTGGGGAACCTGCAGCCTACAGGACATACCAGACCCTCTAGATCCTCAAGTGTGGCCCTTTGACTGAATTCAAACTCCACAGAACAAATCCCCTTAATAAAAAGATTTGTTCTATAAAACTTGTACTCAACCAAAAGGCCGCACCCAAGGACCAAGAAGGACCACATGTTCCCAACCCCTGGTAAAGATTAGAAGACACAAGTCCAATTAGGAAGCTGCTACAATTAGGAAGTCTGGGGAGAGGTGATTAGGGTCTGAACTGGGTGCTGGCTATGTGAATGAATAGAAGTGGATGAATAAGAGAGATGTTATGAAGGATGGATTGACTGAGACATGAGAGGGTACCCACTGGCCATAAAAAGAAGCTCCCAGTGAGAGGTTAATGATATTATTTAGGATAATAATCATGCCACCCCCCACCCCATTTTCAGCTTCCATTTTAATTATTATCTTCCCCCATTAAAATGTAAGCTCTTTGGAGACAGACACTGTCTTTCTTTCTTCTTATATTTGCATTCCTGGGGCTTGGCACATAGTAAGGGTTTAATAAATGCTTGCTTACTTGACACCAGTCACTCTTAAACTGGACCAGATCTTAGCCACTGAATGATACCAAGTTGCTTCACTTGTGAATGTACCTCACTTGAAGTAAACGTGATACTGGAAAAATCTGTATTTGCATAAATATCTGTATGGGGAGGGGATCATTTTCTTCATATTATAAGGCATTCACCTTTGCATTCCTTTAAATAGCAAGTGAACATGTGAAAGAGGATTTGCTCTATAAACAACTCTCTCAGGATTGGCTTAAGGCTAGACCATGCTGGGGAGGTAGACCTGCATCTAGCCAGCCTGTTCCTTCCTCTACAATACACTTCAGTTGCATGGCAACTTCATGGGATGGCAGCCACTTTGTCCCCGCTGCCAACATCATTCCATAGCACGCTTCTTCACTGGACATGTCCCAAAAGCAAACAGATGGCCAAGCTGGTTGAAAAAATCCCAAATAACATTGAAACATGTGAGACAATGAAGTGGTGATATTTTCCCAGGGCAAATGGAGTCTCTTAGGTGTTACCTTGTCTGTTATTGCTTAGCTAGATACTAAACTGGTGACAGTTTCATTTATACATATTAATCTCAGGTAACTATCTGTATCTTAGGTTCTTGGCTAGATTGGTATCTCTCCTTAAGGACAGAGACAATCTTTTTTATTTCCTCTTAGCAATGTGGTACCTAGCACAGTACACAGTAGATGCACAAAAAATGTTTACCAAATGACTAAAGAAAAATAAAACTGATGGTTTGTTGGGGAGCCATTGACTTCCCATACACATGTGTTTAGACATCCATATGTGATATGACTGTAGAGAATGAATAAGATGATTCTGGAAAAGATCATGATGATTGTATTTAGAATCACAGATTACTGGAACCATGGAATGTTAGAATGGAAAGGAATCCTAGAACATAGCATTTAGGGCTGGAAGGGACCTCAAAGCTTTGAATATTAGAATATAGAATCATTTATTAGAGCCCCACTTCATTGTAGTTAAAACCTCCTCATGTTTTAAATGGGGAAACTGATAGCCATAAAATGTCAGTGGTAGAAGAGACCTTAGAACAGAGAGTTCTAGGATACAAACACAGACTGTGAGAGCTGGAAGGGCCCTTAGAACATAGAATGACTGTGGGATGTCAGAACTGGAAGGGTCTTTAGGACAGTGACTAGAAAGTAGATGGGGTCTGTTCTGACTAAGTCATTACAAAGTCAAATGATACAAGAACTTTGTGAAGACCCCATATGGTAGAGATCCAAATATAGGCCTCCCTTTTCTCTCAAATCTGGCTTGTATTATTCCCCAGTGTGGTGTATAATTGCTATTATTTTCCAGTGTAAGTCTTTATGGTTTGTTTTCTCCGTTCAGTCTCATTTTGGGGTTTTGATCTCATTTTAGAGATATGATTATGGCCAGACCCATTATTTCAGCTATATATTTCTATTCTAATGCCCTATGAGGGCAAGAACATTGTCATTTCATGTTTCTATCTCCAACACTTAGCATGGGACTTTGCACATAGTAAGTGCTTACTAAATGTTTGACAAATTGAACTAGAACTTAGAACACAAATTGTTAGAACTGTGGAGAAGGGAGAGATAAGCATTTATATAGCACCTACTATGTTCCAGGCACTGTGCTAAGTGGTTTACAAATGTTATTTCACTTGATCCTCACAACAAACCTGCAAGGTAACTGCTACTATTATTCCCATTTAACAGCTGAGGAAACTAAAACACAGAAAGGTGAAGTGATTTGCTACTTGGGAGAGACCTTGAAGACTGTTTATCCTAACCACCTCTAACCATGACACTGATCCTGCAGTGAAATAGGAGAAATAAAACACTCTGTAGGGGAGGAAGGTATTTTGACTTATGGGGGGGGGGGGGCACCTCTCCCTGGGAAGATTTCTGATGTTAGATAATTAAGGTTAATGGTTTCCCCAATGCTTCAGTGACTCTGTGGACAAAGGGACCAAATAAGACTTCCAAATAAGAAGTCCATTTTAGTTCAGTAGATTCAGAAAAAGAATCAATCTAACCAGATTAGAGAAAATGACATCTGGTTGATAGCCATAACTTTTCACTGTTAGTGGTATGGCACAGACAGAGACTATCAGAGCTCCAGTTCATGAATAGCCTGTTTTTTTAGAGCTGGTACTTTTCCTGTTATAAATAACACCAGAAAGATTAGAGACAGACAGACAGACACAGAGTGAGACAGAGACAGAGAAAGGAGGGAAGGAGGAGGGTATGGGCATGTGACTATGTGAGCAAGCAAACAGCCTGTGAGCATGTGTAAGTATCCATGTGGCAGGCAGAGTATTTCCATACTCATACCCTCTGTTGAACAGACAGTTTTTTCAGTCTGAAAAGAAATTATTGGTAGTTTTTAATTACTTCAACATTTTAAAACATTGTGACAAATGCGTGTGAAATGGTCGTTCTTTTGAAGTCACAGCAGATGATAGATGTGGAAAACTCTCCCATATTGTACCCTAGTGAATCAATGAAGGGTCTCTTGGGACTTTTAGGGATTATCTTAGCAAATCCTGCTAGTGGAAAGAGAAGAGGGAAAGAATAGAAGTAAGATAGAGAAGTTCTGAGAGATTGTTTCAGGACCTTTCTTCCATTCCGGGAATTCTGTCCTTCATACAAATGTTAGTAGAGGGTTCCTTTCATCTTTCTGCCCCATCCTTTTTGTTTTTGTTTTTTTGAGACTGGGTCTCCCTATCTGGTATAGGTAGAAGGATAGCAGCCACTCATAGCTGATGGATGATCTCACTACTGATCAGCTTAAAAGTATTAACCTGCTCCATTTCTGACCTAGGCCTTCTTAGGCAGCCTGGGGGTCATCTGCTCCCAGAAACTCATTATATTGGTGTTGGTCTTAGTGTAGACAACACAGTCAGTTCTAGCCCAATAGTAGCTCAGAACGTCTAAACCCAAACAATCCACCTACCCCAGCCTCCCCAGTAGCAGAAATTATAGGCCTACCTTTCCTGCTTTTTTAATAAGCAAAGCAGTTCTCTCTTGCATTTGGGCTTTATAGCCAAATGGTAAGTGTATTAATTTATATCCCTGACACATGTATTGTAGTACCTAGTATTTGAGAGCAGGTGCTGTTAGACCACTTTCTTTCAACTAGTGGTACTACATAGACCCAATGATGAATTAAAACAGTTCCGACTGTTAGCTCATTATCTATGCTATGGCTGTGCCTTTAAGCCAGGGTTCGAATCCTGATCTGGTCTCCAAGCAAGTAATTTCTTATCTATGTGATTCAATTGCTCCATCTAGAAAATGAGCTAATAATACCTGAACTATCTGCCTCACAGGCCTGTGAGGAAATTTTTTTTGTAAACCTGAAAGCCCTATATAAAAATGAGCTATCACTATTGCTGGGGAGTGCATTTAAATCTATTTGTCTGCGAGTTGGATCAAAAATAATTGCAGATCATGTTTTAATGACCATCTTGTTAAGAAATATTAAGGAGTCCCCTGAACTTGTCTTTTTGAGTTGCCACTTTTTCCGGAACCCCTGGATCCAGAGTATGCAGGAACCCCTGAATGTGGCAAAAATGAAGCCCTCATAAACCTATATGATTTGTTGTTTGCACCCCAACCTGGACTCTCTGTGTATCCTTGGGAATCAAGACAGGTGCCAGTCAGTCTGTACTAGGATGAAAAACTGCTTGTGCTACTAGGAACCTTGTAGATAAGCAGACCCTCCCATCCGCATGGTCTAGCAGTTCCCAAACGAAAAGAAGGATGCTTCTGCCATTGCCTTTTTCATCCCCTCTGGGAGGGATTTTGTCCTTTTCCTGCCTTTGTGGACTTTTCCCCTTCTCATGCCACTCTCCTTTAGGAGGAGATTTCTGGTTTTCTTTCCCTCCCTTTATTGCATTGTAATAAATATGCAAACTTCTGAATGGATTGTGAACTCTTTGCTCTGACTTTGGGTTTCACTTGCATGCTCATTTCTCTTGTAATAAATCTAGTGGCAATGCAACATCTCACGGACTTGTGATACTGTTTTTGATTAACGCTGGTCACAGCCCTCAAAGAGCTTTCAAAGAACATAACACAAGCACAAATAAGTAAATATGAAGTATGTGTGTAATCAAAGTTGGACAAAGTGATTTCAAGGGGAGAAAGTACTAACAACTTGGAGAGTTTTGGGGCAACTAGGTGGTGCAGTGGATAGAATGCTGGCCCTAGAGTTAGGAGAACCTGAGTTCAAATCCAGCCTCAGACACTTGAAACACTTTAATCCTGATTGCCTAGCTTAAAAACAAACAAACAAACAAACAAACAACAAAAGAACTTGGAGAGTTTGGTACATAGTGTGACATATTGGTCTAGTTTCTGCCAGACTACTTTACAGTTTTCCCAAGTTTGTTATGTATTAAGTTCTTGCTTCAGTAAGAAGATTCTTTGGGTTTATCAAATACTAGACTGCTGTGCTCATTTGCTTTTGTACATCATGTGTCTGATCTCTTCACCATTCAACCTCTTTGTTTCTTAAATTGTTTTGGCGATAACTACTTTGTAGTGAAATTTGAGATCAGGTGCTGTTAGACCTCTTTCTTCCAACTATTTTTCATTATCTCCCTTGAAATTCTGGACTTCCCCCCCCCTTCCAGATGAATTTTGATATTTTCTAGCTCCATAAAGTAATCCTTTAATAGTTTGATCGGTATGGCACTGAATAAATAAACTTAGGTTTTGTCACATTTATTATGTTGGCTCTGCTACCCATGAGCAACTAACATTTCTCTAATTATTTAGGTATGTCCTTTTTTGGTGTAAAAAGTGTTTTGTAATTGTGTCTGCATAGTTTCTGTGTATCTTAGAAGACAGATTCTTTTATATTTTCCATAATTATTTTAAATGGGATTTCTCTTTCTCTTCCTGTTGGATTATGGAAATGCAGATGATTTATATGAATTTATTTCATATCCTGCAACTTTTGCTGAAGTCATTAATTGTTTCAAATAGTTTTTTAGTTGACTTTTTTTTAAAGCAATTGGGGTTAAGTAACTTGCCCAAGGTTATACAACCAGTTTTTTTCTTGTGGGTGTTAAGTATCTGAGGCTGGAACCTATCCTGGGTCGTCCCAATTCCAGGGCCAGCACTCTTATTCACTGCGCCACCTAGCCGCCCCTAGTTGACTTTTTAGAATTTTTCTAAGTAAACCATCACATGAGCTACAAAAAGTAATAATTGAGTTTCTTCTTTCCCTATACTTATTCTCTCAATTTCTTTTTCTTGTCTTGTTGCTATAGCATTTCTAGCTCCACGCTACTTAACGGTGGTGACAATGGACATTCTTCCTTGCTTTATCTCTGATCTTATTGGAAAGTCTTTCTTGGTTTTAGATAGATAATACTTATCATATTAAAGAAACATTCATTTATCCTGTTTTTTATAATGTTTTTTAAAGGCCAGAATAGGTATTATGCCTTATCAAAAGCTTTTGCAGCATCTATAGATGCAATTTGATTTTTTCTGTCATTCTTGCTATTAATATGGTCAATTATGTTTATGCTTTTCCAAATATTAAAGAAGTTCTCCATTCCTGATAAAAGTCCAACCTGATTATAGTGTATAATCTTTGTTATGTATTGCTGTAATCTCCTTACTGACATTTTATTTAAATACTTTGCATCAATATTCATTAGGGATGAATATTGTCTATAGTGTTCAACCTCTGTTTTGGCTCTTCCTTATTTAAGTATCAAGACCAGATTTGTATTATAAAAAGAATTTGGTAAGACCCCTTCTTTTCCTTTTTTCCCCCAACATTTTATGTAATATTAGAATTAATGGTTCTTTAACTATTTAATATAATTTTACTGTAAATCTATCTGGTCATGGGGTTTTATTCTTTGAGAGTTCATTTGTGGCTTGTTCAATTTCTTTTTTTGAAATTTGGGTTATTTAAGTCTTGTTCTGTTAATCTGATAGATTTATATTTTTATAAATATTCTTCTATTTCACTTAGAATGTCAGTTTTATTGACATGTAATTGGATAGAAGCCCTCTTTTCTCTGGAACATAGGGGTCAAGGTCCTCTGCCTAGTATACAAGGTCTGAAGAGAGAGAAGATTTTGTAATAGCTTCTTTACAAGATGTGATGGAAAGTCAATCAGGCAAAAAATATAAAAGAATTGCCATGTACTAGTGAGGACTCAGGTGAGATTAGATCCCATAGTAATGAACCTAACCTGGAGAGTTCTGTGCCTTTCTCTGCAATTGTCATTGTCTTTCCCTTCAAACCTTTCCCCCTTCCTAACTTTCCTATTATTGTTGAAAGTATCATCTTCCTCCCTACTACCCAGCTTTTCCACCTCAGGGTCATCTTTGACACCTTGCTCACTACACATATCAAATTTATTGTCAAATTTTGTTATTTCTAGATGCAAAGTGAAATCAGCAGAACCAGGAGAACATTGTACATAGTAAAAACAATATTGTATGATGATCTACTATGAATAACTTAGCTATTCTCATCAATACAATGATGCAAGAAAATTCTGAAGGACTTATGATGAAAGGTACTGTTCATCTCCAGAGAAGGAAATGGAAACTGAATGTAGATTGAAGATACTTTTTCTTCATTTTCTTTATTTTTTTTGATCTGTGTTTTCTTTCAAAGCATGATTTACATGGAAATGTGTTTTGTAAGACTGTACACATATAACCTATGTCAAATTATTTGCTTTCTCAATGGGAGGAGGGAGAGAAAGAATTTGGAACCTAAAATTCAAAAAAAGAATGTTAAAATTGTTTTACATATAATTGGGGAAAATAAAATATTAAATAAAAATAAATAAAACAACAGAGTTAGAAAAATTTTGGGGTCATTTCTACTTCTGCAACTTCTCTTGATTTTATCCTCTTTTCCCTATTCACATAGTCACCACCCTAGTATAGGCCTTTGTCATCTTTTGCCATCAAACAATATTGCTGTTACTGTGTACAACATTCTCCTGGTTCTATTCACCTCATTATGCATCAGTTCAGGTAAGTCTTTCCAGGTTTTTCTGAAATCATCCTGTTTGTCATTTCTTATAGCACAAATGATATTCCACTAAATCATATACCACAGTTTGTTTATCCATTACCCAATTGATGGGTATTCCTTTGATTTCCAATTCTTAGCCACCACAAAGAGTTGCTATAAATATTTTTGTCTTTTCCCTTTTTTGGGATGTCTTTGAGATATAGACCTAGCAGTGGTAATCCTGAATCAAAGGGTATACACAATTTTATAGCCCTTTGGGCATAGTTTCACATTACTCTCCAGAATAGTTGGATCATTTCACAACTCTACCAGCAGTGAATTAGTATCCCAGTTTTCCCATATCCCCTCCAACATTCAACATTTTCCTTTTTTGTCATATTAGCTATTCTGATAGGTGTGAGGTGGAAGTTCAGAATTGTTTTAATTTGCATTTCTGTGATCAACAGTGATTTAGAGCATTTTTAATATGACTATAGATAACTCTGATTTCTTGTTTCTGAAAACTGCCTGTTAATATCCTTGGATTTTTATCATTTGGGGAATGACTTGTATCTTTATAAATTTGACTCAGTTCTCTATTTGAGAAATGAGACCTTTATCAGAGATATTTATTACAAAAATTTTCCCCCAATTTTCTGCTTTCCTTATAATTTTGGTTGCAAAACCTTTTTAATTTAATATAATCAAAATTACCTATTTTATATTTTGTAATGCTCTCTCTGTCTTCTTGGTCCTAAATTCTCCCCTAATCCATAAATCTAACAAATAAACTATTCCATGCTTTCTTGTTTATGGTATCACCCTTTGTGTATAAATTATTCACCCATTTTGACCTTATCTTGGTATGCCATGTAAGATGTTGTTTCTGCCATGCAGTTTTCCAGTTTTCCCAGCAGTTTTTGTTAAACAGTGGGTTTTTGTGACAAAAGTTTGGATCTTTGGATTTATCATATACTAGATAACTATGGTCATTTACTATAATGTAATTTGTACCTAATCTATTTCACTGATCCACCACTCTATTTCTGTAATGTCATGCCAAGCAAAGGCAACTTCCCAAGGTTCAGAATACCAGCATAGGTGCTCTCCATTTTATTCAGTGACAAACCCAGAACAGAGAAGATCAAAACATGACATCATTCAAAATACAGCATTTACTAAGTGTGATTAAATAATCTCCAAGTACTACCCCACCCCAGGACCTTCCAATCATTCAATCAATTACAAAGTCCCTGTTCTAAATACTACTCCACCCCTAGGCTATACCTTCATTTAGTCCACCACAAAGCCCCTCTTCTCAAATGGAGATTAGTTTCCAAACATAAGTAAACTACATTCATTTGTGCAACCACAGAACACAAAAGGTCAAAAGTTCCCCACCCCTGGATCACAATTGAATCTACCCCAGAGTTACATCAAGTTTAAACACAGCACTTAATACCCAAATGGAGGTCTTTTCTTCATCTTGACAGGAGGCAAGTTCTCAGCAATCTTAGTTCCTGGGGAGACAAGGCTTAGCAAGGCCACAAGATACATTGCCAGTCCCTTCATTAATTCATCCTCTGTCTGCAGAACAGTCCTAGAACCCCTGAAAACATTAGCAAAACCCTCTTCCAGGATTTCTGTGAACATACAACAAGAAAATCCTTCTTCAGGGCTTCTGAACCAACAGAAAGGTTCCCAGACCCCTGCAACAACAGCACTGTCCTTCACCAGTGGACAGTATTCACTCTCTGTCTGCAGGACAGTCTCAGGGCTTCTTAGCCAACAGCCAGGTTCCAGGACTTCTTCAACAAAAGGACTGTCTTTCACCAGTGGACAAATCTGGCAAAACAACATCAAAACAGACAGACAAAGTACCAGCAAAACAGCCATGTCTCCTCAGTCCTTGGCAGCTCAGGGGGCAGGTCTCAAAAGTCCCCCAGCAATTCTCTCAGTCTCTCTCTCTGCCTCCACGAGGTGCTCTTCCAAAAAGTTCCTCTGCCTCTCTCTTGTCTCTCCAAATCTACGTCACCAGCTCCTCCCAGTTCAAGACTTTCTTTTCACATCAACAAGTCCATCCCACAGGTGGGATTAACAAGCTCTGGATTTTAACACAATCAGTTTGAAAACCAAGCCAATACAGGGGAATCTTTAATTGCTATTACTATCACAATTTCTTAGCCAGTACTAGATTGTTCTAATAATTATGGTTTTATAATACAGTTTGAGATCTGGTATGACTAGACCACCTTCTTTCTCATTTTTTTCATTGATTCTCTTGATATCCTTGAGCTTTTGTTCTTACAAATGAATCTTGTTATTTTTTCTGCTCTAAAGAATAGTTTTTTGATAGCTTGATTGGTATGGAACTGAATAAATAGATTAATTTAAGTAGAATTGTCATTTTTATTATATTGGCCCAGCCTACCCATGAACAATTAATATTTTTCAATTGTTTAGATCTGACTTTATTTGTGTGGAAAGTGTTTTATAGTTGTGTTCATGTAGTTCCTGGGTTTGTCTTGACAGGTAGACTCCCAAGTATTTTATATTGTTTACAGATATTTTAAATGGAATTCCTCTTTCTATCTCTTGTTGCTGGATTTTGTTGGTAATATGTAGAAATACTAATGATTTATGTGGGTTTATTTTGTATTTTGCAACTTTACTAAGGTTTTAATAATTTAAAGTGTTTTTCCAGTTGATTCTCTGGAATTTTCTAAGAATAACATCATGTCTCTGCAAGACTGATAATTTTGTTTCCTCGTTGCCTATTCTGATTCCTGCAATTTCTTTCCTCTTATTGCTAAAACTAATATTTCTAGTATAATATTATATAATAGAGGTATTGGGCATAATAGAAATATTATGATATCTGATCCTTAATAATAAGAGATAATGGGCATCCTTGTTGGGAAGGCCTCTAGCTTATTCCCATTACAGATAATTCTTGCTGATGGTTTTAGATAAATGTTATCTATCATTTTAAGATAAGCTCTATTTATCCCTATGCTCTCTAGTGGTTTTTTTTTTTTTGCCTTTTTTTTTGGAGGGCAATTGGGGTTAAGTAACTTGCCCAAACTCACCCAGCTAGTTTTTGTGTTAAGTGTCTGAGGCCAGATTTGAACTCAGGTCCTCCTGACTCCAGGTCAGGTGCTCTATTCACTGAGCCACCTAGTCACCCCCTCTCTAGTGTTTTTAATAGGAATGGGTGCTGCATTTTGTCAAAGGCTTTTCCTACATCTATTGAGATAGTCATATGATTTCTGTTGGTTTTGCAGGTTTCTATTCTAGGCTTTCTCTCATTATACTCTCAGTGATCTTATCAACTCCATGGGTTCAATTACTATCTTCATGCAGATGACCCAAATCTATATACATCTAGTCTTCATGTGCCTGCAATGCCATATCACCAACTGCCTACTGGACATTTCCATTTGAATAAGCCTCTCAATTCAAGTGTTGCATCTTCTCTTTAGGTCATTTTAGAATTTTCCATCCTCTTCATATTTACTGGAAGGGATGTTCTCAGTCTTTTGTTGTTCCTGCTTGTAGCTCCCTGGAGAGCTGCTTTGGTAATCTACTGATAGGGATTTTCAGTTTGAGTCATCAGTCTCTTTCTCATATTATTAGCACCTTGATAGCTCACCCATTTTAATTTCCTGCTTCACTGACCTCTTACCTTGTCTTCCTTCTTCCTCAGTTCAAGCCCTTCTCCTTCTGCTCTTATCTGTCTATCTATCTATCTATCTACACACATATTATCTACCTCCATTAGAATATAAACTCTTTGAGGAATGGAGCTGTTTTTTGCTTTTTCTTTGCATTCCTAGCACTTAGCATAGTGCCTAGCAAATAGTAATAAGAAGAATAGCTAGCATTTATATAGCTCTTTAAGGTTTGCAAAGTGCTTTATATATTATCTCATTTGATCCTCACAACATTCTTGGGAGGTAGATACTATGATTATTAACTAGTGTTATTACTGAAACTAAAGGTTAAGTGACTTGTCTAGGGTCACCCAGCTAAATAAGTAAATGAGGTAGAATTTGAACTCAGTTTTTCCTGACTCTAAGTCAAGCAGTCTATCTACTGGGTCACTTATATGCCTAATAAGCACTAATAAACGCTTGTTGGTTCTATTCCCTTCTTTTTGTTCCTACTTCTGCTTTTTCTAAGGTCCTTTAGTTCTAGCCTTTCTCTTCCTTCAGCAGCAGCAGCAGCAGCAACTTCCCCAAATTTCTCTTCCCTAAATGCAAATGTCTATTTTCTAGAGTTCAAAATTTCCTAAACAGTTTCTTCTCTTCTTTCATTTCAAGCACTTCCTCACCTTTTCCCAAGGAAGCTGGAGGTAGAATAGCATCTCTCAGATAAAAAAGTTTGCCTTGCTGGACCATAGAGAGATGTGATCAAGATAATCTTCTTTCTATTAACACAGAATTATCAGAATAAGTGCTGATTGATCTGAGTTTTTATAATACTTAGAAAGTAAAGCACATTCCATAAACACACTAAAACTTCATTACATTAAAAGAAAGAACCACTAGGGCTTTGGACCTTTTCATGAAACAAGAAGAGAGTTTATTATTGTAAACTTTGTCTGGAGGGGAAGAAGTGCCATGGTCTGTAGATCCAAATACAAGCAGAGGTATGTCCTCCTCTGGGGAGAAAAATAAGAAAGAACATCAATTTAGATTTTTCAGCTTCTCCTTCATCAGAAATCCTGAACTGCTTCATGGTGTTCTCTGCCTGTTTTCCACTTCTGTGAGGTGATCATTCTGTGCATGAATAGGTGGGGAAAGGAAAGGTGAAGAGGTTATTGCCCTGGAGCAAAGAGAAACGGGTCATAGGATCATATCTTTGAACTTGGAAGGGATTTTGAAGATCATCTAGTCAAACCCCCTCATTTTACAGAGGAGAAAACTGAGATCAAGAGATAAAGTGGCATACTTTTGGGCAGGGACAATGAGAATTTGGGTCTTCCTAGAGGAGAGTAGGAAATTCAGCCACTGAGCTATGGCCAGGGAGATGAAACCTTGTAATGCTACTCACATGCTATAAGGTCATCCATCTTTGGAGGTACAAGAGAAAAAAAAAGCTAAAAATCAAGGAAGGATCTCAGGCAAGGACAAAAGCCTGATCTTTATTTCTTGGCTATTAAAAAAAAATCTCATTGCCATGACCCTGAGTGAACATGGAGATAATAAAAAAGCTCTAAGACTTTGAGGGTTAGGTGATGAAGGGCAACCTTTTTAGCTCCAGGGTAAATGGTCAAGACAGTGAACTTCTGGCATGGCTTAGAGTGAGGCAAGGAATAGGGCTAGAACTGGAGAAGGTGATTAAGCTGCTCTCTCTTTTCATTCAAGTTTCCTAATTTCTAATTTGCTTAAACCAGGCTTACATCCCATGCCCTCCAGTCCAGAATGAATGGAGGAACCCTTAATTTCAGATGAATTCAGACTATATCCTGCCCTTCCCCAACCTACCTTTCCCTTTATGCCAAAGCATTGATGTTAGGTGGCAGGAATATAATTTTAGGTACAGATACCAAGAGTGTTTGGGTGGATGGTGGGGGAGAACAATAATTCTCCCTTGATCTGTCATGAGGTGATTCCAAGTGGGTCTTCATTCTTGGGCCTATCCTAGAGCTGCAGGGTTTGGGGAAAGGGTTCACTATTGGGGGCTTCAGGTCCCCAGAATCCCTTTTCCTTGGAGGGGAAGGTTCCCAGCACAGTAGCTAAAGCCTAGTCAGTAAATTGGCCATCCTAGGGTTTTGTCCATGGTGCTGAAATGAGTACTTTGGGTTCTCCTGTTTTACTGGGTCTTTAAAATGGAGAGGATTTGGAGCCTGGATCAGTAATGCTTTTTTTTTTTCTTTTCTTTTTTTTAAATCCAAAATGAAACAAATAATTAATAATCATTTTCATTTTCAAACATATCTCATCCTTTTCTCCTACGAAGAAGGTATATTTGTTCTATAATCTATTTTAATAATTTAAAAAACTGGGGTGGCTAGGTGGCACAGTGAGTAGAGCACAGGCCCTAGAGTCAGGAGGACCTGAGTTCAGAACTAATCTGGCCTCAGACACTTAACACTTGTGACCTTGGGCAAATCATTTAACCCCAATTACCCTGCCTTATCCCCTCCAAAAAGACAAAAACCGCTAGTGAAACAAATATCAATTGAATTTTAGCAGTATATACATTGTTTCACATCCATAGTTCCTCTCCTCTTTGAAAAAGGGAGAAAATGTGCATTTTCTTATCTCTTTTGGAGAGGTCAGGCTTGGTCTTTATAATTATACAGCATTTGGTTTTGTTGTGATCGTTCTTTCCATTTACATTATTGTAGTCATTGTGTATATTATTTTCCTGGCTTTGCTTCAAATTTAATCAGTTGCAGTCTTCTTGCAATTTTCTTTATTCTTTACACTCATCATTCCTCATGGCACAGTAATTTTCCATTTTGTTTATGTACCACAGTTTGTTTACTCCTTCCCCAATAGATGGACATTTATTTTGTTTCCAATTCTTTTGTGCAAACCTTTGCATAGAAACTCCTGGCTCAGGGGCTGGTTTGATTATTTTGTAGCAAGCAAGTTGTAGGGTCAACTCCCTCTTTATGGAAGTCAGGAGAATGCTTGATTAGTATTGTTTCCCAGCATAGAGGGGATGTGGAGTCCAGGGCTGCAAGCTCTTTGCAATGAATTTATAGTTTATAGGCAATGAAATAAATTCTATATTAAGCAAGGCATAGGTTCAGCTCCCATTATAGGAAGCAAATAAGAGTCTATTTAGCTTTGCTTTCTTACTTCAGAGGAGTCACAAGGCCTAAAGCTCCAAAATCTGAAGCCAGGAGCTAGTGGCTTAGGGATTCTGAAAGCTGAAGCTTGTGGATTCAAATTCCCATTTTGTCCTTGTCTGACTATGTCATCTCCCCCACCCCCATCCTAATCAATAAACTCCAGTGGTTCCATGTTACCTCCAGAACTAAGTATAAAGTCCTTTGTTTGGCATCTAAAATTTTTTTATAACCTTGTTACTTCCTATATTCCTAGTCTCCTTATACTTTATTTACCTCTATGCACACTATGATCCAACTGTCCTGACCTATGTGCTGCTTCTCTCATGCTACCCTCCATCTCCCATCTCAGTTCCTTTGCACTAGTTGTTCCTTATGCTTAGAATTCTCTCCCTCATCACCTCCTTCTTTCAGAGTGCTTGGTTTCCTTTAAGACTCAGGTAAAATATTAAGTTTTGCAGGAAACCTTTCCTGTTATCCCAAATTGCTAGAGTCTTCCACCAAAAGATTACCTTCCATCTATTTGGTATGTGACAATTAATATACATGTTGTCTCTACCATTAGAATGTATGGTCCTTGAGGCAAGGACTGGTTTTGTACCTTTTTATTTGGTTTTGTACCATTCTACCCAGTGTTTAGAATAGTGCCTGAGACATACTAAGCACTTAAATGTGCTTATTGATTGAGAGTGATACAAAAGAAAACAAGTTCTTTTCTGTTGTGTGTAGAGAGAGGCTATGTGGTCCTCTCTCAGATATGGCCCAGGGACAGGATTACTGCCCCAAGATGTTTTTCTCTATGTTATTTTAAAATTCTTGGACAACTGGAAAGAGTAGTACAATTGGTGAATATTTAAGAGATAGGCTGGATAGGTTTAATGAAAGGAAGTTGCCACCAAGAGATAAGGGAGTGGAAGAGGAAGAAAGTCGGATAATTTTTTTTCTCCCTACTAGGTTTTTTTTTTGTCTTACAGGCAAGAAGGAAAAAAAAAACATCAAGCAAACTGACCCCTTTTCATTTCTTCCTAATTCTAACTTTCTTCCTGTTCTTCGGTTTTTCCTAGTGGAGAGGAATCTCTACCCAACCATCACCCCAACTCTCACTTCCCAAGCCAATTTAGCTCATATTCTACATACTCTCCAAGTATTAACTCTTCAGGAACTTGAACTTATAAGTCTCAGCTTTCTCATCTATAAAATGGGGATAATGATACTTGTGCTATCTACTTCACAGGATTGTTGTGCTTTGTCCATTTTAGAGTGGTATAGAAATGGAAACTATTATTTGTAGTTGTTCAGTTGTTTTCAGTCATATCCAACTCTTCCTGACCCATTTGGGGTTTTATTGGCAAAGATACTGGAGTGACTTGCCATTCCCTTCTCCAGCTCATTTTACAGATGAGGAAATTAAGGCAAACAGGGTTAAGTGACTTACCCAGGGTTACACAGCTAGTAAGTGTCTGAGGTCAGAATTGAACTCAGGAGGATGAGTCTTCCTGACTTCAGACCTGACGCTATTCACTGTACCACCTAGCTGCCCCAAGCTATTATTACTATCATTACCATGCAGCATCTTGTGAAGGGGAGAAGGGGAAACAACTGCACAGTTGTTCTTTATTTGGTGAAGGTGGAGAGAAGAAAAGCTGTATTCCATTCCATTAGGGAATACGCTTGTCACCAGTTGCCTCCTTGTGACCACAATAAGATTTAAAAAGCTTTCTTCTCCATGTTGGCACCCCTGCCCCAACTCCCTTTGATGGATAGGTTACAGGGAACTGACCAGGTACTGATGTCTTGTAGACACAGATAGGAGTGCTTTAGTTCTGAATTTTGCTCTTGCCATGAGCACAAAGTTCTCAGCAACTCCAGGGGCCTGCTAGTGTCTCTAGAACAGGAGGCCTGTCCTCTCCTGGTCAGGCAGAGTAAGGACTGGGGAGTGTGAGAAGTTTTAGTTTGTGCTGCTTTTAATCCTTTGCTCTGTTAGAGTGGACCAGAAGACATTAGCTTTATCTTATGAGTTCTATGTAGAGACTTATCTATGCCATCCTCACTTAGTGAGAATCTGTCTTGTCCTTGAAACCTTTGGAGCAAGAAGGGGAAGGAGAGTAGGGAATAAGCTTTTGTATAGTGCCTGCTATGTGCCAGGCATTATGATAAGTTTTATTTTTTTACAAATCTTACCTCATTGATCTTCACAACAATGCTGCAAGGTAGGTGTTGCATTTTATAGTTGAGGAAACTGAGGGAGAGAAAGGTTAAATGCCATGCCCAGCATCACTCGGCTAGTAAGTGTCTGAAGTCAGATTTGAACTCAGGTCTTCCTGCCTCCAGACCCAGTTCTCTATTCATTGTATCAGCTAGCTTCAAGAAACCTCTATTTTATCACCTAATAGCCTTCTTTTTCAGAGATTTCTTTTCATATTAAACCCAGATTGCTCATGTTGAATCTCAAGTGCATTTCCCCTTATTTGGTCTTCAGTCAGACTTTCTTCCCCTAACTCTCAGTAATCCTCTTCCATCTCCATGGTCTCTTTCATTGTCATTTTCTTCTTTGTCCTCAAATTTACCTGGAGAAAAACAGGCCCTTCTTGAGACTAAATCTCATCCTGCACCTTGAATGTCCACATCATTTCACCCTGCTTCTATCCGCTTCTGGCACTCTCTTGTACTAAGGCCCTCACTTAGATGGGACTTCATCAGTAGTGGAAAATGTACAGCAGCCCTTGCCTATCTCATTCCCTTGTTCCAGAATCTATTCTACTGCTTCCATTTGTAGTGCAGCTAGGTGGTGCAGTGGATAGAAAGCCTGGTCCAGAATCAGGAAGACTCATCTTCCTGAGTTCAAATCTGTCCTCAGACACTTCCTAGCTGTGTGACCCTGGGCAAGTCACTTAACTCTGCTTGCCTCGGTTTCCTCATCTGTAAAATGAGTTGGAGAAGGAAATGGCAAACCACTACAGTATATTTGGGGTTAAAAAGAATCAGGCATGACTGAAACTATTGAATGATAATTTCCCTCCTTAGACAGGAAGCATGGCATAGTGGATAAGGCCCTGGACCTAAAGTCAGGAAGACCTTGGGTCCAAGTAAGAGCTCTGGTGCTTTAAAAGCTGTGTAACTTAGGGCAAATCTATTTAAGTCTCTTCGTTTCTTCAACTATAAAACGGAGAGGAAAATATTTGTAGTCCCAACTCTGAAGGGCTGTTGTGAAGCTTCTGGGAGGTAATGTATGTAAAGTGCTTTGAAATCCTTAAAACATGATACAAATGTCTGTTATTGTCTTTTGTCTCATTTCCTTCTCTTTTTACCTATCCTTGTCTTCATTTCCCCCTCTGTAACCTTGCCTGTCTCTCTCCTCATCCCCATTCTCCTTCCGTCTTCCTGACTTTTTCCTCACTCCTTTCTCCATATAAGGAATAGAAAATTTCTCCATGGAAAGGGAAGGAGTTAGGGAAGGACACGATGTGTTCAGGAGTCAGAGTAGTCCAGTTTGACTGGAGTATAATGTGCATGGAAGTCAGTATTATGAGAAATCTAGAGTAATATTGGAGGGCCTTGAATACCAGGAAAAGAATCTTGAACTTTGCCTGGTAGGCTTTAGAGAGTCACAGAGGAATTGTGAGCAAGGAATGATATGACCAGATCAGCACAGAGGCTTCTTAGTGAAGAAAATTAGTCTGGGTTCAGCCACAGTGATGTTGGGAGAAGCAGCCGTTGGCCTAATTACCAGGTAGGGGTTCAGCTGTGCTGAAAAAGACAGAGAATGTTCAAAGTTATTGATCCTCACTTCCAGAAGGAGCCTTGTGCTTTGACAAGCCAAATCACTTAGCAACATTTATTTTTAGAGCCTATGCTGGTTCTTTGCCAATGTTGGAAAAGGGGAGGGGGGTTGGTCTATTTTATTATCCAAGCTATGGGCAGACTGGAAAGAGACTTAGGTTCTAGTCTTGGATCTAAAACTTCCTGTGGGACCCTGGACTGGTCACTTGCCTTGGATCAACCTTAGTTTTTCATTGAGAAAATGAATATTCAAATTAGATGGTGTAATGGGAATGCAAATTTGGAAGATCTTCCCTGCCCCTAGGCTAAAGTGCACCTGAAGCCTGGGGTGGGAGGCTTGTTTTTCAGTAGATACTTTTTGATTGGCCAGTGGGTCTGTGATAGTAATGGCAATTAAAGATTCCCCTGTATTGGCTTGGTTTTCAAATTGATTGTGTTAAAACCCAGAGTTTGTTAATCCCACCTGTGGGATGGGCTTGTTGATGTGAAAAGAAAGTCCTGAATTGGGAGGAGCTGGTGATGTAGATTTGGAGACACAAGAGAGAGGCGGAAGATCTTTTTTTGGTAGCTGCACCTCGTGGAGAGAGAGAGACCAGAATTGCTGGTGGCCGCTTTGAATTGCCCTGGACTTTTGAGACCTGCCCCCTGAGCTGCCAAGGACTGAGGAGACATGGCTGTTTTGCTGGTACTTTGTCTGTCTGTTTTGATGTTATTTTGCCAGATTTGTCCACTGGTGAAAGACTGTCCTTTTGTTGAAGAAGTCCTGGAACCTGGCTGTTCGCTAAGAAGGCCTGCGACTGTCCTGCAGACAGAGAGTGAATGCTGTCCACTGGTGAGGGACAGTACTGTTGTTGCAGGGGTCTGGAGACTGTCCTGCAGACAGAATGAATACTGTCCACTGGTGAGGGACAGTACTGTTGTTGCAGGGGTCTGGGAGCCTTTCTGTTGGTTCAGAAGCCCTGAAGAAGGATTTTCTTGTTGTATGTTTACAGAAATCCTGGGAGAGGGCTTTGCTAATGTGTTCAGGGGTTCTAGGGCTGTTCTACAGACAGAGGATAAATTCATGAAGGGACTGGCAATGTATCTTATGGCCTTGCTAAGCCTTGTCTCTCCAGGAACTAAGATTGCTGAGAACTTGCCTCATGTCAAGATGAAGAAAAGACCTCCATTTGGGTATTAAGTGCTGTGTTTAAACTTGATGTAACTCTGGGGTAGATTCAATTGTGATCCAGGGGTGGGGAACTTTTGACCTAGTTGTGCTCTGTGATTGACAAATGAAGGTACTTTACCTATGTTTGGAAACTAATCTCCATTTGAGAAGAGGGGTTTTGTGGTGGACCAAATGAAGGTATAGCCTAGGGGTGGAGTAGTATTTAGAACAGGGACTTTGTAATTGATTGAATGATTGGAAGATCCTGGGGTGGGGTAGTACTTGGAGATTATTTAATCACACTTAGTGAATGCTGTATTTTGAATGATGTCATGTTTTGATCTTCTCTGTTCTTGGTTTGTTACTGAATAAAATAGAGAGCACCTATGCTGGTATTTTGAACCTGGGAAGTTGCCTTTCCTTGGCATTACATTACAGGGTCCAAAAGGTTGTTACATTCTCTGAGCCAGGAGAAGGCTATATAAGCCCTGATGTGTAGCTTTGTTTTGGGACTCACTTTGAGAAGTGTTCTGTGATTTGATCTGAATTCTGGGAAGCCGTTGTTGAGAGTCCCCCGGCTTTGAAAAACCCAGATGTGGAAACCCAGATGTTGACTGGGTATGGATGTAATGGCTGGACAGTTTGGAAAGCTGTCTACTTGATCTGTTTCTATCTTGATAATTCTGCCTGTATACTTTGAAGTTCGGGGTGCTGACCTTTTTCCCTGAACAAGGTAAACGATATACGTCTGACTGATTAAAGTAAGCTTGTTAACCCATTTTGAGTTGCTTTCTTTTATCAAAGCAGATCCAAGAACCTGTGTGAGCAGCCACCCTAGGGACTCCAGGGTGCTTGCTGCTACAGATGGTTACTGAGGTTTCTCCAGCTGACATTCTGTTCTAATATTATGCCCATTTCAGGCGTCTGGGTGATACAGTGCATAAAGCCCTGAATCTGGAGTCAGAAAGACTTGAGTTCAAATCTAACCTCACATATTAGCTGTGTGACCCTGGACAAGTCACTTAACCCTGTTTGCCTCAGTTTCCTCATTTATAAAATGAGCTGGGGGCAGCCAGGTGGTGCAGTGAGTAAGAGCGCTGGCCCCAGAGTTGGGAGACCTGGGATCAGTTCCGGCCTCAGATACTTAACACCCACACAAAATAATTGGCTGTGTAATCTTGAGCAAGTTACTTAACCCCAATTGCTTTAAAAAAAATGAGCTGGAGAAGGAAATGGCAAACCACTCTAGTATCTTTGCCAAGAAAACCTCAGATGGGGTAATGAAGAGTCTGACATGATGGAAATAACTGAACAACCACAGAAAAGGCCTATTTCATATTAGAAAGCCAATGAGGCTGAGTACATGTTTTGATGTCACTGAACTTTATAGGAAACTTGAAAAATTGGATAGAATACTGGACCTGGATTCAAATCCTACCTCCTGACCTTTACTAGTTGTATGACTATGGAAAAGTCGTTTAAAGTCTGCGAGTCTCAGTTTTCTCATCTGTGAGATGGAGGACAAGAATTCCTATAGTACCTGCCTTGCAGTTTTGTTGTGATGCTCATGGAATACTATGTGTCAGCTCTTGTTGCCTGAGAAGGAGGATGAATTTTGAAGCCTCTCCAACACAGGACAGGTGATATAATGGAGCCCCACTGGTCAATTCAGGCAACTTGATGGAGGCAAGAATCCTCAAGGGAGTTGTTGTCTGGAAAAGGTCAGTAAAACAAACGTTGGCGATGATAGCTGAGGTTTAGATAGCTCTCTATAGTTTACTTTGCCTCATTCTAATTGATACACACAGCAACCTCATAGGGTAGGTAGCATAGGTATCATTATCTCTATACTACAGATAAGGGAAATTGAGGCTCAGATATGTGAGTTGAAGTGATTCATGGGATTGTATGTTTAGAGCTGGAAGGTATATTATAGGTCTCTTAGTTCGATTCTCTCATTTTGCAGGTGAGGATATTGAAGCACTGAGGTATTCAATGACTTGTTCACACAGTTATTAAGTTGTGGAGCCAGGATTTGAATCCAGGTTTTCTTTTTCTGTGACCAGAGCTCATTCTACTACACTGTTCTGGGAAACCAGGGCCAGTGCCCTGGTAGAAGTCTCAAATGTGCTCCATTTACTGTGTTTCCCCGATAATAAGACCTATCCCGAAAATAAGCCCTCCCCTTACTGTGTAAGATTCCTCTAAAATAAGCCCTCCCCCAAAAATAAGCCCTATTGAGATTGCTACTGTAGTGAAGGTGATCCCCTGCACTACACGCTACATTACGGTACCCTCTGTATGCACCGTCCCCCCCCCAGGTGAAACGCACGCCGCGCTCCGAGCTGCATCCAATCAGAGCTGCAGCAGTGAGCGCGTCATCCTATTCTTCCCCAGTGATTTGCTTATTGAATAAAGGTACATTTTTTTGTTCACATTTACCTGTTTATTAAAATTGCTGTCAATGTTCATTAAAATAAGCCCTCCCCTGAAAATAAGCCCTCTGGTGTTTTTCTGTCCAAAAAATTAATAAGACAGTGTCTTATTATCAGGGAAACACGGTACATTACCTGTTCTGTTAGGTTTCTTCTTTCTTCCTTCCCTTCCTCCCTTCCCTCCCTCCTTCTCTCCCCCTCTCTTCTTGCCTTCCTTTCTTCCTCTCTCTTTCTTTCTTTCTCTCTTTCTTTCTTTCTCTTTCTTCTTCCCTTCCCTTTTTTTTCTTTCTTTCCTTGACCTTTTAGGCCATGTCTCATTTGGCAGAAAAAGATACTGAGGCCCAAAGAAGATAATTGATATGCCCAGGGTCATACACATAGTAAGTGCCTGAGGCAGGATTGGAACCAGAGTTCCATCCACTATCCCATCCCTCCCTATCATGTTGCAGTCCCTCACATGTGAAGTCCTAGACTCCTTGGGAGAAACCACTTCTAGGGTAGATCCACAAAAGTACATTCGAGTGGAAGTGGAAGGTCCATGAGTGTGGCACATTGTGCATATTTTCAGACTTTTTTTGATATACTGATCAGTTTTGCTGATTTTTTCTCCTTTTTTGTCTTTAAAAAGTATCTACTTTTATAGGATGGCTCTCTAGAATGGAGAGAGATATTGGAGAAAATTTCAATGTTAAAAAAGACATCAATAAAAATTTATTTAAAAAAAAAGAAAGAAGAATTTTGTTGATAATGGGAAAGGTTCTACCTACCCCCAAAGCATGGAAAGAACATAGATCTGGAAGAGACCTTCCTTCTCCTCCTTTGTCATCACTTCACTATCTTCCCAAGCCCCTACTTCATCCTGGCCATGAGAAAAGACATCCTCAGTTCTGAGCTATTCAATTAAATGTCAGTGAAAATGCAGCTGAACACCATTCTCCTCCTTCAGCCCCAAATACTTTTTTCTCTAGCCTCGTGGATTCTGAAAATGCACAAGCTGCTGCAGGAGGTTCAGGAGCTCAGCTGAGCTCTTACCCCTGCAGAGGCATCGAAGCTCTCCTAGGGACAAAGAAAGGCCACTCGAAGGGATCTCAGAGGCTCAAAAGTGAAAAAGATAAATGTAGAACTGCCACTTCTGATATCACTCGGATCAATGCCTAGAAATAGCTCTGTCCCTTGGCATTCAGATCAGTGCCAATGAAAAGAATGCTAGTCTTTTCCCCAAAGAGAGGAAGAGAGACCTTATTCATAGCCAGACATGCATCTTTGTGCTTCCATGGGAAGGCAAACTTTACCATGAAGCTTGAGCTGACTCTTTAAAACTCTTTACCATGAACATTATGGTTCCCCCCTGCCGCAGGCTCAGTATACAGGCATCCATAAAGAGTATACAGGCAGGTTCTACTCAAAACTCCCACTAAGTTGCTGTATGACCACAGATGTTACTTCCCCTCTCTGGGACTCTGTTTTCTTTATATGTGTATGAAGGGATTGGGTAAGGTCATTTCTTGTTCTAATATTCTGTGATTAGCACAGGGCCTGGCACATAGTAGGTATTTAATAAATGCTTATCGACTAGATAACTGACTTTTGTTTAGAAAAGTTCCCAAGCTGGTTCCTTTCAATCCTTCCTCAAGGCAGGATCTTTGTTCAGAATATTGATCTCATTGCAGCAAAGTGCTCTGAACAATGGAGACCCCACGGAACAAATAATGTGTGGAACAAATAATGTGTTGCAGCGGCATCTATCCCTTTGCAGTCTTTACTCCTTTACAAATAACTCTATCTTCTTCACCAAGATTATATCTTAACAAAGGCTAAGTTATAATGCTATTGTAACAATTGAGGAAATTTGTTTTGCTTTCATATGTAAGTTTGTTACAAGGGTATTATTTTTCTTTTCTTTTTTAAAGGAGATACAGGAAGTAGAAGGGAGAGAAAATAAATTTTTGCCAAATAAAAATATAAAATCCTCTGCTTGGTGTTCAAAGCCATTCATAGCTTGTCCCTCCTCTACCTTTCCAAGCTTCTTCCACTTTATATCCTCTTATATACTCTGTGATCTGGTGACATTAACCCCCTCACTGTTCCTTCAACAAGACACTCCATCTCCCAACACTGGGCATTTTCCCTGGCTGTCCATCAGGCCTGGAATGCTCTCCTTCCTTGTCTCTGCCTCCTAGCTTCCCTGGCTTCATTCAAGTCCCAGCTAAAATCCAACCTTCTATGGGAGCCTTTTCCGATTCCTAGAGTCCTAGAGTCTTCTCTCTTGGTTATTTCTAATTTATCCCATATCTGCCTTGTTTGTACATAGTTGCTTACCTGTGGTCTCTCACGTTAAGAGATTTCAGTTATTTATTTATTTTTGTAACCACAGTACTTAGCACTATGCCTGGCCCATAGCAGGTGCTTAATAAATGTTGATTGACTGACTGACTAACTAAAGAAAGTTAATGCAATTTTAATGTAATTAGTTAGTGTAATTTCAAAAGAAAAAAGAAAGAATGCTATTATAAACACTGGAGATGATGGCTGCCATTATAACATAGGGTTTATACTAGATGATCTTTAATATTCTAATACCCAAATTAACTGTAGAGGACATATGAAGAAAGATGTTATCTGCATCTAGAAAAAAACTGATAAGTAGAAGTATATATAAAATAATTTTACATATATATATATATATACACCTATTTGTGTCTAATGGTAGCCACCTCTAGAGCTGGGGGAAGGAGGAGGGAGGGAAGAAAAAAGGAAATGTTCATGATAACTTTATTATATATTTAAAAGGCATAGCAAGTTGTACACAATAGATTTGCAGTTTCATGTTCAATGATCTTTTTATTATACTATGTTATGAAAATGCTTGTTTTATTCCATAAATTAAAAAAAAGAAAAATTAAATACCATCTCAGTTGAACATTTCATGACTCTAACACAATCATCCAACAAGCATTGATTGAAACACCTACTGTACACCAGGCACTGTGCTAGATCTGGGGACATGACAAAAACAAAATGGTCCCTCAAGGATTTTCTATTCTTTTGGTAGAACAAACCTGTAGACATACAAGTAGATACAAAATGTAAATAAAGTAAATACAAGGTAATTGTTTTTGGCAGGGAGGGTGTTAAGGAACCTCATGGTAGCATCAGGAAAGACCTCATAGGAAGTGGCTCTTACACTGAGATTCAAAGAAAACTATATACACACACACACACACACACACACACACACACACACACACACACATATATATATATATATGTATATATTTGCCTTTTGGAGGGCAATTGGGGTTAAGTAACTTGCCCAAGTTTACACGGCTAGTTTTTTTGTGTGGGTGTTAAGTGTCTGAGGCTGGAACCGAACTTGGGTCCTCCTAACTCCGGGGCCAGCGCTTTACTCACTGGGAGACCTAGATGCCCCAAGACTAGATATTCTAAGAAGTAAGAGTGAGAAGGGAGTTCATTTCAGGCATGAGGGACAGAAGCCCATGCAGTCTTAGAGGTGGGAGGTGGGTGATCATGTGTGAAGGATGGCAAGTAGGTTAGTTTGACTCTAGAATATGTGAAGAAACATTGAATAAATCTGAAAAGGTGAATGGATACCAGATGTGAAACTCTTCAAAGGTTAAACAGAAGAGTTTGTGTATGATCCTATGGTAATGGGGAACCACTGGAGGTTTTTGAAGAAAAAAAAAGACATATATGGATCTGTGTTTTAGGAGTATTAACTTGTCAGCTGGGTGACGAATAGATGGGAAAGGCTGTAGACAGGGGAGAGTCTATTTCAATATTCCTGGTAAGTGATGATCAGAGCCTGAATTAGGATTATGTCTATACAAATGGAAAGAAGGAAATGGATATGCGAGATGTGGGGAAAAGATCAGCTAGACCTAACTATTGATTGGAAATGGAGTGGGGTAGAGGCAGAGAAGGAGGAAAAGTCAAGAGGTAAAGATGACTCTTAGATTTAGAACCTGCATACCTAGAAAGATGGTAGCCAACTCATCAGAAATAGGAAAATTGACCAAAGGGATACTTTATTTAACTAGGTAAAATATAAAACTCATTCAGAGGAACAATAAAGCTACTGTCCAAAGGGGAAAAGGGCGGGGGGGGGGGGAGGAGCTAGGAATTAAGGTAGAATAGTACTTCCAGAATTCAAATTATATTAAAAGGAGTCATCATCAAAATTATTTGCTATGGTTAAAAAAATAAGAAAACAGATCAATGAAACAGACTAGACAAAGAAGAATCAAAAGTAATTAAATTCAATAACCTACATAAACCCCAAACAGAACTTAGATAGAAATTTCTCTATGTTAGAAGAATTGTTGGGAAAAAACAGCTTTGTAGAAGTTATGTTTAGACCCAACATCTTATGCTGTAAACCTTAATAAACTCAAAATGGAAATGTGACCTGAATATTAAAAGTCATACTACAAATAAATTAAAAAGAAAACAGATCAAATACTTCCACAGCTATGGTGAGAGAGGTGAATTCTTAAATAAACAAGGGACAGAGGCAGTTACAGAAGATAAAACAGATAATTCTGGTGACATTAAATTGAAAATCTCTTGTGCAAACAAAAAAAAAAACATGCAACTAGGATAGAAGGGAAGTGTTTGGGGGGAAAACACTTTGTATCAAATATCTTCACTGTGTCTGATATCCAGTATAAATAGGTAGCTAAAAGAAATCTACAATACTAAAAATGACATGTGGTCAAAGGAGATGAACAAATAATTCTCAAAATAAGAGTTTCAAACTACTAACAAGCATAGAAAAGATTACTCCAAATCACTAATAGTAAGAGAAATGCAAATTAAAATAATTCTGAGATTTTTGTCTCACATTCAGAAATGGGGCAAAGCTGACAAAAGTGAGTAATAGTTAAAGTTGGAAGAATTGTGGACAGGCATGCTAATAATTCACTCAGTGCATGATGGGTTATTGTTAGTGGACTTATGAATTGGTTCAAGCATTTTGGAAAAATATTTGGAATTATGTGAAGAAAATGATTAAAATCTCCATTCTCTTTGACCCAGAGAATCTAATGCTAGGTCCATCATTAACGAAGGAGGTCAACAAAAAAAGAAGGGCCCCATATACACCAAAATATTTATAGTAACACTCTTCATAGTAGCAAAGAAGTGGAAAAATAGATGCCAATCTATTAGGAATAGCTAAACTAATTGTACATGTTAATGTAATGAAATATTACCCTGCCATTGAAAACTTAGAATATGATGATTATAGAGAAGCATGGAAAGGTGTTTATGAAATGATTCAGAGTAAAGTAAGTAGAACCAAGAAAACAATGTATGGAATAATTACAACAATACAAATGGAAACAGCAACAACAAAACAATTTAAACTGAATATTGTGAAAATCTGATGACTAAGCTTGGTCCCAAAGAAGAGATAATAGAATGTACCTATCTGTACCTATCTCTCTTCTTTGCAGAGGTGGGGGACAACGGGCATGAAATATTACAGATTATGTCAAACATCTTTAATGTGTTGATCAGTTTTTATGAATTTGTTTTTATCATTTTTTTATTCTTTATTATAAGAGATGGCTCTCTGGGTGGTGGGAAGAGGAAAGAATATATTGGAAGGGGCAGAATAATTTAAAAATCAATTAAAATTTATTTTTTAAAAACAGAAAGCAAGAAGGGTGGGTTTAGAGAATGATAATGTGTTCAGTTTGGGATGTATAAAGTTTGAGATGCCTATAGGACATCCATTTGGATATGGATAATTTATTTGGTGATGTAGGACCAGAGCTTGGAAGAGATAAGGGAGGGCTAGACATGTAGATTGGGAGTCATATACATGACTCCCAAATTATACCTGTAGGAGTAGATGAGATCTTTATGAGAGAATATTGAGAGAAAAAACAAGTTTCAGGACAGACCCTATAACTTTCTCTGGGCTGGAATAAGGGAATGAACTTCTGTATCTTTTGTATTTCATTCTGCATTGGTGTTGGCTTTAACTTTCTCAGGTTTAACTTTCAGGAAGTCACTTCTATTTTATGGACCTCAGTTTCCATACCTGTGAAAAGGGGGGGTGCAGTGTTTGAATTAGCTTATCTTGAAGATTTTGTCTAGGAATTTTTGACAAAGTAATCACAATCATGTACTAATTGGAGAGGGCCAACAGGCCACCCATAGGTAATATTTTAACTGAGGCATGGGGTTCTTTAATAGATGTTGATAGATTGATCAGAGACAATGCTCCCACTCTTATATAACCCATTAGTGATTCCAATAATAATTTCTGACAAGAAGGATTGTGTCACTGAGTCTAGATGAGTACAATGCCCCCCAAATTTAGAGCATATAATGACTACTTCTTTTCCAGGTGTAGGGTCAACTGTACTTAATCTATAATGGAAATGTTTTCTAGGCTATATTCTATAGGCAGCTAGAGAGACTCTTCAAGTCTGTGTTTGGAATAGAATCTGTGCTTTGTGTAGACTTGCTAGTTTGAAATCAATCCTAATATCTGAAAGACCTCGGGAAATGAGGGCTTTCAGTCACTGAGTGTTCACCAACCAGTAGCAAAACTCCCCATATGCAACGAACACTTTCTTACAGGTGAGTAGGTTTAAGCCCTGTTGATGCACTAAATTAAGTATTGGAGCAGGCAGTGCCCCTTCCAGCTATAATCAGATGCATCCCACACATAAAAGCAAATCCAATAATCCCCAAAGCTCCCCATCTGCTTCCCTAAAGATGATGCCTTGGAAATGAGCAGGTCTTGGTGCCTGAGGGCCTCTGACATTTATCCTCTTGGTTCAATGCAAGGTGGTGGCCTGTGCTTTGCACATCCTGATCCAATTTGGTCCACTGCTGATTGAGTTATGTAGAGACTAAGTCAGATAAGGCACCACAAAAAGGAGAATTAAAACTTCAAAAAGAGACATAGGCGGCGCGTACAAAGAGAGAAGGGGGACTGAATGTGGTGGGGACTGAAGCAAAGGGCCTAATGGGAAAGTCTTTCGGGTAGGTTTGGGGACAGAACTCAGATGCCAGGACCTAAACAAGGATGGGATATTTCGAGAGGGCAGTATCTCTGTCAAAAGAAAAAACTTGGTAATCCCCATCTGGTTTTGTTATAAGGTGTACTTAAAAACTGACCCCTGGCAGGAGTTCATGATAGTGGATACCTTGGTATTGAAGTAAGTTTAGAAAAAGTAGGCTTTTCCATTTCAGGGCATTCCTGTTAGCTTTAGTAGAAATGTTTATCAATACCTCTTGTTTTTCCATCATTATCATTTCTGGATATATACACCTTCCCATCACCACTTGAAAATCAATTCTTGTGGTACCAAAGAAAAATAGTTAAGAAAAACAATTGGTAATGACCAGTTCTGGCAATTTATCCAACATTCTGCCCTGATTGTCTCTTGCCTGTCTGAAAAGAGGAGGGGCTATTTTTCATAATCTGTTTTCACAGAGTCTTCTTGGCTTTTCGATGAGGATTTGACTTCATTTTAGTTATCTTCTTACTCACACTGTTACCGTCATTGTGCTGTTGTGTATATTATTCTTTTGGTTCTGTTTCTTTCCACTATCATTTCATACCAATCTTTCTTTTGTTTCTCTGATTTTCTCATAGTCATCATTTCTTATCGCACAGCAATACTCTATTCCATTCATACATCATAGTTTATTCAGCCATTCTATAGTCAGTGAGTACTCATTTTGCTTTCAGGTTTTGCTACCACAAAAAGTGCTATTACAAATATGTTAGTATATATACAATCTTCCTCCTTCATCTTCTTCATTTTTGGAGTATATATCAATAGTGGTATCCCTCTGTCCAATGGTATGAGTAATTTAGTCACTTTTATCTCATAATTCTCTTTTTTTCTCTTCAACCCATTTGAATCCATCCATAATTCCACCAACAATATTATAGTGCATTGTTTTCCCACAGTTAACAAACAATAAACATTTATTAAGTGCCCATTATGTGCTAGTCATTGTGCTATACACTGGAAATAAAACAAAGGTATAAGTCATTCCCTGGCCTCAAAGACCTTGCAATTGCAGAGGGGAAGACAATAAAAGAAACTGAAAAGGAGGGGGAAGGTTATTCTGATGATGAGAGGCATGATAAAGTTCAGTAGTTAAGGAGGGAAGTTACCTGAAAAGGTGTGACTCTCAGAGCTGATTTCATCTTGCAGAATGATAAATTCTGAAGATCTACAATCTAGGAGGTTAGAAGGTTGGGAAATGGTGAGGTGAATTCTCTAAGTGCCTTCCTTAAGTGCCTTCCACAGATCCTGTAATGTTGACTGTTTCTAGTTTGGAGGTGGGTGGGCTCCTCTTTGCCAGTTTTTAGGATGTGGGTGAAATATCAAAGTTGCTTTAATTTGCATTTCTCTTTTAATTAGTTATTTAGAGAATGTTTTCATATGATCATTGGCAGTTAGCCATTCTTTTGAAACTTGTTTATATCCATTGACCATTTATAGAGCTTAGGTATTAGACTTTTGTAATATAAGGGTTTTTCCCACTAGACATTTTTTTCATATCTTCATTAATCTTGTTCATGTAAAAGCCTTTAAAATTTTATGTAGTTGACATTGTTTATTTTGCCTTTTATGACTGTCTCTCTCTTGTTTGGTTAAGATTTCTCCCCCTAGACATAGTTGTGAAAGGTAGCTCCTTCCATTATCCTGTAATTTTTATTATGATGTGACCATTTACATGCAGGTCACATATCCAGTTGGAGTTTATTATGTATGTGTTGTAAGATACTGATCCCATCTACTTTCCAGTTTTCCTTGTTGTATAAAGAATTCTTCCATCCATCCATCCATCCATCAACAAACATTTATCAAGCACCATTTATTCCAAGAATTGTGATCAGCCCTGGGGATATAAAGAATAAAAGTAGAAACAGCCCCTATTCTCAAAGAACTCTACCTGGGGGTGACATTGTGTGCATATATAGATATATGCAAAATAGATAACATGGTGATTTGAGGAGAAAGGTACTAGCATCTGGAGATTGTGTACAAGGTGATGGTTGAGCTAAATCTTAAAGGAAACTAGGAATTCTGGGAGATGTAGATGAGTAGGAAGCATATCCTAGGTCTATGAGACAATTTAGCACAAAGGCACTGAAGGTGGGTGATGGACAGTTTTATATGAAGAACAGAAGGAATGCCTTTTATTCATGGGAAACAATCACAAAAAGAATGTTAGGCATGATGAGGCTAGAAAGGTAGTTTGGAATCAGGTTGGGGAGAGCTTTAAATGCCAGGCAGAATATTTTATATTTGGTTCTAGAGGTAATGAAGAAACACTGGGATTTATTAAGCAGGGAAACAATATGGTCAGATTTATACTTTGGGAATATCACTTTCAAAGCAGTGTGCAGATTATATTTGAGTGGGGAGAAAATTGAGGCAGGGACACCAGTTAGAAAACTATTATTAGAGCCCAGGTGAAAGGTGGTAAGGGCTTGAACTAGAGTGGTGGTTGTGAGAGGAGAGAATGGGATGGATATGAGAGACATTGCAGAGGTGGGAATGATGATGTTTGGCAACTGTGAATCAAATCAACTCTTCATAATATTTGGGGTGAGTCAAGGATGATACCAAGCCTGTTGATACTTTTCCCTAGCAATGTATATTCTTTGATTTATCAAACCTGGGCTGCATTTTTTTTAAACTACTCTTCTCATTCATCTAATCTGTTCCACTGACAAACTTTTCTATTTTTTAAAACCAGTACTAAATAGTTTCTTTTTTTGTATTCTAAACTTGATAAAAAAAAAAAAACAAAAGGCATGAACATTTCTATCTACAAAAGAGAACAGGAAAAAATAGGATTGCATATGAACTGCAAATCTCCATTCTGTATCAAATCATTTTGATGATTTATCTCTGCTAAGCTTTAAGTGAGACACACAGCATCTATTGGGCTCAATGTCAGTTATGTAAAGTGGGGGCTGGGATTTAGGATTTGCTGTGATTTCTATGGGATTATGAGACTGTTAAAAATACCAATTTTAGTTCTTCCTAGCAAAGGAAAAGAGATATAATGGCTATTAAAGTTAATTAATTCAATGATTTGGACCACAATCTCCTATTCTTCCATCTTTTCCTCTGACTCACTCTTCTTAGACCTATTTCTTGTCCTCACCATAATTTACTATCAATCCAGACCTCACTGTTCTCTTGTTTCATCAGCCCTGCTCTGGCCCCACTTTCCTAAGTGATGGAGATAATGAGTTCTGTTTTTAGGCATAATAAAATTGAGATGCTTATGGGACATTTAGGTGGAGACGTCTAGCAAGTTGTTGCGTACACAATACTAGAGCTTCAGAGAGAAGAAAGATCTCAAAAATACATTTTAAAAAGATCTGCCTAGAGTTTATAGTCTAACCTAGAATAATCTAATTTAACAATTTAATTGATACTGTAACCTAGAATAGAATCTGACAAGATAACTAAGGGAGAGGGTATATAGGATAGAAAGGGAAATGAAGGCAAGGGAAGAAGGCCTAGGTCAGAGAATTAGGAGACATCCATAGTTGGGGTCAAGACCTGTGTAATGATCAAAAAAAAGGAGATTAAAGAGCGGTCTGATAGACAGGATGAGAATCAAAAGAGAAAGCTGACATAAAAGCCAAGGGAGGAGAGAATTTACAGAAGAAATCTGTAATCTTTACATCTCTCAACTCTACTTTTGACTCTCCAGACATCCACCATGTACCAACAGCCTTCTCACCCTGGAAGATCCCTCCATCCCTGTGGTCCCTTTCTTTGACTTGTCAGATACTCCTGGAATCCCCACTTTAATTAAGCACCCAGGTCAACTGTGTTCATTCCTTCACTACTCTCCTGGCTCCCCTTCTGATTCTTCTGAATTTCTTTCTCCCTTGTGCCCCAACATGGTTACTTTATTCTCTTCCTTGACCTACCCACCACTTTTCAGCTTCTTTTTATGTATTATCTTCTTTCCTTAGAATGTGAATTTCTCGAGGGTGTGGGCTGTCTTTCTTTATTATTTTTTTTATTCTCAAACCTTAGCACAATGCCTGGCACATAGTAAGTACTTAATATTTGTTGACTTTTTGGTCAATGTTAAGAGCTGCAGAAATCAAGAAGGATGGGGGCGGCCAGGTAGCACAGCGAGTAAGAGCACCGGCTCCAGTGTTGGGATGACCTAGTTATCGAATCTGGGCTCTGACACTTAGCACCACACCCAGGAATAACTGGCCGTGTAACCTTGAGCAAGTTACTTAATCCCGATTGCTCATAAAAAAAAAAAAAAGAAAGCAAGAAGGATGAAGACTGAGAGAAGGCCACCAGATTTAAGAATGAAGAAATCACTGATAACATAGGAGAAGGCAATTCCAGTTGAATAGTGAAGTTGTAACCTAATTGCATAGGTTTCAGAAGTTAGTGAGAAGTGAAAAAGTGTAGATATTGAATGTAAATGGATTTGTCTAAGAGTTTGGCCATTAAAGGGAGAAGAGATATGGGACCATAGCTTGAGGGAGTAGAAGAGCGAGGTAAGTATTTGTTTTTGCCATCATTTTTGTTTTGTGGCTCTGAGTGACCTGAACATGTTTCCAGGCAGTCAAGAAGGAGTCAGTAGATACATGGTGGGGGGAGGGGGTTGAAAATGAAGGAAGAGGGAGGACAGAGAGAGAAAGAGAGAGAGAAAATGATTAAAGGGACAAACTCCCAGTAGACACAGGAGTGAAGAGGACTGAGGACTCAAGGTTGGCCTTGGCAAAGAGAAAAGCTACCTCTTTGTTAAGGACTGGAGAAATGAAGGAGAAAATGGAGAGGTATAACATAGAAGGATTTTGTCCCAAGACTCTATTCATAATCACTGTGACATCCATGACCATAACAACCCTCCCAGGCTACCACTCTCCTATTTGAATTGTCTTCCCCTGTTAGAATATAAGCAGAGATTGCCTTGCTTTTGTATTTATATCCCCAGTGCTTAGGATAGTGTCTGGCATATAGTGAATGCTTAATAAGTACTTTTTCATTCATTCATCCATTTATCCATTCATAAAGTAGAAGAGATGAAGAACTTCATGACAGATGACCTTTATTTTCTTAGGAAAGTAGGAGGCAAATTCTTCTGGCAGGAGAGAATGGGGAGGAGATGGCATAGGAAGCTTGACAGATAAAATGTTTAGCACAGACCCAGCAGGGAATGAGATTAATTCTCTATCATGGAAGAATAAAAGAATTGCCTTACAAGAATAAGGGCCCAGTTGAGTTTAATTAGCATATTCATAATGAAACCAATCTTTCTTGAGTGGAGTTCAGTAGCCCATGAGTAAGGGTTGAGAAGGAATGTCATGGGAGTAACCCCACTATTCTGGTAAATGTTTAACAACCAGCTCTCTGGTTGGGGGTAATGTAAGCATGACACACTTTTATATTTAATCTGAATTATTAACATTTTCTCCATCACTTTTTGAAGTCTAGATGATTGTTAAAATAGTCAATCAAGTGCTGATTTTTAGCTTTTGCTGATTTCGGAGGTGTAAATGCTGAGACTGGAAGTTTAAAGAGAGCCAGTATTAGCTGGTTCCAGCACACCACTGGGAGTAACCTGATGTTAGGGCCTGGAAAGACATGATCAAAGAGAAAAAGAGGAAGATGATAATAATAGTAATAGCACGCAGAGCACATGACACTTCTGGGTTTGCAGAATGCTTTACAAACGATAGCTCCTTTGAGCCCTGCAGTTTTCATATTAGGAAACAGTGTGAGAAGATGAGTACTTGCCCATGGTCACAAAGCTAGTACGTGTTGGGGGAAGCTTGTAGTCCAGGGCCTCCTGAATCCTTGGACAGCTCCTCTCCACTATACTACATTGCTGGGGAGAGGGCAGTTTCTACTTGAACTTGACATCTCCATTTGAATGTCCCATAAGCACCTCAAATTCAATACATCTAAAACAGAATTCATTATCTTCCCCTCAACACACGCACAACCCACAAAAAAACCAACCCCAAAAACCTTGATCTTATTCCAAACTTTCTTATTTCTGTTAAAGGCACAACCATTTGTTTAATCACTCTGGTTTTCAGTCACCCTTGAATTGTCATTTTCTCTCATCTTCCTTACACCCTTTCCATAGATAGTCAATTGTGCTAATTCTACCCCTTCAGTGTCTTTTGTATCTGTTCCTTTTCCCCTTCCCACATAGTGACTCATAAACGCTCATCATCTCTTACCTGGTTTGTTGTAAAAGCCTTCTGATTGTTCCCACTTCCATTCTCACCTCTCCAATTCATCTTCTTCCACAGAGCTGACAAAATAATTTTCCTTCCTTAAGCAGAACTCTGACCATGGTACTCCCTACTCAAGAATATTCAGCAACTCCCTATTTCTTCTAAGAAAAAATAAAAACTCTCATGTAATTTGAAGTCATTTAGAGTCTGATTTGAGCCTCCTTTTCAGGACAATTTCATATTACTTCCTTTCACCCATTCTCTTTTAATAAAAGTTTGAGAACTGACTGGCATGCTGGGACTTGTAGTACAGAGCAACAAGCATTTCTCTCAACCTTCAGGGTGAGTTGGGACTACTATCATCTTTGAGCCAGAAGGCAGACTTGAGTCACAGTAAGGAGTCCTTAAAGGGATACACAGTTTGTGAGAGCCAATGGAGAAAATGGAGCAGGAACTACAAGAGCTAAGAAGTAGCAACAGTCATGGGAAGATTTCCCAGGCCTACTCTGGACTTAATGAGATGAGATATAAAGAATCAGAGGTGCAGGGGCACCAGGTGAAAATAGAAGCTGAGAAGAGGGTGGGACTGAGGCTTGCCATTAGGCTCTAAAAGCATCTCAGAATAAAGGACTGAACAGAAACTATTGGTGCAGGATGCACCCTACAAAGGCGTACTTCTTACCCTCCCAGTGTTCCACTTGCTTCTCTTACCTAAACATTTCCTGTATCTTCATATTGGTTTTGAATGGAGAGGCCAAAATTTAGCTAAAGACAGACAAAATTTTTAATTGGTAGCGAGAGCTAAGTCACTGTTTGAATATTAGGAATTTTCCTAATGGGACCTCCCAGATATTGTGATATATTAAATTTTTTTCTTCTGACATAAACTCCATACAATGCCCCTAGGATAAAAAGAAAGTGAAATGTTATCAGCCAGGTAGAGCAGTGGATAGAGCACTGGGCTTGGAATCAGGAAGATGAGTTCAAATCTTCCCAAGTTCAAATCTGGCCTCAGACACTTATTAGCTATGTGACCCTGGGCAAGTTACTTAACACTGTTTGCCTTAGTTTCCTCATTTGTAAATGAGCTAAAGAAGAAAGTAGCAAACCACTTCAGTATTTTTGCCAAGAAAACCTCAAATGGGGTCATGAAGAGTTGGACACAACTGAACAACAAAAGTTTCCTTTTTAGTGTGATCACAAAGCATACCCTTCTGGCCTGAGATAGGAAGTTTTTGAGCAGCACAGGATTTGAAGGCTGTCTTCTAATGATTCTCTAAACATCTCTATTCATTTCTCCTCTTAAAGCAATGTTTCTTTGCAACTTCCTCACCCTTGGTTCTGCCCTTTGGACCAAACAGAACAAAGCTAATCCCTCTTCCATAAGCCAGTTCTTCAAAAACTTGAACACTTATAGCCCTTGAGTCCTCTCTTCTTCACAAACAAATATGGCCAGTTCCTTCTGTTGATCCTCATGACTGGGATTCAAGGCTCTTCACCATCCTGGTTGCTTTCCACTTGATGCTCTCTAGCTTATCAATGTCCTCCTTAGACTGTGGTGACCAGAACTGCACATAAGACTCCAGATGTCGTCTGAGCAGGGCAGAGGACAGAGAGACAAACATGTCTTTTTTTCTTGGGTGCTATGTCTCTGTTAATGTAGTTCACAATTGCATTAGCTTCTGGAGCTGCTGCGTCATACTGGTGACTCATTAAACTTGAAGTCCATTAAATTCTCAAAATGTTTTTTACAGACAAACTGCTGTCTAATCATGCCTCTACTATTCTATGCTTTTGTGGTTGATTTTTAGAGCTCAATTTTACATTTATCCTCATTGAATTTCATCTTATTAGACTAGGATCTAGCCCGTCAAGATGCTAGAGCCTGCCTCCATCATTCAATGCATTCACTATCCCTCTCAGGCTTATGCCACCTGCAAATTTGATGCACATCTCTTCCATGCCTTTATTCAAGTCATTGATGGAAATATGAAACTGGCAGGGTCAAGCACAGACTCCTGGGATATTTCACCAGAGACATCCTGCCAAACTGTCATTGAACTATTCACAAGTACTATCCAGCTCAGGGTATTATCACCTATCTATATGTAATTCTTTTTTCATGTGAGAATAGCATGAGATATTTTATCAAATATGATAAAATTTACCAAGATCTAGGGAAACATTGTGTGTAGCATTCCTCTAATCATTGGTTTAGTAACCCTATCAAAAAACCAAAATAAGATGAGTCCTGCGTGAACTGTCCCTGACAAATTCATACTGGCTCTTTGTGATCAGTATCTTCTTTGCTAGGTATTCTCCGACCATTTCTATAATGATCCAGGATTTTCTCTGGAACTCTGTATAGTGGATAGGGCACTAGATTGGAATCAGAAAGACCTGGATTCTACTTCAGACATTTATTAACTGTGTGACCCATGGCAAGTGACAAACTCTCTGGGCCTCAGTTTCCTCATCTGTAAAATGAAGGGGTTGGATTTGGGAATCTCAAAAGTCTTTCCAGCTCTAAATTATCCTATGATCTTACTACCTGTAGCTCAAAAACTGATTTTTGGGGGCAAAGCTTTCCATAGGGAAATGTAAAATGTTGTGATGGAAAGAACATCAGAAAGAGACTAGCAGATTTGGGCTCTTCCACGCTAGATTCTGGCCAAGTCATGCCGTCTCTTCTGTGCACTTCTGTGCCTTGCCCTGCCTTGCCTTCTTTCCCCTTCCTTTCCCTTTCTTCTCTAATGTCCTAATAGTCAGAGTCCAATGCAGCTCTCATGTTCTATACTTTTGACTTGTAGCATTTTCTTCTCTTCCTCCCACTTTTAAGGACCTGTAACACTCTGCTTCTATGGACCATAGTCCAACCATTTCTTTCCTAACCAGCTCACACCAACCCTGGACTGATGCTAACTCAGCAGAGAAAGGCATAGATAAAAAGAAAATAATATAGAGTAATTTGGGTATTAAAGTTCTTTTCCTTTTTTCCCTGACTCTGAATTTTTTTTCTTCCTTCAAAATTTGTTGCCTCTTTTTATGAAACTGCTTAGGAGAGCAGAGACAGGGACCATGCAGGAAGCAGAGAATATCAATTGGACATGGGTTGAAAGCATCCTTGCTGGATATTGGACCTTATATGGAGGCATCTCCCAGGAAGCCTGTTCTGCATATCAATGTGCTCTCCAGATGTTGTCCCCAAAACTTGTCTAATCCATCTTCCTGTTCTTGGCTGAGGCATTAACTTTACTAAGAAAATGACTCTTCAGTCAGTCTGGCTTGTGCCTCAGTTATGTAAAAATGAGACATCTTCTCCAAGAACTAAAAAGAAAGCAAGGATAGAAGCAGTGATGATAGAGGAACTTTGCCCACCAGATAACTGAATTAGTGTGTACTTTGCAGTGAGAGCATGGAGTTAAAATGGAACTCAATGCAAAAGGTTTCTAACTTGTGGAATTCACACCTGTAGGAAGGCAGGGTATGCTATTGATTTGCTATAGATAGAAATCAATGGCTTCCATACCTGACTGGGATGGTGGCAACTTACTCTCCAGTTCCCAGCTTCTGGTTTGAGATAAGAATTCTGGGCTACAGTTTCTTCAGCTGAATGACATTCAGAAACAAAAATTCCTGCTTGACCAAGCACATTCCTTTTTTATCACACATAAGGCATGCTTGGAACCTATGAAGAAAACTCTAATTTTTCATCTGAAGCAGTACAAAAAAATGCTATACTATATGATGTTGGGTCAGTCCTTTTTTCCTTTCTAGGCCTCAGTTTCCATCCCTGTAAAATGAGGAGGTTGGACTGCCTAAGGTCCAATTCTTGTAATTCAAGTGTCAATGATAATGTAGAAGAATGAAGGAGACAAATTGAAACTGAAGGTTAAACATGCCTGTAGGCAGTGATATGATGGACTACTGGTATGGAAGGAAACATCTATTTTCAGACATGGACTGTCTATCCAACACTTAACACAATGCCTAGCACATAGTAGGCACTCAGTACGTTTGTTGATTGATATGTTGATTTTGTCTGACTACACCTATTTTTGTGAAACAGCCTAGCTTAGCAAACAGTCCACTGCACTTTGAGTCAGGAAGTCTGCATTCAAGTTCCACTTTGCATACTTGCCCAATGACCCTGGTCATCATTTAACCCCTCTGGGCCTCAGTTTCCTCATCTACAAAATGAGGGAGTTGGATTCAGTAGCCTTTAAGGTCCCTCCCAGCTCACTCTATGATTTTATGCATACTGGTTATAAGGGAGAGTTTTATTTGGTAGTGGATATCAATAGAGAATCTTTGGGAGGTGAAAGTGATGTCTTAAAAAGCCTTAATTAAACATTAAAAAAAAAAACCCGAATGGGCAGATAATCCAAAACATATAATAAAAATAAGTTCTACTCTCCTTCTTAAAAAAGAAAAAAAATTATCTATATGATTTACATTGTACAATTTTGTTTCTCGTTTAATTAAAAAAAATTCCTCCTAATTATGTTTTATTTAGCCTGAACTCAAAATTAGCTTGTATTCCCTGAGCACATACAAACTGTCAGCAGGTGTTGGTGGCAAGGGATTAACAATTTAGTCATCATCATCAGCCAGAAGCAGCTGTGTTAAGAACTGCTGGACACATTGAATTAAATAGAACTATATGAGGAATGTACAATATATGGAATATTGTTCAAAGCTGGGCACCTCCCTAAGGAAGAAGGATATAGCAAAGGTGACCAGGAAGGTGAAGGGACTCAAGACATTGTTATATGAGAACCAATTAAAGACTGGATTTGTTTAGCCTAATGAAGACGGGGTAGCTAGGTAGGTAGGGGCAGGTGGGTCACTTCTCAAGATATCTTCAGGGATGGCATGTAGAGGAAAGAAATAGACTTATTTTGCTCAGTCCAAGGGAGCAGCACTAGGTAGACAAAAGTTACTAGGGGCAGATTTTTGGTTGAATAGAAGAAAAACTTTTCTAACCATTAGAGATGTCTAAAAATGGAATGGGTTGCTTCAGGGGAATTCATTACTTTCCATTGCTAGAGGTCCTTAGCAGAGACAGGGTGATCTGTCTGAAATGTTTTAGAGGCAATGATTGCTTCAAGTAGGGGCTGGATAAGATGAACTCTGAGGTTCTTTTCAATTCAATTATGATTCTAGAACTTCCTTAGAGTTTTGGAGTTATTTCCTCCACCATCCTTCCTGACATTCCCCAAGTGACCTTTTCCCTATACCTCATTACAGTGTAGAAGGAATACAAGTCCTCAAGGGCTATGCCGGTGAAACTCAAACTCTGGGAAGTCCTAGAAAATTGGGGAAGCTATGTACAAATGTGGACCCAGCAATAACTCTTGACTTAGGGCCAGCCTAGAAACAATTATGGAGAATTGACCAGAAGATTGGCCATCAGATGATGGACTTAAATTCATTCATTTGTTTACTTATTTATTGCAATAGAAGCTCATGAAATGGGTCCACTAGGGGTGGCTAGGTGGCGCAGTGAATACAGCACCGGCCCTGGAGCCAGGAGGACCTGAGTTCAAATCCAGCCTCAGACATTTAACACTTACTAGCCATGTGACCTCGGGCAAATCACTTAACTCCAATTGCCCTCCAAAAAGCAAAAAAAAAAAGAAAAGAAATGGTCCACTAAGTCATGGAGGGGGTATAGTCTATACCTGTGGAGAGAGAACCCACACTAGGATCAATAATTACAAATCTATTAGAACTGGAACAGATTCAAGATGTCATTTAGCCCAACCTTTTTCTCCCCTTCCCCAATCCTGCCACTGACTCCCATTTTATAGATGAGAAAACTGAGCCCAGAGAATAAATGAAAGACTAAGACTGAAAAAAATTAATTTAAGTATTGAAGAAGCTTTGTCCTATCCCTGGCTACTGTTTGCAAATAGATATGGATAAGAACTAGTCCCAAACAAGCTGCCAAGTGGGTAACATGTATGAAGAAAAATGAAAATTCATTACACTTGGTACTTGGGTCAGGACACAGATTTAATTCAATAGGTGTTTATTAAATGCCCACTATATGTAAGATTTTGTGCTAGATGCTAAGGATAAAAAGACAAAATAATATTCATTTATTTAACAGGCATTTATTAAATGCCTACTGTGTACAAGACATTGTTTCAGGGGACAAAATGATATTCATTTAATAAACATCAGTGTCTATTATATGTGAAGTGCTGTGCTAGGCCCTCAGAGATAGAAAGACAAAAACCAAAAAAATCAAACCCTCCCCCAGACAGTTCTTGCCTTTAAGGAACTTACATCCTACTGACAGTCAGGGGGTATAGTTGTCTACAGATAAATATAAATCAAGGTTGAGAATGATGTTGTAAAAGGAGAACTCTAGATAAGAATGTTTTAGAAAAATCTGAGAAGGGAGAGATGGCTTTTAGCTAGAGGGATTGATTGAAGTAGACCATTTTAGCTGAGTTTTGTTGAAGAGAAGGATTGTGCAACGTAGAAACGAAAAGGGAATGCATCTGAGGGACAGGGAATGACCCGTGTAAGTGCATGGAAGGAAGAGATAGCTTATTTGGTCCAGGTAACTGCTGTAATATCCTAACCCATAATACATCAGGGCTCAGCTCAGCACTTAGTTGCTTTCACCCTCGGGATGGTTTTGCAACAGTCCAACAAGTAAGTATTGTAGACATAGTCTGGGTCTTGCATTCAGATGGTTATAGGAGCAAAATTAAATATGTAAAAGAAATTGGAGTCAAAGAAGAGATTAAAAAAGAGAGAGAAACTAGGAAAGCAAAAGGGCCCTGACATAGCCTATTAAAATATTAAAGTTGATTTTAAATGAGGTTTCCCCTCCCCCACAAAGTCTCTTGCTTAGTAGAATTGAAAACAGTGTTTGCTTTTAGATATTGCAACTGCCAGACGGGCCTAGCTCTGCTGTCTTTGAAAGTAATATTCACTGAAATATGGACTGAAATAGAGAACTGGGCTTTGAGGGCAGAAGAAGGGAAGCTGGGGGATTTTGGGGGCTGCTGGTTTTCCCCAGCTGTGCTTCGACGTCAGCGAAATGGATATGGCTTTGAGCTTGAAAGGTCAGGGGGAGGTTGGTATCAAGAACACAGCTTGGTGAGCATGGCACTTTGGCGTATACTGATGGGTGCTTTGGAAAGACCAGGGGTCCGAATTGGAACCAGCAAGGTCAGTAACAGCTACTTAATACTATTATTTAGACCCATAGGTTCAGACCTTGCTTCTTTAAAAATGTAGAAACCAAAATCCAGCAAGGATGTCTAATTAGCTCACTCTTCTAATATCCTCTATCTTTTGGGCCACTGGGGTGTTCCCCTCCCCTCCTTCATTATGTACATTTTAGGATTTGATGCAGTCATTTTTTAAATTCCATTCACTCCTTAGGGCATTCATTCAATAAAAATTTATTAAGTGCCTGGTTTCAAATCAAAGGCAAGCTTTGTCCTATGCCTGGCTGCTGGTTGCAAATAGGTCTGGATAAGAATTAGTCCCAATCAGGTTACCAAGTGGGTGACAAATGAGAATTCACCACATTTGGCAAACCTCGCAGCCTCAGTTTCCCCATTTGTAAAATGAGAATATTGGACCAGATCGCCTCTAAGGTCCCTTTCAGCTTTAAACCTATGATCCCATGGCCTTTTACATACAATGCATTGTCCTGGGCACTGGAAATGTTACCAAGTTTAATAAACCATTTTCCTCAGTCCAGTCCTGCATCTGGGAGGGGTGGGGATGGGGTGCTTCCCTCTATCCATTTTTCTAAAGAACTTGGAAATCAGCTGAATCATTCTACTCATGCCTCCAGCTACCTAACACTTGCAGGGAAGGAAGGCTGTGATCCATAGTCCAGAAGGGAAATGGGAGAAAGGCAAGCAGGGCTGGGGTACCTGCTGAAGCTGATCATGGCCAGAGTGGGATGAGGGTGTGTTTGTTGCCTTCTCTCCTAGATCCTCATTTCTCTTGTTGCTAAAGAGTCAGACAAAGAAAGCTGAAGGCATAACGGAGGGCTGAGCTCTGCTGCTGCTAGGGAATGTGCATCTCTTGTTTTCTAGCTGGAGTGAAGTGGGCAGGCTCTGGGCCTGATTGGGCAGCTAACAAGTGCTTGTGTGTTGTTGGTACACAGCAAATATTATGATTAAGGTTGTGATTGTTAACCACGAGCAACCACGCTACCATTTTCTCTTTTGGGGGAGTAAATGAACAATGCACATCGTTTCCAACAGCGTCAGGCAGCATTCCACATGCATTTTTTAAAAGAGCCCTGGATAAAAGGAAATAAAACATTGAACAAAAGGCAGCAGCTTTCTCTTATGTATGGCACAACCTTATTTAGGAATTTTCCCCCTTACTTAGTACCCGTTCCAGTCCAATCGGCCTACTGTGACTTGGTGTTGCTTTTGCTCGCTTTGGTTCCCCCCATCTCCCCCACCACATCTGGTATATACTCCTTCCTCACCTTTTCCTCCCTGGGTCCCTAGCTTCCTTCAAAACATCAGTTGGGTACCATGTCCCATGGGAGGCCTTTCTTTATCCCTTCAGTTATTAGCACTGTCTTTCCCTTTTTATTCTTTTAAATAATATTTTTATTTAATTTAATATTGTTTAATATTTATTTATATTAAATAAATAATAATATCTTATTTTTCCTCGATTATGCATAAAGATAATTTACATAATTATACATAAAGATAATTCTAACATTCATTTTTAAAAATCCTTTCCTTTTTATTTAAAAAAATCTACTGCTGTCTTTTGTTTCAGATCTAAAATCGTTTCAAGATACAGTCCTCTCTTCCCTCTTGAAATAACCTTGTATTTACTTGTCTGTATATAAATTGTACCCTACCAATGAAATGTAAGCTCAGTGAGGTCACAAACTCTTTTTTATTTTGTCTTTGTATCCCCAGAACCTGGGACAGTATCCAGAACACAGTAGACACTTGCTAAATGTTTATTGACTTGAGTTGGAATGGATCAAGCCCCTTCAGTGTGTGCTGGAGCTGACTTGATTTGTATCATGAGCCTGATAGTTAAATGTTCAGCGTGAGCCTTTACAACTCAGAAATTGCAAATGCTACAAATTGATTGGTTTGTTAATTGTCTAGACTGAAGAAAGTCACAGAGAAAATGCAGATTAAACTTTAAAGTGTATTTAGGGTGCATATATATATATATATATATATATATATATATTCCCCTCCCCTCCCCGGAGAGTCGGTTATTAAATATTCATTTACACAATGTTGACAAGGCACAGATTAATCAATTGATCAATTAATCAACAAGGATTTGTTAAATATTTGCTATGTGCCAGGCACTGTGCTAGGCACAGGGGATACAAAGAAAGCAAAAACACAAAAAACATTCCCTTTTAGCATTAGGCTATCCTAGACATTAGTTACAAATACCTTAGGTGCTCTCCTTTCTTGGTCTATTGTTAACTTCCTTGAGTTAAATCCATATGATAAGGGTCTTTGGGCTACTTTAGAGTGTTTTAATAAATCATTAACATAAAAAATTATTAAATTTCTGTTTACCTCAGATTGTACTATATGCTAACGTATAAGATGAAACCAATCCAGTATCATGTTAGACAAATTTAGGAATGGATAGTGATTTTTTATAGGATGTTGGCTGGCTAGGTTGTTGTTGTTCAGTTGAATCCAACTCTTCATGACCCTGTTTGTGGGTATGTTGGCAGAGTGGTTTGCCATTTTCTTCTCCAATAGATGAGCAACTGAGGCAAATAGGGTTAAGGGACTTGCCCAAGGTCACACAGCCAGTAAGTGTCTGAGGCTAGATTTGAACCCAGGTCTTTTTGACTACAGGCCCAGCGCTCTATCCACTGTGCCACCTAGTTGCCCCGCTGGCTAGATTAGAAGTTTGATTCCTAGGCTCCATTGTGTTGCTGCAGGTAGCAACATTCTGCTCCATCCTCCAAAACTGATCAATTCACTTAAATGGGTGGCTACTGATTTCAAGTAGAATCAGTTGAGAAAATGTGGAATAACTTAGTGCAGTCCATTCCTGTTATTGGATTCATGACTTTAAAGCCGTGCTTTACACATGGTAAGTTTGTCATGCCATTTACATGCTTTCAACAATTATCTACTGGATATTTACCACATGCAACATATTGGGGCACAAGATGCCAAAATAAAGAAGGCACAATTACAACCTTCAAAGTTTAATAGAGGTACAAAGATGGCCCCCAGATAAATAAACAAATTTGGGACATAAAAAGTATGAATAAGCACTTGGTTTTGAAGATGTCAGATTAAGAAGGAAGCTTTGGTTGTGGTCATCAACCCACCTCAAAAGCCTATTTAATTTTTGGGGAAAGTTCAATTGGGGAAACTTGCCTCTGTCCTCACAAAGGATCCAATGAGTCACTAACACAGAAGGGAGAGAAGTGCAAAATTAGCTGTTGTCTAATTCTGAGACTAGTAATTTTGTCACAACATAAAGTAATTTCAAGAGGGGGAAGGTGAATCTATCCAGAAATGACTTTTAATGTAAAAAAACCCCTACACTAATAAAATCTATTTTTAAACAAGAGAGAAAATGTTAACGACCAGGGAGATCAGCAAAGACCTCACAAGCTCTCCTTTGAAGGAAGCTAAGGGTTCTATGACGCAGTAGTGAAGAGAGATTGAATTCCAGATATGGGGGACCCATTTGTGTAAAAGACGCTAGCTAACTTCTGTACCTCTTTCCCTTTGTTCTCTCTCTCTCTCTCTCTCTCTCTCTCTCTCTCTCTCTCTCTCTCTCTCTCTCTCTCTCTCTC
>NW_027187344.1:4291191-4310271 GCF_028583685.1 Petaurus breviceps papuanus | reverse complement strand
CTCTCTCTCTCTCTCTCTCTCTCTCTCTCTCTCTCTCTCTCTCTCTCCCCCTCTCTCTCCCTTCTATAGTTATGAGTTATAGAACCTAGAATAAAAACAGAGACAAGTCAGAGCTCGAGAATGGGAAGGGACCTTAGAAACCAGCTAGTCCAATGACCTTATGTTACAGTTGAAGAAAATGAGGTACATTGAATTTAAATAATGTATTTATCCAAGGTTACATAAGTAGTAAATATCAGTGGTGATATCTGAATCCAGGTCCCATAGGCTCTAGAATCTACATTCTTTCCACTGTACCTCTGAGTATCTCCCACCTGTTCTTGTGACTAAAATTAAATAGGTCTTGGGGCCCTTGGAAATGCCTAAGCTTCCCCAATCTTCATGATCACACAGATGACACAATTGTTCTGTTTTCTTAGAAATAGACTTAAAGGCAAAACCAATTCCCCAGCACCACTTGCTCAAAGCCAGTTTCCTCCCTTAGGGGGCTTGTCAAGTCAATCCGTGACTGTGCACTAGTCCGTGAAATTAACATTTTTTTTATTTCTTTAAAGACAAACTCCACGAATCTAGACTAACTTGGCCTTCTGTAATTGCTGATGTTTGATGTCATCTCAGGAGAGGTGGCAGGGAAAGAGATTTATAGCTGGCATAGATCTCTGTGCCAAAGATCAAGTCTTAGATGACTGTGACTCAGTTTTCTCAAAGAGTTTCCTAACCATTTTTTAATCCCTTTGACAATCTAGTGAAACCCAATATCTTTAAGTGCATAAAACAAAATATAAAGGAAATCAATTATACTGAAAAAAAGTGATCAAAATATTTTTTAAAAAATAAAATAAGTTCATGGATCCCAGGTTAAGAACCCTTGTGAAACAAAGAATGAGGTGAGATCCAGTGAAAAACTGGTCCATAAGCAGTTGCTCAGTCATGTCTGACTCCTTGTGACCCCATTTGGGGTTTTCTTGGCAGAGATTCTGGAGTGGTTTGCTATTTCCTTATCCAGCTCATTTTATAGAGGAGGAAACTGAGGCAAACAGGGTTAAGTGACTTTTCCAGGGATACCCAGTTAGGAAGTGTGTAAGGCCAGATTTAAACTCAGGAAAATGAGTCTTACTGACTCCAGGCCCCAGCACTCTGTGCATTATGCTGCTACCTAGCCTGCTCCCCCATAAGTGCTTATTGGGTTCAATTATCCTCCTGCAAAGTCCACATTTTTCCTTTTTCTTTAACCTTGCTCCCACTATTCCCTAGTCTAGACTGCTGTCCCTGCCTAGTTTTAGTGCCTTGACCAAGCCAACCCTATCCTTGAACCCTTACTCCCCTATTTATCACCTGCACTCACATAACACTTTGGTTTTATTGCTCCTTAATGCGCTTCTCATTGGATGATATGTATCAGTTATTCCTGGTTATGCCTCATCTCTTTCTCAGGCTGTGAATTCCATTTTACAGGGACTGTGTCTTATCTAAATTTTACATCTTCCTTACGGCATTGCATGGTGTGCTCTGTACGCAGTAGGTGCTTAATAAATGGTAATTCCATTTTTGGTATTTGTGATCTTGGTCCCCTGTCAGGTAGTTAGGGGGAGAGAGAGTAAATATGAAACAATTAAAGTATCATGAAACTAGTTGGAAAGAGAGGACTTTGCATGTGATTCCTGGCCTTGAGATGTTTACAAGGGAAGTGAGGAGACAAAACTAACCCATTCAACAAAGACTCAAAATGCAAATCAGTGTATGTTTAGGAATATGTGATCACATGAGTTCAAGTAAACCCCAAACTCAGCAATATTTTCATTTGATAGGCATGTATTAATTAATAGTTAGCATGTAGGGAGCACTTTAAGGTTTACAAGGTTCTCTCTGTATCAATTGGATCATCCCATCTCTGGGAGGGAGGTATTATTACTTATTCCCATTTTGCAGATGAGGAAACTGAGGCTGAGGGAGGTTAAGTGATTTACTCAGAGGTTAAATGACTTACTGCTAAGCATTTGTGACAGGTTTTGAACTCAGGTCTGCCTGACTAAAAGTCCATCCCTCTAGCACTATTTCCCCACTAGTTGCCTCAATAAACACTTGCTTTGTTTGGAGCGCTATTTTCAATGCTGGGGATACAAAGACAAAAGAGGGGTGGGGCAGCTAGGTGGCACAGTGAATAGAGCACAAGCCCTGGAGTCAGGAGGACCTGAGTTCAAATGCGGCCTCAGACACTTAACACACACACACAAAAAAAACTAGCCATGTGACCTTAGGCAAGTCACTTAACCCTAATTGCCCTACCTTCCCCCCTCCAAAAAGAAAAAAAAAAGGACAAAAGGGAAACTATTTCTGTCCTCAAGGGATTTACATTTTATTGGGAGAAACAACACATAAACTGGGGAAATGACACAAAATCTATACTGTGCAAATAGAGTAGTTGTGGGGGGTGGGTAGGGAAGTACTAATAACAGGAGAGATAAGGAAAAGGGTCTCTTTTTTAAAAAAATTATTTGTTTAATTCTAAATTGAGCAAACACCAAAACCCCAACATTTCCCTATAAAAAGTAGAATAGTAAAAGCAGATGATATGAGTCTCTATTACATAGAGCTTATTTTTTCAAAAAAATTATGTAATAAATTTATCATATTACTTTTCAAAGCAGTCTTGCTTGTTTGCATTTCCATCTGAACTTCCCCTGTTCACTTCTAGGCATTAAAAAAATGCTTCAATGACCCTCTTTTTCTTTTCTTTTTGACAACACTATCACTTGCTTCCTTCTCCATCCTTCCAAATAAACAAAAAACCCACAATCTTTCTATCAAATAAACACAGCCAAACAGAACAAATTTCCACATTGGACCATGTTCAAAAGTATGTTTCATTCTACACTGAAAGACCATCCTGACCATCTTGGTCCTTATCAGTCTGCTGGGTCATGGCAGTTCACTACCTCGAGCAAAGAAAGACCTCTTGAAAGCTGACTCTCTCTCACCAGGAGAGAATATAGAGAGAAAATCCTATATTCAAGGTATTCAACATGTCCCCTAACAATTTTAGTGAGGATGAGGAAGAATTCTAGGTGGGAGGTGATGGGAGGGAGGCGGTTGGTTCTTGGACTTCAGAGGGGAAAGAGATCAGGCAGGTCTGGAGTACTCAAGGAAGACTTCATGAAGGAGGAAGGACTTTATAGGTAGATTTGGGGCAGGCAGAGGGAACAAGTGACATTTCAGGGGTGAGCTGTGTGTTGGTATGGTTCAGTGAGACAGTGCGATTAGAAAGGAAGCTGAATTATGGGAAACACAAATGTCTGACTTCAGCTACTCAGGTAGGTTCATGCATTTAGAACTAGGAAAGATGTTAGAGGTCAGCTATAGCACTTGACATCTTTTATTTGATGCTTATGACATGCCTGTAAGTTGGTCCCACTATTATCCCCATTTTAAAGATGAGAGAACAGAGGAAAGATCATAAGTGACTTGCCTAGTGTCTGAGGCAAGATTTAAATCCAAGCCTTCCCTTTCTGAGTCCCATGCTTTTGTTTCCCATACCACACTGCCTCCCATCTAATTTAATCCCTAGTTTTCCAAGTGAGAAAAATGAGGCCCAGAGAAGTGGCTTTCCCAGGATCCCAAGTAGTAAGTAGAAGAGTTAGGATTTGAAACCCAGGTCTGATTCCTGATTCAGTATATTTTCCCTATACTATAATTGTCTCAACAAGGTGTGAATTTGTGCTCCTAAGATCAGACCTCTGAAAATTCTGCCTCAGGGACTCAGGAATGAATAGTCAAACCCCTAAGGAGACTGGCTAATAGAGAAGGGGGGGGGAGGGGGGGGGACCAGGTTTTGAGGCCCTTGAGAGACCAAGGTTTAGAAGTGATGGAGCCTGGAACTGGAACATGCAGTGGGGAACACCTGTTAATTAAGATACTTTAAAGTTTGGTGTGTCCACATCTGGAGCATAATGGAGCCTTAAAGGAAACAGGAAAGAATAGCCAGAAATACTATCGGCCAACTGTGGACCACAGAGCACAACCCTACCAGAGCCTTCACTAGGTCCTTAGCTTGAAGACCAAAGGAAGAAGAGAGGGTTGGAGACAGAGAACACATATATGTGGAGACAAAGAGAGAGACAGAGAGAGATGGAGAGAGATTATCCAAAATTAGGGTGTCAGGGGTAAAGTTACAGATAACTCATAGCTTATAGACTTCTAAAGAAGCCCAGTTTGAGGCTAAGTAAGCAGTTTTCTGGTCTAGCCATTCAAGGATATTTAAGAGAGAATGAAATCAATTCAGTCTGCTTTAATTCCCTCTGATGATGTCCATGCACCATTACAGTCAATTAAAGAGGGGTAGAGAATGAAAAGCCTTTAGCCTGGGGCAGGGTAATGGGGAGGGGGGGGTCACCATGACAATTAAATTTCCCAGCAGGCAAATGTGATTACAAGACCCATCTCCCCCTGTCCCCCTCATAGAACGAAGGCATAAATGACCACTGAGAGTCAGAGTTTGTGCACCAGAGTCATGCAAGCCCCTGGCAGCCGCCACAGAAGAGCTTGGTGTCCCAGCCTCAAACTCCGAGAGGCGGCATCCATGTACTGCACCATGGTGGCCTTCTTCTTCATCATCCTGGTGGCAGCTTTGCAAGGCATGGCTCGTAAAGAAAATAATTTCCCTTACAAGGTCCCCCTGGACCCCAAGGGCATCTTGGAGCTGTCCTGGAATATCAGCTATACAGAGGAGGTGATTTATTTCCAACTTCTAATCAAGGAGCTAAAATACGGTGTGATTTTTGGGATGTCTGACCGGGGTGAGTTTGACAATGCTGATCTAGTTGTGCTCTGGAGTGACGGGGAAAATGCCTATTTTGGGGTAAGTCTTGTCTTTCTTCCTTTCAGGTGTCCAGTGATCCATTCCTTCCTCTTTTTAGTCTCCCTTTCCTTGTAACATAATTGTATTACAAGCAATAGAATGATTTGCTCACAACCCTTCTTTTAGCTTCTCAAGTCAGTCTGGTGAAAAAGTTTATCTCCTTGCTTTGATGGTAGCTATTTTTACAGACTTTGGCTCTTCAGCAGAATGGCGGTGGAGAAACAAATAACAAGCACACACACCTAACAACACATCCCTGCAAATTCATGGGCAACACATACACATTTAATCTAATACATGCACCCAAATCGGTGACATAAGAATTATGATTCCCATTTTACAGATGAGGAAACTAAGTCTCCAGGGGTCAAAGTGATTCATCCAGTGGTGGTCCAACAGTGCCCCAGGAGGATCAGCTGAAGGAGATGTTTAGCTTGGAAAATAGGAAATTCAGGGTGGAGGAGGGACAGCCATGAAAGCTGTCTTTAAGTATGTCAAGGGCTGCTGTGTAGAAAGGATTAGACTCGACTGGTTGGCTCCAGAGGGCAGAAATAGGTGGAAGCTGCAGAGGCAGAATTCATCTTGATAGAAAGAAAAGCTTTCTAAGCATTAGAACTGTCCAAAAGTAAAATGGGCTGTCTCAGAAGGGAATGGGCTCCCCTTCGTTCTAGGTCTTCAAGTATGGACTGAATGACCCTTTGTCTGGTAAGTTAATGGAATTCCTTTGTCAGGGGTGATTGGATGAGACAACCCCTAAGTTTCCTTTTGTTGATGAAATTCTTTCAATAGACACAACATAAAGCCCCCCAAATTTAACAAATACATACATACATACAGACACATACAATGAGCAATACGTGCTAAACCCAACACAGATCAATGATCTGTAATACCCCATATGAGCACATGTGCACCCAATACACAGCAGACCCCAATTCCAACACACACACACGCGCGCACACACACACACGCACACACACGCACACACACACACTGAAAAGCACATTTCAAACAGCACAGAGTGTATATTGTGGCCTCTGTTTTGAGAGATACTATGTATGCATTGAGATATATATCTCAAAGACAAATGAGGCCTAAAGCTCATCCATAGTCTAGCCACTTAGATGTCAACAAGGGGGATGGACAGTCCTAGATCAGGGATATTTGAAAGTTGCCCCAACTTAAGCTAAAGAGCAGAGACCAGTGCAGAAATCCCTTTGCAGGTGAGCCATCCCTTAAGTCTGACCAAAGTCCCAGGAAGCTTCCACAGGTCACCCACTCTATTTAACTGGTCCTTGCAGCTTCATTTAAGTGTTTCTTGCCCCCTACCAGGCAAGTGAATAAGAAAAAGCAGTGAATTTCAGTGGTTTTGAAGTCCTCTCTTCCCATGAAAACATATCAGGGGAGTTTTAAAACAAACCAAAGACAACTTTACTTAGGAGAGTAAGCTTTGACATTTGTCGCTTTTCTTTCTTTCCTTTTTTTTTTTTTGCTTTTTGGAGGGGAGAATGCAGGGCAATTGGGGTAAGTGACTTGCCCAAGGTCACACGGCTAATAGGGTTTTTTAAAGTGTCTGAGGCCAAATTTGAACTCAGGTCCTCCTGACTCCAGGGCCAGTGCCCTATTCACTGCACCACCTAGCCGCCCCAATTGGTCACTTTTCTAATGGCAGCTTGGAAGGGTGGGTGTGAAACCTTGGGTCTGAGTAGGACAGGGCAGGGCAGGGTGGGGCAGCTGTGGAGAGCAATCTTGTGGCTGGTGCAGGTGGAGACCAATGCCCCTTGCCTCCTCCCACTCCCCAAGCAGCAGGAGCCCTGACTGTCCCTCAGCCTGATGCTCTTTCAAATGGCTCTGCAGGGATGTGACAGAAATATGACAAGATTACTGTTCCCTTCCTGGCAGTTCTTCCTCTGCTTGTCTCTTTCTGCTACTGTTAGAAGAGCCAAATCCACTTAACCTTTCTGCACACTCAGAGATTAATTTGCACAACAATTTCCTATTAAAACAAATGTCAGGCCTTTTATTTCCTCCTTTAACAATAAATTCAGCAGAGGCATTCTAGATTTTTTTTAAAAGATTTTTTTTTTGCCTTTATTTAAAAGTTAATCCTTTTGCATCTCAGCAATACATCCCTGTGAAATTTTGAAAAAAAAGAAGTTTTATTTCCCTCTTTAAAAATAAGAAAAAATATGTTTTGGACCCTGGATATGTGATTTAAAAGCAAAACTGAAAGGCTGTGCCTAGGATATTTCTAAATGGGGTTGGTTTCTTCTGAACGTGAAGGGCTCTGGTTTCTGGCATGGGGTCTTTATGCTATACTTTTTCTGCACTCTGGAGCAGATGATAGCAATTGCCAACACACTGATGGGGGCCTTGGCTCAATATTCATCCTTGGACTAGGGATGTATGGAAAGTGAGCCTTGGCATTACTCTAAATGAATATTAGAAATCACTGGAAAAGTGAAATCGCTACTGAGCACAGTATTTAGGCATGTCCTAAGAGCAGAAACAGCATTTTAGCTTCAGAAGTGAACAAAACAGGAAGCTTTCTGAGGAAAGCTCCTTGATATAGGCCCTGATATTCTGTTCCTATAAACAGAGCCAGATATCAATAGCAACAGCAATCCCTCCGGTCTGCCTGACACTTTATATATACTATCTCCTTCCCACCTTTTCTTATCACCCTTTACACATCTTAGCTCCCGGCTGCACTGTGCTACCTTCTATTTCTTATTCTCCTCCTGCCCTCTCTCATCTCTTGGCTCACTTCATCCTCTAGTGCTGAAGTCCCACCTCCAGCGCTGTAAGCCTGAAGTGCCTACCTTCCTTCAAGGTTTAATTCTAAATGACTGTGCTGGTATCTCCTCTATGGAGACTTCCTTCTGGGCTCCCCCTGTCCTTGCCTCCCTTCCTTAGGGGATAATGGGTTTCCTTCCATTCTTAAATTTCTCATAGTCCTTTGCCTGGATCTTTCTCACTCCCTAACCATGCCCATTTCACCCCACCCATAATAGATTGTGAGATTCTTAGAAGCTTAGTGTCAGACCTAGCTTTGTATCTCCTGCATGGGGGCAGCTAGGTGGCACAGTGGATAGTGTGCTGAGCCTGGAGTCAGGGAGACTTGAGTTCAAATTCAGCCTCCGATACTTACTAGCTGTGTGACCCTGAGCAAGTCACTTAACCCTGTCTGCCACAGTTTTCCCATTTGTAAAATGAACTGGAGAAGGAAATGGCAAGCCACTTCAGTATCTTTGCCAGGAAAACCCCAAATAAGGTCATGAAGAGTCAGACACGACTCAACAACAATAACAATTTCCTGCATGCTGTCTTGCACATAGTAGGATCATTAATCTGAAGCTGGAAGGATCCTTAGAGGACACCAAGTCAGAGGCCTCATACTGTGGATTCCTTTTGTATCTGAGCTCAGCTAGATGGCCCAACATCTCCAATCCTGTCATATACAATTTAACCTTCTTGTTTCACAGACAAGGAAAATGAAGTCTAGAGAGATTAGGGGTTTTGCTAAAGGTTGCCCAGGTGGTAAGTGATAGGCTTTGCACCCAGGCCCACTGATTTCAGAGTCATCACACCATATTTGATGGTCAGTTTAATTGCATTGAGATGAAATGAAGGCTGACAAAGAAAATCTCTTTAATATGGGGTGCCGGCATCATGACAGTACTTACGGGAAACATTTTCATACAAGGAGAGTTTTCAGGGCCCCCTCCAACAATAATATGAATCGGTACTTATGATTTCATTGTTATGGAGAATTCCCAAAGGAGGAAATGTCTTCTATGAATGCAGGTCAACTCAGTCTCTGCATTTTATAATCATAAAAGATCTGCCTAGATCAGAAGTGGTAAATATGCTGCCCTCCCTAGAGCAGCTTGAACCAGAGTAAGATGCATCTGGGAAATGTTGAACAAAGTAAATAGAAATTTAATGAAACATAGATAATAATAATAGGTGGTTTTCTTCTTTTTTTAATTAAAAAATTTATTTTAGACTCAAAAATCAGAACACAAATATAAAATAGAGAAAAGAAACAAAAATGTATCATAAACTTAAATACTGGAACTTAAATACAAAGTAAGAAAGGGGAAAAAGCATGTCAAGTGCATAGCAGAACATGAGGGGATTCAAAATATGTAAAAATAACTTTTCATTTCAAGAAAGCCTGTATGATCGATAATACACGTTGTACTGAGAACTGTCCATCTTTGCTTTCTTGTAAGTTTTCTTTTATTCTCTGCTGTGCACATTTTTACTTTGTTCTTTTTTCCCCCTCCCCCAATATGTGATTTTCTAAATCAATATGCAGCTCACAGGGGTCCTTATGTGCTGTTTAGTCGCTTTCATTTGAATTTAACACACTGGCCTAGAGCACTAAGAGATCACATGACTTGTCCAGGGTCACACAGCCAGTATGTGTCACAGGCAGAACAGTTCTTCATCTACTATGCCAAGCTCTCTTTTGATAATGATAGTAACAATAATAACATCATCAATAATCATAACAACATAAATAGAAACATATAGTAATAATACACATACGTATGTTATGTGCACATATCATAATAATAGTAATAACATACCACATAATATACATTTGTTGTTAAGTCGTTTTTGGTCATGTTTGATTCTTTGTGACCCCCATTTGGGGTATTCTTGGCAAAGATACCAGAGCGGTTTGCCCTTTCCTTCTCCAGCTCATTTCACAGATGAGAAAACTGAGGCAGAGTTAAGTGACTTGCCCACAGTCACACAGCTAGGAAGTGTCTGGGGATGGATTTGAACTCACAAAGACGAATCTTTTTGGCACCAGATCATCAAGCTGCCCAACAATGTGAATATCACATGGTATAGTAGATAGAGAACTGGCTTTGGAGGCAGGAAGACCCAGGTTTAAGTTGTGCCCTGACACATACCGTGTTTCCCCGATAATAAGACACTGTCTTATTAAGTTTTTTGGACAGAAAAACACCAGAGGGCTTATTTTCAGGGGAGGGCTTATTTTAATGAACATTGACAGCAATTTTAATAAACAGGTAAATGTAAACAAAAAAATGTACCTTTATTCAATAAGCAAATCACTGGGGAAGAACAGTAGGACACGCTCACTGCTGCAGCTCTGATTGGATGCAGCTCCAAGCGCAGCGTGCGTTTCACGGGGGGGGGACGGTGCATACAGAGGGTACTGTAACGTAGCGTGTAGCGCAGGGGATCTCAATAGGGCTAATTTTCGGGGGAGGGCTTATTTTAGAGGAAACTTACACAGTAAGGGGAGGGCTTATTTTCGGGATAGGTCTTATTATCGGGGAAACACGGTACTTTCTGGGTGACTCTGGACAAGTTATATGATCTCTCAGTACTCTAGGACAGTGGATTCATTATATATAAGTATATGTTATATGCCTATACATACATACATATACACATACACAATTATTTAAATTAAATGATTTAAATAAAATTATTTAAACTTTAAATAATTAAATAAAGGAAAAGAATCTTTAGAGATTTCAGCTTAAAAAATCTAGAATGCCTTTGCTGAATTTATTGTTAAAGGATCTGTTGTCCAGTCTATGATCTCCAGAGTGAAATAGTAACTGTTTCTGTTTTGGTCAAGAACCCTGAGGTCTTCCCCTCCCAGTTTGACATTTTTTTATTAAAGGGGCCATCCCTACGAGGCTTATTCACTGAATGGGCGTTGCCTCACTCAAAGTAAAAACCTGAAAAGGCCTTAGTCTAAAAGGGCCAGGGTAAGGGGCAGCCAGGTAGCTCAGCGAGTAAGAGCACTGGACCCAGTGTCGGGATGACGTGGGGATTGAATCCGGGCTCAGATACTTAGCACCATACCCAGAAATAACTGGCTGTGTAACCTTGAGCAAGTTACTTAACCCCAATTGCTTAAAAAAATAATAAAATAAAAAAATAAAATAAAAGGGCCAGGGTCTCCCAATGCATCCTGGGTCATCTCCAATTGTCCTAAATATCTGTCCACTGGACCCAGATGGCTCTGAAGGAGAAAGTAAGGTTGATGACTTTGCACAGCCCTCCCTCCCTCAAATCAAAATCAATTGCAAGTCATGTCATCATTTTCCTGATGTCATGGTCCTCTTTGAGAATGAAGGACAAATACAACCTGTTAAAGGAGGAAATAAAGGGTCTGGACACGACATTTGTTTTAACAGGAAATTTTTGAGCAAATTAATCTTATAGTATATTAATATATACACATATTTTTAGGTGTGTGTATGCATATACAAACACATACATATTTATGTATGAATATATACGTATATACATCTATACACAGCATACATATGTGTACAGATATAATATGTGCACATATATATGTTTCCCAAAGTCTTAGTGCGATTTAGGCTTTAATAAGCTTAAAACTGCATTAAGACCTTGGTACATTCTTTAACCTTTGTGAAGAAATTCACATCCATCGTCTCATTTGAGACCCATAACAATAACTCTTTGAGGTAGATATTACAATCCCCATTTCATAGATGAGAGAACTGATGCCCAGAATGGTTAAATGATTTACCTATAGCCACAAAATTTTGAGAATGAAACCGAGGTCTTCTTGGCTTCAGATCCAGCCTTCTATTCACTACCACATGCTGCCCCACTGAGAATGCTGCTGTCTGAAAAGCTCAAACCCAGATCAAGACATGAGGGTTCTAGCCCTGCTTCTGCCATAAACTCCCTCTGTGAGACCTCAGACAAAGCACTTCTCTCTGGGTCTCAATTTCTTCATCTGTAAAATGGAGGAATTGAATCTGATGACATCTAAGGCCCCGTTAGTAAGCAGACGCTTACTAGCTGTGTGACTTTGGGCAAGTCACTTAACCCTTTTTGCCTCAGTTCCCTCATCTGTAAAATGAGCTGAAGAAGAATATGGTAAACCACTCCAGTATCTCTGCCAAGAAAACCCCAAACAGGATCAGGAAGAGTCTGAGGTGACCAAATGACTGAACAACAACAACAAAAAGTCCCCTTTAAGCACTAAAATGCTCAGGCTCCATATAGGTGAGGCTGCCAGAATAATAATCACAAGAGACCTTGAAAGTTTGCATTTTTACAAATATTGCCTCATTTGACCCTTACAACAACCCTGGGAGGTAGGTGCTGTGATTATCGCCATTTTTTAGTTCAGGAAACTGAGACAGACACAGGTTAAGAGTCTTGCTCAGACTCACACAGCCAGCCAGCCTTGCTGCCTCTTCTTTTCTCTTTTTTTTTGCTTTTTGGAGGGCAATTGGGGTTAAGTGACTTGCCCAAGGTCACACAGCTAGTGTGTGTATGTGTGTGTGTGTGTGTGTGTGTGTGTGTGTGTGTGTGTGTGTGTGTGTTGTGTCTGAGGTCGGATTTGAATTCAGGTCCTCCTAACTCCAGGATCTGTGCTCTATTCACTGCGCCACCTAGCTGCCCCAAACGTATACTGTCTCTTATTTTCCACTAAGGTGGTCCCTGTTTTCTGACTGTGTTTGTTTTGGCAGGATGCATGGAGTGATGCAAATGGGCAGATCCATCTTGATTCCCAGCAGGATTACCAGCTTTTAAAAGCTCCCAAGACTCCTGAAGGCCGCTTGCTCCTTTTCAAGAGGCCCTTCAGCACGTGTGACCCTAAAGATTATCTCATTGAGGTGAGCTAAGGCCTTTCTCTGCAAGGGAAAGATGTGGCTGGGCATGAAAGTCTGAGCCTCAGTCAACACTTCTACCCCTGCCTCAGAAGGATGATTTAGCCTGGCTGCCAGTGGAGTTTTCATTAGCTCTCTTCTTGGGCAGGAGATGTAGACTGCAGGTTTGAGTAAACCTCCTGGGGAAACTTCTGCCACCTCCTCCCCCATAGGAAGATAACAGTTCAGAGTAAGTGGGGAGGGATGAGGAGTGATCTAGATAGAGTTCATCAATTTAATAGGGTTAGAGGGCATTTTCTTAGAAAAAACATCTCTTAACATTGACTTCTAACATTGGTCACTGTGGTCTGGTAGAGCAGTTCCTTAACTAGAGGTCTTTTAAACTATGCCCATGCTCTCCCAATTGCTTCCAGAGCAAGGTTCTAGAGCAGGGGTAGGGAACCTGTGGCCTTGAGGCCACATGTGGCCCTGTAGGTCCTTAAGTGTGGTCCTTTGATTAAATCTAAACTTCACAGAACAAATCCCCCTAATAAAAGGGTTTGTTCTGTAAAACTTGGACTTGGTCAAAAGGCTACACCTGAGGACCTAGAAGACTAAGACAGAAACCCAGGTGATTATAATAGCCAGTATTACCTGGTAAGTGAAGAAAGGAGTGCAGAGGGTTATTATGTGAGGTCCAGGAGAGGGCCATTATTAACCCAGGGAATGCAGTAAGACTTTGTGAAGGAGACACTGTTGGAATTGAGCTTCAAAGGAGGAGTGTTCAACAGTTATCGAGGGGGGAGGGAAAGCATTCCAGGCATGTGGGCACAGACTGCATGGAGGTAAGAAAGCTTGGGGTGGTGCTCAGGGAGTCAGAGTATGGAACAGTTTGATTGGAGAACAAAACTAGACTATAAGTTTCATGAGGTCAGGGATCTTGTCTTATTTTCACACTTAATCAAAAGCCCAGTCCAGTGTTCAGCACACAATGCAGGCTTAACAAATGTTCATTCAATGAGTGCATGTGATCACCAAAGTAGTTTGTCTTCTCTGTCTCCTTCCATTCTCCCCCTGTTCTTTAAACACCCTCAGTTACAGGGGAGGAATATTTTTTATCTGGTTTTCATAGGATATTAGGATAATAGATTTAGAATTGGAAGGGACTTCAGAGGTCATCCAATACAACCTCCTCATTTTGCAGATATGGAAACTGAGGCCCTGAGAGGTTAAGTGACTTAACTACAGATACCCAGTAAGTGACAGGGGCAGGATTTGAACCCAGGTCCTTTGGCATCAAATTCAGTGTTCTTTCTATTACATCATAATTTAACTCAACATTATTGATCTCCATCTCCAATACACATAGTGGGAAGTGGTCTTTCCTCTCCTGTCCTGTCCTGTCCTGTACTCTCCTTTCCTCTCTTTTCCTCACCCTTCCTTTTGTCTCCTCTACTCTCTTTTCCTCTCCTCTCCTGTCCCTTCTTTGAAAGCACTTGTTACCTCTTTAAGCTCTGTTCTATTCTATTCTATTCTATTCTATTCTATCTTACCCAATCTTATCCCATCCCAACCTATCATATCCTATCCCATCTTAACTTGTGTATTTTTATATTCTATACTGTAGGCAACAGTGTGGCAGATAGTGTTATAGACTTGCAATAAGAAATTCAATTCATTTCAATAAGTACTTATTAAGAGTCTATAGTATGCCGTGGCAAGAGACTTAAAGACAAAACCAAAATATTTCCTGCTCTTAAGGAGCTTAAGGATTCTACTGAGGAGAACAAGATAAACATAGATAATTAAATCCACAACATATAAGAAGTAAATACAAAGTAATGGTGGGCAAGAGGAAGAACTGGGTTCAAATCCTGTCTCTCACATGTATTGGCTATATGACATCTATGTAACTTGAGCAACTCCCTAAGACTTAGCCTTTAACTGACAAGCTGCAATCTGTACTACTTGGAAGGAACTCTGAAAATTATGAATCAATCAATCTTTAGAAAGCACCTACTATATGCCAGGAACTATGTGAGGTGTGGAGGATATAAGTACAAAAAATGAAACAGTCCCTACCCAAATCAACTTATATTGTCTTGATGATGAAATCACTAATCCTTGGGATATTTATATTTATTTCATATTGCATTCTAATCCTTTTATGTATGTGTTGTATGCTTCTGGGTTGATTAAGAGAGCCACTCAGGCAAGGCTTGTCTTAGTTACTTTCATAAATCCTCCAGTGCCCAGCATAACAGGTGTTGAGTAAGTAAGTGGTTGTTAAATAAATGAATGAATGAGCACCTACTATGTGTAGGCCTCTGTGAAAGAGACACAGAGAGAAATACGACATGGCCCCTAATCTCAAGGACCTTGTAGTGAGACAGGGAGATAAAGAGCATACCCCAAATGACTAGGATATGGTGAGTATGAAGGAGAAGTGGGAACAAAAGACCACGGACGCTCAGAAGAAGGAGATACTCACTTCCAATAAGTGAGGGGTCAGGGAGGGGAGCACAGTACCTTCGTGGAAAGGGGACCCTTTGAACCAGCGTTCTAAGGGGACATAGGATTTGAACAGGTGGAATCTGACTGTGTGGGAAAGGAGGGTATTTTCATTACAGGAAATAGTATTTGCTAAGCTACGTGTTCTTGTTCAGTTGTGAACAATGCTCTGTGACCCCATCAGGAGTTTTCTGGGCAGAGATACTGGGGTGGTCTGCCATTGCCTTCTCAGACTCATTTTACAAATGAGGAAACTGAGGCAAACAGGGTTAAGTGACTTGTCCAGGAAGTGCCAGAGCTGGATCTGAACTCGGAAGATTAGTCTTCCTGACTCCAGGCCCAGCGCTCCATCTACTGTGCCACCCAGCTAAGGCACGGTGGTACACAAAAGGTAGTGTGAGTGTAGGGAACTGTGAGTAATCCATTTTTCTCAGAGACTAAGGTATGTAAAAGGGAACGATGGGAGAAAAAGCAGGCAAAAACACAGAATTTTCTAAAATATATTGATGTAATTTCTAAGTAATGCCTTAAATATAATAACCCTATTTTTAATATACTCAGCAAAATGATAAAAATTGATCTTCAATTCTCTCTCTGGCTGAGCATCAATGTTTGTCCCTCTCCACCTCTCCATCTTTATCTCTTTGTCTCTCTTTTTTCCCTCCCACCCCAGCAGTTCAGACAGTTGCTCAAAGTTTACAAAAGCAAGACTTTGAAGATTTAAAATAAATTCACAGGTCATCAGTCTAGAGCCAAGGGGAATCTTAGAATTCATCTAATCTAATCCCCTTCCCTTAGAGATGAGGAAACTGAAGCCCAGGGAGGTTTAATGACTTGCCTAAAGTCATACAAATAGTGATTTGAACCCAGACCCTCTGAGTTCAGAGCCAATTGTCTTTCCAATGTACTTTCAGTTCAATGAAATATTTTTTGCATTTTTACTACATGCTATAATATATAGACACATGAGAAAATGAAAAGATCTAGTTACCGCCCTTTGGGAGATTAGCAGTCAGTAACTCACTCTGGGACCTATTCCTGTCTCCATCTGGTTCTTCGTTTCCCTTAATATAAAATGAAAAGTTTCTGATTAAGTAATCTGTAAGATCTCGTCTATTTCATTCAATGGGCTAATATAGTCGGGGAGATAAGATTTACTCTCATAAAGCAATAGGAGGCCAGCACAGAGACAGACTTCCATATATTTGTCATAGAGAGTAAGTGTTAGAGGAAGGGATGTGATCCCAGGGCTTGCTCATGCCAGACCATTCAGATTGGCATCAACTTCTTTAGAAAGCCAGGGACCACGAATGTTCCAAGAAGGTCACACTAGGCTTGTGAGATAGTTGTGGGGTGGAGAGGATGGTAAACATGATCCAGTCACACAGGTAGAAGGAATAGCCAACCAAGGTCAGATGGGTCAGTCAGTCAATAAACATTAAATGCCTACTATGTGCCAGGCTCTGTGTTAAGTGATGAGATTATAAATACAAGAAAAAGAGTCTTTGCCCTTGCAGAACTTACAATCTAATAGAGAAAGACAATATACAAAAGGAAGACGGGATTTGGGGGAGGAAGAAGAAAGGATGGAACATGATGGAGACTCTGGAGGGGTGCAGTGGAGTGAGAAATGAAGGGATGACTGGTCTGGGTGCCATGTTTAAATGGAAGTCCTGGAAGGGGCTCTCCATTCTCCTCAAGTTAGAGGAAAGGATCCTAAGGACAGGGTACTGATGAGGTAGGAGATCAGGGCTGAAATGATATGTGTGTCTGTGACGCTGGCATTCTGTGTTTCTATGGCAGGATGGTACCGTACACTTGGTGTATGGGTTTCTTGATAAGCCATCCTCCTCCCTGGAGGCCATCAACACATCTGCCATTCAGAAGGGGCTTCAACGAGTACAACTTCTAAAGCCTAACATCTCCATCCCTGGAATGCCTCCTGATTTGATCAACATGGAAATAAGAGCCCCAAATGTCACAATACCCAACCAAGAAACAACATACTGGTGCTATATAAAAGAGCTTCCAGATCACTTTTCTCGGCATCATATCGTCATGGTAAGGAAGGGAAGGGGTATGGTGCCCTCCTCAGCAATTGTCCATTGAACTCCAAGATAGGTATCCACGGTCTTTGCCCTGGATCTGCTCACTCCCAACTCCACCCCATGATCTACTAAAGGAAGATAGACAAGTTATCTTGTCCCCCTAGACCTCATCTATAAAATGGGATGAACAATTCATCTTTGTCTTGCTATTTCTCTTCTTGCATATTGAGAGAATGTGGATATAGACATTCAAAGTGTTCTACAAAGAAAAATAGCTTTCTTTTTTTAAACAAAGAGCAAGTAGAGTGGATTGGATTTTGAGGGTATAGTCAGTCAATAAGCATTTATTCAATGCCTACTATGTGCTAGGCAGTGTGCTAAGTGCTGAGGAGACGAAGAAAAGCAGAGACGATGCTCTCAAGGTGGGGGGGGGGACAGCATGCAAAATAGCTACATGCAGACAAGTTGCATACGGGATAAACTATATAGGATACATACAATACCTGTATACAAACAAGCTACGTACAGGGTGAATGCATGGGATAATCAAGAAGAGGGAAGGCATTAGGACCGAAGAAATCAGCAAAGGCTTCTCATAGAAGATGAGATTTTAGCATAGGGTGTGATAACCTGGAGTTGGGTAATAAATGAAGAGGTTTCTGGCTAAAATTTCTAGGTCAACAAGTCTTGGCACCTGATCCCTAGGGCTAGAGGCTGCTCTGATCAGGCTGAATGACATAGTTCTGCCTATAGATACACTTACAATCATCCCTTGGGTAGAAGAAGATTCCTTGCCCACTCTCTCATCCCCATGCAAGACAGTCACAGTTCCGCTTTGCCATGGAAGGCCCCTTGGACACCCAGTGTGGGCTCTAGGGATTGGGGGCCAATGAGGGCAGTCTTGAACTCAGATTTCCAGCTATGACACCCCTGTTTTGGAGCTGTTTAGAGTCCTGAGGCAAGTAACTTTGTTTAAAGTTCACTTTCTGGTCATGGGGCTTATTTCATCTTCTTCACCTGTGCCTAACTTCCTGTCTTGAACCACACTGACCTGCCCTCAGTAGATACAACCCCTGTGATCTAACAACTAGTGTATCACACATACTCAGTCCATTTTAATTCATCTGTTCTCTTGAAGAATCGTAAAATGTTAGAGCTGGTAGTGATCTTAGAGATCCTTTAGTCTATGCCCTTCATTTTACCAGTAAGAATTTCTGCTGGGGCAGCTAGGTGGTACAGAGAATAGAGCACCGGCCCTGGAGTCAGGAGGACCTGAGTTCAAATGCAGCCTCAGCCACTTAACACAAAACTAGCTGTGTGAGACCTTGGGCAAGTCACTTAACCCCAACTGCCCTACTTTCCCCCCTCCAAAAAAAATAAATAAATAATTTCTGCTTAGGAGAGGTAAGGTCCAAGGTGCAACATCTTGCCCAAAGTCCCATGGGGAGTCAGTGACAGCACAGGGACTAGCACCCAAGCCTGTGGACTCTCAGCTTGTTGCTGTTAGACGTTTGTTTTCAAAGAGGACCAATGATGTCAAGGTGATGTCGTGACTTGTGCATGAATTGAATTTAAGTGAGGCAGAGTTGCATAAAGTCATATTGCCTTTTTCTGGGTAAGATGAAGGAAGATGCAGCAATGCCAGAGGCGACACTTGTCTAAGAGCTCTTTATTCTCCAGGGAAGGCAAAACCAGTCTCAGAGAAAGGGATTGAGGGCAAGGGTGGAGGAGGGTCAGGAATAGTGAGGTTACTCTGTGACTCATTGTGTCTGTCCTCTGAGTGATCTCTGCAGTACGAGCCAGTCATCACCAAGGGCAACGAGGCCCTCGTCCACCACATAGAGATCTTTCAGTGTGTTGAGGAGTTTGAGACCTTCCCCCACTTTAATGGACCCTGTGATTCGAAGATGAAGCCTGAACGACTGAACTACTGCAGACACGTGCTGGCTGCCTGGGCCTTAGGAGCCGAGGTGCGTGAGGGGGTGGGCTCTAAGGACGGTTCAGTCTCACTCCATCTTAAGGCCTTCCC
>NW_027187344.1:4200459-4291181 GCF_028583685.1 Petaurus breviceps papuanus | reverse complement strand
CATACTTACAGGGGAAGATATTACAGGGGTTTTCATTGTTGTTGTTGCTGGTGCTATTGTTATCCGAATGAATGAACGATGAATGAAAAAGTCTTTATTAAGCATTTGCCATATGCAAAGCACAACATGAAGTGCTTATTAAACTTAAATGTTTTTTTTTTCATTCCTTTCCTCATTTTACAGATGAGTGATCCAAGACTCAGAGAGGCTTAGGGTGCCTGAGGACAGAACTAAAAGGGGCCTTGGGACTAATTTAGTTCAATCCTCTCCATTTACTGGTGAGGAAATCAAATCCCAGAGATCTTTAATGATTTTCCTAAGGTGACACAGGTAGTAAATGAAACTGGTGGGATTTGAACCCAAATCTCCTCTGACTTCAAATGATCCCTTACATGTGATTGCTTAGCTTCTAAGAGGAAGAGGCAGAATTTGAACTCAGGTCTTTTTTTTTTTTTACTTCAAATAAGGGTAACGGTGGGCCCCACAAGCAAGGCAGATGGTAGGCCCCAGCAAGGGAGAGGGGATGCCTGATAAGTAAAGCACAATAGTGACAGCCAGCAAAGTAGAATATATGGCAAGGAGGAACTGGTGGTTTCAATCAACCAATCAAGAAGCTTTTGTAAACACCTACTCTTTCTGGAGGCACTGTGCTAGATGCTGGGAGTAAAAATACAAAGAATGAAACAATCTGTACTCTCAAGGAGATCACATTTTAGGGGGAGAGGAGAAGAGGAGGAAGATCAGAAGAAGTTCAAAAGGTACCTGTTTCACTGGTTTGTGTCCCTCTAATTCACTGTTCCTTTAGTTCATGGAGCCCTTTTGGTCTTCAAGGATCCCTTTAAAATATAGTATTTCTTGCTTCCTTTTTTGCTAACTATACTGTTTCACATATATTAGTCTTGTCTCCTCAATATGGGGATGGGGACTCTGTGGTATATGTGTTCATATTCCATTTTTGTGCCTAGTACAGTGCTAAGTATGTGGTTGGTGCTTGTTGGCTGAATGAATGGGAAAAACCAATGGACTGTGGGGCAACTGAGGACAGAGACTGTGCCTGTATACTCACCATAATGCTGTGGATCATAGTGTCTTATATATGGTAGCCCAGTCACACATATGAGACTAAATGAGAGAAGTAACAGCTGTCTACTTTGCAACTCAGCTGAAGGCTGCCCTGCATAGGGGCGTAGGAGGGTGTACTTGGGGAGGGAAGACTCATTATGGTCTTCACATTCCTGTGTCTAAGTTTCTATCTCTGTATGGGATGGGTAACAGAACTGTTGTTCAATGTGGGTAGAAATCGCCCTATTTTCAGACGACTCCCTCGATTCTCACCTCCTCCTGTGCCTTTGGACTCCATAGACTTCAGAAGCTAAATAGAGTGGGATGGCTCACGGACCAGATTCTGGAGTTTTTTGTAATTACGTATGAGTCTATTTTGCTCATCTTTTGGTGCTGTATTCATTCTCCTCTCGATCTTACAGCCATTTTACTACCCAGAGGAAGCTGGTCTTGCTTTTGGAGGTCCAGGATCTTCAAAATATCTCCGCCTTGAGGTTCACTATCACAACCCTCTTAAGATAAAAGGTCAGTGTTTGGGTCTCTGCTATTTACAGAACTTGTGCCTTTCCAGGACTCAGTTTTCTTATTTTCAAATGTCATACTTTAACCTTCTCTTAGTTAAGCAGGGTGAATCAGTGTATTTTCTCCTTCACTTTCTCTTATGGATAGGTGATGGGGGAAGTCAGAGATGATTTAGAATTGACTGTTTCAACTCAACTCAATCCCAGGGCTTAATTGAGTCCTTAAAAGTTTGATCCACACTAAAAACAAAGTCAGCCCCCAACACTCCCCCCCCTTTCACTTTATGGTGTCTACCATAACCCTAAGCTATTTTTAGGTTGGTATTTGTAAAGAAGTTCAAAAAATGCTCAGAAAGGCATCAAACATCTGTGATACAACAAGATTGCAATATAAACTGTCAACACTAGAAGACTAGTTTTGAAGTGGGATGTTAGTCCTAACAGAACAGTGGACTTCAGCAGCACCAACTGTGTTTTTCCTATAAACGCCCACTTGCTATAGCTCAATTATACCCATATATAGATGATGGAGAAATGTGGTGCTCTCAGAGATGATGTAATACTAGGGCCAGGCAATGGTCACAGCCAACAGCAGAATGTGTGCAATCCCTACTAAATATCTTGTTCTAACCGTAGGAAACAAAAACTCCAAATTGGGCATTCGTGGTTTCGGAAAAAAAGAGTTAATGAGAGTTAGCAAGTTCTTCCTATTCCCTAAATGCCACCTCCTTCTCTCTTCAACCATAGATCCAAAGGATGCTGGAGTTGGAAGGGACCTTTAATCTAATATCCTGACTTTACAGATGGGGAAATTCAGTTCCAATCTATCTTATTACTCCCTTGCTCAAAGATCTTCAATGACTTCCCATCGCTGACAGGATAAACTCCAAACTGTCAAACTGACATTTAAGGCTCTCTACTGAGAGAGACTCGGATTTGTTTTTCCAGTCTTATCTGCTGCTTTGAATTACTCTATTTTCTCCTTCTACTTTCCTGTTTAGACTTATTTGCTGTTGTTTTTCAGCTGTGTTTGGCTCTTTGTGACCCCATCTGGGATTTTCTTGGCAAAGATACTGGAGTGGTTTGCCCTTTCCTTCTCCAGTTCATTTTACAAATGAGTAAACTGAGGCAAACAGGGTTAAGAGACTTGACCAGGGTCACACCACTAGGAAGTGTCTGAGGCCAGATTTGAGCTCAAGAAGAGGAGTCTTTCCAACTCCAGACCTGGCATTCTATTCACTGCACCACCTCATTGCTTCCAGCCAAACCAAACTATTGGTTGTTCCCCAATGTGCTCCATACTTTCTTACTTCCACATCTTTACTCATGATGTCCTTTCTGCTTAGAATGCTTTCCTTCTGCCTCTACACCTGATGAAATCTTACTCATTACTTGGGGGACTAGCTTAAATGACAACTTATCCGTGAAGCTTATATTGATCTTTTCTGCCTTCCTCTATAACTGAATGGGATCTCTCTCTTCATCACACTCTTGTCTCTCTTATGACATTCATCACAATCTGTCTTGTATTCTCATTATATTTGTGTACCTGACATTCCTCTACTGCATTCTAAGCTCCTTAGGACAGTGGCTGACCCAAGTTATCTCTGGATCCCTTTCTAATCTTTGTGCTTCAACTGAATTCAACAAATGCTAATTTTTTTTTTCTTTTTGGATAGGGCAATTGGAGTTAAGTGACTTGCCCAAGGTCACATGGCTAATTTTTGTGTTAAGTGTCTGAGGCTGGATTTGAACTCAGGTCCTCCTGACTCCAGGGCTAGTGCTCTATTCACTGTACCACCTAGCTACCCCCTAAACAAATGCTTATTAAATACCTACTATGTTCTAGGTAAGCACTGTGCTTAGCTCTGGGAATACAAAGCTTTGGGTTTGTTTTTTTAAGGTCTTTGCTTTCAAAGAGGTCACAATTTAATAGAAGGATATGACATATACACATATGAAGAAGATACAAGGAAGAATGTGATAGTACAATGAAGAGATTTTTAAAAAGGTGACTTGGGGTGGCTAGGTGGTACAGTGAATAGAGCGTTGTCCCTGGAGTCAGGAAGACCTGAGTTCAAATATGACCTCAGACACTTAATACTTACTAGCTGTGTGACCTTGGGCAAATCACTTAAACCCAATTGCCCTGCCTTCCCCCATCTAAAAAGAAAAAAAAAAAGGTGACTGTTCTAAAGAAATCTCCCTAAAGAGCTTGATGGTACCACCAAGTTTGGTGGATGGTGCAGCCCTTAGACTCTCTTCTAGAGGTATCTGTATTGTAATAGTGGGTGCTGGGAAACCAAAAGCCTTCAAGATCCAAAGCAATCCATTGCTAATAGCGGGAATTTTATGCAGTTAGGCAGTAGAAGGGATAACAAAATTGGGAAGGGACCTTTGACTATAGGACATCAGGCCTACAATGTGCATAGAATATCAAATCTGGAAGACACCCTAGAACAATGCATGTAAGAGTTAGAAAGGACCTTAGAACATAGAATGTTTACCTTAGAAAGCATTCTAGATATTGCCTGACTCAGTCCACTCATTTTACAGAGAAGAAAACTGAGACCAAGAGAGGCAAATGACTTGTCTGATGTTACACAGGAATTAAATGGCAGAACTGTTATTCAAAGAATAGTTATTTTTGTGCTGATTTAGTGTTTCTCAACTTTCTGTCCATTCCCCAGGTCTGTCGGTCAGTGTTTGTGTGGCCTTCCTTAGGTTAGGCACCTTGTCTGAGGAATTTGTTTTGTAGAAAGGTGTGACGTGGGAGTTATGGGAGCCTGGAGATTTCCCCCCTCTCCTATTCAAGCCGTTAACTATGATGCACAATTCCAAGCAGTGGAGGGCTTGGGGGAGGGGAGTGATACAGAGACGAATAAGAAATGGTCCCTAACCTCCAAAAGACTACAGTCCAAGAGGAAGAAGGGACAAGAGTATTAATCATTGATATAGGGTTGAATATATGAATACAATATCCATTTCCATCTGTATTTGCTTGACATTAACAGCAATCTTACATCCCACAAGTAGAGTATGAGCCAACTTGGCCAATAAAACGATACTGTGCATCTTGTTCAATTAAAATCAAAAGGGAAAGATGCTTTTTAAAAATTCCCAGCTCCTTAGGTCTACAGGGAAGCCTGATTCTTCATAATATCTAGGTGTATTTATGGATCCATTGCCACATATAGGGAAGATCATGTCATTTCGCAAATCTCAAAATGTGCTACTTTGCTATAAATATCAAGATCTAGCAATTATTTCATTATTTAATTCTCTTCTGAATTTTAACCAATTACATCTTTTTTTATTATTATCCATCTGATGCAATCAGCATGGAGATACTGGAGATGGTTGAATTTGGACTTTTTTTTCATCAAAGGGTTTGAGGGAAAGGGAGGGGAGGAAAGTATGAGTTTCTTTTTCTCTGCAAGGTATACCTAGAGTTTGCCCTAGGAGTGTCCTGGTGGGGGCAGAGAAAGGATGATTTGGTGGGGCCCACCAAATGAGGACACACCCCCTCCAACATAGCTAACCCTTTCCCATATTAGTAAGCCAGTAGGCGTGAGTTGGCCAAATGAGCTAGCTGTCAACTTTGATCCATAAAGGGGATAAAAAGCAAGTCAGGGCTCAGTCAGCAACCCTGAGGTCTGGTCAGCTATTCAACCTTGGACTTCAATTTACACCCTTGTAAAAGGAGCAGGTTGGACAATACGACCTCTGTGGTTCCTTTCAGGTTTAAAATACTCTGCTTTTAGCTTGGTTCCTCATGGGAAGATGGCTTAGGGACAAGGTCATCAGTAGCAGCTGTACACATGACGTCACCACCACCACTGTCCATCACCTTTCCAGTTCCCAACTTTCCTTCTAGTTCATGCAGATTAATTTTTTTTAATTATTGGTATTTTTTACTTTCCCTTGCCTTCGTTTCTGAACATACCCCCTCTCTTCCTTGGGGAATCATCCTTGTAACAAGGAATGAAAAAGAGAATTTTTAAAAAGCAGTTCAAGCAAAACTAAGCAATGCATCAATTGAACCTGATGTATATGGAATGTTCTACACTCATCATCCCCTACCTGTGCAAAGAAGGAAAGTGGTACATTTTCTCATCTTTCTTCTGGGTCCTGGCTTGGTCCATTCATTACACACTCAAATGATCTGTTATTCCATTAGTTTGGTAGTTACATACATACATAGGAATCTTAAATAAGGCCAGGGGATGTAAGAATTGTGCTTTTCTTGCTTTTGTCTCTTCTGTTCTGACTACTGGGATATACTTCGAGGGCAAAAGAGGTAGCCTGTGCCCTTGGGACTTATTACTATAGTGCAGTGCTATGGGAGGAACTCTGGGCTTGGAACCAGAAGGGATCTGGGTTTGAATCCTACCTCTAACACTCATTAATTGTGTGGTCTTGGGCTAGTCACTTAGCCTCATTGAGCCTTAGGTTTCATATCTGTGAAATGGAGATGATAATACCTATAATCCTTATTTTTCAGGGTTGTTTCAGGGTTCAAAAGAGATAATATGTTCAAAGAACTTTGGAGTTCTTAAAGTCCTATAAAATACACATATACATGCTAGTTAATATTATTCTTCAGGGCTCAGCTCAAGTCTCTCATCTTCTATGGATTTACCTCAAGGAAGACCCAAAATCATCATTTTTAGCCAAAAAAGGTCAACTTTCTCTACATATCTTACTCAGTTGACCTTGTTCCAGACCTAGAAATATTGTGAAGCTGATGAATTTTGTTTTTGGAGAGTCCAGGTCCCATGATGGGACAGTGTACCTTTTCCTCAGGGAGAAAAGGAGCGAATAAGCACTTATTAAACATCTATTATACTGAAGGTACTGTGCTAAGAACTTTATACATATTGTCTCATCAGAGCCCTGGGTGCACTATGCCTTCAGATTGTCCCTGGCAGCAGGGCAGGAACTAGGAATTTTTGCTCCTAGGATAAGAGAGGTACCTTTAATTGAGTTAAGGGTTGGGCATGGGAGGAAGGAAACAAATGCCAGGACAGTGGTGAGTGAGAGGCTGAGGGATTGGGCGAGGGACGGGCTCAGCCTAGCAGACTATCTGACCATCTGCTAGCTTCCTAATTTAACTAATGATTTTGTTTGTGGTTGGCAAAACTGTGATCGATATTCTTAGAAGAATCTCCTGAATTGATGAGATCACAGATCCATTTGAGAATTTAGATATTCTCACTAATTGGGTGTCAGGTGGGCATCTTGTGACCACTCCAGGTCATAAGAGATTGGAAAATAGAGAATGACAGGGAGGCTCTGACATCCTTCTCCATTCACCCCCCTCTCTCCTCTATAACTACTGACGTGGTCTATGGACACCCATTTCTACCTCTTAATATTGAGGGCTAGTGAGACTTTGTTCTAGACAGGGAGGGGTGGAGATCTGGGACCCTCCAGAAGACCTTGGCAGTGGGAGCTTACTGAAATATCCCTGATTCCTCAGCATGGATGTGCTCCTACATGGTCTCAAACTGACCATATGAATGGAAAAGGAGCAAGTTGTTACTGAGCTATTGGCGATAGAGGAAGGGAGGGGGAGTGAACCCACAGAACCCTCCATGACCCTATGGTGAGCCCCAGGCCCTTGTTTCTGTCTGTTCTTTAAGAAGGCCTAGCCACTGGGACTGCTAAGAGTCTACAGCAACAATGCACTGTCATGGTCAGCTGCATGTCCCTTCTTCCCAGAAACCCAATGTCTCCTGTGTAGAGGTTTAAATATTTAAGGGCCATATGCTATTCTCAGCCCTGTGACCTTTCCCTGCCCAGGGCATTGATGTGTGGGTAGGCCCAGAAAAAGAGAACATACCTGACTCTGACTCCCCTAGCCCTGGGTGGAAGATGAATGAATTGCATTTGCCAAAGGAGTTCCCCATTGCTGAGGGTGTTGGAACAGTGTATGGAAAAGGGCTTATGGCCATGTTTGGAGATGATGTTGCAGCTCCAATCTTGTCATTCCTGTCATCAGGTATGGACCCCTAGCCACTCCCACTCAGTGCTCAATAGGGAATTAGCATTTGGCACAGACCCTCTAAATTCAGTCAATACTCTCTGAATTCAACATCTTAGGGGAAAGCCCTAGTGGCTCCATCCTAGTTACAGCTTACAATACCCCAACCGAGGCCCTCGACCGGGCGGTATCTCTTTGCGCCTTTTATTCCTGGTTCTCTGTCTGATAAACTCACCCGTATCAGTATATTCCCTGCCCCTCTCGTCTCATCCCAGATAATACTTTTACTTTTCCACGGGACCCTTTGGGAGACCATACCTTAAACCCCCTTGAGCTACCATTTAAAGTTCTCCACAACTTAACCCCAAGCTACCTTTCCAACTTTATCTTCTGAACCCTCTTCTCCAGCCAGGTTGGATTTTTCTTTCTTTTTTTTTTTTTAAAGCAGTCGGGGTTAAGTAACTTGCTCAAGGTTACATGGCCAGTTATTATTTCTGGGTGTGGTGCTGAGTATCTGAGCCCGGATTTGATCCAGGTCATCCCGACACTGGAGCTGGTGCTCTTACTCGCTGAGCCACCTGGCCACCCCTAAGCAATTGGGGTTAAGTAACTTGCTCAAGGTTACACGGCCAGGTGTTTCTGGGTGGGTGCTAAGTGTCTGAGCCCGGGATTCAATCTCCAGGTCTTCTCAACACTGGAGTCGGTGCTCTTACTCACTGTGCTACCTGGCCGCCCCTCAGGTTGGATTTTTCACCATCCCTTAATCACGCTTTGCACATTCTTGCCTTTGCTCTCCCCATTCCTCATTTCTTAGCATCCCCCATAGTACCTGAAATGCCTTTCCTTGCACCCACAAACATAATTCTATCTACTTGTCATGACATTATAGCCTCTATAAAGCCCTTCCTGACTGCTGAGATCTCAGAGCACTGACTGTTGGTATTACTGGCTTAGCCCTTGGCCCTCTAAGGCCCCAAGGCCCCTTCCACTCTAAAATCTCTTTGATCCTAATATCTTCAGATCCTTGACAATAAGACGGCTGCACACAGCCATTTGCTTCTGTTTGTTACAGCTGGGGAACATAAGAGGATTTAGAAGTAATAAAGTGTGTATAGAAAAGAAAAAACTCAGTCAACCAGCAAATAAAAAAATTGAGCTATTTCTTTGACATGAAAAGCTGGGGAGTTTTTTTTTTCTTTTAATGTCTTTCTCTTCCCTGCACGGTGCTTGATCCTGCTGAAGTTTTAAATTAGGATGTGTTCCCTCCCTGTCTTAGGCCGCCATGACTCTTCAGGCATCCGCTTGTATTACACAGCTACACTGAGGCCATTTAATGCTGGGATCATGGAGCTGGGCCTCGTATACACCCCTGTGATGGCGATCCCACCCAATGAGACTGACTTCATTTTGACTGGCTATTGCACTGATAAATGTACTCAACTGGTGAGTATTTCTGGTTTCTTGCCTTTTGACCCTGGCTCTCAAAGGCTGGTTTGGTCATGGACAAGGTATGACCAAAGTTTTATAAGTGTCTGTGCTGAGTTGGATACATTTGCTTAACTCAACTAAGTGGGAAACAGAAAGTAGACCAGTTTTTCTGGAGCGTAGAATACATAATGGGGAGTAATGTGTAATGAGCTTGGATAAGGAAGACTGGAGCTGGATTATGAAGGGCTCTAAATGCCAAATGGAGGAGTTTGAATCTTATTTGTTAGGCAATAGGGAGCCATTGAAGCTTCTTAAGTTGGGGAGTAAAATTTGGTTGTGTTTTTCCTTTGTTTTAAAGAGAACGATGGCATCAGGAAAATGATGACATAATTGGCAGTTGACTTTGATTTGAGGGATGGAAGGCTGTGCAAGGTCACCAGCCTCACTTTATCCTCCAGAGCCATCTGGATCCTGTGACCTAATATTCATCAGGATGACAGGAGAAGGCCCAAGATGCAGTGGGGAGATGCTGACCCTTTTAGGCTAAGGTCTTTGCAGGTATTCACTGAGAGTGAGGTAACACCCATTCAGTGAAGAGGCCTCTTTCAGAAGTGAGTCAAGGGATGACCCCTTTAATTAGAAAAAGAAAAAAAGGAGTAACATCATCAGGCTTTAAGAAGGCCAATTTGGCTTCTGTGTGGGTGGTTAGATTGGAGATGGCAGAGGAAGGATGCAGAGAGGACAATTAGGAGGTTGTTGCAATAGTCCAGGCAAGAAATGATGGGAGCCTGAACTTAAGGGCTGGTTGTGATAAGGAGGAGAGGGATGGGAGAGATATTAAAGACATGAAATAGTTTGGCAATAAATTGAATATGGGGTAGGGACGAATGAGAGTAAAGAGTTGAGAATGGCTCAAAGGTTAAAAATCTAGGGATTAGAAGATGGTGGTGCCCTCCATATAAATAGGGAAGTTAGAAGGAAAAATAGGTTTAGGGAGAAAAATGACAAATTTGGTTGTGGACAGGCTGAGTTTGAGACATCTATAGGACATCCAGATGGAGATGTCTAAAAGGTAGAGGATGTGGGCATAAAGCTCAGGAGAGAAATGAGGGCTGGATGTGTGGGTCTGAGAATCATCAGAGAGAGAGAGAGAGAGAGAGAGAGAGAGAGAATGAATATATATACATATAGAGAGAATGAATATATATATACAGAGAGAGAGAATAGACTCTATCAGAGTAGAGTCCTAGTGATCCACACAAAGGGCAAGACATGAGTGAAATCCAGAAAGGAATTCCTCAGAAGGAAAAGGTAGGAAGGAGAGAGGGAGAAAGAGACAGAGAGAAAGAGAGAGAGAGAGAGAGAGAATAGTGCCATGAAAACCCAGAGAGGATAGAGTATCCCGGAGGAGGAGGTGAACAACAGTGTTAAACATGGCAGAGAGGTCATTGAGGCACCTTTAGAGAACCCATTCAGGGACAGAGAAATAAATGAACAAATGGAAGAAGGCAGGAACTCTTTAGGGTAGGAATTCACATTTTTTTTCTTTTGTCCTCATACCCCTTGCCTTTCCATTGGCCTTCTTATACCCCTTATTAAGTATGAAAGGAAATAAATTGTATAGTTTAACATAGTGTAGCATTTAATATAGTCATTTATCAAATATTTCCTATACCCCCTTGAGAAATCTCTAGCATCCTCAGTTGGAAATCCCTAACTTAGGGGAAATGACCTAGGGGTTATAGTTCTTCCTCTTCTTTCTGATAGTAGATGAAATAACATTAACATTTATATAGTACATTAAGAATGGCAAAGCACTTTCCCCATAACAACCCTGAGAGGGGTATCACTGTCTCTAGTTTACAGATGAAAGCATTTAGGAAGTGAGGAAGAAAGAGACTAGCACAAGATCAAAGCCAGATCTTCTGCCTTCAGGTCTGTGCTTTTCACATACCACCATAGTTGCCTGGGGAAGCTTGGCTTTCTAGAGGAAGGCTGGGGAATACAATTTTAAGTACCCCCAAAATGATGAAGACCCAAAGTGATAATTACCTGCAAAATAACATGGTACAAATTCATATGTGCTATACCAAACCTCTTTATGACTTCCTGACCAATCCTCTTGCTTGAAAGACCACTCCAGGGACAAACGAGAATTTGGTTTGCTTTTTTAAGACCTTAGCAGAGAGAATTCTAGAGCTACTGACATTACTGAAAAATCCTTCCATCCATATCTTGCCACTGGACCTGGATGGCTCTGGAGGATAAAGTGAGGCTGGTGACCTTGCACAGCCCTCCCTCACTTAAATCCAATTCACTTGCATGTCATGGCGTCACCTCTGTGATGTCATAGTCCTCTTTGAGAATGAAGGACAAACAGCAGCAGTAGGATCCAACCTAAATCTTTCCTGTACATTTTAATTTGCCTTCCTCTTGTTTTGTTTTCAGTGGACAAGTTAATTTACTAATTTCCCTCTTTCCACACTCAAGCCTAGCTATAAATCCATGCTATGGGGGTTGATAACTGAGACTATTTCATTAACAAAGTTGTTTGGACCTTTAGGAACAAAGTCTCTTCTGATGGAACAGATTTATAAGGAATTCAGCTCTAAGGTGAATATGGCAGTCCCTGAATGTGGTCTCCCAGGGTTTCTCATCTCTGTCTGGTAGGTAGGCAAGTCAGTGGAAAGTTTCCATATCTGAAAGAAAAGAAATGTTTTTAGAACAGAGGTTTCTAACATTCAGCCCTCAGGCAGCATTGTTATCTGCAACACTCCCCAGTGTGGCTGAATCAGATTAAAATGTAATTGGCTAGGGATGGCCAGGTGGCTCAGCGAGTAATGTGTCCAGTGTCGGGATGACCTGGGGATCAAATCTGGGCTCAGATACTCAGCACCACACCCAGAAATAACTGGCCTTGTAACCTTGAGCAAGTTATTTAACCCCAATTGCTTAAAAAAATGTAATTGGCAAATATTTAGGACAGTAAATACAAATAGAATACAGATAATGTTAATATGTGGTTTTCTAAGTCTTTATGGGTCCCACAGGCACTGTTATGTACATAGAGTTTAGTGGTCACTGTTTGTGTTTGAGTTTGACACCACTGTTTTAGAGTACTCTGGTCAAAGTCTCCTTCAGTTAGTGAGTCAGATCCCACTGGCTAATACCCCAGTATGATATTGTTGAAAAGGCACAGAATTACAAAATACTAGCATTGAAGAGATTTTATAACATAAAACACAATGTCAGTCAGGAGGGATTCTGGAACATAGAACACAGTTGGTCAGTACTGGAAAGTACCTTAGATATAGAAGACAGAATGTGAGAGCTGAAAGGTCCCTTGGAAACTACTGAGTCCTAAATCCTCATTTTAAAGGTGGGGAAATTTAGGCACAGGTTGTTCAAGGTCACACAGCAGGTTGGTATCAGAGGCAGGACTAGAATCCAAGTGTCCAAATTCTCTGTCTAATTCTTTCTCCCAAAGTGATAAACTTCAGTTATTTGGAAAATTTACTTGTGGGGAACAGTACATCACATGATGATGCTTGATAAATGGGACATGATCATATACCTCAGAATGTGTGTGTCTTGCTGATCTCTGTAGAGTTTCACATTATTATCACAAAAGGTATGCTGAGTGAGAAAAGGGCCTCTTAGGGTAACTGCCAGAGGCACCATTGAAGGAAAACCCCCCCACAACTGAATCATCCAGTCTGGGACAGAAAGAGAAAACAAATTACATTTCCTGGATGTTCTGGAAAATGCTGTACCCATTGGGGAGCCAATTCCCTTTGCTACTCATCTGCCGGATCTACTGCCTTGAAATGCCTTTCACTATCTGCCTGTATGAAACTGCTGCCACCATTCTCATGCCAAACTCTCAAAATAGATGTGAGCTGTCTTTTAGCAGCATAGTAACAACAAGGATCGAACTTACTCTTATTTTCTATTCAAACAGGGAATTCTTGTTAAAAACGGTAATGGTGTAGTGTAGTATGCATGTTCTCCGAGTCCCCCACACATCTGGTCACTCCCATTAAAAAGTCCACTAAGTGCTATGAAAATAGTATTAGCAATGTTTGCTTGATCCTAATGTCCCTGGTGAAACCAAGGAGAAGAAAGCCCACTACTCTGAAGACAGGAACAGCAACACCCCACTTAGCTAGAAGTCAGAGCTCCTGGAACCCTCCGGAACACAGCTTTGAACCAAACTTATTATAAGGTTTCCCCAACTGAATCCCTTTGTCTTTCTACTATGATTTTCCAGGCTTTGCCACAGTCTGGGATCCACATCTTTGCTTCCCAGCTCCACACTCACCTCACAGGGAGGAAGGTGATCACGGTCATAGCCCGAAATGGGAACGTGACAGAGATCGTGAACAGGGATGACCACTACAGCCCCCATTTCCAGGTATGAATGTTTGGCCCAAACTCTGGCTTTCTCAGGGTTGGCAAAGTCACAAAACAAGGACAGATGCTCTTTGGTTGCTCTCTCTACTTTCTAACAGGGCACCCAGGATCGGTGTTCTGCCATTTGGGGCATTCCCCCCCCCTTGATGGAACATTCCCCTATGCTTGCCCCTACTATTTGGGGTTTTCTATTGTTCATCATCCCTCTTTCCTACCTCAAAGACCTCCCTATTCTAGAGTCTATCCTGAATACCCAAGATATGAAATAGATAAACTGACAAAATCATTCAGCAAACATTTATTAAGTGCTTGCCATATATAAGGAACTCTGTTGGGTACTGGTGATCCAAATACAAAACCCAAAGTGGTCCCTGGCTTCAAGAGTCTTACATTCTGCTAGGTATGGCATTAGGAGAGGCCTGGAGGCAACATGCATTGTTTGCATAAGAGAGTTTTAGAAGCAGTCATAGTCCTTACCACCTAAACCCAAGAAGTAGTGGGAATTACAGCTTGTGTACAGCTGATAAGGTGCTGGGGTAGGGGTTGTGGGGTGGGTGTGGGGGACAGAAATACTTTCTGTATTGGAGTATGAAGCACTTTTCAATACACATTTCCTGTGTTGGGTTCCATCTTCCTCTAAAGACCCTCTTCCTTAGCATATTTAAAGATCATATTTGTTCCCCTCCCTTCCTGATGCTAGAATATTGCCACATCTCTGGAATTTCTAAGAATCTGTCAGTTGGTCGGTCCTTTAAGTATTTATTAAGCACCTGCTGTGTGCTGGGCTCTGTGCTAAGCACTGGGGATACAAAGAAAGATAAAACACAGTACCTGCTCTCCAGGAGCTCACCTTCTAACGGGGGAGATAAAGATAAAAACAGGAGAAAGCGAAAATAATCAGCAGACAAAAAGCACCACCACTAAAGTCTCTTTCAGAGGAACAAAAAATTAAAGCAAGACCCAGGAGAAAAGGAGACATCAGGTCATCTTGTCTGTGTCCATCTAACCCCATGTCCCTCCCTCTGACCCCCAAGTGACCCCAGAATGAAATTGGAGAGCCTTTAAAATCTAAGGCCCAAGGTTTTCTTTCTTTTCAAAAAATAGTTATTATATTTTATTTTAACATTCATTTTTAAAAAATGACTGCTAAATTTTCTCCCTACCTAAAGCCCCAACCCAACTCATTGAGAAGCCAAACAATAAATCAATTATGCTTGGAAAGTCATGCAAAACATATTTTCATATTTGTCATGTTGCCAAAAAAAAAGGGGAAAAAAGTGTGCTTTGATCTGCACTCAGAGTTCATTAGTTCTCTCTATGGAGATGGACAGCATTTTTCGCCATAAGTCCTTTGGAATTGTCTTAGATCATTATATTGGTTAGAGTAGCTAAGTCTTTCACAGTTGATCATTGTTATAACACTGCTTTTACTGTGTACAATGATCTGGTTCTGTTTTCTTCACTTTGTATAAATTCATATGTCTTTCCAGATTTTTCTGAAACTATCCCCCAATGTCATGTCTTATAACACAATAGTATCCCATTACAATTATATATCACAACATGTTTAGCTATTACCCAATTGATGGGGTATGCCCTCTATTTTCAGTTCTTTATGCCACCACAAAAAGAGCTGCTACAAATATTTTTGTATATAAAGGACCATTTTCTTTTTCTTTGATCTCTTTGAGATACAGATCTAGTAGTGGTATTGTTGGGTCAAAGGGTATCCATGGTTTTATAGTCCTTTGGGCATAGTTCCAAATTGTTATCCAAAATGGTGACCAAAGGCTTTCTTGAACAGTTTCTTTCATCATTTTCCTCTTCCCTTTTCTTCTTCTCTTTCTTTTTTTCTAGGAGATCAGAATGTTAAAGAAAGTTGTGTCTGTTTTCCCGGTGAGTATCAAGTGAGAAAACTAGCAAATTGCAGCATGGCCCAGCTAAGTCAATTAAGACCTTGTTTTCCTTTGCATCATTTTGTCTCATTTCCATATGCTAACCATGCAGGGAGTTGTGAGTAATAAATCTCTATGGAAGAAGATGGGAAGGAAAAGTGACACAGGGCAGCTGGAGTTGAGAGTCTCATCAAATACCTTAGGGTGTTGTAGTTTGACCTCAGATGCCATTTTCAGATGGTCTGATAGAATTATACCCGCTAATGGGTGGGTACTGTAGCTTGACTCTGTAGAGATCTTCCACTTATTACCCCATATATCAATAATAGAATCATATATTTTTACAGCTATAAGGCATCTTAGAACATGAAATGTTAGATTATAGAATATTGGAGCTGGCAGGAACCTCAGCAAACAGAATGTAAAATAGATAGGATGTTAAAATTGGTCAGAATTTTAATATTGAAGAATGTTAAACCATTGAACAAAGAGGGTTAGAGTTGGAAGTGGTTTTAGAACATAGAATGTCAGAGCTGGAAAAAGCACCTTAAAATATTTCACATTATGGGGCTGCTAGGTGGCACAGTTGTGTGACCTTTGGCACGTCACTTAACCCTAATTGCTTCGCCTCCCCCCTCAAAAAAAGTATTGCACATTATAACATGGCTTTGTCCTCTACAGAATGAGGAAATTGGACTAGATGGTCTCTGAAGTCCCCTTCAGCTTCAAGATTCTATGGTTTGAGACCCAGACTGGGCAAATGGCTTGTCCAAAGTTATTCAATTAGTCAGTGGCAGAATTGTGTAATCTAGGTCTCCTGACTCAATCTAGTGCTCTATTTACCACACCATTTGTTGGTGGGTGCCCATTATTTTTAGATTACTGAAGGAATTGTGTTCATCACATCCTGCCCATGTGCATCAGTCTCAGGACACATGTGTTAATGAGTGTGACTGTTTGCTTGGTTACACAGGGTGATGTGCTCATTACGTCTTGCACATACAACACAGAATCCAGAAAGCTGGCAACTGTGGTGAGTTAACATGGATTGGATATCTCTCTTTTCTCTCTCTCTCTTTCTCTCTCCCTCTTTCTGCCTTTGTCTCTCTGTCTTCCTCTCTCTCCTCAACTTTGGAAACCTCATCACATTCAATAAAGTACTTAATGACATCAAGTCTTGACTAGATCTCTGATTGTGTAGTTTCCCCAACTCATGTCTGAGCTGCTTGAAGGAAGATTTCTGTCTTCTTCTGATCATGTTGGCCTCCAAAATTCCTGGCAGGAGATAGTGAATTTTGTTGCCCTTGGGGTTGGTGTGAGCCATAGAACAACTGACCATTAGGACTTCAAGTGACCTTTATGACCATTTCATCCAATATGACCTTCTTGTAAACGAGATTTCTAATTTATAAAGTTAAAAATAAAATACCTGCTCTATCTACCTCACAAGGTTGCTTTTGAAGACCAAATGAAATAACATTTGTGCACACATATGGGGTTATATTTATTAGTCTATTTTTTTTAACCTTCCAGGGTGGTTTTAGCATCACAGAAGAAATGTGTGTAAATTACATACACTACTACCCACAGACGCAGTTGGAATTATGTAAGAGTGCTATAGACCCTGGCTACTTGCAGAAATATTTTCACCTTATTAACAGGTAACTCTTCTACCTCTCACGCCCCAATAAGAATGTTCATACACATTAGAATGTATTCTAATTTGTCTGAATTTTACCCTAATATGATAGCAAATCTTCATTGTCTTCGGTGGTCGAGGTGGAAATATTCCAACATGAATTCATATGCATTGTCTGCCCATTTTACAGATGCAGAAAATTGAGAAAGTCAGAACAAGTGACTGACTGAGAGAACAGGATGGGTTGTCACAAATTAAATTTAAATATGCTTACTCAAAACAAATAAAAATAAAAATGCTTACCGAAGGCAGGGATTTGTGGTGGTTGGGGGCGGGGCACACTTCTTTCCCCTCTTTGGTATCATTTGTTAAGTTAATATTACATAATGGAACTTAACAATTCTGCTCAAATTCAGAGAAGTCATTTAAAGGGGCAGTCAGCTAAGGACTTCAACATAGAGAGGACCTAGGTGGGTCAAACAGAAACATTTATTTCTGGAGAAACTTGTGGACTATTACTATCCTAATTAGAATTTATCTTGCAGGGGGTGGCTAGGTGGCACAGTGAAAAGAGCACCAGTCCTGGAGTCAGGAGGACCTGAGTTCAAATGCAGCCTCAGACACTTAACACTTACTAGCCAAGTGACCTTGGGCAAGTCACTTAACCCCAATTGCCCTGCCTTCCCCCCCCTCCAAAAAGAAAAAAAGAAAAGAAAAGAAAGAAATAGAATTTACTTTGTATGGTCACTTACATCATCTTCCTTGGTCCTCCCAATACCCCTGTGAGGGAATCAGGACAGTATATTCCTACCTTCACCTCTCCCCACCCCAGATGAGGAAACAGTTTAATAACTTGCTTTTAATAACACCAAAAAGTTTAATAGTTTGCTTCAAATCACACCACAAGTAAGAGCTGTGAAGGCACTCAAAGCCAGCTCTTCTGACTCTTAGTTCTGACTCTAGTGTTCTTCCCACTGTATACAATTTGCTCTGAGAATAATAAAAGAGATGTTCTATCTTGGGGGAGCCACTTCATTAGAAAGGATTCAGTGTTATTATTCAATTGTTTTAGTCATGTCTGACTTTCCATTCTGGAATGGTTTGCCATTTCCTTCTCCCATTCATTTTGTGTAGCTGAGGAAAGTAAGGCAAACAGAAGTTAAGTGACTTGCCTAGGGTCACATAAACTAGTAAGAGCCTGAGGTTGGATTTGAACTCTGGTCTTCCTGACTCCAAGCCCAGTGCTCTAACCACTGCATCACCTAGCTGCCCTAAAATTCAATGTAGCTTTTCTAAATCATCTCTGACTTTGATCAAAGACACACAGCAAAGCCTAACCCCCATTCTCAATGACTCTATTCTCCAACGTAAGATTAGGTAGCTATTTTCCCTTCTTCCTGCAGTAAGGAGGAATCCAAATGTTGTAATGTGTTCTTCTAGTTGATAGCAATTTCTTTCCCCGCCTCCTCCCAGGTTTAATAATGAAGAGGTCTGTACCTGCCCCAACTCTACTATCCAACAGCAATTTGCTGAAGTCCCTTGGAACCCATTCAACCGAGATGTGCTCAAGTCCCTGTATGACTTTGCCCCGATCTCCATGCATTGCAACAAATCCTCAGCAATTAGGTTTCCGGTGAGTTTTGGGAAGGATGGGATCCAAATGGAACAAAGTAGAGAAACTTCAGAAAAGTCAATTCTTTAGCTTAGTCCATAGTCCAAGAGCAAGAAAAGGGCATTGATCTGTCCAGTCACCTGGGAAATGATATTCAAGAGAAACAGACTCTTAAAGGGAAGGAGCTGGTAGAAGATGAAGAAGTAGGTTGAAAAGCATATGACTTCTCACTTCCCCAACCCTAAGGAATGGCAATTGTTGTAGCCAGGGTTGGTCTGAGGAGGATGCATCAGGGATCACACATAGTTTGAGGAGGACAATGTGTTAGGGACAATAGCCATGGTGAGACTAGGATGCGTAGGTAGGGGAAAGGAATACCCTTTTCCCTTAAAATCCTAGCATTAACTGATAAACAAGGCTTCTGAAGACGTCCCCCTCTCCTTGCCACTCCCACAAAGCTAAGAACACCACAACGACTTGTCTTGGGGACTTGGGATGGGTCTCTAGACCATGATTAATACTCACTAGCCAATGTGTGCCTTGTCCTTGCACATCATAGATAGTCCAGGGCTATTTTATGCATGCTGTCCTAAAGCACTTGGTGTCCAGTGTTATAAAAAGCACTTTGTCAGTCTTAATGCTCTATGTAAGTATGAGGTAGGGTTGTAGAGTAGATAGGGAAACAACTTTTGAGTCAAGAAGGCGTGGGTTGGAGTCTTGCCTCTGCCACATACTGCCTGGGAGACCCATGCCAAGTCATTTAACTTCTCAGTGTGACTGTGTGACTTAGGCAACTCACTAGAATTATACGTGATAGAGCTGATGCCAATTGTCTTTGGTAAAGGGAATTACTTTATTGGGAGCTCCTTATGCCAATAGAGACACAAGACTGGTCCAAAAAAAAAAAAAGACTCATATACCACCAGAAGTGGAGGGAATACTAGAGCTGACCTAGGCCAGTTCTTCTATTTGACAAATGAAGAAACTGAGACCCAGAAAAGACCCTCCTAAACAACATTCCCTTTGCCTAGGATGTCCCCAGTACCTGGAATACACTCTCTCCTCCCTTCTGCTTCTAAGAATCCATAACTTCCTTAGAGAATTGCTTGAATGTCACCGTGAAGTTCATCCTGGTCTCTGGTTGCTAGTGCCCCTCACCCAGAAATTACTCTATATGTGTTTTGCATTTATTTATCTGTGGCTGTGTCGTTTCTCCCGGTAGAATGTAAGCTCCTTGAAGGCAAGGACTGTTTTGTCTTTATCCTCATAACCCTAGTGTACTAGAATACAATGCCTAGAACATGGTAAATGTTTACTAAATGCTTGTTGAATTGGGCAGATAACTTGTCCAAGGTCACACAGGAAGGGAGTCGCCTGGGTGCAATCTAGAACCTTCTTTTGTGAAGACTTAAGTCTAACCTAGTGTAACAAATATAGTTCAGCTTTCCCAACATTTGGTTGATGGCCCTTCATTCATCTCCTAGAATTCTAAGGATCTTGTGATTCTAAGCAATTGTTTATTCACATTTTATCAAGATAAAAGCAGGAGTTGGGGGCACAGTGGTTACTATTTGGTGATAGACAAAGGGCAAGAAGTTCTGATCCTGTATTTCTTGGTAAATCTAAGCCACAACATTTCTAGTTTTAAAGGGTTTCGTGGAAACTATTTCACTGCTCTGGAAGGCATGGTTCATCCTCTATCTACTGTTTCGACTTCATGTTAACAAGCATTTATCAGGCACCTCCTCTACTCTGTACCTATCCAATGCTGGTCACCAAGGAGTACTCAGCAAAAGTGTGAAATGACGATTCTGTCCTAAGGGTCTACATGGATAACCCAGATGAAACAATAAGAAAGTTGTACCCAGATGAATTAATTAAATACAAAAGAATGTGCTACAGAGGAATGGAAGGCAAGTTTAACATTGTCCCTAGGGGAGGAGATGCTACAATCTCCCCTTCACATTTTCCCATGTCTCACAACCCACAACAACTCAAAATCATCATCAGTTCCTAAGAAACTCATATGGTATGAGCTGAGCTCCTAAACACTTCCTTCAGAGACTAAAAATAAGGATGGGGAGTGGGGGAAAGGGAGAGGGAGGAGGGAGAAGGAAGAAGGAAAAACTCTTCTGAAAGTGGATGCCTGAGTTTGCTTCTCTCCCCACCCCCTAACCTCCCCAGCCATTGGAGACCAAATGAGATTTAGAGACATTTAATGCATTCCCCAGCCAAATCCCAATCCAGCCTGTCAAGAAAACGGAGCTTAGTTCTTATTAGTCACATAGATTTTTATAGCCTGGTGATTCTAAAGCCTGCTACTTTCCCTGAAGCATTCTGTGAGCTCAGCTATTTAATGCTAAATCCGAAGTTTCCAGCTTGGAGGGATTGCTTTTGTGCTGGACAGCCTCAGGTGACCTGTGCTGATGTCAGATGTTGGGGAGGATGAGGAACTTAATGTCAGGGTGGGGGAGGCTTCTATAAAAGGGACATGTTTACTGTGGGTAAGCTTATTCCAAACATTGCGGCTGATCTTGTGTTTTGTAGTGGAAAGTACACTGGGAGAGAGGGGTCCACTAAGGGACTGCATAAGCTTGGACATCTCCCTCCTTGGACTTCATCTTCTTCATTTGTCCTGCCATGAAAGACATGATCAGAATTTGGTTCAATGCAACACATATTTTTAAAGTTCATAAGACAGAAGGAAGTTGATGCTACAGACAAAGTCCGTAACCTTGCTTGAAGAAAGCCCTTGGAGGCTCGCAAAAATTAAGCAATAAGAATCAGAAAATATCAATCGGAAGAGACTGTGGAACACAATATGGCAGAAATAGAAGGGCCCACAGAATACAGAATGGTAGAGATAGAAGTAACCTTAGAAGTCATGTAACCCAATCCGCCCCCTTTGCAGAAAAGGAAGCTGAAGCCTATAAAGATGAAGTTAATTAGTGATAGAACTCTTTGGTTCGTGTCCTTTTCACTATATACTTTTTCTCAATTCCAATCCCAGGATTCATAGGGGAATTCCCCAAGAGCATCCCAGTAAATCCACTGAATTAAATGAACTGGTAAAAGAATGTCTTACCAGCTTATTTCCCTGGGTCTCATTTTTCCCCCTCTTTCTCTTCAGGGTGAATGGGAAAGGCAGCCTTTACCAGAGATCAAGGTTGGACTAGAAGAGGCTACTCCACAATGCCAGACCACTCCAGGACTGTCACCTGCTTCCCCAACCCTGGTCAACATTAATGGGAAAAAAGGCTAGGGGAGAATCCTTCCCCTCTTGGACTGGTTCAACACTTTCCTGAACTTCTTACCCTGGAGCCAGAGAAAATGCAGACCCTGCCCACTTTGGTTACCCTTGCCCCCCCTTGCTGTATGGCCCAATGTTGATCTTATGTCTAGTTTCCTTCCATAGCTCGGGATGGAACTGAGAACTTCCCAGAGAAATATTCCATCTAGTAAGATGCTCCTTGAGCTTTGGAAGACAGCTGTCTTATGCATGTAAAATCAGCCCTTTGGGAAGCCTTCACTGACTGAAGTCATCATGAGCTAAAATGGAAATACTTACAAGCAATGTTGAATGTCTATGGAGAATCTACAAGCCAGTACTCCATGTTTCTCTGCTTTCTAGGGCTTCCCTTGGGGCATGAGACAGACTACCACCCAAGTCTTTTGCATTTTGACCCTGATCCCCACATATGCAAGACCCTTTGTCCTAGCTGCCTCAGAAGTCTATCCATCAGAGTGCCCCAGTGGGTGAGTGTCGGTACTAACTTATGTTCTAAGAAAGCAATCTTCCCTATCCTCCCATTGACTGTGGTCTGTGTTGGTGTGTCCTAATGTCAAGAGATGGATACAAGCATCACTTAAACATTTTCTCTCTGAATGGCTGATTTATGGTAGTAGGTTTTTTTTCTTTCCCAACAAAAGCAAGACAAGGCATTTAACCAGTTAGAGATTTCCCATGCCAAATTGCTCTGATGCAAAGATAAATCCACATTTTCACCCAGTTAAAAAAAGAAACCCTAACACCACCACCCACCAGAAACCCAAATGAAAAGACCCAAGATCAAAACTAAAGGCAAACTGTTAGGGGGAAATGATGAATGTTGGCTTTCTTCCCTTCTTCCACATTCTAGAGTCAGCTTCCAAACAGCAGAGAAAAGTGAGAAAAGAAGGTTTTGGTTGAGAAGGTTATTTGTCCCCTATGTGGTGAAAGTTGTACATATAACATCAGGTAAAGCCTTGCCCCTTCCCCACTGGGAGACTAACTAGCCTTCTGTTGATGAAGCTACTATTGTAAAATGAGAAGAAAAAACAAAATGCTGAGCAAATCCCATAGGATTATATTCTACTTTCCAATGAATACCAGGTGTCCTTGTCCCACGAAGCCTCCTTTCACCCCCATTTAAGCTGATAGGGATAGTGACTATATTAGTGATTTTACTTGTATAGGGAACCCTTAGATGAGGAAACTCAGTTTACCGATGCAAGTAAATGCCTTCTCTTAAACATATATACCCCTAGAGAGCTTCCTAGAGCATTGGAATGATAAGTGACCTCACCTGATAAGTGACCTCATAGCCAGAAGGCTTCAGAGGCAAGGTCTGAACTCAGGTGTTGCTCTACCCAACTCTCTAGGGTGGACTAGAAGAGGCTACTCCATGATGCCAGGCCACTCCAGGACTGCCTCTTATATATAATTACTAATTGTTCCCTAAATTCCATTTTTAGAAAAGGGACCAACATTCAGGCATTGATTCCCAGATCTGAGTCCTTGGAATCTTGAAAACACAAAGATGAAACCAGTTCATTCATGGTATGCTCATGCAGACAGTTCCTCATAGAAGTAGGATTTGTCCCAGAGACTCCTATCTCCCTGCCCTAGACTTAAGAGTCTCTTTCCACCTACCCTTCCCCCTGCTCCCCCACCCCACTAAACATGGTTTAGTCTCACTCAATTTAGTTCCACACTTACTGAGCAGATGCGCTCGGATCAGGGGGCTGAACTTGTTTTGTTTTTAGTCTTGTTTTTCACATCCTCGATAACCAAAAATTTATCTAGTTGGTGATGCCAAATGATTACCACTTCCCTGGCAGAGGTGGATGTTGTATGTTGGGGAGGGTGGGTTGGGGAGCAAGATTTTGGCATGGGTGAGGGGCTCCTTAAAAGACAGTCTCTGGCACCTTTGTTCAGCCTTCCTTTGAAACCAGTGTACACCAGCGTATGGGGCTTCCAGTGGTAGCTGAACATCCAGCTCTGTCAGGCCAGGGCTAGAGAATGGCCTGTCACTGCGTAGGGAGTGAGCCGATGATGGATGGAGCCTTGACAAACCCCCACGAGCCTGCCCAACATCTCTGCCTTGGTGCCACACTTCATTACAGACTGTAATGAACGGGTGGGAGACAATCTGTGTTGCCGCTTTATAAATCAGGGCTTCACACAGCTCATAGATCACAAGGAATCATTGCTGGAAAATGCCAAGCCCCAGCATGGAGACAGAAGGCAGGCTTAGCTCTTAGATCATCTTTACAGCAATGGAATGACACCCGGATCTGGACCATGCAGGGGAAGTACAGGCATGCAGGCTAGTCTTAGGAAGAGCCCAGCCACTGACCAGGCTGAAAGCTAAGCTGATTCCCTTGGAAGTAAAGGCCTAGTTAGTCTTCCTTAATGCCTTTACCCACTCATCCAGGCTTCTTCAGTCCCTCCTCCCTCCCCCATTACAATAAGGGTCCCTTAGAAAAAAGTCAACCAGGTCAAATCTTAAAAGAATCTATTTAGTCAGGCAGGAAAATCTATGTCTTGAATACTCTCCAGTGAGTAGAGCACCAGCTCTGAGTCAGGAGGACCTGAGTTCAAACTTGGCCTCAGACACTTGACACATTTACTAGCTGTGTGACCTTGGGCAAGTCACTTAACCCCAATTGCCTTACCTTCCCCCCTCCAAAAAAAAAAAAAGAGAGAGAATACTCTCTGGAAGGAGAAAGGTTTAGAATCATCTGTTAGAATATTATTTGCCTTTTAACCTTTCAGAATTGTCTTTGTCCTGGGTGGGAAGCCCGTGCTAAGCCACGGATGCATCATCTTTGACATGTCACTTTTAACATGCTCCCTGGCCACATCAGGGTCATTGCCTGTGAAATGGGCTGCTGTCTTTGTCCATGTTTTCTAGCTCATATGTAATCCATTGCTTTTGCTATAGTGTGGTAGAGAGAGCTAGGACTCAGGAGGAGCTGGGTTCTAATTCCAGCTCCACCATTAACTTCCCCTGTAACCCTGGGCATACCTCCATGGCCCTCAGCTTCCTTATCAGCCCAATAACAATACTGCTTAGGAGTGCAGTGGCGGCACATGCAGACAGATCCTGCTAAACGTTTCCCTTCTGCATGCCCCATTTCAGAGGAAGCATTAAGGGCTGATGCTGCAAATGGCATTGAGCCTGGATGAGTCTGCATGAAGAAGACAGTCACTTCTCAGCATTTTGAACTATAAGCTGCTGATTTCTCTTTGAAAGCAAAGATGACATTATCTTAGCAGGCACACGGCTAATCTTTGACTCTGAACTTAAACTGTACAGACAGAGGCATACACATCAATCAGCCTTCCTATTTCTAACAGCAGAGGAGAAGGCTTGTTGCTAAACAGAGAGTGGACCTGAGATGTAAATGATGAAAAGGGCAAATTCACCTGGAGTCATAGATTTGAAAGGTGAAAGAGGTCTTTAGCAATTTTGAATCCAACCCCTTCATTTCACAGATGAGATAACAGAGCCATAAGAAGTTAAGTGACCTACTCAGGGTCACACAGCTGGTCAGTGCCTGAGATCAAATTCAAATCCAACTCTTCCTGAATCTCCATACTCTCTCCAGAAATAAGGAATAAGACTGGCAGGGAATGAGAAGGAAAGGGGAAACATAGAGACAGAGGGCAGAGAGATGTCCTTCCTTTGTGCCTTCTATAAACACTTGATCAGAGCTATTCCTGTTTTACCTAGACATCAGTCACCTCCAAGGACTGTTTCAAAGGTTCAAGTTTTTCTTGCTCCATTAAGCCCATAGGATAACCACTTTAGAGTTAGACTTGCCTGTGGTTGGTTGTTGTTGTTCAGTGGTTTCAGTCACGTCTGAATCCCTTGTGACCCCATTTGGAGTTTCCTTGGCAGAGTTACTGGAGTTCACCATTTCCTTCTCCAGTCCCTTTTACAGGTGAAGAAACTGAGGTAAACATGGTTAAGTGACTTGCCCAGGGTCATACAATTAGTAAGTGTCTGAGGCCAGATTTGAACTCAGGAAGACGGCATTCTATCCATCTAGCTGTCCCCTAAATGGCTGGTTACACATCTCCTAGTGTCTGAGGCAGAATTCAAGACTGGGCTTCTTGAATCCAGTCATGATTCCATCTCTGATCCCAAGAGAAGAATCATAGGATTTAATTAGAGTTGGCCAACATCTAGTCTAATTCCTTCTTTTTCCAGTTGAAGAAACTGACACCAAGAGAAAGTGACTTGCCCAGGTAGTACATGTAGAACAGTCAGGATTAGAACCCAGGTCCTCTAACTCCAAATTCAGTGCTGTTGCTACCACACTGATAATACTCAAAGGGGAGTTACGTGAACATGGAGACTATTGTCCCGAGGGAGGTTATGGGCTCTCTAACCCAGGAAGACTTTTTAAAATGGGGCAAATACCCTTATTACAGGTTTAATTATATCATAGCCCTGCCTGGAGGTCTCTTCTAATCAGAGATTCAGTCACTAGTCATTTAGGTAATCCCATTTCTGAAGCTTGACTTTGGTTCTCATTTCCATCTTGCCTTCCTTGAAATTACATTGTTCTTTAGGATGAGGTATATCAATCAATTAATCAATCAATAAGCATTTATTAAATGCCTAATGTGTGCCAGGCACTGTGCTAAGGACTGGAGACACAAAAAGAGGCAAAAGACAGTCTCTGCCCTCAAGGAGCTTACAGTCTAATAAGGGAGACAACATGCAAACGAATGTGTACAAACAAGGTATATGGAAGATGAATAGGAAAGAATTAATAGAAGGCAGATAGAGAGAATTAAGAGGGGTTAAGGAAGGCTTCCTGCAGAAGGTGGGATTTTAATTGGAACATAAAGGAAGCCGGGGAGGTCAGTAGTTGGAATCAAAGAGGGAGAGCATTTCAGGCATGAGGGACAGGCAGAGAAAAAGCCAATAGATAGGGTGTCTTATTTATGGAGTGCCTGGGAGTCAGATGTGAAAAGACTGGAGCTATAGGAGGGGACTAGTTTATGAAGGGCTTTGAATGCCACACAGAGCATTTCATACTTGATCATAGAGGCAAAAGGAAGTCACTGGAGTTTACTGAGGGGGTCAGGAGTGACATGATTGAACCTGTTCTTTAGAAAAAAATCACTTTAGTGGCTGAATGGAGTGGGGAGAGACTTGAGGCAGGCAGACCCACTGGCAGGCTAGTGCAGTAATCCAGGTATAAGGTGATGCTGGCCTCACCACAGGGATGACAGTGTCAGAGCAGAGAAGGGGGCATAGTCAAGAGATGCTGCAGGGGTGAAATCCACAGGCCTTGGCAATTGATGGGATATGGGGGTATGAGAGATAGTGAGGAATCCAGGATGACTCCTAGCTTGTGAGCCTAGGTCTCAAGTATACACTTTATGGTTTTAAACAGAAAGTGTTTTAATTTTTTCTCTCTCTCATCCTTTGAAACAAAACAATCTTGGAAGGAACCAGCTTCTGAGTTACTTAGGTTTGAGCAGTTGCTAGAAAATCTATTCCAGGCAATCACCACTAGAGCAGAGGAGCCCCAAACTTTATTCCAGAAAGAACTGGGTTTTCAAAATGCATGGAGAGAGGCAATCACAATCATTGACGATGGGTGGTGGGGATCTAATCTGCTCATTGGGTTGGGGGTGGCGGTTGGGCACATTTGGAGAAGAATGGGAGGACGGAGCTAGTATTTTAAAGGATTAGCATGATGGCAAAGGAAAGAGCATTTTAAAACTTTAATTTTGGGGAGCATTTAACAATAAAGCTGAAAGGGGGACAAAGAAGACTTGGTCATAAAGAGCTGAGTGAATTCCAGTGGTAACCAAGCAGTGTGACAGTGTGCTGGGAACTCCTCCTGAGAGGACAATTAGGCCAGAGGCAGAAATGAACAGGGCCTGAAGGGAATCAAGCCGAGTCCAAAGAAATTAGACAGTGAGCCAAGTGAGACTTTCATTGGTTGATTAAAAAAGCTAACCCAGAGCTAATGCTATCTTTCTCCTCTGCTGTGTAACACCTGTCATCTGGACCTCCCCTGGGAGCAGGTGGCAGCCACATGATCTAGGGAACCTGGGAGCTTGATGTGGAAAGGATTTTAGAAATCACCTTCATTTTATAGATGAGGAAGTGAAAATCTTGCCCAAAGTCATGAAGTTAGTAAGGAACAGTAATGATTCAAGCCTGCCTTAGGAGGCAGTTTGTTAAACTGCAAGGATCACAGGTTTGGGGGTCAAAGAAACTGGTTTCAGATCCTGACTCTGATGCTCACCACCTGTGTGACCTTCTATAAAGTGAGGCGACTGGCTTAGATAACATTTCTAGCTCTAAATCTATGCTCTTAGGAACCCAGCCACTCTAACTCCAAAGTCCATGTTCTGTCTACCGTATGACACTTGAATTTTGAGCTGGAAGGCACCTTAAAATTCATCCAACCCTCTGATCTTATACATGAGACCCCAAGCAGGGATGTGACTTGTTTAAGGTCACACAGTGAGTGCCTGGCAAAATTAAGAGTCAAACTCAGGACTCTTGACTCCTTGTAGAATGTCTTTCCCACTTTACCACACTGTCCCTGACTATCCCCTCCACTCTCATCCAATGACTCATTCTGCCACAGCCTGGACATCTTATAAAGTTTAGTCACTCTCTGGGTTAAGGGAGTATTTTATACCTGTTTTATACACATACACACACACACATGTGTATATATACGTGTGTATGTGTATACCTGAGAAGGACAACATATGAACATACCCATACGTTAGAGTGGGAAAGGACTTTAAAAATCACCTGCTTGCTTTACACAGTGAGGCTGGAAACCTGGAAGTGACTTGCTTGACATTACACATTAAGTTACTGGGTGTGAGTGGTGGGAATATAGGGCCTTCTGTAATGTCTTGGGGGATATCAGTTCAATTTTCTCATTGTTATCCTCTCCTCAGTGCCTTCATTTTGTCAAGTGTTTCCTTCTTTCTGCTCTTACTCTGTACTTCAAAGGGACCCAATTTCAAGGAAAAGGAGACTCCCAGTGATTGAGAGGACAGCAATGGCTGCACAATCAATGGACTTTCTATCTGGCCTCTCTGTTGATTATCGAGCAGTCTGGCACTGCCTCATTTTGGCTGGGCTCTTCCTCGTATATCAAGGAAAGACCACAGCGATGCCATTTGTTTAATTAGGTCTGTGGCAGCTGTGATATTACAAATTCCTCTGCCTAGAAATGTCAGGCAACTGCAGGCAACATTATTTCTAACAACAGGGAGGTGCAGAAGGCTCAAGTGGGGATTAGTTGGAGGCTGTCATGGATGAGAAGGGGAGAAGCTTTTGAACTAGGATGAGTGGTGTTTTCCAGAAGAAAGCCCCCCTGCCATCACATACACCTCTCACTAGGCTCCAGGCTAGCATCTAGGAGCCTCTGTGTGTGGATAGCTGAAGGAGGTAGTAGCTGTGGTCTCTTCTCCCCAATGGAGTGGACTAGATTAGCAAACACCTGTTGGCTTGACTTGGCTGGAATTAATTTAGTGAAGAGGCATCCAGGTGTTCTGTGGGAATCCCTGGAGGAGCTAAAAAGGGTTGTCTTGTCCGGCATTTAGTAAAGCTGCAGGGGAGTCAGACACTTGGGTAGGACAAAGGAAGGTGGTGTCTGGCTAAACTGGAAACAAATTGGCCTGACTGACTACCAGCTCCTTAGAGGCATCTAATTAGTATAGGGGATAGAACACTGGACTCGGAGTCAGGAAGACCCGAGTTCCAATCTAAGCCCAGATGCTTCCTAGCTATATGACCTTGGGCCAGTCATTTAACCTCTGTCTACCTTGGTTTCCTCAATTGTAAAATAGGGTTAATAATGACACTCACCTCCTAGGTTGTTGTGAGGATTAAACGAGATGATATTTGTAAAGCCCTTGGTCTAAGTTACTTAATAAATATGTATGTCTTTCTTTCCTGTTATTACTGAAGAGTGAACCTAGGAAAATTATCAAAAATTTCTGACAAATGGAGATGGTAAGCACTGCATGGGTTGTCAGACGGGCTCAAGGAAATTTCTTTTCCTGGAAATAAAAACAGATCTTCCAGACTCCCAAGTTGAACATTCTATCCACTACTTCATGTTGCCTCTAAGCAGAGAGATCCTTCAACAGGATAGATTTAGGGTCTGGCGATGGACTGTAGTCTGAGGACCAGCCCAAGTCAACATGGAGAAGCTCATCACTGAAAAGTTGATCACCCAGAAATTAATTTTTTGGTCAGAGAAATTGAAAACCTTGTAGGACTTGCTAGATCTTATGCTCTGCTGACATAGCCTTTGAGAAGGTGGCACAATAAAATGGCTCAGAAGGGCTCTAACAAATGGATATTTTGTTAGGCAGCATTAATAGATACAGCAGAATGGCCAAGATGAAGGGGGTAATAGTGCCTTAGTCCTCAATGAGACATAGAAATGGAAAGCTGGAAGGGACCTTGGCAGCCATCCAATCCAGCCCATGTAAGAAAAGCTGTAGGTGCCCTAGGCCTGATTGCAGACCTCCATGGAGGTGGGAAGCCACTACTTCTCTTGAGGAAGCTCCTTCCACTTTTGGACAACTCTTAATTACTAGAATTTCTAAGATGACATTTCTAAGATATCTAAGATGATGTCTTTCCAATTTCATTGTTCTACTTGACAGCCATTCAAAGACTTGAAGACATCTACCACTTTCTATCCTGAGTCTTCTCTTTTCCAAATTAAACATGCCCAGTTCTTTCTGTCTGTCTTCCTATGACATGAACTCAAAGCCTTTTACTTCCCTGGTTGCCCTCCTTTGGATTGATGCTCAGTCGTCCAGCTATGGCTGACTCTTTGTGACTCCATAGCATGCCAATATGGTCCATGTGGTTTTCTTAGCAAAGACATTAGAGGTGTTTGCCATTTACTTCTATAGAGGATTAAGGCAAACAGAGGTTAAGTGACTTGCCCAGGGTCACACAATTAGTAAGTGTTTGAGGCCACATTTGAACTCAGGTCTTTCTGACTTCAGGCCCACCTCTCTATCCACTAAACAACCTAGATACCACCCTCCTTTGGATACTCCCCAGCTTATCACTATCCCTTTTATATTGTGGCACCCAGGACTGAACACAATATTCAAGATGAGGTCTAGCAAGGGCAGAATATAGTGGAGCTATCACTTCTCTGTTCCTGGAATTCCAAATTCTATTCTAATTCAGCTGAAGACTGCATTAGCTTTTTTGGCTGCCATACCATACTGCTGACTCATGGAGCTTGTGGACCTTAACAACTTCTAAATCTTTTCGTTGTCTGAAAACCACTGCTTTTAACCACGCCACCTTCATCTTTTCATTGTGATAATTTTTCTATACAATGTGAGACTTTATCTCATTTATCCCTTCTGATTAACCTGGTTATATTCAGCCCAATGTGCTAGCCTGTCAAATTCCTTGTGTATGGTCCCCTGTTTCCATCATCTAAGCTTAAATCTTACTTTCTGAAAGAAGCCTTTTCTGGGTTTCCCTGCACCCCACTACTCATGTCTTCACTTTGGGATTACCTTCCATTCACTCTAGTATATATCAAGTATGTAAATAGATGTTTACATGTTGTCACTCACACTAGAACGTGAACTTCTTGAGGGCAGGCACCTTATTTTTTCCTTTCTCTGTATTCCCAGTTTTTAGCACAGGGCCTGACATGTATTTAACATTTAATAAATATCAATTGACAGCTCAGTTATTCTCTTTGAGTCTGGCCATATAACCAGATCTGTTTTCACTTTCAACCGACATTTCTCCATATCCATATAAAAATAGTATGAACACAATAGAATATTACTGTGCTATAAGACACATTGAAAATGATGAATACAGAAAAGCATGGGAAGACTTATGTGAAGTGATGCAAAGTAAAGTAATTAGAGACAAGAAAACAATATACACAATGGTTACAATAAAAATGGGAACAACCACCTCCACAAAACATTTGAAAATGAACATTACAAAATTACAAAGACCAAGCATGACCCCAAAGAAGAGAGATGAGAACTTACTTCCCTCCACTCTTTTATAGAGCGGGGAGGTCCAAGGGTATTGAACATTGTATTTTTCAGATTTTTGGATGTATTGTTTGGTTTTGCTACTTGTTTTTTTTCCTATTTATTTTTCTTTAAAAATATTCTTTGTTGGGCTGGCTAGGTAGTGCAGTAAGTAGAGCACTGGCCCTGGAGTCAGGAGGTCCTGAGTTCAAATCTGACCTCAGACACTTAACACAAAAACTAGCCATGATCTTGGGCAAGTCACTTAACCCCAATTGCCCTCCAAAAAGCAAAAAAAAAAAAAATCTTTGTTATATGGTTTTCTGGGAAGGACAAAGGGAAAAATATTGAGAAAAATTCAGATGATGTAAAAATAAAAGATATTAATGAAAATTTATTTTTGAAAAAATAGTAATATACTTTATCATTAGGCTTGCTAAAATTTGGGCAAACTATATTTACAACATTTCTATCACCTACTATTTTAATAATTGTGTCAAAAAATGAAAGGAGCTTAGTCTGACATGAGTTGTTTTTTATGAAATCATGTTGGCTCTTTGTAATCACTGCTTCCTTATCTAGAAGTTCATGAACCATCTCTTTAATGATTCATTTCAGAGTTTTTTCCAGGAGCAGAAGTAAAACTCACAGGCCTCTAGTTTACCTACTGTGTTCGCTTCCCCTTCTTGAAAAGTCAGCATTTGCCCTTCTCCAATCTCATGTCCTCTCCTCTTTTCAATGATTTTTTCAAGCATCATTGACAGATACTCAACTGCCACATGTCCCAGTTCTTTCAGTCCTTAAGGATCTTGTCAGTTCCCTTGAGCTAAGTGACTTGAATTCATCCAGTGAAACTACTTAGACTCTCACTCTAACTCCATCCCTCAGATATCAAGTCACTTATTAGTCATTTTTTGCTTGGCTATCTTTGATACAAAGGTCATTCTCCTTTGGAGAAAAGATAGAAGAAAACTTTGGATTCAACATCTCTGCTTTCCCTCTTTGGTCAGTTATCCTCATAATCTCATCTATCCCAAGTCAAAGTTTTAATTCCTTCTCTGATCCTCTTTTTCATCTTCCCTCTCCCAAGTTAAAAATAAGCAAAAAATATCCAGTCAAAAAAATGAAATGAGATTAGTCTGACAGGAGCTGTTCTTCATGAAATCATGTTGGCTCTTTGGAATCACTGCTTCCTTATCAAGTTCATGAACCATCTCTTTAATGATTCATTCCAGAGTTTTTCCCAGGAGCTAAAATAAAACTCACTGGCCTCTAGTTTACCTACTGTGTTCATTTCCCTTTTTGAAAAACATTTTTAACATGCTTCTGCTTATTCTAAGCTTTAGCATCACAGATGTGGTGTTTATGAGATGATGCCATGTTTTTATGTTCATCCTTTATTACCCAGCCTTGCTTCCATCTTCTGTCTATCCATTTCTTTCAAAATTGTGACTTGGGGTTTGTGAGTTCTATATGCTTCCCTAGAGATCTCTTTAGACAAATCCTATTTCCTCCTTACTGGAACTGTTTCAACCTTCTGTCTTCAGAATTTCATTTTTGAGTCTCTCCAGTCCCTCCTGGGCTCATTTTCCCTTGTACACTTCAGTTCATGATCAGACCACATCTAGAATATTATGTCCTGTTCTGAGTACCACAATTTATGAAGGACATTGACAAGCTGAAGTGAGTCTAGAGAACAATGACTGGGAATTTAAACCACATCACCTGGCTCTGGATTCAGTGTGCCTTAGTTCAACTTCTACCTCCAATGATTAAGACCTGAGGGACCTAGCACAAACCATTTAATCTCTTTTGGTCTTCAGTTTCCTTATCTGTAAACTGAGGGTGTTAGACTAGATACTTATTAGTGCTGTGAGCCATGCCCTATGAAAATTCATCAAAAGTCTGGGATATTTAGCTTGGGAAAAAATATGTAGGAGAGCCATGATAGTAAGCATATAATTTTTAAAAATTTTATCATAAAGAAGAGGATTTGGATTTGTTTTACTTGGTTCCACAGGGCAGAACTAGGCAGAAAGGCAGATATTGGCTTGATATGAAGAGATATTCTTAACAATCAGAACCACCCCACAGTGAAATGGGCTGCCTCAAGAAGGAGTGAGTTCCCCATCACTGGTGGTCTTCAACTGGATATTTGATGATTACTTTTCAGGATTTGTAGAAGGGATTCCTGTTTAGGTGCAAGATAGATCTGCTAGATTACCTCTGAGGCCTCTTCCAGTTCTCAGATTCTATGTAAAAAGGGATCAATCAATCTATCAACAAGCATTTTATGTGCCAGTCACCACTGTAGGTGCTGGGGATATGAATACAAAAGTAAGACAGTGGCTGTTCTCAAGGAGCTCACGTGAATTATATGGCATGGTTCCATGATGGCATGCTTTATTTTAATGATGCCCAAGCACTTCTTAACTGGGCAAACGTTCCCTATCTTTGTGCTTTTTCATTGGCCATTCCTCATGGCTGGTACCATCAAGCCTCCTTACCTCTGCCTCATGGAATCCCTTTCTTCCTTCAAGATCAAGTGCTGCCTTCTATGTAAATCCTTTCCTGATCCCCCCAATTGCTAGCACCTTCCTTCCCTAAGTAGCTAATATTTGACTACTTTTTTCTTATTCTATTTATACTTATATGTGTACATGCTTACATACCCCCACAGTTCCTCAAATTAGAATGTAAGTTCCTTTAGAGAGGAGGAAAGATTTTTTTCTGTGTCCCCAGGGCCTAGAGCAGCGGCACACAGTAGAAAACCAATGAATACTAATTAATTGACGTCTCTAGCACAAATTACCTACAGAACAGGGAAAAAAAACCCAAGTTAGGGGGAATCCAATGGCTTCAAATGTTTGAAAATACCGAAGGACAAAAACTCTTATGTTTCTTTAGGTGTCAGACTACCTGGGACCAAATTCCTCCCTTGGGATTTGAATTCTTTGGGAAGTTGATTATATATTATATTTATTATATAATATATCATTTATTAGTTATGTTATATTGTATTATATATTATATATTGTGTCACTTCACATCGCATCGTCACATCACATTATCATATTATATCATTATTTATATTATATCATATCACACATATAATATTATATTGTATTATATATTTGGTTCAAACTTCTCCTTAGCCTGTTTTACCACAAGGGGACATTTCTAGAAAAGTAGTACCCATGTCTCTCTGATAATAAGACACTGTCTTATAATTTTTTTGGAAAGAAAAGCACCAGAGGGCTTATTTTCAGGGGAGGGCTTATGTTGTCCTGCCTCAGCTCTCCTCCGCGGCATTGCTCTCAATGGCACCAGCAAGCAAATCACTGGGGAAGAACAGGATGACTCGCTCACTGCTGCAGCTCTGATTGGATGCAGCTCGGAGCGCGGCGTGTGTTTCACCGAGGGGGGGAGGGGGGGAGACGGTGCATACAGAGGGTACCGTAATGTAGCGTGTAGCGCAGGGGATCACCTTCACTACAGTAGCAATCTCAATAGGGCTTATTTTCAGGGGAGGGCTTATTTTAGAGGAATCTTACACAGCAAGGGGAGGGCTTATTTTCGGGATAGGTCTTATTATCGGGGAAACACGGTAAGTAGTTTTGGTGATATAAATGGTTAGGGGCATAATACATGAAATTCCATCTTTACTACTTTAATTGGAAATAATGGGGCAGCTAGGTGGCTCAGTGGAAAGAAGCCAGGGCCTGAAGTTAGGAAGACATCTTCCTGAGTTCTAATCTGGTCCCCAACACTTACTAGCTGTGTGACCCTGGGCAAGTCACTTAACCCTGTTTGCCTCAGTTTTCTCATCTGTTAAATGAGCTGGAGAAGAAAATGGCAAATCTTTCCAGTATCTTTGCCAAGAAAGCCCCAAATGGGGTCACAAAGAGTGAGACAGAACTGAAAAACAACCAAACTAGTAAATGTTAGTAGACAAACATTACTACCTCAGAAGTCCTAATATTTCTCTGAGAAATGTGGTACAGCCAAATGTCCAAGAAACTGACTTTTTGACCCTGACAGAATCTCTCCCAATGTTTCAAGGACACTCAAAGGCTTTTAAGACAGAACAGCTCAGAGGAGACCATAGATGTCACATTCTACTAAAATAATGTTGAATCCCTCAAAAGCAAGGACCTGTCAATGTCCCGTCCATGCCTGGGTCTGTGTCTATGCCTGTGCTCCTCAATTGTAAAAAGGGGGTAATAATAACACCTGCCTTGAAGGATTGTTGTCAGAATCAAATGAGATATCTGATAAGTGCTTAGCACAGTGCCTGGCACATAGGAAGCACTAGGTAAGTGCTTATTTTCTCCCTTGTCCCCTCCTTTTGTGTAAAACTCCTTGAGAAGGCTGTCAACAATAGGTGCCTCTGCTTTCTCTCTTGTCACTCACTTCTTAACTCCTTACAATCTGGTTTCTGTCCTCATCGTTGCAACACTCTCCCCAAAGTTTTCAACAACTTCTTTTTTTTTTTTTTAAAGCAATCAGGGTTAAGTAACTTGCTCAAGATTACACGACCAGTTATTTCTGGGTGTGGTGCTGAGGATCTGAGCCCGGATTTGATCCAGGTCATCCCAACACTGGAGCCAGTGCTCTTACTCGCTGAGCCACCTGGCCGCCCCTAAGCAATTGGGGTTAAGTAACTTGCTCAAGATTACACGGCTAGGTGTTTCTGGGTGGGTGCTAAGTGTCTGAGGCCAGGATTCGATCTCCAGGTCTTCTCAACACTGGAGCTGGTGCTCTTACTTGCTGTGCTACCTGGCCGCCCCTTCAACAACTTCTAAATTGCCAAAGTCAATGGCTTTTTCTCAATGGTCATTCTTCTAGACCACTCAGCAGCCTCTGATAAGGTTTATCACCCTTATTCTTAATGCTCTCTTATCTCTAGGTTTTCCCGATAATGCTCTCTTCTAGTTTTCCTGCTTCTGATCAGACCCCTCCTTCTCAGTCTCCTTTCCTGGGTCCTCTTCCAGTTGATGCCCACTAGCCAAGGATGTCCCACAGGGCTCTGTCCTTGGCCCTCTTCTCTTCTTCTAACCTACTTCACTTGGTGATTTCATCAGCTTCTATGTATTTAATTATCTCTATGTGGGTGAATCGCATATCTACCTATCTTGCCCTAATTTCTCTACTGACCTCCAATATTGCATCTCCAACGGTCTTTCAGACGTCTCAAACTGGATGTCCAACAGACATCTTAAACTCAACGTATCCCAAACTGAATAGATTATCTTTCCCCCTAAATTCTACCCTCCTCCTAACTTCCTTATTACTGTCAAGGACAACACTATCCTCCCAGTCCCTCAGGCTCAAAACCTAGGTGTCATCCTTGTCTCCTCATTAGTTCTCACATCTCCCCACCATTTCCAATCTGTTGTCAAGATCTGTCATTTCACCTCTGCAACATTTCTTGAATATGCCCCCTTCTCTCTTTTCTTTTTAATGCTACCACCCGCACCACCTCATGCCTGGACTATTGCAATAGTCTGATGGGGGGGTCTGTTTGCTTCCTGTATGTAATCCAGAATCTATTCAGCCGCCAAAGTGATTTTCCCAAAGTTCAGGTCTGACCATTTCATTCCCAGATGCCATGTCACTTCCTAGTCAATAAACTCCATCAGCTCCCCATTGCTTCCAGTATTGAATAAAAAGTCCTCTGTTTGGCATTCAAATCCTTTTATAACTTAGTCTCCCCTTCCTTCACCCCCTACACCACTTTCCAGTTTTTTTTATACCTCACTCCCCACCATGTACTTCTTGATATAGTGACCCTGGTCTCCTTGCTGTTCTATGAACAAGACCCTCTATCTCTCAATGTCAGATATTTTTACTGGCTGTTTCCCATGCCTAGAATGCTCTCCCTCAGTTCTGCCTCCTGGTTTCCCAACTAAAACCTGCCTTTCCCAATCCCTCTTAATTCCAGTGCCTTCTCTCTGCTAATTATTTCCTATTCATCCTTCATAAAGTTTGTTTGTACGTGTTAGTTTAATTATCTCCCCCATTAGACTGTGAGCTCCTTGAGGACAGGGACTGTCTTTTGTCTTTTTTTGTTCCCCTAGTGTTTAGTACACTTCCTAGCACATAGTGAGTGTTTAATTAATATTTATTGACTGACTGAAGCTGCAGCTCCATTGTATCACATGAATCAGGAAAGAGGAGGGAATCCAAGGGATCAAACGTTGAATCATTTCTTTGTGTGTACTTGAGAGGACTAGCAAGCACATCACACGTCCAAAGATCATAACCAGGTCCCTGTGTCCCTGGCACTGAAATCTCTCCCCTAGAGAGGAGATAATCACCTAACTGGAGACAGGTTTATTCCTAGCACTATGCGAATGATCCCAACCATATCCCTATATCTTTCAAGAAATGACAGACTGACCTGAATGAAATGAAAAGGCTAAGGAATGAGATATATACTAAATACTACGGTCACATTTTCACAAATCTTTATTGAGAGTGTGTTATGTTATCTGATTGTGCTGCTTCCCAAAAGTGACTGATAAAAAGACATAATCTGGGCCTTCCCTCAGGGGTCTTCAGATCAAGTTTGCAGAAAAGACATAGGCATAAAAAGAATTTCGTTGAAATGATAGAGAATATAAAATACAAAGGGAAGTGCCATTAAGCAGAAGCCTTCTAGAAGGCTGGCAATGAACAGGTCCCATGATAAAAATCTTTTGTAGATGCACAGACCTATAACTGAAAGCTTGTTTTCAGGGGTTGTTCAATTGTCAAACAGAATCATACTTAGAAGAGCCGTGGGCCTCCCATGAGCCTGGCCTTTGGGCTCAGGAACAAAGCCCTGCTTTAATCTCCCCTGGGGTTCCCCTGGGAGCAGGAAAATGAATCCCCCTGGGTCATTGGCCCCTGAACTCTGACTTTGTTACAGTTTTAGGCTCATTGATTCATGTCAGTTCAATTTTTTAAAGTATTTACTAAATGTCTTCCATGGGACCTACACTGTCTTAGATCCCTGTGGAGGATACAAGGAATAGTCCATCTACTAAAGAAGGTTACAGTCTGGTGGGTGGAACAAACTTTTTGAATGGGGATCAATTAGAAAACCATTTGAGGATACATTTTAACATATTTTTGATATTTCAGGAAGTAGTACTTCCCACCATCCTAATTCTGAGTCTGCAAGTTTCTTCCAAAACATAACCAGAAAGCAGTTTCTTCAATAGACTGGGCTTTATTCTGATTTTTAAGCAAAGAACAAGAAGGGGATTCAGTCAATTCCAGGGCTCAGATAAGGAGAGGCAGAATTTGCAGAAGCCAGCTGTAGTGGGGGGCTTGGTCCTTGGCTAGCTGAAAACGATCGTGGGCTTGTTCCCATCTTTCTTTTGTCAACCCCTGATACTTTCACTTGCTAGGCAGCCAACATCAGAGACTTCTGGAGTTAATATATTCCCTTTATTCTCTTGTTGTCTGGATCAAATGAAGACTTCGTATGAGCTTGGGCAGGGTAGATCACTCCCATCCTCTCAAGGGCATAGTCACCACTCTGAACAAACTCCAGGGATACCTGCCAAGTAGAAAAGAAAAAAGACATAGCTAATACATCCTCCCCATCTCTAAATCCAAGATGTGCTTTAAAATAGCAGGCTGACCTAACAATCATAAAATAACAATTTATAACCCCTTGATGTTTTAAGATTTACGAAGAATTTTCTTTATAACAACTCTATCAGTTAGGTAAACAAAAGTATGATTGCCCCCATTTTACAGGTGAGGAAACAGAGACTCAGAGAAGGTTAAGGGTCCCACACTGGAAGGAACGTTAGAGCTCATTTAGTTCAACTCCCTCACAATTTGATGGCTGAGGAAACTGAAGACAATTTTGGATCATAGGATTCAGAGCCATAAGGGACCTTAGGAATCTGCTAGTCCAACCTCTATGTTTTATGGATAAGGAAGCAGAGTTCCAGAGGAATAATGTGATTTGCCCAAAGTGACACACAGAGTAAGCAACAGGGAAAGAGATTCAGACCCAGCTCCCTTGACCCTAAATATACTGGTCATTTCCCCTCAGCCTTCTGAGGCCATATGTGTATGTAAGTGCAACAAACTCTCCATCACTCTATCATGCTGCTCCTGGGGAAATCTTGAGTTTTATATCACTGAAACCAATTCCCTTGGATTTTTTCTCTCACTTCTTTGGGATCTAGAAGTAGGAAGACTAGACAAAGGTCAAAAAAACAATCCATAGGGGCGGCCAGGTAGCACAGCAAGTAAGAGCACTGGCTCCAGTGTCGGGATGACCTGGGAATCGAATCCCAGGCTCAGACACTCAGCACCCACCCAGAAACACCTGGCCGTGTAACCTTGAGCAAGTTACTTAACCCCAATTGCTTAAAAAAAATAAAAAACAAAACAAAAACAATCCATTTGCCTTCTCTCCCTCCCTGCTCCCCAATAAATCCAGGTTTCTGACAAAACAGCAGGAAGAATTTTTTTTAAAGGATGGTTTCAACTGAACATGGGCAGGCCCTTCAATTTCTCTGAGAGCATCTGTGGTTTCAAACTGAGAACCCAAAGTCAAATTGAGTTCACGTCCTAAAGGGGTGGAACAAATGTGGCCAGAGCTAACTCAAATCACTTCTCAGACACCCTGGCCTTTTGCTTTCTCCTCACCGGCTAAGCTCGACCTGGCTGTGCTAGGGGAGAGTTGGAGAATACAACCTGTCCCAGAGATAGTCATATTCTCTTATAGAGAAGTAAAATAGTGTCATGTCCAGCCCAGGATGGCTGATGAGATGTGACAGCTGGGCCGGCTGCATTTGCTGTGTCAGCGAGCTGAACTGTTTGGGCCGATTAGACATGTGTGTTCTCTCTGTACAGCAATTAAACCCAGGGCTAGAACTACTGGAAGAGTGTCCTTAATTTTGCAACATAAAGAAACAGCTATAATTTCTGGCAGCTTTAGTCTTGGCTGAGAAAAACAGACTTTCACATAATACAAATTTTATAAATAAAGTGGGGCCAGTATACATACATTCATGGCTGGTTATGTGATATGTAAAGTCATACATAGGTACTGGACATGTAGTCATATACCAATAAACTAAAATTGGCTTCTGGGGATCCTAAATGTGGAGGGTTTTGTCTTAGTTAGAAAAGGGACTATTCTTTTAACACTATTCAGCATTTCATTGAGCATCTACTAATCTCTGGTTCTGGTGATGTATATAATGTGATAAAAACTCTACTTTGGTTTCCGGCCTAGATGAATTCATGACTGACTTAAAAAATTTTTATTTTTTATTAATGAATTTTTCTTCATATCATGGGAATTTCCAGGAAAAAAATCTTCTCTCCTCCCTTTGTATTAAACCATTCCTTGTGACAAAGATCAATAAAGCCAAAAGCATCTGATTTGGTGACCATATCTGATGGGGTATATAATTCTGTCATTATATCCCCAACCAGTCTGCTGTGAGGGGGGAAATTAGAAATTCATCGTCAAAGTTGAATAAAAACTAGATGTCACTTCATTGGAGTCTTATAAAAAGGAAGCTGTCTTTATATTAATTCATATCAATGTTTTTGCTCTTTTTGTTTTTGGCTAAGCACATAGGGGAAGGAGAAGATGGTGACATGGTGGACCACAGGACCAAAGGATTATAAACTTGAAGAGATCCTCCTCAAAGCTCTGCCCTCAGCCCTCTCTTCTTTTTTCTCCCTAAATTTTTTCCCATTGGCAATCTCATTCACTTCCACCATTCCTTCCACCCCCTTTATACTGATGACTCCCACATCTGAATCTTTAGGTCAGACTTCTTCCTGAGTTCCAGACTCATCTCTATCTCTCTTATAGAATGCTTCTACTACGCCTCACTTTCAAGTCAGAGTCACTATATCTTAAGCTGGTTTATTAGCTTTCCCCTTAACCATGCTCTGCCTTTTCTGTGGCATCACCACTTACCAGGTCTCCCAAGTTCATCACCAGGTAACCAGACTGTGATCTTTCTCTTCTCTCCTACCAACTTGGCCACCATGTTCTGTTGATTATGTCTATGTCTTGGTATTTATCCTCTCTTCCTTTCATCTACCCCATGGCCAACATCCTAACATGGGCCTTCATTACCGCCTGGACTATCACACTACTCTTCCAATAGATCTTTCAGCCTTTTAGCTCTTCCTATTTCAAACCATTCTTCACACGCACATAAATCTGGTTATGCCACTTCTTTGCTTAAATGACTCCCTAGTGCCTACCAAGTAGTTCAAATACCTTAGCTAGTCATTCAAGGTTCTCTACAATCTGGAGCCAGCCTACTTTGGGGATTTTATTTCATATCACTACCCTGCACATACCACAACAAAACTCACCATCTCCTGTGGTATAAACATATATGTATATGTATTGTGTGCATATATGTGTATACATATACATACACATGCATATGTACATATGTGTGAATAGATATAGATATATATATATCCTGATCGCCTATCTCCTATGAGTCTTTGCTCATACTATTCCCTTTCACATATCCCCAAATCTGTTCAATTCTTACCCACTCATCTACCTCAAATGCCACCCCGTCCACAAAGATATCCCTGATCTCCTTAGTTAGTTATGACCATTCTTCCCTCATGTAACACTTTGCATCCCTTATATACTATCCATATATCATTTTATTATATGCTTATTTTCTATAGGTGTAATATGCCAGTACTAGACCATAAACTCCATGAAAGCAGGGAAAGTGTTTTATCTAAATTTAATATCTCACCCAGTTCTTTCCCCAAACATAGTGGGCACTTGAGAAACATTTGGTGGATTAAACAAATGTGAACATAGAATACTAGAACTGAAAGGAATGTCAGAGATCTCTGGTCAGACATTTGTTCCAACCCCCTCATTCTGTAGGCGAGGTAACTGAGGTGAGCAATGGGAAATTGCTCACTGAAGGTCATATTGTTAATCAGCAACAGGGTTGAATCCATGTCTGATGACTTTTGTGTCACATCACACTGTCAGCCATGGCTATTCACACTGATTAAATCCAGGGTCCATTCCCCCACATTCCCAAATAGGGGATTACATACTACCCAGGACTCACAGATTTCTTAGTTCTGAAACCCTTCTCAAGCTGTTGAAATAAATTTTCCCAAACATGACTCTGTTCTAACATTGGCTCTATCCGAGGATAGAGCTGGCATTTAAGTACATGGAAAGAATTGTGGGAGTAACAAAAAGTCATCAAACCAACCTAATGCACACACACACACACACACACACACACACACACACACACACACAATCTCCCTTCTTTGTGTTTGGAACTCCACACTTAATTCCAAGAGGTAAGGTAGCTTAGCGGGTAGAGAGCTGGTTTTAAAAGTCAGGAAGATGTAGATTCAAGTCTATGTGACCCTGGATGAGTCTCAGCCTCCCAGTACCTCCAGGTGTCTCTCTGATGAGTTTAAATTGTGGACCAGTTGCTATCTGGATTGGCAGAGAGAGGTTCCCTTCTGCAAAGTTCTCCTGACCTGTGAAGTCACAGATCTAGACAAGAAAAAAATTATTCCTTTGGACTAATATTGCATATAACGATGATAGCAACAAATTGCATTGACAAAGCATTTTGGAGTCTATGAAACATTCCTCCCATAACAACTCTGCAAAGTAAGTAAACAAAGTAAAGAAAGGTAGTAGGTAGATAATTTAACAGATTAGGAAACTGAGGCTCAGAGAGGTAAAATAATTTGTCCTGGGTCCTGTTGCTAGTAAGTGTTGGAGCTGAGATCTGAATCCATTCCTGATGCTTCTCTTTTCCCAATACCATTTTGTTGTTTTCTCTCCTTGGGGTCCTCTATGAAAAGATAAATCTCCCTAAAAGGGATAATACATGATTAGTTCATTAAAACCTCAGAATGAATTAGTCTGATTATTTTTCCAGAGTACCTGAGAGCCTATGGGTAGATACAGAGGGAGAATGGGGGTAGGGATGGAGGTGAATTAGAGAAGACAGGCAAGGCATTTTAGACAATCCTTTAATTCCACACTGTGCTCAGGGGGCAGGTTCTGTGGCCCTCACCAAATCCTGGGGGTGAGGGTTGGAAACTTCTAAGTGGGTTCTGCATTGTCAGCCATTGCCACTCCCCCAAACCCTACCCCCACACACCCTTTCTCTCATTTTTTCCCTCATGCAGACTTCAATTAGCATGTAAATCAGACTGGGAGTTATCATACCCAACTGAGAGATTAATGTCTCCCATTAATGTGGGCTTAATGAACGCTGTCTTTCCGGCAGGAAACATTCTGGGTCACTGGCTGAGGAAGCCAGTGGAAAGGGAGGATTGGTAAAGGGAGATTAGAAAAGGAGGGACACCCACCACCCACGCTGTTGCCTCTCTTCACTATCAATTTGCATAGTTTTCAATTTGGCCTTAAGCAGCCCTGGGTGGAAGGTGAATAACAGAGAGAAAATTTCTCACATACTTTTCTAGGACTTCAGGGTTGGCAGCCATTCAAGCTTTTATCCATACTTCGGCAAGAAAGCCCAAGAAGGCAGGAATGTATTTTGTTTCAGTGTGAGCTGGATTGTCCTTGTATCCCGTTTTCTCACTCCTCTCTCTTCTCTGAATTTTCATCCTTCAAGGCCTTTTAAGCTCTCCCTGATTATTCCAGCCCTCACTGATACTTCTCTTTTCTGATCTCCACCAGCACTTAGACTCTATATGGTACAATTTAACTCTTAACTATATACTGTAATACACAGTAGGATTTAGACTTGGGACAGTCCTTAGATGTACTACTTAAGAAGGATTAAGTGCAACCTTAAGGAAGTCACAATTTCTTTAGGTCATAAGGTTTCTTCTGTAAAATACAGATGATGGTGAACTAAATCAATGGTGTCAAATTCAAATAGAAACAGTTGCCTGTGGGCTACTTAATGACTCAGAAAGCCACAAATATTATCTATGTTGTATTTTATTTTTATTTATTTTGGTAAACATTTCCCAATTACATTTAAATCTGACACCACTCAAATTTGGTGTCTCCAGACTGGATGACTTCTAAGGACCCTTAGAGCTCTTCATCTGTGGCAAAGGATATGGCAGTTCAACCTAATTATTTTACATATGAGGAAACTGAGGCCCAAACTGACTTGCCCAAGGTTACATGAGTAGGAAGTTGTAGGAAGTGGTAAGAGCTGAGATTTAAACTCTAATTTCAAACCTTGTGTTCTCTCCACCAAAACTTGCACCAGACACCGGGGAAGTTAATTTATTAATCTTTGAAACTTCTGCCTTGGGGTTCAGTTGCTTTGATTGGGGTAACAAATGGTAACAAGCCACTATATCATCTCATAGGGGCAGATAGGTGGCCCAGTGGATAGATTACTGTGCCTGCAATCAGGAAGACTCATCTTCCTGAGTTCAAAATCCAACCTCAGACACTTAGTACCTGGGTGACCCTGGTCAAGTCACTTAACCCTCTTTGCCTCAGTTTCTTCATCTGGAAAATGAGCTGGAGAAGGAAATGGCAAGTCACTCCAGTATCTTTGCCAAGAAAACCCCAAATGGGGTCATGAAGAGTCAGTCACTACTGAAATGACTCAGTAACAATAACATACCATCTCATGGGACTCAAACCTCAGACTATACTTCATCTTTATACTATATTGAGCTACCCACCAAGTTATGCTATCATCTTCCTGCCTACCCCTCATAACCCTTTTGTTTTTGGAAAGGACATGTCAGTTGGCCATCTTATATATAAACCTACTTTCCCTATTACTACTGTCAAGGATACCAGTATCCTGCCAATCCCTAGGCTCATAGGGACTCTGGAACTCACTCCACAAATGCAATTTATTGGCAAGTCCTGTTCAAGTCAAGTTCAACATCTCTTCTACACATTTTCTTCCCTCAAGAACCATTACTACTACCTTAGTAAAAGCTCTCATCTGAATGCCTAGACAAACAATGGCCTAACTTTTGGACTCAGGCCCCCTTTAGACTCTTAAAAATTACTGAGGACCCTAAAGAGCTTTTGTTTATAAGAAATTAAAACTGATAAAATTTGAAAATATTAATTCATTAAACAAATTATAATAAGCCCACTGAAAGTTAATATAACATATTTTAATAAAAATAACTATATTTTCTAAAAATAAAAAAAATAGTGACGAGAGTAGCATTGTTTTATATATTTTTGCAAATCTCTTTAAATCTTGGCATAACAGAAGACAGCTGGATTCTCATATCTGCTTCTGCATTTAATTTGTTGAATATGTTTTGGTTGAAGTATATGAAGAAATGTGGCCTCATAAGGGGAAGAGTATTTTAATAGGCAAATAAAATCTTAGTATTATTAGAAAAACAACTTTGACCTTGTAGACCCTGAAAAAGTTTCCAGAACCCCCAGGAGTTGGTGAACTTTGAGAACCACTGGCCTGGACTATTGCAATAGCCTTCTCAATAACTTCCCCTGTCTCTGCTCTTTCTTCTCTCCAATCCAGCCTCCACTGAGAAGCCAAATCAATTTTCCTGAAGCACACATCTGCTGGCACTACCCCTCTCTCATTCCCACTCACTCAACTCCAGTGGCTACCTATTACCCCCATGATCAACTTTAAAGGCTCTGCTTAAAGTTTAATCTTCATAATCTTGCCCCTTCCCATCTTTCTAGCCTTCTTGTATTTTAACTCTCCTCCATGTACACACCTGTACTACAGCAGCACCGGTCTCTGTGCACCTCCTACATCTCTGCCTCTTCACTGGTAATCGGTGCTCAGAATGTCCCTCCTTTCTTCTGCCTGCTATTTCCCCTGGTTTACTTCCAGTCTCAGCTCAAAACCCACCTTCTGCACGCACACACGCACGCACGCACGAGCCCTTTTCTAGCTCCCTCAAACTGCTGCACTCCCCACAGCTGATGCCTTCCTTCTGAGTTTATTTCCCACCGACTCTATACATATCAGGAAGTTAAACTGTTTTTTCATGTTGTCTCCCCATTACAATGTGAGCTCCTTGAGGGCAGGGACTGTTTTTGCCTTTCTTTGTATCTCTAGCATTTAGCACAGGGTCTGGCGTATAGTAGGTGCTTAATAAATGCTTGTCAACTGACTGACTGATTCTGACATCATAGTGATGATAAACTCCTTTCCTTGGCCACCACTCCCTTTGATATGTTTTTCCCTATTATAATGTAAGCTACTTGAGGGTACAGACTATCTATCCTTGTAATTTTGAGACCATGGCACACAACACGATGTCTAGAACATAGTAATATTTAATCTATACTTTTTCATTCATTCATTCATTCACATCATGATTAGACTTGAAACAACTGTGAACTATGTGCATCTGTAAATCTTGATCATTAAAAGAAATTGTAAATTGTAAATCTATGAGCTTAATGGCTCATAGGTTTAAAGCTGGAAGGGACCTTAAGAGGTCATCACGTTCAACCTTCCTATTTTAAAAGGTCTTCTCCTTCCCTTATTTTTTCAGTCGTGTTTAACTTTTCATGATTCCCCCTTGGGGTTTTCTTGGCAAAGATACTAGAGTGGTTTGCCATTTCCTTCTTCAACTCATTTGACAGATAAGGAAATTGAAGCAAGCAGGGTTCAGTGACTTGCCTAGGGTCACACAGCTAGTAAGTGTCTAAGGCTGGATTTGAACTCAGGAAGATGAGTCTCTATCCACTCTGTCTACCCATGCTGCCCATGTCTAGCATGGGTGTAAGTAGAACTTTTCCCAGGTTGCTGATGTCTAGAAGGGCACACTTAGAACATAAATTTTTGAGCTGGAAGACACTTTAGAAAGTTATCTGGTTCAACCTTCACATTTTAAAGAACCTTCCCCTTCTCTTGTAGAAAGTGAAGACGAACAAGAATAGAAACCTGGAAGACACCCATGTTAAGCAGGCATGAGACAGATGAAGATTCACAAAAAGAGACTGAAAAGGAGAGGGCCAGACACCAACACCGTGGCACGAACAGGGCCAGACAAGGCCTGATCAATGTGGCAGCAAGTTGACCCACCAACCACAAGGGTCATTGCCAGGCTTATCACCAAAGGGCTGGGACTAGATGGAGCAGGGTAAGAGTCAAATGCAGGGCCCCTGGCAGGAGCAGCAACTACTCCTGGGACTACCAATCCACAGTCCAGAAATTTAAAAAGCACCCATCTGGACTTCTAGGGACCAGGATGGCAGAGTGAACCCTGGCTGCTCCAATCCCCCCCTCTGATCCTGAAAACATAGTAATTATTGCCCCAGGGCAAAACCTTAAACAATAAAGGCTTGGGAAACTAAGAGGAAGGGTGTGGCTAGGGCCCTGCCTCAAAATGGGTAGAAAGCTGACTGCAAAGACAAAGACTCTGGAGTCCTACTATCCAGAGAGGGAGGAACCAAATTCAGAGGGAGACAATGATGACTCCACACCCATAGCTGAAGCCTCAACAGGGAACTGGTCTCAAGCACAGAAAGCATTCCTAGATGAGCTCAAAAGGAACTTTGAAAACTAAATTAGAGAGATAGAAGACAAAATGAATAGTTCTTTTAAAATCAAAATTGCAAAATTAGAAAAACATTACAATGAAGAAAAGAGCTCCTTAAAAAGAAAACTGTGTGATATGGAAAAGGAGCTCCAAAAACTAACCACGGAAAATAATTCGCTAAAAACTAGAATCAACCAAATTGAAGCGAATAACTCTATGTGAAACCAAGAATTAGTTAAACAAAACATCAAGAATGAAAAATTAGAAAAATATAATGTGAAAGTATCTGCAGATCCTATACCTTACTGTATGCCGCCATGGGGTGGTGGTGGTGATGGTGGTTGGGAAGGGGGGGGGGGGGGAGAAAATTTTAAACTCCAAGAACTGGGGAACTGGGGGTGGCTAGGTGGTGCAGTGAGTAAAGTGCTGGCCCCGGAGTCAGGAAGACCTGAGTTTGGATCCAGCCTCAGACACTTAACACAAAAAAATTAGCCATGTAACTTTGGGCAAGTTACTTAACCTCAATTGCCCTCCAAAAGGCAGAAGGCAAAAAAAAAAAAAAAAAAAAACCCAAAAAACTGGGGAACTGAATCTCGTAAACTCAAAAGTAAATGAACAAATTAATAAAGACAAAAAAAGAGACTGAAAAGGAACAGTCATACAAGTAGAAGGAGAACCAAAATATGTTCATTTCATGGATGCCAAGGAAGCAGAGAACGTCCAGGAGGAGAGAGTGGTCCACAGCATTAAAAGGTACAGAGAGGTCACAGAGGCTGAGAACTGAGAAAAGGCTACCATATTTAGAAGTTAAGAGATTGGGGCGGCAAGGTGGAGCAGTGAATAGAGCATTGGCCCTGGAGTCAGGAGGACCTGAGTTCAAATCTGACCTCAGACATTTAACACGTACTAGCTGTGTGACCTTGGGCAAGTCACATAACCCCAACTGCCCTGCCTTCCCCCCTCCAAAAAAGCAAAAAAAAAAAAAAAAGTTAAGATATCCTTGATAACCTTGGAAAACCTAGTTTCAGGCAAGTGGTGGGGTCCAAAGTCAGAGGTTAAATGAGTGGGTAATGAAATGAGAAATTGGAGGCAATAAATAGACATGATTCTTTCTAGGAGTGTAGCAGTGAAAAGAAGGCAAGATATAGAATGATTTGAAAGGAAATAAAGGTCAAGTGACTGATTATCTAAGGGTGGGATATGTTTGTAGGCAATTAAGAAAGACAAATAAGTCAGAAGAGATTAAAGATGACAGAGGCTAGATTGGTAAGCTCTTAGGAAAGAAGGGAGGGCATGGGGAGAGAGAAGGCACAGGTAGAGAGGAAGGCTTTGGCTATCTGTTCCTCAGAGGCAGAAGTAAAGATATAGATGAGTGCTGAAACATGGAGCAAGAGAGGTGAAGGCTTCCATTCTCTTTGTATAGTAGGAGGAAAGGATATCTTCCAAGGGTGGGGAAAGATTTGGGAAGAGAAGAGACTTTTGGGGAATAGCCAGTAAGAGGAATAGAACAGATAAGAACAAGTTTCATATGCAGCAGTGAGGACCCAGTTCAGATTAGATAATGTGAGTTTATAGTGGATCTAGATGGCACAGATGAAGTTCAGTAATTTAATGGACAAGGTGAATGGTGGGGCTAATCTAGGGTGGAGAATTGAGTGGGTGTGAATGGTGGTAGGTCAACAGGCAAGGGAATTAAAGGCAAAAGTTGAATTGCTTTAACTATAGGGTAAAAATTGTGAAGGGAAGAAAGCAAAGTCAGAGTAGTGTTGATGGATTAAGAAAACAGAGAAGTGACTATTGGAAATTGAAATGCTTCTGCACAAACAAAATTAATGCACCTCACATAAGAAAGCAATGAATGGAGAAAACATTTTTATCAGATTTTATCAAATTCCTCAGATAAGGATTTGGTATCCAAGGTAGCAAATGGGATCAAAAATCATTTCCCAAATAAATAAAGGATCAATAGATGTGAACAAACAGTTCTCAAAAGAATCACAAACTATTAACAGTCATATGAAATAACACATAAGAGAAATGCAAATCAAAATGACTCTGGCACATAGTAAGCACTGAAATATTTTGTTAAGTTGAAAGAGATTCATTCAGCAGTCAGTCAATCAAACCAACCAACCAAGTAGTCAGCTAACCAACAGTTGTTAAAAGCTTCTATGTGCAGACCATAGAGAGGAAAGGACATTTATTTTTCTTTTTGGGGAGGGGAAGGTAGGGCAATTGGGGTTAAGTGACTTGCCCAAGGTCACATGGCTAGTTTTGGGAAAGGACATTTTTAAAGAAGAAGATCAGAGCAGTGGTGGAGATTTGAAGGAACAGAGTTTGGGTCATTGGTTTTCCTGGTCTTATCCTTTGAGTAAAAGAATGGGATGGCATTTCAAAATCTCATTCTTTCTGGGTTAGGAAAGAATAGCTGTTATCCTCTGGCTCTGTCCTCAATTCTGACTAACATAAGCCCTGTGTTTCAAAAGTCAGAGTTTCTTAAGAGGAAAATACAAAAAACAACAGCCAACCAGCCTGGAGATACAGTTTACATGAGTCATTCATGTCACTGCACCAGCTTTCCATCTTGATATGCCTCTCCTCTCCCTCCCTCCAGCAGAGGCCCCTGCTCAGGGCCTTATCCATCATCATACCCTGTCAGAAATGTTTGTGCCCCCCCTCCAGCTTTTCCATAGCTGGAGCCCAGGCCCTCCAGGGAGCTGGTGGTATGAGGTAGAGTGCCAAGGACTGAGTGGGTATGGGAGGACTTCCAGCTCTTTTCTTCTGTGTCTTCCCTGTAGGTCTCACAGCCCTCTCTGGCTTATAACAGAAGGCTTGGAAGAAAAACAACTCATCCTTTTGTTATCCTTTTGAGACAAAATACTGTTCTTCATTCCATTCTGCATGTCCCTTTTAAAAAGAATTTGGATTCTCAGTCCCTTAAGTTCAGTTACTCCCCAAATACTCACCGGACCTCCCTCTGGGTTTTGGATGTACCCATAGGCGATGGTTTTATTGATGGTGAAGCCAAAGTCTGCTTTCCGAATGTAGCCAACTACTTTTTCATTTCTCCAGATGGCTTCCAGGCCAAACATGGGTACCTTTCTGTAAAATTTTTTTTAAAAATTAATATATATATATGTCACTCACATATTCAAGAAAAATATATTAATCACTATGTATAATGGGCTGGGGTAGGTTACAAAAATAAATAAGACCTGTTTTCTTCCCTCTAGGATTCTAATTCTAAAGAACTTAGTCACATAGGGGAGATAAATCAGGTATATAACTATAAGTATCATGCATGATGTAACCCAGGAGAGTTATGAGAGTTCAGAAGAGGGCAAGAATGTCTAATGAGGGAATTTTCGGGAGAGGTTTCAAGGAGGAGGTGGCCTTTGAGCTGAATCCTGAAGGATGGCTAGGATAAGAAAAGAGGAAGTACATTGGAAGCATGAAATATCATCGATCAAACAATAAACAAACACTTATTAAATGCCAACAGTATACCAAACACTGTGATAGGTGATGGAGGTACCAAGAAAAAAGCAAAATGATTCTACCCTCGAGGAACTTGTGTTCTTTAGAAGGAGGCAATGTGTACATAAATGAATGTGGTGAAATGTGTGTGTGCGTGTGCATGTGTGTGTGTGTGTGTGTGTGCGTGCGTGCGTAAAGAGAGAGAGAGAAAGAGAATACAAAGCCAATTTGGGGGGAGACACTGGCCACTGGGAGGATCAAAAAGACTTTGCATGGAAGGCATTGCTTGGGCAGAATTTTGAAGACAAAAAGGAATTTTAAGAGGGAAAAGTGAGGTGGGAGTACATTCCAGGGATGGCAGATGGCCAATGCAAAGGTGTGGAGAAGGAGTTTCATGTGTGAGGAACAGCAAGAAGTCTGGTTGCACTGCACCAGAGAACACTGGAATGACAGTCATATATGCTGTATGTACGTATGTATAAAAATAAACTTTTTTCACAAAAATTCCTGTCAATATTTATTTATCTATGCACATATGCATATATGGGTATATATGCAATATGTAAAAATATACATCCATTATATTTATACATATATGTGTGTAAGTATATGTGTGTCTCTGTTGTGTAGACTTGAAAAGGTAGCTTGGGGCCAGGTCATCAAGGGCTTTAAAAATTAAACAAAGGAGCTTCTATTTAATCTTAAAGGCAATCAGAAGCCATCAGAGTTTAGCCAATATGGGTATGACATGGTCTTGTACTTTAGGAAAATCACAGAGGTACATGAGCCCAGAAGTTTAAACTATTCTTAGGAATTATTGGGTAGAATTATTATTCCACTGGCAAATTTTCATTGAAGCTTTGGTTAAATGAAAGGGAACAGATTGAAGCAAGGTTGGAAAGGTAGCGAAGGAGCAGGTTGCAGGGTGCCTTTTGGCAATAGGGAGCCACTGAAGGTTTCTGAGCAGTGAAATGACATAATCAGAGGATTACTCTCACAGAATGAATAAGATGAATTGGAGCTGGGGAAATAATAGTGGTTGGAAGAATGGTCAGGAGATTCTTGCCTTATCCAGGGGCAATTTTACAGAAAAAGGCTTGAGCATTCTGAGATGTGAGAGTATAGGTAGAAAGCTGAGTCCAACACCAAAATTATGTTCATATCACCTCATTTCAGCATCCAAACCTCAGAGCAATGGAAGGAGGTAGTGATTCTGATATGGTAGTAAAACAAAAAGTGCAGTAACCATGAGTTGGAAAAATTGGGTTCTAGCCTCTTATTTCCAAAGGTCCCTCATTTGGGAGCCTGGGCATTCATCTATAACTGCAAAGTTCCTTTCTCTGTCTTCATAGTATCTGTGAGAGCCATCCTTTAGATACAGTAATTCTGGACAGTGGACAGTGGCCTTGTCTGGTTCTAGCCCTTGTTGTACCACTAATTTACAATATGACCTTGAGGGTCTCAGTTTTTATCTGAAGACTGGAGACAATAGGCCCTGACCTCCCTAACTCACAAATAGATAATGGACATGGAAAAGTGTTCAAGTTATGGAAAAATTTAGGTCATTGTTTTCATTTTGGTAGCCCTGCACAGAAAGTGAAGTGAAAATAATGGGCATTTGTCTCATCTTTTAAAATCAAACAACTTGAAAAAATACCAACAGGGCAGAAAGCTGTTTTTTCTCTCTTGTTTCAGAGTGGATTTCTGGATGTTGAAGATGCAAATTCAAAGGCACTCTCCTCATCAGCATTGTACTTGTCTGAGACCTTGTTCCTGCTTAGTGGAGGACCCTGGCAACTCAACTCCAGCCCCCAAGTAAGAGCTGTGCAGAAAAGAGGAGGAAGAGAAAAAGGAAAAGGAGTAAAAGGGAAAGGAAGAAAAGGAAGAGGAAGAAGGGAAGGAGGAAAAGGAATAGAAGGAAGGGAAGGAGGAGAAGAAGAAGAAAAAGGAAGAGGAGAAGGAGGAAAAGGAAGTAGAGGAGGGAAAGGAGGAGAAGGTAAAAAGAGGAAGAGGGCAAAGATGAAGTAAAGGAAGAAGAGGAGGAGGATAGAGAGGGGGAGGAGGAGGAGGAAGAGGAAGGAGAGGAGGAGGAAGAAAAAGAAAAGAAAGGAAAAGGAGGAGGGAGAAGAAGAAAAGGAGAAGGAAGAGGAAAAGGAGGAAGAGGGAGAAAAGAAAAAAGAGAAGGAGGAGGAGCAGGAAAAGGAGGAGAAGGAAGAGTTAGAGGAGTCAAATTGAAGAACTTGTAAACAGGAGATAACATAAAGAAATTCTGAGGGAAGATGGCAAACCACAGATTTTTTCTCTTTCTTTCTTTCTTTCTTTCTTTTCTTTTCTTTCCTTTTTACAGCTCATCACACTTGACATATCTTTTGAAGGGCTTCATTAGGGGCAGCCAGGAATCTGGCCACACATGAAATAGGTCTCTCTGGCTGTCAATGACACCAGGCCCACATCAGTGAAGTCCCATAACTGCAGCAATGGTGTTTTGCCTTCCTGCTTTTTGTTAGTATTAAAAGTCAGACTTAGGAGAATCATCAGCAGGATTATTTGTACTATTTGTAAAAGTGTTAATACTGTTAATAGCCTCATCTTTTTTGTCACTTTCTACTCTGTATCTTCCAAATAGCTGGGGAAATCTTTTTCCTAAGACACAGCTCAGACCATTTCTTCCTCTGCTCATAAACCTCCACTGGCTTCCCCATTAACTAGGGGATAAAATACCAAATCTTTAGTCTTTGGCAATCCTTAGCACTTAGGGTCTACCAGCAATTTGGCTCCAAACTCTGCTTCCAGCCTTATTTCTCTTTTCTTTTTTTTTTTTTAACTTTTTCTTATATTTTACTTTTCCCCCAATTACATGTTAAAAATTTTCACATTTGTTTTTTAAAATTTTGAGTTCCCAATTCTCTCCCTTCTTCCCTCCCTTCCCCCATCATGGAGATGGTACCAGCCTTATTTCACATTGCCTCACAGAATCACAGATCTAAGACCCTTGGAAATGATATAGTGTAGCCTGCTCCAGACAGAACCTACTTCTACCACACTATCAGGACAAGTGGGCATCCGGCCTCTGCCTGAAGTCTTCCAAAGATGGAAAAATGGACACCACCTGAGGGAGCCCATTTTGCTTTTTGATGGCTCTGATTGTAGATTTTTCCTTAAACCTGGTTAAAATTTGCATTCTCAGAAAAAAGCACCCATTGCTCTTAGTTCTGTCCTCTGGAGCTAAGCCAAACAACACCAACAGCATGGATATGGCCCTTTAAGGTTTGCAAGGCAATTTATATGCATCATCCTTGCATCGGATCCTCCCAACCACCCAGAGAAATAGATGCTATTTTAGACCCATTTTGAAGATGTGCAAATGGAGGCTGAGAGACCTTTAGGTGATTTACCAGATAAGAGGTGCCTCTCAGGCTTTCCTGGACTCCAGGTCACTGGGCTATCTAGCTACCTTAAGGAATCTCCATTCTTTCATGTAGCATCCCTTTCAATGCTTAAAGGCAGTTGTCATATCTTTTCTAAATATTTTCTTCTCCCAGGTAAACAGCCCTAATTACTTCAAATGATCCCCATGTGGCCTGTTCTCCAAAGCTTTCCTTATTCTGTTTACGTTCTCTTGGGTGCCCAGTTTATTTCTGTCTTTATTTAAATGACCCCAAACTGAAGATACATGCAAAATTAGCAAAAATAGATAGTGCAAAATTAGCAAAAAAAAAAAAAAAAAATTAGATAGAGTACAATAATGCTATCGCCTTCCTTATGCTGAGAGGCAGTGTAAATAGTGCTCTGGACATGTAGTCAGAAAGAGCAGGGTTCAAATCCTGATTCGGCCTCTTATTAGATTAATTAATCTAGCTATTATTAGATAATTTAAAAATCATTTAAACTCTATGGGTCTCAGTTTTCTCAGCTATAAAATGAGGGAGCTAGACTCAAAGATCCTTAAGTTTCTCTTCTAGTTCCAATGATTCTGTGCCTCACTCAGCTGAGCCTAGGGCAGCATTCATTTTGGGGCTGCAGTGCTGCACTCTTGACTGTCCAACGGCCCCCTGCCTACCCATCTTGTTCATGTGAACTGCGGTTTCACCATGGATAACTCTCCAAGGTACCAGACAGAAAGAAGGCTACATGAATTAAGGAACATCTGAAGTCAATAAGAGACACTTTCCCCCCTCTTCTTGCTCTAGGCCTTGGCCTTTCCTTGGAAAAGAGTGGTAGTTAAATAAGGGGCAAATGGAGCATCTTAGTTTTCCAAATCAAGACTGTCTGTAAATATTATTCTAGTTTTAAAAACATTGATTAAAATTATTCCCATCCATTGCCACCCACAAAGGTAGAGAGAAAAACAAACAGAATCAAAATGCTTTTTATTCTCTTGGCAAAAATCATTACTTGCCCAGAATAAATTGTCATTACCCTTCAAATCAATTCAATTCAACACATAGTTATAAAGTGTTTTGGGTGAGTGAGGTACAAAGTTTTGGTATGACACAATCCTACCTGTCCTCGTAGAGCTTACAGTCTAATAAGGGGGTTTAATATATTTACTATGCAAATAGCTATAAGATAATACATAATAAGTATATTAAAAAATGGAAAACAAAGTGCTACGTGAGGTCCAAGGGTTAGAAGGTGATAATCTACTGGGAGTATTCATGGAAGGCTTCATGAAAGAATGGCATTTGAGTTAGGTTTTAAAGTAATGAGTAGGATTTCAACAGGAATAGAGAAGATGGGAAAATTAATTCATACACACACACACACACACACACACACACACACACACAGAGCTTGAGCAAAGGTGTAGAGGTGGGAAAGTGCAGGAGATTGTGAGCAGTCCTGTTTGGTGCATTCACAGGGCCTATGTAGGGGAAATGCCTGAAAAAGTAGAAAATTTAAAAGGTACCAAATTGTAGAGGGTCTAAAATGATGCTTTTTGCTTTAAAAATTTTCTTATCCCAGCCATGGAGTTGAACAGGGGTTTAGACTGTCTACAAGAAATGTTTCTCAGCTTCTGGCAGTTGTAAGCAGGTGGGGTGGGAAGGATCAGGGACTTACTTGTCAATGGTAAAACGGACCAGGCGTCTGAGGAGACCAGAAGCCCTCTGTTTCTCTAGTGCTTCTCGTCCCAAAAAGGGAATGGTGGACTTCAGTTTACAGGTGAAAGCTAGTCCTGCTTCTAGAGGGCTATCATCAGAACGAAGGTCTTCATGCCAATGTCGGTAGCCTGAAGGGGATGCAAATGTCATCAGAGGCAAGGAAAGCAGCACTTTACCAGTAGAAAGACAGTATGAGTTACTTTCTACACAGTGCACTTTCAATAAATCAATCAGCAAACATTTATTAAGCGCTTATTATGTACCAGCACTGTCCTAAGCTGGGGATAAAAAATGAAGCAAAAGACAGTCTCTGTCCTGAAAGAGTTTACAATCTAATTGGAAAGACCGCATCAAACAAAGCAAGCTATATACAGAATAAATAGGAAATAAATAAAAAAAGGGAATTAAGAGAAATTAGGGGAGACTTTCCATAGAAAGTGGGATTTTAGATGGGATGTAAAGGAAGCCAGGGAGGTCAGTGGTAAGAGTGGAGGAGGGAGACTGTTCCAGGTATGGGGGACGTACTGAGAAAATGCCAAGAGCCAAGAGACGGAGTGTCTTGTTTATAGAATATCCAGGGGCCCAGTATCACTGGATCAGGGTACGTGTCAGGAAGACCTTTTTTTTTCCACAAGGCAGACATTCACATGGAGGTCAGAAGTGATACAACAAAACTCTCAAGGTGTCTTTGAAGAACTTTGGAATCAACTGTGAGACATGGGAAACTGGTACAGGACCGGCCAGTACAGTGTGCCCTCATCAAAGAAGGCGCTGTGTTCTATGCGCAAAGCAGAATTACAGTAGCTCAAAAGAAACATGGGATGTGCATATTTAGAGACATTCCTTCCCAAATGTTCATATGAACCACTTGTGCCCAGTCTATGGTAGGGCCTTCCAAGCTCGTTTTGGTTTGATTAGCCACAGTCAGACACAGCATGGATTGACCCTGAAATTGTGAGGTCATTTTGCTCCTCTTTTATTACAAAGCTATGTCAGGGTATAAGCTGTAAGAAGACTGGAAAGGTAGAAGGTGACTAGGTTAGGAAGGGTCTTGAGTGCTAAGCAGAGCATTTTTTTATGTGCTCCTGGTGGGTAATAGGAAGCCACTGGAATTTATTGAGTTGGGAGGGGGGGGGGCAGAGATTAGACCTAGACTCTAGGAAAATCATTTTAGAGGCTGAATGGAGGAAGACCTGGAGTAGGGAGAGACTTGAGGCAGATAGACCCACCAACAGGTTAGGGCAATGATCAAGGTATGAGGAGATGAGGGCCTTCATCAGGTGGGTGGCAGTGTCAGGGGAGAGAAGGGGATGTACTGGATAAGTGTTGCAAAGGTGATCTGGACAACAGCTTGGTCATGAGCTGTGAAGAGAGAGTGAGGAGTCATGACTCCTGATGGACTGGGAGGGATGGTCTTGCCCTCAACAATTATAGTGATGAGGGACAAAATCCCAATAGGTTGAGCAGGAATTCTGATCTTATTTAAGACCAGAAAACCTGCAATAGTGTCTGGAAAGAATTCAAGGTCTCAGGCTTAATTGGAGTGAGAGTTGTAGAAGTTTATTGTTACGCCTCTATAAGAAGCGGGCAAGAGTCCTTTAGGGGACCTGCGAGTGAGAGGGGTACATGCTTTTACTTTTAAAGGGTAGGGCTGCCATTGTCAGGGCTGACCTGACGGGAGGGGCCTCAGTGCATAGATAAAGGTCAGAGCTGACCAAGAGGAACTTGTGACTTTAGTGAACAGATAGTTTAGATAAGATTTGGGCCAGGCTGAAGGAGACAAAAGGCAAGGACAAAGGAGGGTATGGGCCAGATGGGAGGAGAAATGAAGAGATTAAGTAAGAACAAAGGGGTTGGGGAAGGGGCAGAGCTCAAGGTTGGGAAAGGACAAGTTGGTTTCACAAATTGACCTAGACCCCAGGTACCCCATCAGTAGGAAAGGTCAGAACAGGGGGGTGGTGGAGGGGAAAAGATAATTATCACTGTTTTGGATGTATTGAGTTTAAGATGTCTGCTGGATATTCATTTCAAGATGTCTGAAAGGCAGTTGGAGATGAGAATAGTGTGAGGCTTCACTGAATCACAAAATCTCTACCCCTAACCTATAATGGTGCTATCTCCCTTTCTGACCTGGCTAGAAATTCACACCATATATATCACTACTTGGGCTTGGATAATAAAAATCTATATAGTTTGGGGACATAGACAGGGGGGTGGGAGTGGGGGTGGGGTGGTACCCATTATTTCCATAAGGCCTCTGTTAAAATATAGCTATTAACCTAAGAAACAGAGGCTTCTGGTTTGGGGGTAGGGCCTTCTGTAGTCCTCTCCCACTAACATGGCTTGTGCGAATCACTGCCCCTCTCTGGGTCTTAGTTTTGGGATTTTCTTTTTTTTTTAATCTTTAAAATGAGAGGGTTAGACTAAATAACCTCTAAAGTTCCTTTTATTATTTGAATGCTAACATTCTATTTTCTAAGGTCTCGTCTAGCCCTGATATCCTCTGATTCTATTATTCAATCTGAAATAATTTTTTAAAAAAAATCAGATTAGTTAGTGATCCCTTTAAAAGGCACAGAGAATCTGTGATTAAGGGAAGATGAGATATAGGGTCTGAAAGTTTCACGGAGGAGGGAAGATAATATGGCCATGCCAAATATTGTGTATTGATTTGTGTCAAGGGAAAACATAGAGGAAGGACCAAGCTAGGAAATGTGGGCGGATATCCAGATCAGTGAGTTAACAAGAAATCCAGAAAGTGAAGACGGACTTGTTAGATCACAATTATGCCTCCGAGAATGTCTGTGGAGGAGGTCCAGACGCAGGGAGGAGGGTTCGGGGCATGGCAGGAGGTTCTAGTGTGTCAACAAGAACCTACCTTTCTCAATGCTCAGGGAGTCCATTGCCCGGTAGCCTGCATTGACAATGCCATGCTTGGCACCTGCTTTCATCACAGCCTTGTAAACAGGGACACAGGATGCCTTGGGGATATGCAGCTCCCAGCCCATCTCCCCCACAAAAGACAATCTTATAGCTCGAACCTGTGGGAAGAACAAGAGGCCAGGTCTCATCCTTGTTCTCAGTTCCACTCTTCTTATAATCTGCTCCCCCAATACATTAATGTAATAGAATCCTGAGGTAGCTAGGTAGTATAGAGTATAGGTAGATAGAGTGCCAGGCCTGGAGTTAGAAAGACTCATCTTTGTGAGTTAAAATCTGGCCTCAGACACTTACTAGTTGTGTGACCCTGGGCAAGTCACTTAAGCCTGTTTGTCTCATCCATAAAATGAGCTAGAGAAGGAAATGGCAAACTACTCTAGTATCTTTACCAAGAAAACCCCAGATGGGGTCATGAAGAGTCGGACACGACTGAAATAATTGAATAACAACAAATAGAATCACAGAATGTCAAAATAGAAAGGTGTTCCCAATGTCATGTAGTCCAACCTTCTCATCGTATATCTGAGAAAACTAGGCAATGGAACTAACTTGCTCAAGGTCACAGTGGGAGTTAGTGACAGAAGCCAGGACTGAAGTCAGGCATCCTAATTCCCATTCCAGTGTACTTTCTTCTTCACTACCCATCAGATTGCTGAAGATGTGGAAATTAGGTAGGCTCAAGACTCTTCTCCTTCTACTCCCCTCTGGGGTATTCAGTGGCTTCCATTCTTGGTATTAAAAGCTGTTTCCAGGAAAGGATCAAATCTTTTCACCTTAAGGTATAAATGAACAATAAAGCATCCTTTGTTACCTCTCCCAGGGGGATTTGTATTTCAACCAAGGTCAAAACCTCAAGCCAAAGGAATGATTCTCTAATGGTAGAATTTCACACACTGTTAAGTATGGTGTGAGCAGGTGGAAGGAAAGAGAGAGAGAAAGAGAGAACCTTATTTGGCATAAAGAGAGCCTTATCTATGTCCTTAAAATGAGATGACATATGGGGAACACTTTGAAAAGTTAACACCATAGGATCATAAAGTTTTGCTAATATGAGGGTGCAGGTCTAGAATGGAAATGGGAGGCTTAACTAACTTCCCTTTTCAAGAATGATGAGATTGGAACTTTGTGAGCCTGCCCAGAACTGAAGGGAGTTTTGATTTTAGTTGCAGTTAGTAAAGACTAATTTTACTAACAAAAAACACACCTTATAGAGAATATAGGGATCAGGTGTGGGGAAGCTGTGGCCTCCAGGCTATGAGTAGCCCTCTAGGTTCTCAACTGGGGCCCTTTGATTGAATCCAGACTTCACAGAACAAATCCCCTTAATAAATGTATTTGTTCTGTAAAACTTGGACTCAGTGAAAAGGCCATACCCAAGTATCTAGAAGGTCACATGTAGCCTCGAGGCCACAGGCTCCCCACCTCTGTTTAGATGTTCTAGGTATTGTTGGTATACTTTTGATAGGATGATGAAGATTGAGGAGGACAGTACAAATTTGAAAACAAAACCCTTTCCCTCAAGAGGCTTGCAATCCAGCTGCCATGACCAGGCGTACAACAGAGTAATTCAATAAATGTCTCTCTCTTCACAATTCCCTGATAGGCCATATTTCCCTCCTTGGAATGGGAGCTAAGATCTGCCCAGTGGGTACAGCCCACACCCATTCAGAATGGGAATGACTAATGATTAAGTCTCTGTCTATTAGACTTTCAGAGTACAGGGTGTCTCTGAATCTAGAAATGTAGGAGAATTCTAGTTTCTGTAAGGAGTATTCTGGGGGGGCAGAACTAAACAACGCTAATACATAGGACCTTGGGGAGGCAACTTTCTAGACTCAACACATGTTTAGATTGGTGTTACCTGAAAACTGAGCTGTCAGCCGGTGCTTCACAGCCCCCAGGTGGATCCATAAGCTAATAGTGTTCAGGCAGTTAAAGGGCAAGAGGCCTTATGCTTTCGATCTTTGCTGTTCATAGCTGGAGCAGTGAACGAATAGCAATCCCAGACTACCAGGGACGTTAATTCCATTGTAAACCCGACATGCTAATCGAATGGTGCCTGAGGAATTGGAATCTAAAAGCTTTGGAAACAGCACAAATTTGCCCTGTGCTTCCATTTGCTGAGGTCTTTTGAACCTCAAAATTGAAACAGAGACTGTACTTTTGACATTTCCCTGCATCCAGCCCGCAGCCCTTCGGTTGTAGATAAGGATTGCCTTGTCAACTGGCTTCTAATTTTAGACAGCCTATGAAGGGGAGCCAGGCTGCCAAGCCAATCTCATTTCCTAGCAGGAAAAATAAAAATTAAAAAAAAAAATGTATTAAATGGCTCAATAGTTCCTAATTCACATTCAGTTGGACTCTTCCCATAGTGTTAACCAGAGAGGTTGTTAAACTTTGGTCTCCATTTGGAAGGGGAAATGAGGCTATTTGTGATTACTCCCTATTATTATATAAAAAGATTAAGGCAGTAATACTTATACTGCCTTATACTCAAAACTCATTTGGAGACTGGGGGACCAAGACAAACTGATTGACGTTGGTGACCATGGTGAAATGAGGTGGGGAGCTCCAAGGCCCAGGTGGCCATCAGAGCAAAGAGGAAAAATTGTACAGGATTTTCTCATACTCCAGAAGTAGAGGAAACTAAAGAAATAACAGATGTGAAAAGTGCTTTGCAAAGTTTAAAAGATCTAAGCTAACCCATAAGGTATTCTTGTAAGATGAGGCCAAGGTGCAAGTGACTGAAGTTGAGAATGTCATATTCACACCTTCATTGAACAGGGGATTAAAATACTAGAATGTAACAACACTTTCATTTTACAGATGAAGACTCAGGCACAGAGAAGGGAAAGCTAAGAGAACAGATTGAATGAGAGACAGGTTAAATAATGTGCTGTGAAGAGACAGTAACATACAGCTGTGCCTTCATTTGTTGCAAAGGGAGTAAGTAGGCAGCGCACTGGGGAAATGGGGACTTTGGACTTTCTATCTGTGGGACATGGAGCAGCAACCACTTTATGGGTCTGTTTCTCCATATGTGCCACCAGAACTCACCCCTTTCCAGATCCACATGAGATCATCTAGGAGATGATCTGAGCTCCCTAGAGGAAAAGTGCCATAGGTCAAATCCACAAACAACAATTCCCTGAATTGCAACCAGAAGTTCTAAGCCTGAGATGATGGCCTATGTATTCCAAGTGAGATAAAGTGCAGAAAAATTCCAGATGGTCAAAGAATTCAGATGGTCCCTTAGAGATGAATGGAATTGACTTTGGCCTCAATATTGACCCAAGTAATTATCACCATAGAGTCTTTATTGGTTCCTGTTGATTAACAACTGGAAATTGCTAACATCTGGTACTTTATAGTGGCCCCTTTCTTACTCTAAAAGGCACTTGTGCCTCTAAATTTCCCCCAAAGGGGGAAAATAAAAAAAACAAACCTAAGGTTCAGAGGACAGTACTCTGACTTGGAATCTCTGGTAGTCACAAGAGTCAGAATGAAAATGAAAGATGAGAAGGGAGCAACAAAGACTTCTAGAATCAGGGAGCAATAGATGATACAGTCCCACTGACCTGATTCCATTTTGAGTATTGTGTTCAGTCCTGGGTGCCACATTTTATCAAGAAACCGGTCAGTGGGACCGTGTCATCTATTGCCCTCTGATTCTAGAAGTCTTTGTTGCTCCCTTCTCATCTTTCATTTTCATTCTGACTCTTGTGACTACCAGAGATTCCACATCAAAGCTCTGCCCTCTGAACCTTAGTTTTTTTTTATTTATGTATATTATTAACTTAAATGTATATTACATACATATACATTAACTTATGTATATTATTCATTTAAATGTATATTACATACCCACTATGTACATGGCTCTGTAGATACAAAGAAAAAAAAAGACCAGGCTGTACTCTCAGTTTACATGCTACTAGGGAGTGAATTAGAAAACACTGGAGGATAGCAACATGGTCCAGGAGAAAAAAAAAGTATCAAATTTGGAGTCAGAGGACATGGTTTGAATGTTGCTTCTTTCACTAAGGAAATCTGTATGACCTTGAATAAGTCTTACCTCTTCTGGGTCTCAGTCTCCTCATTTATAAAATGAAGTAGTTGGACTAGATGGCCTTTACAGAACTAAATCTATGATTCTATTGTTCTTATGCTCCCATATTTCAAGGAGAGAGTGTTAATAATTGTGAATGATAAAGGTCTTATGTGAGAATTAGTACCTGGACTATTGTTTGAAGGAACTTAATCATCCTGTTGGATTCAAATACGGCCTCAGATACTAGCTGTGTGACCCTGGGCAAATCACTTAACCCTGTCTGCCTCAGTTTCCTCATCGGTAAAATTAGCTGAAAAAGGAAATGGCAAACCACTCCAGTATCTTCAAAAAAAAAAATTCAAATGGGGTCAAGAAGAGTGGGACATAATGAAATACCTGAACAACCACAACAAAGGATACTCTGAGGTAGAGGTGAGGAGGATAAATTTTGGGCATTGGGGACCATTCACACGAATACACCAGGGTGGGAGATCGAATGTCATATATGGAAAGCAACCAGCAGACCAGTCTCACTAGGAAGAGAGTTTGTGAATGAGAATGATACCCAAGACCATCAGGGACATTGACAAGATAGAGTGTGGGCAGAGGAGGGCATCTAGGATGCTAAGGGGACTTGAAATCAGTCTACCTGAGGAACAGTTGATGGGATGAGGAATGTTTAGCCTGGAGGAGAGATGACTCAAGTGAATAAATGATTACTGTCTTCCAGTATTTGAAGGTTATGCAGAAAGGAGAATAGACTTGCTTTCTAGTCCCAGAAGACCAGATGAGAACCAAAGGGTAAAATTTTGGGGAAGACAGATTTTTTTTGTCTCAATGAAAAACAAAAACAAGCCCCAAAATATCTTCCTTCCAATCAGAGGTGTTAAAAACAGAAGGGGTTGTCTTGTGAGGTAGCTGAATTCCTCATAGCAATAATACTAATTCACCTTTGTGTAGTGCTTTAAGATTTGCCAAGTGTTTTATTCATAACAGTCCTGAGAGATGGGTAGCAAAACAATACCCCCATTTTACAGATAAGAAAACCAAGGTTTGGGGTGGCTAGGTGGCGCAGTGAGTAGAGCACTGGCCCTGGAGTCAGGAGGACCTGAGTTCAAATCCGGTCTCAGACACAACACAAAAACTAGCCGTGTGACCTTAGGCAAGTCACTTAACCCCAATTGCCCTCCAAAAAGCAAAAAAAGAAAAGAAAACCAAGGTTCAAAGAGGCAACCTGTTCTAAGTGACACAGCTCGGAAACAGCAGAGCTGAGATTTGAAGCTAGGTTCTGATTCCTAGTGGTCTTGCCATTAGGTCATCATGTCCCCCATTGGGGATTTGATGGAGAATACCTATATTGGGTAGGATTTTAGATTACTTGACATCTAAAGTCTCTTCCAATGTGAAGATTCTATGATTCTAAGACTACATGACTCATCCCTCTTCTGAAGCAAGCCCACTATGACGGTGGAGAAGGATGCTTGGCAGAGATTGTGCAAGGCAGATTACTCATAGCACCGAAGTCTTCTGGCACACAATGCAATGCTTACAATTAGCCACACAATGATTTCTCTATAGCATTGGAAGGATGACAGCATCTCCTCTTTGCTTTGAAGAAAGTAACTATGGCTGGTGCAGGGGCTAACTTATTTTAGCAGGGAACATTTAGAAGGGCATGCCCTGCTCCTTTTCATAAATGATCAAATGTGAACAACTTGAAAACAAAAAGGAAGTATTCCTGCTGGGAGACCTTGGAGAATTCTTAAGTTTAGAAGGCTTTGCTATCCAGATCTAGTTTGTAGGGTTAGACAACTTTTATAAAGTGAGTTCGACAAATTTCCTTGATGTCTGGTCTATTCCTTGTTCTTCCTAATGCCCAGTTACTAACAGAATCACAACAAGGGTGAGGTGAACAGGGCTTTGCCCCAGAGCACCAAAATTTAGGACTCCATTCCTTCACCAGTATAGAGACAACTGAGCTTGACATCTAATAGGAAACAACCAGCTAGTGTACTTTCTTTCCTGGCACCCATATCCCAGGTGATCCTTTCTCTGACCCATTCTACATCTCCTCTCCATCTGTCCTGTGGATATAAAGTTGATTTAAAGAAATGTTTTGTGTTGTTTTCCCTAGGAAATAAATGTGTCAACAGAATATTAGTTATAGCTCTGAGGAGCTTTCAGGCCACTGAGCAAAATACAAGTATTCTGTTTGGGTAGAGCTATATCTAGCCTGAGGCAACAGGGTTTTGGCTCCAGGGTGCTGACATGGGCAAAGTGTACTTCTTCCCTGACAGGGTGGGGTGAGGGGCTCCCTCCCAGATGGAGGGCACATTTTCCCCAGACCTTGCTTTACAACATTCTCAAAGAGCTACACTCTTTCCCATGATGTAAAAGAGTAGTTGTTAACCTTCATTATGTCAAATTTGGGTTTGCGGGTAAATGTTTAATGACTAGCTCTCTGAAAAAAAAATCATACCTGGCACACCCAAAAATGTACGCACAACATATTTTTAAGTTTAATCTGCATTATTAACATTTTCCTTATCCCTAAGAAGATTCCATAGACCTCTTAAGTTTGGACAATCAACAAAACAATAAATCAAGCCCTGATTTATAGCATTTGCTAGATTTCAGAGGTGTGAATCCTTACCTTGATAATTTAACAATCAGCTCTCCTGATACAGAAGCCATCCAAAGTCAAACAGCCCACAACAAAATCTCAGTTCTGCTGTTTACCTCTGTGATCTTTGGGGAGTCATGTAAATCTTTCTAAGCCTCCTTTTCTTTACATCTATACAAAATGAGGTTAATAAAGGAGGATTGGGCTAGATCAGAGGTGGGAAACCTGTGACCTTGAGGCTGCAGGTTCCTACCTCTGGGCTAGATGCTCACTCTGAACATTTAATAATAGGCTCTCCCAAAGCAGTAGGAGCCAGTCCCAGCACATCTCTGCATGGATACCTTTTCAGTCTGGTGAAGCCTATTAGACCCCTTGTCAGAATAATTTTTTTGAAATTCAAAATAGAAAGAAATGTTAAATTTCAGCTGGAGGGCAGTGAAAATAAAAATGTAACTTTTTTACCCATCCAAGTTCACAGATCCCCTGAAATCTATCCACAGACTCCTTGGACATCCATGGATGCCAGATTAAGAACCTTTTCCCTAAAATGACACCCTCCAGGAGCCATTTACTATGGCATCCTCTCTTGGGACTGCCTTCTCCACCTACCCCTGATGAATGTCAGCAGACTCTGAGAAGAAAGCACCACCACTACTCTCTCACCCCACTGAATTTTGTTCCAGATGTAATTAATCCTAGTTAAAAGCTCTTTTTTTGGGATCATCTGACACGTTGTGTTTCTCCCCTTGAGCTGGGAAGTAACTACCACATATGGTTCTAGACAGAGATGAGCCTTACATCAAGAGCTACATCATCAATAAAATGAAGGCAGGTGAGATGTCTGAATGCACTCAGCAACCAAATGGAGGAGGAATGTCTTTGTGGTTCTCCAAGCATCTAAAGCACCTGTTTCTTTGAACTAAAAATGCCTTAGAGCTGTGCATCCTGTTATCAGCAGCCACATTTAGCAACAAAATTAAATGGTTGGAGCAGAGACCTTTTGTGATACAAACTGCTCTCTGGGAAGCTAAGGCGTCAAATGTATCTGCCATTGGGAGCTTTCAGTTTGGCTTCCAGCACTCTGGCCCCAGCCTCTGGAGGATTTAATGAGAGAGTAGCTCTGAAAGTTCCTTGAAAATGGTAAATGGTGCAACAGATGTTAGGCGTTATTTATGAGGATGGTGATAATGCTGTTTCCATCCTGAATTGAACTGAATTCAATTTAATTCAATTCAACAGAAATGGTCGAGGAGAAAGAGCAGTAGTGTGGAAGTCAGAAGGCCTATAATTAAATCTCAGCTGTGCCATTTACCTTTGTGGTCTTTGACAAATCATTTAACCTCTATGAACCTCTTTTTCTTTACATCTATACAGTGCAGGGTTGAGGGACAAAGAACATTGGGCTATAATCCCTAAGGTCCTTTCTATCTGACACTCTATGATTTGGGGAAAATTTGAGTATCTACCATATTCAGGGCATGGTGGGGGAATATAAAAATATTCAAGTCATGTTCTTGCCAGCACAAAATTTACCATCTAGCAGGGGACATCAAACATGTGTAAAAATAACTATAATATAATTCAGGATACATTAAACACTATTGAAAAGTTTACTGCTCTATCCCATACTAATATTTTGATTCTGTTAGGATTTTGGTAATCTAATGAAAGTCACTCAAATTTTAAAATTCCATTTTAATTCTATGTGATGTTTTAGGTCAAAGAAACTTTAGAAAACAGAAGTGTTCTAGAGGGAACCCTGTTAGCCATTCTGGTCCTTACAGATAAAAAGACCAAGGCAGTGACTTACATGAGCTATGTTAGCGTGAGCAGGGTAAGAAGGCTGCCTGCACAATCAAGAAACTCTCTTCTCCCCTAGTTCACCTAGGTAGATTTTTACAGGGGCCTTCTGGAGACAATCCCCTTCCCCAATCTCCACTGATAGAGACAGAAATCTTTTAATCTCTAGTCTTTATTTGGTCAAGTCCGTGGGTAGGGCTACTCTGTCAGCAAGGCCAGCATTTCAGGAGCTGGTTTTGTTACCTAGACCCAACATCAAGCCCAAGTAAACTATAGAAGTTCAGAAATAAAAAGAAATACACTCTGGAATCAACGGTAAGTCGCACTTCACACTCAGGACCTTTGGCCTGTGAGTCAGAAGAAGCCCAGAGTAGAATCAGTCAGGGTCTAACATAGGGGCACTATATCACTGACATTTCCAAACCTTCCCATAGGTCCTCAGTTTGTGGTTTTATCCCCATTTCCATGATACTTTGTTTTTAGAACAGTGTAATGGAGACTCTGGGGTCAGCCCTTACAAATATGACTGGCTTTTAAATACCTAGGGTTCTTAAGAGCAACAGATGATATACAGTCTTCTGGGGTGTGTTTAAAAACCTAAGCAACAAAGAGAAAGCGAAGAAAGAGCAGTAGGGGAAGACTTGTCTGATTCAGTTTCAGTAAATTCCCATGTTTCAAACATCCCAGAACTCTAAAATACTTCAGATACACTCTGAAGTGTGTCTCTCCCCATCCTTCCCCACCCCACAAAAAAAACAAAAACTGGCTTATTTTCCTTCCCAGACAAGTTGACAATATCTAAATGTTTATTCTTTCCCCAAGATACTGATAACCTTTAGGTCTATACTGCCAAAAATACCTAGTTGACCTGTATGATTCATATCTGGATTGCCCCATTTATTCACTGTTAAAGATAGGGAAAACTTCATCTAGGACTCTTTTTTTAAAAAAAATTATTTTTTTATTTTTCCCTATTACATGTAAAAACAATTTTAACATTCTTCTTCTCAAATTTGAAGTTCCAAATTCCCTCCCTCCCTCTCCACCCTCACCTCCATTGAGAAGGCAAACAATTTTGAAATGGGTTATACATACATAGTCATGCAAAACACATTTCCATGTAAGTCATGCTGTGAAAGAAAATACAGGCAAATCATTCTTCCTTACCCACTCCACAAATAAAGAAAATAAAGAAAAAAAGTATCTTCAAATCTGCATTCACATAACACCAGCTCTTTCTCTGGAGATGGACAGCATCTTTTATGATAAGGCTTTCAGAATTGTCTTGGGTCATTGTATTGTTGAGAACAGCTAAGTTGTTCACAGTAGATCATCACATAATATTGATGTTACTGTGTACAATGTTCTCCTGATTCTGCTCATTTCACTTTGCATCGGTTTGTGTATCTCTTCCCAGGTTTTTCTGAAATCATCCTGCTTGTTATTTCTTGTAGCACAATAATAATACATTACAATCATATACCACAGTTTGTTTAGCCATTCCCCAATTGATGGACATCTCTAGGGCTCTTTTCTATTTTTGTGGGTACCATTGCATCAATGAGACTGTTTATCTATCATCACTCCCTCTTGCCATGCCACTGGTTCATTGCCCGTTTCCAATCATATCTTTCTCAGTGACATCCCTCATACTACTTGATGAGCAAAGAATATTATTGGAAATAGGTAGCAGTCTACTTGTCCTACCAAGTATCTCTCCCATTGGCTTAGCTAGAAGATATACTGGATGTGCTGACTTACTGATGAGGGGAATGGAAGGACCAATGGCCCTGTATATGCATCCTGGGCATGCCTATCGTCTCTCTATTGCCCTTGGGAACCATTTACAAATTTGTTCAAATATTTTGGTGTTTCAGTATTCTCAATCATTTAGCAGCAAGAAAATATGTGTTAAAAAAGAATAAGGCTTTGTATGAGGGAATACTTAGGATTGTTGATACTTTGTAATTTCCCAGAGGAAATCTAGTTTATTCTCTTCCTATTGTTCAAATCTGGACCCAATTCATTGTCCATTTTGCTATGTCCTTCCTAGTTATATAAGCTTCTTAAAGCTTTAAACTGGACCAAGATTTTGGGGACAACTCACATGTACTGGCATTTTAACTCAGTGGAGTGTCAATCTAAATTTACCACAGTAGCTGTGATATTAATAAATGTTGACTGGTTGATTGACTGATTGATCACAGATGGATCAGAAACATTTTTATCCAGTTAAGTTTTTCCATGTGTGAATCATTAGATTGATCCTATTTGGGAAATGATCAATCTCACTGAAGAAGCCTAGTCATATCCTGGGGTTTGATGCAATCTTAACAGTATCATACCTGATGGAGTACCTTTTAGATGATAGTGTGTCTTTCACCTATTCGATTGGCTAAAACAAAAGAAGGGGGAAATGACAAATGTTGCAGAGAATGTGGAGAAATGGGACATTAATACACTGTTGGTGGAACTGTTAACTGATCCATTTTGGAGAACAATCTGGAATTATAACCAAAGAGTTATAAAACTCTATATACCCTTTGACCCAGCAATACCACTATTAGGTCTGTTTCCCAAGGTGATCAGAAGAAGGAAAAGAACCTATATGTTCTAAAATATCTATAGCAGCTCTCTTTGTGGTGGTAAATAACTGAAAACTGAAGGGATCCCTATCAGTTGGGGAATGTCTAAACAAGTTGTGGTATATGATTGTGATGGAATACTATTGTGCTATAAGAAATGATGAGCTGGTTGATTTTAGAAAAACAAGGAAAGACTTGGATGAAATAACAAAAAGTGAAATGAGCAGAACCAAGAGAATGTTGTATACAGTAATAGCAATATTGTTTGAAGAATGATTGTGAACAGCTAAGTTATTCTGAGTATTTGAAATATTCAAATCAACTACAAAGGACCTATGAAGTAAGATGTTATCCACCTCCAGAGAAAGAACTGATAAAGAGAAGTATTCATAGTATAGTTTACATATGTTTATAAATCTATGTCAGATGATGGCCTTCTCTAGTGAGAGGGAGGCAGAGAGTTCAAAATTTAAAATATAACAAAAAACATTTTTTTAAATGATTGTGTTATTATAAAGATATCGTTTGCTATGGAGACTGATTTAGGAAAGCCTATTTGTTCCTTCTCATGTTTTCACCTAGGATATCCTTAATGTGTGTGTAGATCATTCTTATAAAGATGATTGAGGAAGTCTATGGAAAATTGTTGATGAAATTTTCTTGATCATCTTTTCTTAGGCAATAATACGCTGTGATTTTTTTGCATTCTTTTGGTCTCTTCCCCACCCTGGGAAATCTTGTAAAACAATCCTTCAATGTCTCCAGGACTATGACAACACCACAGACTTCCTTCTCATATACTTCGTATGTCCAGCTGTGGTCCCCAGTTTCTCACCTTTAAGGCAACTTCAACAGTGGGGACATAGGTGTTAGGATCCAAAAATGGCAGTTCTACTAGGGCTGATGATAAAGATGAATTATTATAGAAACACTGAAAAATGTGTTCCATTTTCCATTTCTGAGTGCCCAGGAAGAAGGAAAACACCCCAAACACCATTACATTAAGGCTCCTGACCTAGCATTTCTTCTTCTTTTTCATATCCTTGGTCCTGGGAGAATGTGGCTTCAATTCTGGGGTAGGATTTGGATACTTCCTCAATTCAGAACTATATAAAGGCCCCCCTCTACTCTGCCCTGGACCTCTATAATCACTGCAGGCCTTCCTTTCCAACAAACGCTCAGGGATTGGACTTAGAAGCCTGCATCTACTGCCATATTGCAAAGAACTACCTGCCGTCACCTGTCTCAATGCACTAATCAATCAATAAATCAAACCAGCTTTTATTAAGTGCCTACTATGTGCCAGGTCCTGTGCTAAGGATATGAAGACAAAAACCGAAACAATCCCTATCCTCGAGGCACATAGGCAAATAGTCACATAGCCTCCATAACATCAAGTTGACACCAGGCCTCCCACCACCAGGACCCTGTCCAGAAGAAGAGTGTTAGATGTCAGGCCCAGCAAAGACAACACTCAATATTCAGGGTCTTCTAACTAACTCCTAGATATCTTCTAATTATGCATTATTCTCCACATCCTGAGATGAGACAGAGGAATTGGCTTCAAATACAAGATGAGTCAGGTCCCTGAGGACCTTGACCCTCAAGTATTTCCTAAGTCAAATGCTTGACCAGACTGTCATTCCCTAGTTTTCTTTTTTTTTTGGGGGGGGGGGGAAGGCAAGGCAATTGGGGTTAAGTGACTTGCCCAAGGTCACACAGCTAATAAGTGTCAAGTGTCTGAGTCAGATTTGAACTCAGGTCCTCTTGGCTCCAGAGCTGGTGCTCTATTCATTGCACCACCAAATGGCCCCCTCCCCTAGTTTTTGAAAGAAAACAAGAATCTGCTTTCCTTGTTCCAGTATCCTTGGGGGGGGGGGGGGGAGAAGGGGGCAGGGAAGGGATTGACTTAGTTTTCCCATCTGTCCAATGAGGTTGGATTAAGTGATCTCTGAGATTCCATCTCTAACATTCTTTAATCCAGAGGAAAAGGAGCCCCAAACAGACACATATGCATACACACATATAACACACATCTAAACATGCATGCACATAACCAAACAGGCACACATATGTGTTCAATCAGCCATAAAGAAAAGACCATTCATGAGGTGAGATGTTTGTCTCCCCTTATGCTTTAAGTCTCTCAAGCAGAGAGAGATTTGTTTGATTGAGTATCCAACTAGAGGTGAGAGCTTTTGTGTGTGAACAGGCAAGTCTTTTATGAAACCAGAGTAAGTGATCCTTCCCTCAAAGACTTCAGTAGAATTCAGGTTATGACACCCATACCAGAGAAACCCTAATGTCTCATCTGACCTGGATGCATTTGTCCTTTCTCACACATCTGCTGTTGGGAACCAGTTGCATCACAATCATTCCATTGTCCATGAACCTCTTCCATGAAATCCCTCTTCCACAAAGACCTCCAATGATAGGTCATCTACTGCAGGATGATGAAGTTCTTCTAGACAAACACTTGCCTTCCCCAGTTCCTATAAGAGGACTGATTACAACGCTCTAGAATCAGGGTTCTTATTCTGCAGTCTGTGAGCCTGATTTAAAATATTCTGATGCTTGCATTTCAATATCATTAGTTTCCTTTGTAACCCTATGTATTTTGAGCATCTAAAAACATTTTTCTGAGAAAGGGCCCATTAGGTCTCAACTGATTGCCAGAGGGGTTCCATGACAATAAAAAGATTTCTAGCTCTAGAACAAATGTATTTTATTGTAAATCTTTCAGTTTGCATATTATGCTGAATGGGCAAATGCCAAAAAAGAAAAAAAAATAGAAAGCATTGTCCTCACTTTGGTCTGAATTCATCTCACAATATTCCTGACAAAAGGTCATCCAGTCTCTTCTTTAACACCTCCAATGACAGAGAACTCATTACCTTACAGTTCTTGGAAAGCAGCTCAAAGCCAACTGATAAATACACATTGTATGAACTTGTCTGCCCTTCACACTTTCACACAGGAGACTGTGAATAGTGTGTAATTGTTTATATAACATGTGCAGGATGGGGAAATGTTCCTCTCTCCAAACTAATCAAATCATAACTGCTAGGATAACCCCTTTCCTGTGGCTAGGGCGTCACACACCTACGGGAAAAGAAATTAAATTTCCTTTAACCTTAAATTAATTTTCAGAAGAAAAACACTTTATCAGCCAGACTTGTCATGAGTTTTCCTCCTGGTGATGGCAGGCACTTGCATACTGCTCTCCAAAGGAGGCCTCTACTGTTTGGAGGAGCTAAGAAAACTGTATTTACTGAAGTAATTGCCAGAGATTCATATCTTGATTCTTCATACTGGAAAAGGGGGTTCTGGGGGAGAAGCAGCCAACACAGGAGGCATGTTGCAAGCGCATTTCACGAGCCAAATGTCCTCCTTTTGGCACAGGCACAAATATTTTGCCGGAGAGGACAGCTGGCTGCTCGGCTGCCTCTAGGGGAGGCTAAACTTCGCCCCATCCCCTTCCTCTTGGAATTCGAGGATTATGTGAGTCTATGACTAATCCAAATACCTTAGGGAGGAATTTAAAAAAATAATACCACATAGTCAGAAAAATCTCCTGACAAGAAGCATTACAGAATCTCAATTGCAAAGGAGCTCAGAGGTCATATGGCTTAACCCGTATTTGACCAAGAATTCCTTCTTTGACACTGCCCTCCCCCGCTCCCCATAAGTGGACATCTAACTCTATTTGAAGACCTCCAATGATGGGCATATCAGCACTTCTCATCGCAATCTATTTAATTTTTGGACATATCTGATAGTTAGGAAATTGCTTCTGACATCCAGCTTAAATGGGTCTCCTGAATTTCTACCCACTGCTCATAATTCTGCCCTCTGGGGCCATGCAGAGAAAATCTAATCCCTCTTCCAAATCCAATCCCTTGAAGACCACTAGTAGATCCCTCCTAGTTATTCTCTCCTCCAGGCTAACCATCTCCAGTTCCTCAATTTATGGCATGGCTTCCAGTCCCCTCACCACCCTGGTAGCCCTCTGCCCTACTCTGGACATGTTTCAGCTCTTTAAGTCTCTTCCCAAAATCATGTTACTTACAACTGAACATAGTACCCCTGACAAAGCCTTATTAGTGCAGAGGGCACTCCACTAACTTAACTCTAGATAATATTTGCTACTTAAGGGGGCGGCTGACACACATACAAGCAGATTGAAAGACATATGGGTGTCTCTTGGTTCTTTGAGCATACTACCAGGCTTATGTAATGTAATGATGGTCTCTTCACAAAGATATGTTGGAGCTAGCCCATATGGACTCATGAAAGCCAATTGTTAAATTATTGGTATGAACATTTATACTTTGAAAAAAGACTATTGCTATGAAATCAGCACTTGAGTTATTGTTTTGTTGATTGTCTAGACTTAAAGAGATAGATAAAATGTTAACAATGCAAATTAAACTTAAAAGTGTATTGTGCATACAATAAAAAAAGCTCATTGTTCAACATTTATGAGCACACCCCTGTCTCTAGACCTACTAAAAAAAAAGTCTTTATCATTTTTAAAGCTCCCTTTTTGAACCACATACTCTAAAGGATTTGTTAAGAATCTGCACAAATGCATATATAAATGTATATTTGTACATATACATATATGAACTTTAATGCCATGTATCCTTCCAATTGTGGCATGGAGGTTTTCCATGTCATCATGGCTTCTCTAGTGCCATTAGAGAACAAGCTTTGCTGGCAAGTCCTACCAAGCTGCAATGGCTTTGGGTATGGGTTTGGAACAGAACTGTACAGCTCTTTTCTGAGCATCAGCCCAGCTCAGTTCAGAGAAGTTTATTATCATGTTGGGTGGCGAATTTTTAACCACAATAACTGTTCAAAATTGTCTACCAGCTCAAGGCAGGGTCATGATCTGCATAGGTGGAGAGGAGATTCACATTGGCTGAATTGCAGATGCTTGGCATGAAGTCAATATATAAAACACACACATATCTATCTATCTTGCACATCTGGTTGGTAAAAATCCAATTGATCTCCTGCAAATTCTTGGCACAATGCTCCCACTTCTGCACTAAGCATCTGTAGTGTTGAGGGATGTACTGTCAACACATTTTTTAGACAGCACAGAATTTTATCTGTGAGCCACTGGTCTAGCAGAATCTCCAGGGATTCAGGGTGTCTGGGTTGGGGAAGGTCAACAAAGAGTTATAGTAAGAGTTATTATTATAGTAAGAGAAATATAGTAAGCAAAACAGGACTTTAGAAAGCATCCATCCTGACCCCCCTTACTGTATGAATGCACAGAGAGGTTGGGTAACTCATCCAAAGTCACATAACTAGGAATACATGTAAATATATATATTTATATAAAAATATACATTTGTATATATAATACTGGTATAAAATATACAATAATGTATATTGTATAAAAAATCTATTTGTGAGCCTAGGGCTATCTATTTATCTATTTATCTGTCAGCTAGCAGTGGTAGTAGTAGTTGCATAGCTGGGGGGCTACCGTGATCTTCTGACTCCTTCCACTATACTCCACTGCCTCCTCAAAACCTCAAAAGGGAGGTGATGTCCCTTCCCCAGAATCACTGAACATGCAGATAAGATGCCAAGAATCCCTAAGTTAGAAGGTTCCTCTGGAAACCATCTGGCCCATTCCTCTGCCTTTATAACAATATAGGAAGGAGATGGTATCTTCTGTTGACAATGAGTAATCCTGAGAATTCTATTCTAAGCAGAGCATGGAAACAGAAGGTTTCGGGGCTGGATGGAGTTATACCATTTTTCTTTTCGCATTAATTCAACTAATATTTATCGCGCACCTACTATGGGCTAGGTGCTATGCTTAGAGAACCAGGAAATAAACGAAGCACTTGTCCCTAAATACAAGCACCTAGAGCTCAGAATCATGTTTGCCCCTATCTAACATGTTTGCATCTAATGAGGGCATGGTCTAGGCTTCAGCTGGAATCATAGAAGAACACAACTAAAAGGCCCTTAGAACAAAGAACAATAGAGCCTGAAGAGAACCTAGAAGTTGGGCAATGAAAGAGAGAAAAGACATCTTGTACCATCCCTCACTCTACAGATGGGGAAACTTAACCCTCAAGCATTCTATAGAACTGTCAGCATCCGTTCATCTTCCTAAAATTCATCTCTAATCATATTTCTCCTTTCCTCAAAATCCTTCAATGGCTCTTCACTACCCAATGAATAAAATCCAAACTTCTCCCAGTCTTTTTGTTGTTGTTGTTGAGTCAATTTTCAGTAGTGTCTGACTCTTCATAACCCCATTTGGGGATTTCTGGGCAAAGATATTGGAGTGGTTTATCATTTATTTATCCACTTCATTTTACATATGAGGAAACTGAGGTAAACAAGGTGAAGTGCCTCGCCCAGGGTCACACAGCTAGTAAGTGTCAGAGATCAGATTTGAATTGAGGATGAGGAGAATTCCTGACTCCTGGTCCAGCACTCTATCCACTACCCATTTTCCTAGCCTATTCTGCCTCAAAACACGGTAAAGTTACTCACTGCTTCCTGAACATGGATTGTGATTTCTCACTTCAATTCATGATAACAAATATTTATTAAGTGCTTATGATATATAAGGCACTATGTCAGGGTCTGGGGATACAAAGATAAAAGGTCCCTCACTTAAGGACCTTACAGTCTACTAGAGGCCTACATAGAGACATATGCCTCTGTTCCCGGTTTCCCTTTTGCTTAGAATATCACCTTCTCTTTGTATCAAAATCCCACATTCTGCAAGGTGTGGAATAAACATCATCTCTCCCCAAACACTCCAAATATTCTGGTAAATTTTGATGACTGAAACCCACCTGGTTATCTTAGGGTTTATCTTGAGGTCTTGCCTTAAACCCAATTCACTCTAGCTCTCACTGATGGGACCACAATTGGTCTCTGCCCAAGCAGAGTTATTTTAATGGTTATTTTGGGGGCCATCTTGGCTCAGAGTGAATATAAACAGTAATTATTTCTCTTTTGGCCAGGAACCCTGAGGCTCTTCCCCTCCCAGTTTGATTTTTTTCTTTTCTTATTAAAGCAGCCATCCCTTGACTCACTTCTTAAACAGGTCTGTTCACTGAATGGGCATTTCCTCACGCTAAGTGGGAACTTAGCTTAAAAAGGCCAACGTCTCCTACTGCATTGGGGCCATCTCCAGTCATCCTGATCTACATCTGGTCACTGGACCCAGATGACTCTGGAGGAGAAAGTGAGGCTGGTGACTTTGCACAGCCTTCCCTCACTTAAATCCAATTTAATTGCAAGGCATGTCATCATCTTCCTGATGGCATGGTCCTCTTTGAGAATGAAGGACAAACTCCCACACAGTACAATTCCATTTCTTTACAGATGAGGAAACTAAGGCCTGTAGAAATGAAATGCCTTGCCAAAGTCACAAAGATAATGAAAATCAAGTTAAAATGCATATCCTCTGATTCCAAATCCAAGACATTCCCCACTACTCCAGGTTGAATGAAACACATACACAAGCCACACCCCACCAATACCCCACAACAGTAACAACAGCAACACTTCTCTCTAGGAGCATGATGTCAGACCATAGATTAAAAACTGAAAGAACTATCAGAGGTTCTCTAGTCCAACTACTCCATCTATTTTTCCATCTGCATGTCTCTACCCTCTAAACCTTTATAGAATTTCATTTTTACTTCTTTTATGAATTTGTCCCATACTGCTTTATTTGTCTATTTTAATGCACACCATGTAGTGGGAAGAAGGTTGGTTTTGGTAACAGAGAACCTGGGTTCTGCTGCTAGCACTTGCAAACTGTGTGACTTTAGGCAAGTCACTTAACTTTGGGGAGCCTCAGTTTCCTCATCTGTAAACTGAAAGGGTTGGACTAGATGTCCTCTAAGGTCCCCTCTGGTTCCAAATCTACGACGCTCTGAAAATTATTTTGTTATTAATTGATTTGTTTAATCTAGTAGATTGTAAGCTTTTTGAAGGAAGGGGCCATGTCCTATCCTTCTTTGTACAGACTCCACAGAACCCATCATGGGGTTTCTCATAAAATAGTTGATCTGTGGACAATCACTGAGTGTTAAATAAAAAAACTTTTTAAAAGTACTCAAGGGCTTAACTTCTCATTTTACTCACCATGCTGCTTGTTAAGGCAGCAGAGAGGAAGAGGAGAGAAGAAAACAGGACATGTCTCCACATTTCAGCTCTCCTTGGACAGTGGCCATCCAGCTGGGCTTAGGTGGTTGAGCAATGCCCAGATAACAGGGAGGGTCTGCCTGGGGAGAAGATGGGCAGATAAAGCTGGAGTATGCATCCAGTGGGCTCCCCTCCAGGACTCTGTACTCACCAAGAATGTGAGAGCGTCAGTGACAGCTGGAGGATTGGCCACTTAGCTCTTAATTACATTAAACACACGTCTTCTGAAAGCTTTTTGGCTTTTTAATCAGATGGCAAAGGCATCTGTCTTGCTCACAGGCTGCTTTCAGACTATAACTTTCTCATCAGACAAGTTTAATTATCAACTCTTGCCGGCAATTGAAGAGAGGTCCCCCACTCTTCTCCTTGCCAGCTCTATCAGAGAGTGTCCATGACAGAATGAGGGCTAGGTAAATGTTAATAAGAGGAGGCAGGAGGTGAAGGGAGGAGAGACAGAGACTATGGCCAGCCTGTCTGGGAAACCCAGCTTGTTAAACATACACACCCAGAATATTTTTAGGACATATAAGCTGAGTCTTTGACGCTGGGGCTATTTCCATTTCATAATCTAGGTAACTGAAAAGTGAGTTTAACTTGCTATTTGTAAACCTATTCTCTGTCTGTCTCTGGTGGCTTTTTCCAAGAGCATCCTTTCTGCCTCGGATATCTACATAAATAATTAGTAGTATTCTCCACCATACTCCATTTCCATATTCTCATTAGTCCAGAGCCATTGTTACATTTTCCTTTCCTCTATTTTTTCAAAAATATATTTTATTGAAGCCTTTTATTTTTACATCATGATCATTTCAACAATTGTCCCTTGTGTTTGAACTCTTCCTCGTGACAAGTCAACAAGATTTGTTAACGTGTCTTCTTTGGGACAAAGGAAAAAATTATACATTTGATGACAGATGTATAATAGTCTGTCTTCAAGAGTCTCCCACCTTTCTGCCATGAGGGAAACGTAATGTTGTTCTGGAATCCTCCTTGTGTTTCTGTTTTGTTTTGTTTTTACCCCATTAATCAGAGTAATGCCCCTAAGGGCACATTATTTATTTATTTATTTTAAAAACTTTTTATTTTATTTTGCTTTTTTGGAGGGCAACTGCAGTTAAGTGACTTGCCCAAGGTCACATGACTAGTTTTTGTGTTAAGTGTCTGAGGATGGATCCGAACCCAGGTCCTCTTGACTCCAGGGCCGGTGCTCTAGTCACTGTGCCACCTAGCCCCCCCCGGGCACATTTTTAAAAAAGCATTTCTAGGTATAGGAGACACACTTCCAGCTAAGAATAAAATGTTAGAACCTAGGTGAAAACCCAAACTGCTCTAACATGACTCAATGGAAGCATTTAAGTGTTTTATTAAAGATACCATCTTATGTTTATATGATGCTTCTTACTATATAAAACACTTTCTTATTTGTGATTTCTCTCTCAAGATGTAGATAGAGCATGGGTTATTATTTTCCATTTGACTGACTAGAAAATAGTGTCAAATGATTTACCCAAGATCACTCAGTGATCCACAGTTTTATTGAATGCCTATTATTTGTAAGTTACTAAGACCAAAAGTGAAACAGCTCCTTCTCTCAAGCAGTTTACATTCTAGGAGTGAGTACTGGTCTGGGGTGAAATATAACAAGAACATAGAAGAGTATGTACAAAGTATGGCATGAAAGGGCCAAGAGACTCAGCAGTCAATGACCGTGGTAATCTACTGTTTGATAAACCCAAAGACCCCATTTTTGGGGATAAGAACTCACTCTTTGACAAAAACTTCTGGGAAAACTGGAATATAGTATGGCAGAAACTGGGCATAGACCAATATTTAACACCATATACCAAAACCAAGTCTAAATGAGTGCACGATCTAGGTAGAAAGGCTGATACTGTAAGCAATCTGGGAAAGCAAGGAATAGTTCACCTGTCAGGTTTATGGAGAGGGGAAGATTTCATGACCAAACAAGAATTAGAGAGCATTATAAAATGCAAAATGGATAATTTTCATTACATTAAATTGAAAAGTTTCTGTACAAACAAAGCCAATGTAACCAAGATTAAGAGGGAAGTGGGAAATTGGGAAAGAATTTTTACAACCAGTATCTTTGATAAAGGCCTCATTTCTAAAATATACAGAGAATTGAGTTAAATCTATAAGAATATAAATCATTCCCCAATTGGTAAATGGTCAAAGGATATGAACAGGCAGTTCTCAGAGGAAGAAATTAAAGATATCTATAAGCATATGAAAAAATGCTCTAAATCACTGTTGATTAGAGAAATGCAAATCAAAACAACTCTGAGGTACCACATCTCACTGGTCAGATTGGCTAAGATGACAAAACAGGAAAGTGACAAATGCTGGAGAAGATGTGGAAAAATTGGAACACTAACACATTGTTGGTGGAGTTGCAAACTGATTCAACCATTCTGGAGAGCAATCTGGAACTATGCCCAAAGAGCTACAAATAATTGCATACCCTTTTATCCAGCAATACCACTTCTAGAGTTGTATCCCAAAAAGATCATAGACATGGGAGGAAGACCCATATGTACAAAAATATTTATAGCAGCTTTTTGTGGTAGCAAAGAATTGGAAATGAAGGGGATACCCATCAATTGGGGAATAGCTAAACAAGTTGTGGTATATGAATGTAATAGAATACTATTGTGCTATAATAAATGAGGAGCAGACAGACTTTATATTTACCTGGAGAGACTGATACAAACTGATGCTGAGTGAGAAGAGCAGAACCAGGAGAAATTTGTATACAATTATTGACAAAACGTATGTGTGATGACTGACTTTGATAGACTGTACTTTTCTCAGCAATGCAAGGTTATAAGACAACTCCAAAAGACTGATGGAAAGAGATGTCTACATTCAGAGAAAGAACTAGAAAGAACAGAGTTTGAATGCAGATTGAAGCAAACTACCTGCTCTCTCTCTTTTTCTGGTTTGGTTTTGTTTCCTCTTTCCCATTGTTCATTCCATTAGTTACAATCCTTCTTTACAATCTAACTAATGTCTAATGTGAAAGTATTTGCAGATCCTATACTTGATTGTATGCTGCCATGGTGGTGGTGTGGGGGGAGGAGAGGAAGAAGGGAGAAAATTTGAAACTCAAGGGATTCTAGAACTGAATCTTGTAAACTAAAAGTAAACAAACAAATTAATAAAGACCAAAAAAAATTTCTTTTAAAGGGCCAAGAGACAGACCAGATGATGTACTCTTTCATGGAATGATGCAAAAAGTGCTGGATTTGATATCCAAAGACCTGAATTCAAACCTTAATCAAGGTGACCCTAATCAGGTCACTTACTACTTTTATGACCTCGAGCAAGTCATGTGACCTCTGTGGAGTCTCAGTTTCCTCCTCTGAAAAGAAGAAGCTGTACTAGATGGCCTTTGAAGTTCCTCCTAGTTCTAAATCTATTGGTGGTTATATCCACTAAAATAACTTAGAAGAATCAAGGAAGTCATTTATAGAAAGGAGACCAGTAAATTCTTAACAATAGCACTGTTCAGGGTGGCCAGGTAGCACAGCAAGTCAGAGCACCGGCTCCAGTGTTGAGAAGACCTGGAGATCGAATCCCAGGCTCAGACACTTAGCACCCACCCAGAAACACCTGGCCGTGTAACCTTGAGCAAGTTGCTTAACCCCGATTGCTTAAAAAAAAAAAAAAACAATAGCACTGTTCACTAGTGAGAAAAGCTGCCTAGGGAGGTGTTAGGATTTCCAGCAACTCAATGTCTTCAATCAGGGGCTAGATTATCAGGGATGTATATAGGGACCTGAAGAGGGACCGAATGACCTTGAAGGTTGCTTCCAATAAATTCTGTGGTTGCAGAGATAAAGAATCTGAAAGGCAGAGTTAAGGAGTGAGTTCATTCCAGGTCTGGGGGGTGTCGGGGGAAGGGTGTACTGTGTGAGTACACAGAATTGGGAAGTGGTCAGCCAATTTGAAGAACAGCAAATAGTCCAGTTTGGCTAGAATACAGAAGGCAGAGAAGGGAATAAGGTGAAATAAGGTTGGAAAAGTAGATTTACATGAACTGATGCAGTGTGAAATGAGTAGGGCCAAACAAAAAAATATGCACAGTGACTACATCAATGTAAATAAAATGAAAAACAGCTACAGTTACGAGTGAAAGTTGAAGAAATGCAAAGAACAGCATGGTCCCAAAGAAGCAATTTAGGGCATGTACAAACAAAAGATATCAGTAAAAATTTGAAAAAAAAAGGGTAGAAGCAGATTGTGAAGGGCCAGGCTAAGGAACTTGTGTTTTATTTTAGAGGCCAGAGGGACATACACATACAAACACTCTTTCTCCATCTCTGTCTATGTTTGTGTCTGTGTCTCTCTGTCTCCTTGAGAACTGGGGGTTTTGGTTTTTTACATATATGCATACATAAACATACATACACCTATAGACATATATATGTATATATATGCAAAAAAGTCAAATCTTATGTCAGTAGTATCTAGATCTAGTTAGAGATAAATATAGATATCTATAAACAGAAGCATATATATCTTTGTATATTTAGCACCTAATACAGAATTTATGTTTAAAGAATAAATATGACTTGGAGTCAGGAAGACCTGAGTTCAAATGTGATTTCAGACACTTACTAGTGTCTAATCCTAGGCAAGTCACTTATCTGCTGTCTGCCTTAGTTTCCTCATCTGTAAAATGAGAAGAATAGCATCTACCCCTAGGGCTGTTGTGTCAAATAAGATAACATTTGGGAAACATTTTGCAAACTTCTAAGTGCAATATAAATGTGAGCTATTCTTAGTTCTAAGAAGACCCATTTTGCCTCTGTTATAGTACTTATGGCTCATAACATGGCATGTTAAAGTTTATGAAGCACTTTTTTCATAAGGTAGAGAATGTGAGTTTTATTATCTCTATTTTAAAGATGAAGAAACTGACTTCTCAAGGGTCACACAGGGAATGGATGAAAGAGCCAGAAATCAGACCGAGTCCTTGGGTTCCCAAGCTCCATGCGTCTTATTCTCTCTCAGTAACTTCTTGAGGAGATTCTCCAGAGATCCGTGTCTTACTTCCCCCTCTCCCTTCCCCTCTCCTCATGGCTCCTTCCTCTTCCAGACAAGAGAAAACCAAAGAGGTGAATGACACAGTCCAAAGTTACAAACTCCCATCTGTAGCTTGCAGGGAATCTCCAGAGACTTGCCAAACACACTCTATGACAAATGACAAGCTGTGCTCATTGCCCAGAAGCTAGAAGACCACTGAACTCTCTCTGCATGGAAAAAAGCAATGGTGTCAGCACAGCTCTACCTTCAATAGAACAATGAAATCCCATGGACCTGCTGTCTGTCTGCCACCCTTTCCCAATTACATTGGAAAAGATCTTCCATTAGTCGGCTAGTATCACCACACCAGTGAAAAATTCCAGATCAAGGAGAGGGAAATTCACTCACATCTGTTGTACACTTTGAAAATTATTTTCTCTTTCGTCTGTTTCCCAAATCACTGTTCATTCATCATCCATTCACTGCCTTAGATTCACTAAACTATGGCCGCCTCTCTCTGACTGGGTAAAGCACCTTTTCTAGAGATGTGTGCAAACACAGGGTGTGGAAGAAGCAAAACAACAACCTAAAATTCTCCAAGTAATGACTAGAGAGGCAGTCTAGAGCAGGGGTTCTCTCAGTGAATTTGCTTTAAAAATATTTTAATAACTCTATTTTAGTATAATTGGTTTCCTGAGGGATTTTATTTTATGCATTGAAAATTAAAGGACATATTGCAGCACTTTGCAAATGTTAACATATAAATGCATATCATTATTATTATTAAAAAATTATTCTGAGAAGGTGCCCATAGGCTTCACCAGACTGCCAAAGGGGTCTATGGCACAAAAAAGGTTTTTAAAAGGATAGAGTAGAGGACAAATAGAGAGAGAGACCCAAGCCTTTACACATGAAAACCTGTGCTTCTTTAGAAAGCATGCTCGATTTGGGGTCGGAGGATTGGGGCTCACATCTAGAACTGCTCCTGCACAACATGGGGCAAGCCACTCAACTACAATAAGCCTCAGTTTCTTCATCTGTACAAAGAAGGGGTAGGACTAGATGAACTCTGAGTTCCCTTTCAACACCAAATCTAAAACTATAATCCTATGAAATAGTTAAGACAAGTCTTAAATCCCTAAAACATCATAGGTGGCATTATCAATAAATGGCCTGAAAACTACCAAAGATGGCTGACTTTTGGATGTCGTCATTAATGTCTAATCAAAATATTAAAGGATAGTTTCCAAATCAAGGTACTGAAAAAACTTCATGGCTTTCTATTGCCTATAGGATAACATTAAAACTCCTTGGTATGACACTTTATCTTCTTTAACTTCTAGCCAAACTGGACTGCTTGCTGCTTATGCCCTGCCCTTTCCTGCCTGAGGGTGCCTGTGATACAATCCCTCTTCATTTCTTCTCATTGCAGTCCAAGGCTATTGCCTCCTCCATGAAGTCTTCTCTTATTCTGCCTGGTCAAAAAAAAAAGTGATCTCTTCCTCCTTCATTTTTCTTAGACTACTTTACCTCAATCTCCCCTTTGTACTTTCTACCTGAGACATTGTGCACTAGAAGACTTGGGGCAGCCCACCACCCTACCACCAGCCAGGGCAATTGTGAGCCAGGACACTGGAACAGATGGGAGTAGTTTGAGTTAACTTTGTATACAAATGGATTGACCAGAGATCCAGTTGTGGGCCCTTTGATCAAGGACTGTTCTGTGAGCTGAGTAGAGACCTTCTGAACTCCACCCTAGGAAGCTCCTTGTGGGTTACTTTTACCTGAAGGTAGTAAAATAACCACTTATCTGAACCCCCAGGATCTGCATGGCCCACAGCACCAGATGTGGAGTCACACTTGGAACATTATATCATCCTTGAGTGTGTCACCTGCTTTGGATTGTAAGTTTCTGGAGGGCAGGAGCCGAACCATTTTTATACTTGGGCTTATCACAGTATCTGGCACTTGATGACACACTTTGTTGAATTTGTCCCATTAACTCCAAATATCTGGACCCAGGGCTTTGGCTAACGCCTCCTCTGTTTCAACTGTCCAATGCATGAATAATTCAGAGCCTTCTCTCTGTAGGCTCCCCTGCTTCCTTTCGGTTCCAAGATAGTAGATTTCCATTAGTTGTATTACAGGAAGATCAAGACTTCATTGATCCCAAACTTTGGGGAGAATGGGTAGGATGAACAAGATGATGATAATCATAGGGCTGAACCTGTGAGATATATATGTATACATTGGTATAGGGAATTTCCAGGTGAGAAAACTCCACAGGTCAGAACCTTCTCCGTCATTTATAGTCTTAGAGGAGTTACCTAGAACACTGAGAAGTCAAGTGACTTGTCCAGGGTCTCAAAGCCTGTATGGGTCATTGGCAAGACTTGAAACCAAGTTTTCCTGACTTCAAGGCCAGTTCTCTCTATGTTATATCACACTACCATTCATGAGGTAAATAGTACTAGCATAATAGGGGGTTTGAGAACTGACTGGTATGTTGAGATTTGTAATTCTGAGGGCTAAACCACAAATCCTAGGATGTTGGTCAGTTCTCAACGCTGCTGCACCCCCCTTCCCACCCCATTACACTATAATGATGGTAATTTGCAAAGTTTTTTGCATATATTATTTCAGTTGATCTTCATGACAAGCCTATGAGTTCGGTAGGATTATTGTCTCCATTTTATGGATGAGGAAATGGAGGCTTTGAAAAATCAAGTGATTCACAGAACTAGTATCTGAGGCAGGATTCAAACTTAGTTCTACCTACCTCCAAGGCCAGCACTCTTCTATCCACTGCCCCACCTAACTGCCAACTAGTATTGTCCTTGATTTTACAGAAGAGGAAATTGAGGCTTGGTGAGATTAAGTGACTTGTCCAGGGTCCCACAACCAATATGTATCAAAGGTGGTACTTGAACCTAGGCATTCCTGGCTTTGAAGATAGCTTTATGCACCAAGTCTCAGAAAATATTAATGATGATAATAAGATTAAATTTATACTATACTCTAAGAATTGCAGAGTGCTTTATTATATTAGATGTCAACATATAGTAATGAGATCACAGGTCCAGAATTCAGGAAAGTGGGGTCTAGTTCAAATTTTCTGCTCCTATGAGCTAGCATTTATATAGTATTTTAAGTTTTGCGAAATGCTTTACATATGTTAGCTACTAACCCGATGTAGCCTTGCTCAAGTCACTTCCATACCAGGGGCCACAGTTTCTCTATCTGTAAAATAAGGGAATTGGACTGGGTCCTTTCCTTTCCAGCTGTAACATTCCAAGAGTCTGTGTTTGACATTTGGGGCTCTCTGCATGACTCCTCATGAGAAAGGCAAATAGGTACTGGCTAGGAGTCCCTCAAAGCCAGAGTGGGCCATGTCTCAGTGGTTCCACACAGGCTCAGTCAGCTCCACAAATTGAGCCTTCAAAGCACTGTATGTTCCCCTCCTGGACTTCACCAGCTTCCTCACAATCTGCCGCCAGACAGACGGTCTGTGATTGTCAAGCTCACTCAGTGATCAAACACACCACCTGGTTTTTACCAACCCAAACAAGTCCATCTTGAAGAGAACATGACAGTCTGTATTTAACACTTAATCGCTCTCATACCAGAAAGGCTGCCAGTGTCAAGGTGGTGAGTTATCGTAAGTGGCCTGGTTTTAATCTGCCTAGTTCTGCTACAGAAGCAAGGGGAAAGAACAACCTTTTTCTCCTTTTCCTTCTAAAGCAGATCTTTCTGTTATTATTGTTATTATTACTTCTGTCATGCTTTCTTGAGCATAGTAGGGTAATTCATTTTTATAGTTGAGGAAACTGAGACTCAGGGAGGTCTTAAGATTTTAGGATCATAGATTTAAGGGCTTGTGGGCCCATCAAATCAAACCCTGATAGAAACAGCTAGGTGATGCAGAAGATGGAGTACTGGGCCTGGAGTTAGGAAGATTTGAGTTCAAAGCTGGCCTCAGACACTCACTACCTGTGAGACCCTGGGCAAGTCACTTAATGACTGTCTGCTTCAAGTTTCTCAACTATAAAATGGGGATGATAGTAGCACCTGCCTCTTAAAGATGCTGGTGAAGATCAGATGAGATAATATTTGTGAAGTGCTTGGCACATAGTAGGTACTTAATGCTTGTTTTCTTCTTTCTTCTCATTTTACAGATGAAGAAACTGGGGTCCAGTCTGGCTAAATAACTCAGTTCATAGACAATTAGTGTAATAGACAGGATCAGAACTCATCTCCTAATTCCCAGTCCCAGGGGTCTTTCCACATATTATAATAAAAATTCTTTTCCCAAGTGAAGAATTCTTTTTTTTTTATTTTGAAATCTTGGTTTTGGGGTACCAGGTTTCTTTAAAATGAACCATATCTATACATACTGCATACGTTCAATTATAGACCCCCTGACACAACTTGATTAGGTAACTGTAAAAATGCTACTGAATTAAAAGCAAAAGCTTGTCTAGGGAAAAGAAATCTTTTTTTGATGAGAGCAAAATGCACGTGTGCTCACAGAGCCTGCCGCTTTCAGACAGGCAGCTTGCTAACGAGACAGATTCATCTTGGTCCCACTCCCAAGGTCCCACTCAGCCCTGAGAACTGGCCTGGGTCCCCAGCTCCCACTGTGGCCTCACTGCAGGTGAAGGGGCTGGGCCACAGACCTAGGCCACGCACACAGTTCTGTCTGCCAGGCCCAGGGAGTCAGCCAGCAGGCGTTGATGGTGTGGGCTGGAATGAGGGGGCAGAAAGAGTTCTTGGTAGGGTGAGGAGGCATCTGTATCAGGGGCGTCTGAGAGCAATACAAGCAGCTGCCATCTACAAGAGTAAAACTACTCTTTATGGGATTTATTTTTGTTGGGGAGGGAGGCAGGACGAGGAGTAGTTAAGGAGGACCCCAAGTCCCTTCACACTTGGTCCTGTATGTCTGTCTGTCTATCTTGGTGTGTGTTTCTGTCTTGGACTTTGTCTCTCTGTTCCTGTCTGTCTATCTCTTCATCTGTCTCTACATTGTGTTTGTGTGTCCCACATCAGACAGAGAGAACACATACTCACACACACACACACACACACACACACACACGGAAGTCCTTCCAAAATTCCTGCCTCTAGAAAGGTTTAGGAAAACAGGAACATCCGCCATCCCAGAGAGAGCCGAGTCTATCCTTTACCAGGGGCCAGAAAGTTGACCTGCCCCTGAATAGGAGACTGGAATGTAGCTTTGGTCCAGGGAAGGGGTTGTGGTTTTAGGGTGATCACCCCCAGGGAATGCTGAGCTTATCTGCTCGAGGAGGTGCCCTTGAATGCACCAGGGAGGCAGGAAATGAGTAAGACTCAGACAACAAACAACACCCTCTAGCCCCCAAACCCTGCCTCTAGGGAACAAAGGGGAGAGTGGAATTCTGGAGGAATTCTTGGACTCCAAGGAAAAGAAAGCAGCCATTCTCTGTCTGCTTCTCTCGACGTTTGTTTATTTGTTACACTGATATAGTCCCCTTCCTCCCAAAACCTCAGGGCCTACTCTTTAGGCCAAGTTTTCCCACACTGGGCTCTGGGCTCCAAACCAATGTTTCCCAATCTGTAACACACCTGTGAACACACCAGGGAGCATCGGGTAGGTTGGCTGACCCTGCATTCTGCCGCCCACCCCTTCACCCATTTATACACATACACCCCCTACCTCCAGTTCTTATTTTCACACATACACAGTTCTTATTTTCAGCTATAAATACATACTGAAACCATAACTAATAAATTGTGCCTCCAGGGCAAGAGGCAAATTGAATTTGTAATTAGGGGGGGAGAGGAAGAGACCCAGGGATGGGGGGTGAGGGTGAAGCTGGCCAGAGCTGGACTAGGGAGGATCTCATGGGGCAGAGTTCAAAGTGTGTATGGGGAGGGGGGAAGGCTAGGATGACTGCTGGGGGGTGGCATGGGTGGAAGCACACCCTTTGGTAACGTTTTAATTAATTATCCTTGTTATCTAAGTGCTATCAATATACTTTAAATTTTGGCTCTCTGGGTTATGGTCCTATCACCCTGCCCTAGTTACTTTTCTGACATGTACATTATCTAATGAAGTCCTCTGATGTCTCATCATGGTTCGACTGGAGAAAATGAGTCCTAGAGGGCTTAGCCAGCTGAGTAGCATGGGAGTGGCAGGTCTGGAAGTTCATACCAAGCTGGAAAGTCTTTGAGGATAGATATCTAGGGACAGATTATAGGTCTATTATCCAAGGACCAAACCAGCTAGATTTGCAGAGGTTTATGATCAGAAGAATAGCAGAAAGAAGAATGATGAAACTTTTAGTCATAGCAATCCAGGAAGACCATCTAACAAGGCAGAGAGGGGTTGTGGTCTACCTCAGCGGGGAGACAACCCATACTGATAAAATAATAGGTGACTAAGGACTGAAGTATACATGTGATTGAGGTAATCCACCAACCTCCCCTGCTCCATTCTCCTCCCCCTCCTCCCCTCCAGTCTGCTCCGGTTAGAGGACACCCCAACAAGGTGGGGACAGATCTGAGCCGAGCTCCCTG
>NW_027187344.1:4166529-4200449 GCF_028583685.1 Petaurus breviceps papuanus | reverse complement strand
AGAGGACACCCCAACAAGGTGGGGACAGATCTGAGCCGAGCTCCCTGGTCCACTTCTTGGAATGCATGGTGAAGAGTTTTGAAATGACCAAGCATTTTCTTGATGCCCATGACAGCAGCTGGAAGAGGGGGCTGCCTCAAAAAAGACTGTCCCCTGAGCCAGTGTGAGTGACCAGTCAGTATACCTTAAAAGAGTGACTGCCTGCCCTCCGCTGCTCTCTCTTCTGTTCAACCCAACACATCGGGATTCTAGTTAGCTTTCTCTTAGACTTTACATGGGGGTTGGAGTGAAGATGACCCCCTTTACCCATGTACATATGCAGATAAATTAATAGGAGTAATTTTTAAACTTTTCAAAGCATTTCCCTATCTATGATCTTACTTGTGCTATATAGTACACATATGAACAAAGTAGGACAAGCATTACAATCCTCTTTTAGTAGATGAAAACACTGAAACAGGTATGAGAAGTGATCATCCCTAAGTCACACAGCACATTAGGGATAAATCCAGAACTGGAACCCCGGTTCCTCATCATCAAGCCCATAATGCAACATAAATAATTCTGCTGGATGTTTTGACCATTGAGAAACAATAATCAAGAGCCTGATTTCTATTTAGTTGTGAGTTACCACAATACTTTATAATACTTTATCAATGTCAACTATTAATTATTTTTATTCAGGAATTATTATTATTAAGAAAAGAAAAAGAGACTTTTAGTGAGATTTTCATTATAAATCCATGAGGTAGGCATGTTAAGAGTTAGTGGTCCCACTGTGAGGATAAAGACACTGAGGCTAAGAGAATGGATGAGACTTTTGGATGATCCATAAGGTCAGGAAAAGTGCCCAAATAAGGACAAGAACCCAATTTTCCTGATTCCAAACCTGGTACATGAAAACTCATTCCTGTGATCTGGCCAGTGCAGAGCCCCAGGTATGCTGTTCTGACACCATTTGTGTGTATCTGGGGGAGAGTAGGGAGCAGATTGTGAGTTATTGGCTCTGCTGGGATCCAAATAGGGATGCCCCAAAGGAGTGAGCCTGGAGCTTCTTCTCCTTTCCTCACTCCATTTCCTTGAGAGGAAAGTTGGTGAGGAAATTTCCACCAAAAATGAGCTGCTCCCTCAAAGGGCAGAGACCAGCTTGAGAGAAAATCATTACCCGGCTGCTTTCAGGCCTGTTATTAGACCCAACACATACAAAGTCAGTCTGGCTCAGGAGGAAATTTCCAGCCTTTATTTTAAAAAGAGAAGTCATTTGGAGAAAAACATGATGTGGGTTTCTGGTGTGAGGCCATATCCAGCTTCAGAAATTTCCGACTCTTTCCCATTTCTATAATGTTTTCTGCTCTTGAAAAAGTATTTACAGGGGTGGCCAGGTAGCACAGCGAGTAAGAGCACCGGCTCCAGTGTTGAGAAGACCTGGAGATGGAATCCCAGGCTCAGACACTTAGCACCCACCCAGAAACACCTGGCCGTGTAACCTTGAGCAAGTTACTTAACCCCAATTGCTTAGGGGCGGCCAGGTGGCTCAGCGAGTAAGAGCACCGGCTCCAGTGTTGGGACGACCTGGGGATCAAATCCGGGCTCAGACACTCAGCACCACACCCAGAAATAACTGGCCGTGTAACCTTGAGCAAGTTACTTAACCCCGATTGCTTTAAAAAAAAAAAAAGTATTTACAGTCACTAATCTCCTGGATCCGCACCACGTTTCTGTGGGGTAGTTGGGCGGCCAATCAGCATTTATTAAGCACTTACTATGTTCCAGGCATTGGGCTAAATGCTGGGGATACAAAGAAAGGCAAAAACAAACAAATCCCAGCAAACAAAAGCTGCTCCCACAAAGTCACGCCCTAATATGCAAACAATTGTATGCATATGGACATGTGCAGGGTAGATGGGAGATGGTCTCAGAAGGGAAGGCACTAGCGGCTTCCGGACAAGGAAAAGCCTCTGGAGGAAGAGGGGATTTCAGCTGCACCTCGAAGGAAGCCAAGGAAACCAGAGGAAGAAGTGGGGAAGGAAGGATATTATACCTATCTGAGAGTTGAACAAATGTCACCTAAAGGGATTAAGCACTGATATTATCTGAATACAGATTAAAGCATTCTATTTTTCACATTCTTTTTCTTCCTTCCTTCATTCTTTCCTTCCTTCCCACCTCTTTCTGTTTCTTTCTTTCTCTTTCAATTTTTTGTTCATGTCTTCTTTTACAAAATGACTAATAATGAAAATGCTTTACATGATTGGTGTATAACCTATATGATATTGGCTTACCATCTCAGGCAGGGGAAAAGAAAGGAAAGGATAGGTTTTGGAACTCAAAACTTAGTAAAAAATTGTTTTAACACGTAATTGGGGAAAAATAAAATCTTATTAAAGGAAAAAAAGAGATCAAATTCTTTGTTCAAAGTCACTTATTAAGAGGGTATCACAGGATCATAGATGTAAAACTGGAAGGGACCTTACAGACTATCTAATCTAACATCCTTATTTTATAGATGAGGAAATTGAGGCCCAGAGAGGTGTAATGGTTTTCCAAAGGTCATATAGCTAATTAATGATGTAGATAGGATTTGAAACGAGGTTCTCTGATTCCAAATGCAGTTTCCATTATACAGCAACCTTAGTCTCCTGACTCAGTTACAGCATTCTTTGCACTCTACTGTCCAGCCTTGGGTGAATTTCACCTGAGTATTTCTTCCTGTAGGGTTGATGGTGATAAGGAGATTTCTGATCTTTCCTTTTCCCCCTTCCTCCATTCTCTCTCTATCACCAAGGGTTCCCAAGTCCCCAGGATGGAGGTTCAGAGACAGGGTCATTTCCAGATGAAATTGCAATGTTTGCCCTGTTCTCTCTATTTCAATGCCATCACATCATGTCCCAGGCACATAGTTTGTTGCTGCCATGACAATTGTCAATGTACCTCCTATCGCCCATTGAAATTGAAATTGCCCTTTATCCATCCCGTCCCATGGGGGCAGGCCCATGGTGTCTTCTATAGAAACAGTCAGAGAAACTAATCTGTGCCCACCAGATAATCGAAGAGTACTTGTTTAATGCCAGCTATTTACAAGGTGTGTGCAAGGCATTAACTGGATGGAGAACATTTGGTACATACCAGGTGCCCAGCAGCTTTCACCAGCTTGTGAGTGGAAAAGGGAAAGGCCTCGTTGCTCAAGTCTGTCTCAAGCACCTCCTGAAGGACTGCCCGGCTGCAAGGAACAAAACTCTAGTTTTAGTGTGCATAGTAATAGAGACAGAATCAAGAAATATTAGGACTGAAAGGGACCTTAGGATACAGAATGTTAAGACCAGACAGGACTTTGGGATGGAAATCAGTCAAAAAAATCTCTATCAAGTACCTACTATGTGCCAGGTATTATGCTAAGTGCTGTGCTAATATAAAGTATTAAAGCTAGGCAGGACCTTCAAATATGGAAGGGAATTTAGAATGTAGAATATTAGACCTAGAAGAACATAAGAGATCAGCTAATGTTAACTTTTTTATCTTATAGAAGGCCAAAGGTCAAATTAGCAAATTAAGGGGAGAACCAGAACTAGAAACCAAACTTACTTTTTCTTATTTCTAGCCCAATTCTTCTTCCACTATACCAACAGTAGTCTTCAAATTCCATATTTGTTCTTGAGTTCCTAGAATTTATTTACTCTTACTGCCACCTAGATATTTGTTCCTCTTCAAAGACTTGCTCATCAGAATACAAATTCTCATAGCAAAAGACTGTATACCACAGCTTAGGAGCTGCAATCAGTTCCTTGGAGTTTTCAAATCCATGTATTACCCCACAGAAAACAGATTTTGAGATGGAAGGAACTTCAGGTCCTATCTAGTTCAACTTACTTCATTTTTTCAAGGAGAAAACTGAGACCCAGAGAGTTTAAGGGACTTGCCAAGGTCAAGTAGGTAGTAAGTGGCAGAGATAGCAATTAAAGACAAACTCTTTCCCACACATCCCCATCTCTGTGATCCCCATCAGATCCTCAAGATGCTTCAACTTTGCCAGTGATTGGGCTGTACCTTCTCCCTGTCACTCATCAACATTCCTTCTTCAGTTTCACATGACTCTTAAGAGAATGAAACTCCTATTATTCTGGGCTCTCTGTTTTATATTCTATTTTTTATTTTTTATATCTATATTATTATATAAATATAAAATATATAATAATTGCTATATATTTTCTATCTAATTGGCAATTCAGTTGTTTTAGTCATGTTCAACTCTTTGTGATACCATTTGGGGTTTTCTTGGCAACAATATTGAAGTAGTTTGCCATTTTCTTCTCCTCCTTTTATAGATGAGGAACTGAGGCAAACAGGGTTAAGTGACATGCCCAGGATCACACAGTTAGTAAGCATCTGAGACTGGATTTGATGAGTCTTCCTGACTCCAATCCCAGTACTTTATCCAATGCACCACTGAGCTAGCCATTCAATTTTATAGGCCTTCCCTTCTGTTGTCCAATTCAACCATGGAGATTGTAAAAAGTAAAGACAAGCATATTGTCTTCAGTATGGCAAAAGTTATTGGCTGCAAGCCCCAACTATCTAGACCCTTCCTTTAGTGAACAGAAACTCATTTATTTATTTAATTTCAATTTATTTGTTTCACATATTAATGTATGTAAGTATATATGTATTTATGCTGTGCTCAGATTTTCTGAGTAAGAGGTAGGTTGTATGAAAACAAGCTGATTATAAGGAATCTGGTCCAAAAAGTAGCTCCTAAATGATGCTTAGGCCAATTTCCTACAATTTTGCCCAATCCTTATTTCTAATGCTATACAACAAAAATCTATAGAATGATAACCCTGAGGTCCTGCATCAGCAAAGGCAGTGCGAATTGTATTCCCCAGATTGAACTCCCTCAGAGAAAGTGGATGGAGATATTCAAAGACAAGAGTTAAAATAATTTGGGGGGGGGTTAACTTCTAATTGGCCAGAAAACAAGATGAAAGAGAATACTGCAGCATTTTGGCTGATCAATGTTTGAATTTCACTTGGAATAAGTACTACAGACAAACCTAAACCATAAATAACAAGAGCTCATTTGATTTACTACTAACTTAGAGCGTGGTCCCTGGAAAGACGACCTACTGGAAATTATGCCCTACTCAGATACTTTTTATTTGACCAGAATGTTGATGATGGTGGTGGTGGTGGTGATGGTGATGATGGTAAAGAAGAAGAAGAAAAATAGGATGATGAAAATGATGATAATAACATCTAGCTGCTTCCAAGCCCCTGGCCAAGCTTCAACCTGGCCATGTAACTAGAGTGCTATCTCACTCACCTCTACTGCTGCTTCTGCTACTGGAATCCCCACGTTAGGGTTGGGCTGTCCTGACTGGTAAGAGCTCACTACATCTAGCCATCTCTAGACTTCCAGCCATCTTCCTGTCATGCTTCCACATACATCCCCCCAACTCTTTTCAGCCCTTGCTCTGAAGGTGGTAATCATATCAATACTACCATCATTTCTGGAAAGTATGTGTTAATTGACTTACCTTATGTCTCCACTCACCATCCCTGTGACTTCCCAGATCAAATACCTCCCCAAGATACTATTCTTCCATATATGTTGTCTTCCTCAATTAACATATGATATAAGTTCTTTCCAGGTAGGGATTTCCTTTTTTTCTTTTGTATTTTTATCCCCATTCTATAGCATAGTAGGGCTTAAAAGGGGCTTAGTTAAGTTCCATAAGGGTTTAATAAATGCTTTTTCATTCATTCATTAGACGATCCATTTACTCAGTAACAAGGATGATAATAATTGACATTTATGTAATGCTTTAAAGTTTCCAAAATTCTTTCCATACACAGAGTATCACCTTAAAACTACACTAAAACTTTTGGGGTACCCCACATTATCTCAGTAATATCTTAAAGTTACCCCATGGGATAGATAGTAAGGTATAATTATCCCTATTTTGCATATAAAGAAACTGAGACGAATTGTTCATAACTTCATAGCTGGTAAGTATCAGAGAAATACTTAGACACTGGTCTTCCCAAAAGGCAGAAGTAAGAGAAATGAGTAGAACTTGTGAAGAAGCAAACTTGGGCTTGATGTCAAGACAAACATGTTATCAATTAGAGATCCCCAAATGGGGAATGGGCTGTCTTGGGAGGTATGGTCCTTACTCATGGAGGTCTTTAAGCGGAAGCTTAAATAACCACTTCTCAGAGAATGTGACAGTATAGTAGGCATTGCTTCCAGGTATGGACTGGATGAAGTGGCTGCTGCCGTGTCTTCCACCCCTGAGAGGAAGACCTGCTGGAAGCACAACATCCGTGATTCTGTCTGTGTGGTACAGCGGGAAGAATCTGAATTGGGAGTTTAATGATCTGAATTCCAATCCCAGTTCTTCCACTCACTCCTTGCATGATGAAGGGAAAGTTATTAATCCTACCTAGAGGGGACTCAGTTTCCTCAACCACAGAACAAGGAGGCTGGACTACATGACTTCTAAGTTAGCTTCTAACTATAGCTTTGTCAGGACTATCTGAGTTCAAATCTAGCTGGAGATGCTCACTCTGTGACTCTGAACAAGTCACTTTAACCTCTCTTTGCCTCAGTTTTCTCAACCATAAAATGGAGATGATAATAGCACTTACTTCACAGGGATGTTTTGAGGACCAAATGAGATATTTCACACAATGAAATGGCACACAGTAGGTACTTACTAAATGCTTGTTCCTTTCCCCCTTATAATTCCTGACCCAAGTCCAGTACTCTAACTACCATGCCATACTTCCTCTCTCTAAGCTCTCTTGCTCTTCAGAGTGATAGGAAGCACCTCATAACCCCCCAACTAAAGATGTACTGGAAACCAAGAGGGAGATAGAAACTGGCTGTTCATTAGGAGGCTTTAGAATGACTGGGCCTTTCTCTGTAGCTTGGCTTTGTAATGGGAGGTCGATGCTGCTCAGACTAGCTTTCTAAACCCATCCCTAGGGGTGAGCTCTCTGCCTGGGGGTGTGGCTGTGAGGAGGGTGGCCACTATGAAAACCTAGCTCCAGGAACACTAGTAGCTGATAAAGGGCTGCTCTCCCTGGTGCTGAGATAGCTAACTGTCCTCCCAGCACTGTTGCTGCTCAGACCTTTGAGATCTATAAATGTTCCCTTATGCAACAATGCACTCCAGGCAAAGCTTTCATATACACATGGCGCATGGATGGACACACACGCAAGCACACACATGTGGAAGAGGTATATTTAGCTCTGCATCCTGGAATTCTAGAGTCCAAAGCAGTTTGATCCTTGATGTAGAAGGAGAGACTGGTGTAACTAATGGATCTCCCTACTTATCCTTCCATGGCAAAGAAATGAGGGAGTTGGAGTAGGGGTGGGAGGGAGACTGGCAAAGATTCTGAAATGAAAAGAAAGGATGACCTCTTCTCTTCTCTTCCCCTGTGAGTCACCCATTCTTGCCTTTAGCAAAGGTTGGAAAGCTGCTGTCTAATGTCAAGTGTTTAAAAGGCAGTTCACTTTAGTCCTGGACAACTATTCAGAGGAAGATTAGTAATTAACAGTTCCTAGGGGCCAATTTGGAGCTGATACCAGTAGTCATATCCTTACAATGAGACAGCTTCATGTGAAACAGTCTCACTAGGGAAATAGAACCATAGCCGATTAGATCTGGAAGAGACCAAGAAGGCCATCTGGAAGACCTTATTTTACAGTGGGGGAAATGGAGTTTTAGAAAAGAGGAAATGAAGGGGAAGCTCAATGGCACAGTGACTCTAGAGTCAGGAAGATCTGAGTTCAAATCAGGTCTCAGACATTTACTAGCTGTGTAACCCTGGGAAAGTCATTTATCTAATTGCCTCAAAAAAAAAAAGGGGGAAGTTATTTGTCCAAGGTCAGCAAATGACTTATTAGCAAAGTTAGAATTAAGACCCAACTCCCTGTATTCCTAAAGAAGAGCTATCTAATCTACCAAGGAGATTAGAAAAGCTTCCTTGTGCTAGTGACAGGAGGGACAGAATGCGATTCAAATCCAGATTCAATTAAAACTTACAAATTTAGTCAATACTTCCTATGTGCATAACACTGTTTGATACCACTGGGGGTTGTGTATATCTGTATAAAATATAAGACAATTCCTTGTTCTCAGGAAGTTTACAATCTTACAGAAGTGTTTCTCTCTCCCTCCTTCCCTCCCTTTTTCACTCCCTCTTTCTCTCCCTCCCCCCCCTCTCTCTGTCTCTCTCTCACTCACCCAAAAGTCCTATTGGAGTTGAGAGAAGAGAGGAATCAACAGAACACCTTAAATCATTAATTTTCCATCATCCTGATGGTGGTATTTCATGAGAAGGAAAGTGTAGGTCAGAGGTGGTAGCTGAGAGAGAAAAGCCTGGCATGACAACTGGAAAATTAGAAGATGAAAATGCTCAGGGCTTGAAAATCAGCCAATCAACCAGCACTTATCAAATACCTACTGTTTACAGGATCTATTCCAAGTGCTGAGATGGATACAAAGAGCCACCCGACTACTTATGTGACCTTGAGTATTCATTTCACTCCCTTTGGCCTCAGTTTCCTCATATGCAAAATGAAAAAGTGGGACTAGATGGTCTCTAAAGTCCCTTCCATATTATTCTATGAACCTTTGGGAAGTTTCTAGTCTAGTTGGTTTGATGTAAAGGAGAAATTCTCGAAGTTTTTTTAAACTAAAATTGAGTAGATTCATGGCAGAAAAAGTTAAGAAATCATGATTGAATAAGATGAACTTTTCTTCTTCTTTCTAGCTTATCAGGTATGCTTGCCTCTTGCCTGGAGCTGGTTATAAATGAAGTCCAGCATATCCCACTCATAAGGCACTGACTGCAACTTGGTTAGATTAATGTTTCCTACATGTTCACCTAGCTCTCCCCATCCTACCCCAATTCAAAGCAGAGCAACAGAACCCTGCAGCTCCCTCCCCCTGTCACCCTGACTCTCTACTCTTACCTCTCTGGTGCTAAAAATAACACTCTTGAGAATAAGCTGACACTCCCTGTCAAAAGACTCCATTTGAATGCTGCCTCAAGTCCCAGGAAGCTGGCAGATTCTTCCCTGTAGGGCTGAACAAATTACAGATGCTCTCTCTGCTCTGAATCCCAGAGCCATAGAATTGCAGAATCTGAGATTGAGAAGCAACTTCAGAGGTCATTGAGTCCAATCTCCTGTCCAATGCAGGAACCCCTTCTAAAATATCCCTCTGATCATTCAGATTCCAATGGCCTCTAAGAGCACAGGAATTCACTCATGTCCTGAAGCAGTTCATATCATTCATTCACTCACCTCCTGAAGAAGTCCATAGCATTCTTAGACAGTTCTCATTGGCAGGAGAGTTCTCCTTATAATTTGCAACAATCTGCCTTCTTCTGGCTTTCTCCCAGCAATTCTAGGTCATATCAAGCTTGTCCCATAGTACTTATTTACAGGCTTAGTGTAGGTCACCCACAAGGGAGATGGCAAAGATACTTTCTATAAACCTCTTCCACCCCAAATCTCAAAAGATAGGAATTATCCACCAGAGAGAGTGATTACAGCTGAGTCCATAAGATAAGAAATCAGACCTCCCTGTCCAAGATAAAGACACCATGAATTAACAATGGAGAATCTTAATACTTAATGCCCATCTCCCACCTGACTTCATTACAACTGACTTAGTCAACACAAGCATACTTAATTGTAACTGGTAGTCATGGCATTGTAGCATCTCCTGTGGCTTCAGTGACTCTGTCCTAATCCTCCCCACACCCCATCCCCAATTCTCCTCTCTGGAAGATATGACAAACACTGATTCTTTCCAGCTATGTAAAGGAAAGGAAGAGAGGGGAAGGAAGATCAAGTGGACTAAAAAATTGTCAGTGCAGACATCTGTTCTCAGAACCATTTGGATATGGGAAACAAAGCATTGAATCTGAAAAAAAGGGGCACTGAAAAAAATTAACTCTGGCCATCTCTTATCTTCTGAAAGTTTACTCAGAGCAAGAACCCAGGCTGTCAAATCCCAATAAACCCTAAATGTGAAGAAGCTATGATCATGAGCAGTCCAGCCTCAGAGGCTCTGTACACCAGTGTGGAAAAGGGAGGAAACCAAAGAATGAAATCAGGGATGGAGAATATAAGAAAAAAGCTGAAACATTAAAGATACCAAGAGAAAAGCTTAAAGAAAAGTTCAACCTACAAGTAGATACAACAGAGAGAATCCTGAAAACAGAAGGAAGAATACATAAAACCTCCAAAAAGAACCAGAACACCTTAATAAACTATTATAACATGAAGGAAAGGGAACCCATAGTGTCTAATGAAAGGCAGAATCTCATGGATTCCCCAGAGAGCATGGAACAACAGCAAGAAACTCTAAAATAGTTCAAAAGAAAAATTAAAATTCACAAAATAAAGAAATAAGAATGAATTTAGGTCAGCAACTAGAGCTGATGGGGTACAGGCTCTGGGAAACCCCTTGAACTCTGAATCCTCCCATTTGATGAGGCATTTGCCTGAGGCCATAAGCCTTTCATTATAGCTAGGCCCAAATCTCTGTTACTCTTAACCTAGCCTAGCCCTCCATTGCCCAACTACTTCCTACCCTTGATCCTCTCAAAATATCTGAACCCAAATCTGTTACCCTTAAACTAGCCGAGCCCTCCATTGGCTGTCATCTCCAGGTAGCTTTTAGCTACTTCCCACCTTTAATCCCTTTACTGGAGTCTGACATCAATTCAAAAGATCCTCCTTAGAGTCCTCCTTAAGACCCTCCCCAAACTCCTCCTCTAGACCATCCCTAAATCCTCCCACAATCTTTCAGTATATAAGATCCATCTTGCCTCCATGATGGGGCTGAGAATTCAATCTAGGGCAGACTTACTCTGTGTCAGATTATTGTGGCATGCTCGCCAATACAAGCTTCACATATACTTAGGCTCCTTAAGAGTCTACCCATTAAGGTGTAAGGGTTAGGGGATTTAAAGATCTTCCATGCCCCGTTGGACTTGCTGACGTAGCAGGAAGGGGCGGAGCAAGAGGAAGCGGAAGCCAAGCTAGCGTTCCTTCGGTGGCTGGCGGTGGTGGTGACGGCGGCAGCAGCAGAGGCAGTGGCAGCTCGAAGCCCTTTTTGAGTTAGAACTGCTAAGGACTTTCTGCTAAGGACTCCCGCTGAGGACTGCCAGGGGCCGGAGCTGCTGGGAGCGCGCTTCCAGGACGCTGGGTGGTTGCTGTGCGTGGGGAGAGGAGGACCTTTGCCTGAGGTAGCCTGTTCTGTTTTAAAGGCTTGAAAATGTGGGTGCTTTCTACTTTATCTACCTGTGCCAATGTCATAACTACTCTGATGGCTTTCACTTTCTGGTTTTGGGACTCAGTCTTTTGGTATCTTAATAAATTTTCTAGTTTATTTCCTCATATGGCAAACATGACGTATTTTCTAATGGATAATTATATCAGCATATTTGTAATCTCTATAGGCATTGTGAATATGGCATTGCTGATACATAAGGTGAATCTTTAATAAACTTTGCTTTACTTTGGCTGAGAGAAGACTTGAGTAGAATTCCTTTGGCAGGCCCCAGCATGTTGATATTTTGAGGTCTTGAGCACCCCTAAACCCTAAACCTCAACAGAGCTTTCAGTGAAAAATTTTAAAACGATGGGCAGAATAGGAAAAATAAAGTTTGTGATGATGAATATTTCTAATGCAGTTTGGGGTACTGGGAACCCCAAAATGTAAGGGTACAGGGTGGCAGCCACCTGGAATGAATTCACACACTCAAGCCTTCTTTCAGTCAAAGTAGTAAGACTTATTTTAACACTAATAGCTCTGATGAGATTTCTAGTGAATCTGCAACTTACTGAGGATAAGACTAATACTTAACAGACAAAAAAAAGGACTTGTGAAAAGATCTGGATAGGATTAAAGAGTGGCAAATAGCCTGGGGTGGGCCAGGTAAACCAGTGAAAGGAGTTAAGTGGTCTTCGGTGGGTCAAGAGTCACTGTGAAAGAATTATCAAGCATCTACCGGTGCTTGGCTAGGCCAAATGCCTTGGGCTAGATGCCAATGATCTGGGTTCCACCAAAATATGTGGGAAAATTCAGGGACTGAGCTGTTTTCAAAGACCCAGTCTTTTCCTTTTAGAGGTCTGGATTCTATCACCCCATCTTTGGCATCTGGCACATCCACTTGACAGTCCTCTCACGGTGGCTCTTGACTCACCCCAGACCACTATAATGTTAATTGGATTTAAGATCTTCCCACCCTATGAAGGGGCTTGCTTGTAGGAAACATTCCACACTTTTTGCTAATTTCTAATTAGACACTGAGTCACAGGGTTGTGATGCCTTCTAGCTCTGAGAAGTATATATATATATATATATATATATATATATATATATATATATATATATATATATATATATACTTTAGTTGGTATTTTGCTTTGGGGGCTCACTTATGAGAAGTATCTTATGATTCCCTGGTCGAGATTCTGAGTAATCATATGTTCAGAGCCCCCAGACTGCTCAGATGTAAGGGCTCTCTCAATCCAGGGATCTATGTAAAGTTTACAACAATATTGCTTTGATTCAGGCAGTCAAAGCCCTGTCTGTTGGTCTATATTTCTCTGCTTGTATTTTCTCTGAAGTCCAGGGTGCTAACTTTCCCCCTGAACTAATGAATGTAATTAAAAAGATTGTTGACCCCTTAAACAGCTATCCTTCCTAATAAAGCATATCTAAGAACCTGAGCTAGCAGTCATCCTGGGTATGCCAATGTGGTTGTTCCTACAACCACTTAATTCCTACCACTCCTTAATCCCATCCGGATCTTTTCACTATCCTTTTTTTGTATATAAGTATCAGTCTTACCCCCAGTAAACTACAGATTCACTAGGAATCTCACCCTGACTATTGGTGTTACAATAAACCTTGCTACTCTGACTGAAAGAAGGCTTGAATGTGTGAACTCATTCCAGGTGGATGCCATCCTGTACCCTTACATTTCAGGGTTCCCAGAACCCCAAACCACACAAATTCCAAACAAATATAAGCTATGAGAGAAAACAACAGCTATGGAACTCAAAAATACTAAAGTAGCTGAAACTAAGTGATCTCTGAGGCTCCTTCTAACACTAAATTGATGATCCTAGAAACCTATGAACCTAATTAGAAATGCCCTGAGGGCTTAAACAACATTTTGTATTTCTCTGTCTACCCTTACAATCCTTTACATTTTTTTTGGTTTTTGTTGTTCAGATCTGGGATTTCATCAGCATATGAAGACACCTGCTGAGATAATCCCCTAAACCAATGCAGATATAGTTTCCTGGGGGGCAGTAAGGTGGGCAACTAGGTGGCCCTATGAGTCAGGAAGCCCTAGGTTCAAATTCAGTCTCAGATACTTACTAGCTGTATGACCCTGGATAAGTCACTTAACCTTGTTTGCCTCAGTTTCCTCATCTGTAAAATGAGCTGGAGAAAGAAATGTCAAATCGCTCTAGCATCTTTGCCAAGAAAACTCCAAATGGGGTCACAAATATTGGACATGACTGAAAAAACTGAACAACAACAAAAAGGTGATATTTTTTGCCCAGGGTCACATAGAATATGTTAGACATAAAACTTGAACACAGGTCTTTCTGACTTCCAGGACTGACTCTCTATCCATTGTGCTATGCTACCTTGCCTATTATAGAAGCATTTAAATAACACTTTTTGCTGGAATAGCAAACATTTTCTTGGAGTTTAGGACTAGAAAACTAACAAGAAAAGGAGCATGGATCTCAAAAGTCAGCTTGACTAAAATGAAGGACAATCACCTTTCTCCCTTCCATCTCCCTAAACAATCCCAGTTTAAACAGTCAGATTCTGAACACTTTGCAGGAGCATTCACCCTTCCTGTGGGTGAAGAGCTATTATTAGGGTAGATTTTATGGAGCAGATACTTTAGTTACAAATGCCCAGGACAGAAGAGGAAAAGGAAAAGACTAAACTTTGAGATGGATCAGAATGATTTTACCTAATGGTGGGATTTTGATGCATTAAAACCTATACACACACGTGTATTCCAAATGTGTAACATAGAAAGGGGGTGCATTGTGAATGGAACGTCAAGGGCTTAGACTAAGTGAGTTCTGTCTCAGGACACTGATGGGAAGTGGGCTTAAATATTTGATGTTTTCTGTAAAGGCAGAAAAAAATAGTAGCTAGGGTAGGCTGCTGGGGGCAGGGGGATCTAGAGAGCATCTAGGGACCTTTTACCCTCTTCAACCCTTCTGGCACAATTAAAAAACTCCTTTCTAACCCAGGGAAACCTTTTGTCTTCTTTCTTTCTCTTCCTCTGTTGCTCATCTTCCTGCCACCTCAAGTCAGTTTCCATCAATCTTCCCTGAGCACATCTCCTTTCTGCCATGATTTTAGCTAGTTACAGGAAAAATTCCTTTACTTCTGCCTCTCTTTCTCTTTGCTTCCTGCCCTGGAGAGGCCTAGAAAGACCCTTTAGCTGTCTAAGGGGGAGAATAGTAACAAGAGATAAAGGGATGGGTTTCTGAAAGGCATGAGGTCAGTGACTGTTTTTGATTGTCAGGGTTAAAAGCCCCACAAATGGCCGCGTTTCAAGGATAAATCTTACCTGTTAGGTCCCTGGACACTAATTGTCCCCATGTCCTCCGTACAGTCAATGAGTTGGCAATTGAACTTCTTGTCCTGAAGCACAGTGGTGATGTGGGACCAATTGTACTGCGCTACTGCTCCCCCCACAGCCAGGTAATAGGCATCCCCTGGGAGAGAGGGTGCAGTTTGAGCTTAGTAAAATCGACAGCAGTGGGAAAAGCAGAAATAGCAGGAAAGCCATCCTTGGAGTTGCCATTGACTCTTCCCATCCCCGGATGCTCTGCTGTCCCCAGCCAGTCTTCTACATCTAACAAGCTGCCAATTCTTATCAGTTCTGCCTACCAAAGTACTCTCATATCATTTACCTTCTCTTTATTATACCACCACCACCACTCTAGTCCAGTCCTTCTTCACCTATTGCAGTAATCTCTAATTAGTCTTTCTTCTAGTTTTTCCCAATCCATCCTTCATCCAGATACTAAAATAATCTTCCTAAGGCATAATTTTGACCATGTCACTCCTCTGCTCAAAAACCTTTAATGGCTCCCTAGTACCTCTAAGATTAAATATAGAGTCCTCAGTCTGATATTTAAGGCCTTCCGCAATCTGACTCCAATTTTTCTTTTTAGATTTATTTCACCCTTCACACTCCCTGCAATTCAGCCAAATATCTCAGGCACAACATGCCATCCATTCATCCATCCATCAAAATATAGTCACAAAGACCTAAAATGTTCTCCATCTTCCCCTATGCCTCTCTGAATCCTTAACTTACTTCAACTTATCCTAGCATTATCTCCTTTCTCAAATTACCCTGCTTTGGTTGATTGATTTGCAAGTATATAGAAGCTCCCCAAATTATAGTTCCTTGAGGGCAAGGATTAGTTCATTATTGTGTTTATATCTCTAGATCAGAGGAAACATTGTACAATGGATAGAAAGCTGACCTTAGAGACAGAAAAACATGAGTTCAAGTCCCATCTCTGACTAGTTGTGTGACTGTAATGGTAATGGTAGTTTGAATATCTTCCCTGCCCCTTGATAAGCCTAGGGAAATTTGAAGACCTTCCTTGCTTTGAAGATATACCCTAGCCCCTGATAAGCTGAATGTAATTACATGGAGGCTGTGGTGGGAAAAGCTGCTGAAGGGTGGAGCAGAGCCCACAGGAAGCTGGGAGTTAGAGCAATTAGAGACTGAGAGAGGAGAGGATGCACCCCAGGGAAACAGTTTGGCTTGTGAATAAATGTTGGTTTGTGGGAAGGCTAAAGGATGGTGTTGCTCTCTGTGGTATTATGGCTTATTAACCCCTATGTTGCTATGATGGATTGGGCTTTCTGGTTTTGGGATTTGGTTTTCTGATATATGAATAAATGTTTTGCTTCTGTCTTTTTTTGGAGAGTCTGTTATATTTTGCAATTGAGCACTATGCCGGCATATTTACAGTTGCTGTCAGTGCTGTGTACATTGTGTTGGCACTACAGTGACCCAGGGCAAATAACTTAAACTCTTGGTGCTCTAATCCAGTGGTGCAGACTCGAATAGAAATAGATCATTGCCGGTGATATTTTGACCTAGAAGACAACAAATTAACAGTATCTATGTTGCATTGAATTTTTATTTTGTAATTATCAATTGTATCAGTTATTGCTTTTGTGCTGATTATTAATTAATTCATTTTTTAATTTTTTAAATTATATTTTAATCTTGTTCCTGTGCTTGTAACCCAATGGAATTCCCCTCTCTCAACCACCCAAGACTTACCTAGGTTACATAGAAGGTACCAATCTGCATTGTTAAAGAGGTTTCCTATACTGAATGAATCAATGAAATTGTTGAAATGATACCTCCCAAATCACTCAATGAATGCATAGTTCCAGTTCCTATCCCTGCAGATGATCTCCAAAGGCCCTTCTAGCTCCAAGTCTATGATCCTGGCATGGGGCCTCTGGATTACAATGCATGGAATCTTAGGACATCAGAGAAGGGCTTTATGGATGAATTTATTCCAACTCTCTCATTTTACATGTCACCTGGTTAGGGGCAGAGCTATTGCTAGGGCCCAGATTCAATCAATCCAATGGGATTTTCACCATATCCCATTTCCCTGCCTAAAAAAGTGAAGCCTGCCGATATCCTTTATCCCTATCTCATGGCAGGGAAGGGTTAGAGCAGGAATTCACTCTGAATTTCCTGTCCTTTGCTAGACTCTGCCACCAGCCTCACTGTTTATTTAGATGTGGGCGTCTGTTAGCAGAGGTCAGTCAGTGTTACCTTCTGCACTGAATGTGCTTGTCCAGGATTGATGGTAACGGCTCCCTGGAGATACTAAGGAAATAAGATGATAGCCTCGGGCTTAGACCATGTTCTCTTTAGTGAAGAAACAGCTTCATAAAAGCCAGTGCCCTCTCTTTCCCTGTGCCCAACTGTAAAGAATCCTCTCTGGCCTCTCAGGGAAGCATAACAAAGATCTGGGAGTGAGCCGCACCTCTGGGCACACAATCAGATCAGACCTTGCCCACATTTGTACCCAATCTTGTGGTTTGAAAGTGTTTTCCAAGGATGCTGGGTTGGGGTGGGGCAAGAATTTGCTAACCTATCTTCTTAACCACAGGCTATCATAGCATCACAGAATGTCTGAGTTAGAAGGGATCTTAGACCATAAAATATGAGAGTTGGAAAGCACATTAGAACAGAGAGAAGGTGGAGAAGGAAAGTGAACAGGCATTTATTATGTATCCACTATGCGCCAGGCAATGCCCTAGTGTTTTACAAACACTCTCACAAAATCCTTAGTCCCATTTTACAGGTAAGAAAACTGAGGCAGAGAGAAAGTAGAGTGACTTGCCCAGGGTCATAGAACTAGTGTCTAAGGTCAGATCCGAACCCAGTTCTCCCTGAGTCTAGATCAAACACTCTATTTACAGTGCCTCTGAATTGCCTAAACATAGAACACAGAGTATCAGAACTAGAAAGGCCCTTAGAACACATCAGTGTTCAAGTTGGGGCTTTAGAACATTTGGAGCTTTAGGGTTTTGGAAGATTGGGGCTTTAGAACATGGAATGCTAGGCTACAGAGATCTCAAAGCTCCAAGGTTCTTTTCATTAGTCACCTCAGCCAACCTGTGTAAGAACCCACTCTGTAGCATCCTGATACGTGGCTAGTCTCCAGCCTTGACCTGAACATTGCCAGGGACTTCCAGGGTCCAGCTGAATATCAGTGCTAATGCCCACTCATTTCCTTTGGCCCTTTCCAGCCCCTTAGTCTTGCTCTGCTGACACAAAGAGAGAGGCTGATCCTATCATCAAGGCAATCAGGATTCCCGGGGTCTAGTCTGAAATTGATTTCTTGACATGCTAGGTAATCTTATTCCTTTCAATGCTTTTCATTTTCCTCCCTGCTCTGGCTTTCTCTATAAAGGGAAAAAATAGAAATTGTATTTAGCTTTAGGAAGCAGTACGGTATAGTAGATAGAACAGAAGACTGAGAGTCAGGAAGATTTGAGTTTGGATTCCATTTCTGACACTTACTAGCTACGTGGCCTTGGGCAAGTCACTTAACCTTCTTGGCCTCAGTTTCCTTATCTGTAAGATAGGGATGATAATATCTATAGTACCTACCTCACAGGGTTGTTAAGGATCAAATCAGTTAACATAAAGTAAAATGCTTTGCAAACCTTGAAATGCTATAGTGTATAAATGTTAACCATTAGTATTTCTAAAAAGAAGACATATTCAGCTTTACATAGGAATATTTATCTGGTTAAAGTAGCTCTCAGGACAGGACACCTTGGTTCTATTGCTTCATCAGTCACCATGAAGGCCCAGGGAAGGCATGGAGGTTGGGGGTGGGGGTAGTGCTGCTGATTAATCTTGCCTTAACGTTCCTTCCCCCGCCTTCTCTACAGCTCCTAAACTGCATTTGAACAATATGTCATCATGATAATAGGTGCAACCACCTACTGTAATTGAAAAATAGATGTGCTCTTACTATACTATATTCTATCACCAAGAAAGCTAAGAAAGCGTCCCCAAGAGTCACTCACTCGCCCCTATGCTATCTTTTTAATTAGCTCAGAGGGCGGCTTCTGAGCTGGGGAAGAAAAAAGACCTGGGAACAAGGGAAAGGATGCTGAGCACATTAGCAAAGAGGGACAGGCAGCCTTATCTGGGACCTTCAGATGCTTCATCCATTTCCTCTCTACCCATATTTACACAGAAAACCTCAAGGCCAAAGAAAGAAAATATGACATTTTCTTCGCTCCTATGGCCACTTGGCCCAAGGGCCCACTCAACTTTGCTAATAGAATCAGGGTCAAGTTAATAGGGTGGAAATGTGAATAACAGCATGAAATAACCCATGTGAACATGCTTCAGGAGCTGTAAAAGGCTAGACACATATAAGGTGTCATTACCATCATGACTATTAGCTTCTTCTACTAAAGCCCTACTCTTGTGTCTCTTGATGGTGTGTAAGAAATCCTGGGGTCTCCAAAGGCCAGTCCAGCCACTGGAAGGCTCTTAGGTATGGGGTGGAGCCAAGAATGCACATCTGTCATCATTCCAGGACATTCTGTTTCATTAGTTGGCCATCAGGTGATGATTTCTTTCTCTCTTTTTTTTTGAAACAAATTCATGAAACCATCTATTAGGGTATAATATTAATAGCCTGCATTTATTTATAGAATACTTGAAGGTTCATAAAGGAAACCCTGTGAGGGAAATGCTATTATTATTCCTTTTTGACAGATGAAAAAACTGAGATTGAATAAATTGAGGGACTTAACTCGGGTTACTCAGCTAATAAGTATCAGAGACCAGATTTGAACAAGAGCCTTCTTGACTACCAGTCCAACACTCTATTAGCCGTATACTACCGGTACATGATTGCTTCAAGACATAGAAGAGTTCTAATGAGTGTGAGTGGAAGGAATATCCGCCCTGATGAAGTCACAGATCTTTTCAACCTAAAATAGCATTGTGGTCTTATGTTGGAATGGTCCTTTATCCCTTTCAAGGTGGTTTTTAAAAAATATATAGATGGTTTCATTTTCCATCTCCTGCTCTCCTCCTCCTATTTAAATGGTGAGCATCCTTCAAGATCCAGATCAAGAAGCTCTTCTTCCATGAATCACCTGACCCTGATGATATCTTGCCCTTCCTAGAATTTCTGAAAGATGTACCATTTAAAAACGGTTAATCACATGATACCTGACATGGCTATTTTTCTTCTCCTCTGTGAGAATGCATGTGCACATGCATCTGGTTACCTCCATTCAGACTGTAACTTCCCTGAGGACAGACACAATGTCTTATTCATTCACATGGTATCTAGTACAGGGCCTTATACAAAGCAGGTACTCAGTGTTTCTTGACTGATGGATAGGATGAGATCTCTAAAAGCTGTGAGAGGAAGGAAAATAATTTTCACTAAGCCTTAGAACTAGAAGACCCAGCTCAAAAAAACTTAGAACTAGAGACCCAGCTCAAAGAAGACAATTTTCGGAAAAACCAAAGGCAGTCCTTACTTTACAAAGAACTTAAGCATACAGAAGTCAGCATGCCCAAGAGGGGATGTAGGCTGAAAAATATAACTAGTTTCACAAAAGGCTTTAGAAAATTCCTACAAGAAATAGACATACAGCGGGTTATTATGGGATTATTGGGCTATTTGGAATTCATAATTCATTTAAATTAGATTTAGATCTGGAAGGCACCTCGGATAAGATCTAGACCAATAGTCCAACTCCCTCATTTTAGAGATGAGGAAACTGAAAACCAAAGATGTTAAGCTGGCTGAGGTCATACAGGTAGTAATTAAGGGAAGAGCTGGTATTTGAACTAAGGTCTCTGAGTTCATTTCTACTATAATATGCTGAATCCTTAACCTTTGAGGTTGACATCAGGATTGAAAACCCTGGTCTCCACCAAATCATCCCTCAAATCCCCTCAAATTCAAAAGGGCCATGTAACTTTCCCAAGGTCACATAGCAAGTGGTAGAACTGGAACTCAGAACCAGGTCTCTCAGTGTTTTTTCCACTATTACAACTTAGTAGTGAGTTCTCCTGCCCTGGAAATCATGGAGACAGAAGACTATCAGATGTTTTCAAATAATGATTTAGCATCTTAAAAATCTCACAAGCAGAAGGAACCGCAAGGGTCATCTAGCCCAACTGGCTGGCCCAACCTATTAAAGACAACATTCTCATCTGGGGAAGGGGTGGTTAAGGTCTTTGGAGCTTACCCAAGAAAATCCTTGTTCTATACAAAACCAAGGACAGAAAAGGCTTGGGAAGCTTTGGGAGACAGACATTCTAATTAGAAGAACTCATGTAAATTCCATTACTAGGCTCAGATCCCAAAGAAGCTAGTGATAAAGTCTCCAAACATATCAAAGTATTTGTATAACACTTTTTGTGATAGTTGAGAACTGGAAACAAAGTATATGTCGTTGATTGGGCAAAAGGTAAACAAATTATCATACAATTGAGGCAGCTAGTTGGTACAACAGATAAAACTCTGGGACTGGGGTCAAGAAGATGCTGGTCAGTGATTGTGGGGAAGTCACTTAACTTTTGTCTGCCTCAGAGTCCTTAACTATGAAATGAAGATAATAATAGCACCTACCTCACAGGGTTGTTGTAAAGATCAAATGGGATAATATTTGTAAAGTGATTGGTATAATGCCTGGCCCAGAATAGGTGCTTAATAAAAATATTTGTTCTTTTTTCCTTCCCTTCCGCTGAATGTAATGGAATATTACTGTGTGCTATGACAAATGTGATGAATAAAAAGAAGCATTGAGAGATCTACATGAACTGATGCAAAGTGAAGTAAGCAGAGCCAACAATCCAATACATACAATGACTACACCAATGTTAATGGAAAGATTAACCACTAAAAAAATCAAAAGTGAATGATGCAAAATTATAAAGAATAAGTATAGCATGAAAGAAGAGATATGGGGAGACTTTTCCACCCCATCCCTTGGCAGAGGAGGGAGGTTCGCAGGAGTTATTTGATACACATATTTTTAGACTTTTTTGATATATTGATGAGTTTTGCTTTTTTTTTTTCCTCCTTTTTCTCTTTTATCTTTAAAAACATTGTTTTATGGGGGGAACCTCTGGGAGTGGGAAAGAAAGTGATACTAGAGAAGATTTGGATAACATAAAAACTCAAAAGGCATCAATAAAAGTTCATATTAAAAAGAGAACTCATGTCTACATAGTATTTTTAGTTGACAAATCATTTTCCTTCTAACAGCCCCATGACGTAACAGGAAATCTAAGTATTGTTATCTCTTCTTTTGCAGAGGAAGAAACTGAGGTTCAAAAGGGCCATGTAACTTTCCCAAGGTCACATAGCAAGTGGTAGAACTGGAACTCAGAACCAGGTCTCTCAGTGTTTTTTCCACTATTACAACTTAGTAGTGAGTTCTCCTGCCCTGGAGATCATGGAGACAGAAGACTATCAGATGTTTTCAAATAATGATTTAGCATCTTAAAAATCTCACAAGCAGAAGGAACCGCAAGGGTCATCTAGCCCAACTGGCTGGCCCAACCTTTGCATGAAAGGAAACATCTTTAACATGTGTTTTCTCTCTGAAAACTTCCAGTGATAAAGAAACTCCCCAAGGTAGCTCATTATGACTTGGAGCCACTCCGATTGTTGGGAAATTTCTCCTTATATTGAGCTAAAATCTGATTCTCTGCAACATTTACCCATTGGTACCAATTCTGTTCCTTGTAACCAATCAGCATAATCCCTTTTCCAACAACAAGTATTTATTAAGGACCTAGTGTATACAAGGCACTCTTCCATATTGGAAGGCCCTTCAAATATTTGAAGGTTGCTTTTGGGTCTCCACAAAGTCTTCTCTTTTCCAGGTTCAACATTCCCAGTACTGTAAACAAATTCTGGAATAGCATAATTTCTAGTCCTCTTCCAATTCTGGTATCCAATTTGCCAGTGTCCTTCCTAAAATTCTGTGTCCAAGACTACATAAAATACAGCAGATACAATCTGACCAGGGCAGAGGATGGTGGGACCATCTCTTCCTTCACTCTGGAGGTCTTTCCCAGCTTCTTGATTTTCTAGGAAAAAATGTCATGCTTTGGATGCTGGAGCAATGCTGTTTTATAGATTAAACCTAGATCTTGGAGTGAGGAACACTGAGTTCCTTAGGTGCTGTCTAAAAACTTGGGATCATCCCTGTAATCACCGAAACCTCTATTCTATTGGGAGAAGAAAGCCCCACAACAAGAATTAAACAGCAGTACATTGGTAAGCACCTACAGGCTCATGCTAGCAGGGTCGAAAAGCAGAAATATGTGCAAACTTCCTCACCACGAAACGGTTTAATTTTATTCTTAGGTGTCAAGCTTCAGCACAAAACACTCTGAGAATCAATTAGCACATTTCCCTATCACCTAGTCTAATAATTGTGCTCTTTCCTCCCTGGTACCAAATAGACACTGGGGAAACCACTTTGCATCTGTAGGCCTCGGTTTCCTTATTGGTAAAATGAGAGTGATGATGGCCTAGATGACCTCTAAGTTACCTTCTAGCTGCAGCATTCCATGAGTCTATGAACTTCCTCAGTCTCACTGCTAACTCCCCATGCAGAAGGAGTTTCCCCAAACCCTAGCACAGAGACTAGACTTTTTGGTATGTCAGTGGTAGATAAGCACCTCTTCTTGATTGCCCCTTACCTTGATCACTCTCAGAACTCTGATTGTCAGTCTGTTCTTTGGCATACAATCCTGAGAGTCAGGAGACCTAGAAAGATTCTCATCATGACTCTTCCACTAAATCAGAGTGTAACCCTGTAAAAGTGACCTCCCCTGCTCCCCCGCCACCTGTGAAATGGAGACTTTGGACTAGATAACTGCTAAGGTCCTTGTCTTCTCCAGGACTGTGTAAGATCCTCTACTGTTCTGACATTCTGTGTTCTAAGGCATGGACTCCTTTGGCAGTAGGGTGAAGTCTATGGATCTCTACCCAGAATACATGCATGCATACATGTGTGTATGTGCACATGGATGTAAACTGCATGTATGTGTATGTATATGTGTATGTGTATTTTTAAATCCACAATTGAAGAAAATGCTAAATTTCAGTTACAAGTTTGTGGGGAAAAAATTATTTTTTCCCCACCAAAATTCACAGACACCTTGAAATCTGTCCCCAGTTTCCAGGGGAAGAACCCCTGTCCTAAAATCTCTTCTAGCTCTGAAATTCCATATTTCAAGGTCACTTTTTGCTCTGATATGTTATGTTCTAACATCCCAGCATCTACGGTCCTTTCTTAGTTCCGTTGTTGCATGTTACAAAGTCATTTTTTGCTTTGATGTGCTATCTTCTAACATTCCATGATCCAGGGTCTCTTCTATCTTTAACATTCTGTTTTCCAAGGTCACTTTTTGCTCTGGGGCATTCTATATTTCTTCTAGTTCTGAAATTTCATGTTTCAGGGTCACTTTTTGCTTTGATAATCTGTGTTCTAACATTCTATGTACTAAGATCTCCTCCACTTCTGACATATATTCCAAGGTAACTTTTTGCTTTGACATTATACATTCTAACATTCCGTTCCATGGTCACTTCGTGTTCTGACATTCTTTATTCTGAGGCTCTCTCTGGCTCTAACATTCTTTGATTCCATTCAACGTCACTTTGTAAGTGGTCTTTAGCCTCTTTGAACTGTTTGTGTTCTGTCTTCTCAGATGGGCTGCAGACTGTTACCAGAGAAAGACTGTATCTTACTTCTTTTTGTCCAGGATTCAGCACCAATGTCCATGTGGAGAGGTAGTGAGCTCAGTCTATCGTGCATGGATAACACTTCATAATGGCAGCATGACCTAGGTTAGTTAAAAGGGGGAAATCTACTGGTATAGAGCAGAATCAGGACTAGAGTCTTGCAGATTGCAGACCTGTAAGAGATCTGGATGCCTGCACAGGGAAGTGTAGCTCACACCATCTTCTAGATGCTATGAGTCTTTAGAGGTTGTCACAGTTTAAGTGAGAGTAGCACAATTAGTGTAACTTCCTTCTTCAGATACACTGTCACTAGCTAATGGTGGCCTTCATGTTAAAAAGGCAAAAAGCCTGTCCATTTAGACCGTTTTCTGGTAGGGTGGGGGTGGATTAACTCTGAATCATCCTCCAAGCCCCTTGAGGGGTTGCCATTTGTGGCCTGGGAGCAGAGTGAATGAAGTTCATTGACCCCTGGAATTGGGGAGGAGGTCAATGGTAGAGAAGAAGTAGGGTAGGGTGGGGGTAAACATGAATACAGGCCACAGAATCATAGATTTAGAGCAAAGGGAGCATAAATAGTGAAACCCAAAGCAGAGCCTTAATTTGTCCAAGGTTACACAATTAGTGTAGCAGACCTAGGTTGAAAGATTGTGAATTCATTAACATTGCATTCTGCCAGCTAAACCAAGTGACCGCAGGTTCTCAACAGGCTTCTTTTATAAAAACTAGCCCGCAGTCAAGGCCTCCTGTAAACCACAGGCCCATTCATAGAGATAATCACTGAGTAGTCACTGCTCCTGTTGGGGAATCTGATCAAGCCCTACTTTTATCTCACAATTATGCCACACCTGGTCACCCACCCACAGGTTAAACTGTATAATTACAAAGAGAAGAATTAAGCAAAGCCAACTCTGTAGGAGATTTCTGTTTCTAGACCTCATTGTCCCCAGTTTAACATTTGGGGCTGCTTTGCTGCTTCATCCAAGGCTAAGCCACTGACGCAATGTAACTTGGGTATATCTTACCTTCAAATGAAGGGGTGAGTGGAAAGGCCTCAGGGTCCCGAGCGAGGCAGCTTACTGTCAGGTCACTCTCAGTCCCTCCCTGATGATTCAGCATGCAGGTGTACACTGTGGAGCCTGGGAAAGGGGGGAAATAGCCTTTTGGAGCCTTTGGAGGAGGGATTGAGTGTGTGCGAGATTGGTCCTGAGACAGTTGGTGATTAGGCCAAGAGTCACATGTCATGTTCGTGAGCTTGAGTTGAAGAGGATGGGGAATAAGAGGGCTAAGAGTGACAAAGAACACATCCCCTTGGAGAGACAGGCATCCCAGACTAGAGCCGATGGAGATAAGGGCACATGACTCCACTCTGTAGTGGAAGTAGTCGTAGAGGTTCCCATAGTGAATACACAGTAAAGAGTTCTAGCTCTTTAATCTAGTGTGGCCAATCGAAGGGCCATTTACCCAATTATCCTTCCCTAGGAAGCTGGGACTCTTCCTTTCCCAAGCATTTTGCTCAATTTCCATTTTTCAAAAGAGTCTAGTCCCTTCCTTCACCTTCGTTAATGCTGGCATCAAGCCAGCTTCACATTTCATAGAGTCTACTTTTCCATCTACATTGAGCCCAGAATTAGATCTTCCCTGGAGCACAAGAGATTTAGGGCAGACATAGTGAAGAACTTTCCAACACTGAGAAGATGTTGACAATTGGGAGGACTGCCTGAGGGGGCACTATGGAATATCTTACTTTGGGGGTCCTTAAACATAGGACAGACTCCTAGATGGTTGGGATGATGTAGACCAGTTTAGGGATGCATCTACTATGAAAGCTAGAAGGATTAGCACTGCCACTGGTTACTCGTGTGACTTTGGTGGGGGGAGGGGAGCAACATGGCTTCTCTATTCTTTAGTTTCCTCATCTTTAAAATGAGGGAGTAGGACCCTGACGACCTATAAGGTCCCTTCTAGTTCTGCCTCTATGATGCCATGCCTGGGTGACCTCTTAAGGTCTCTTCCAGCTTTAAATCTGTAGGGATCATATTATCCAAACCTATCACTAAAGAGATAAGGAAATTGCGGGATGGTGGTGAAGGGGTGAGCTGGGGAGGGGGTGGGACTGACTATCTCAAGAGCATAGTGTGTTAGGGCCAGAGCCAGGACTAGAACCACCAAGCAAAGCCTACTTTCTTTCTACTCTACCTACTCTGAAAACTTGATCCACATTTGAACACACCAGACGGGGGAAACTTTTGTTAAAGGAATTGAATTGAGACATTACCTTCAGTGCCTTCTCTCCTTACTAAGGCCAGATAAATTGACCATGAATCACTTAGAGTCTGTATTCATGGATCAGGCCTCTCTAGGACAGGGCCTGTAGGCATGGTGACTGTCAGAGCTGCCCCTGTAGACCTCAAGGCTATAGAAGAATAAAGCTTCTCAAAGAATTTCTGAGAGTGCTGGAGTCCTCTTTGCAAAAATTTAGCTCTAAGTCCTGACACTGAAACATTTGGTGCTACCAAGACCTGACAGCAGGTGGGGGTCAGGGGATCTAAGAACAGAAGTTCATTCTAACAACTACAAAAGGGCCACCAAATTCCCTCAGTTACCCTTGGTTTCCATGAAGAAGAATCATGGGGGCAGCATGCATGGTCCAGTTATCTGAGATTTCCCCCTCCCCTACCTGGGGATCTGTGGACATCAGCTGAGAAAAGCCAATCTGCAGCCTTCCTGGCTTCGGGACCCACCAGATAGAATTTCCCAAAGTAAGACATGTCAAACACAGCCACCGCATTTCTGCAGGATAAACACTCCTTCTGAATCTAAAAAGAACACAGGGGGAGGAGAGGGTGCTTAATTCCTCTTCTTTAACAGAAACGCTCAGGAGGGAAAAATACAAAGTTCCTTGAGAAAGAGCAGAAACAAAGGAGAATTAATAATAACTCACGTTTCAATAGCATTTGAAGATTTACAAAAGCCTTCTCCTGATGATAGCGCTGTCAAGCACATAGTGGAAGTGTTCTTACGCCCATTTTACAGAAAGAAACAGATTTAGAGAGGTTGAAGATGTTGTGATCAGGGCTCCAAATAAGCTTACACTGGGTTGTGACTACCCTGTCTTCTCATCAAACCATGCTTTCAGTTAGTTACCCTCCTGTTCAGGAACTCACAATGCATCCCTACTACTGATAGCATCATTCTGAAATCCTCCACTTGGTATTCATAACCCAGCCCCACCTGACCTGTTCAAATGTATGTCTCCCTGCTCCCAATTATCCACCATCCTCATGCCCCTTTATCAGACAAATCTTCTCTTTATGTCACAGACATACCAGGCTTATTCTCCACTTCTCTTCTTTTTCCCAAACTGTTCCTCCTATCTGGAATGCCTTCCTCCTCTCTCTCTTCGCATCCACATCTATCCCACCCTTCAGAGGCAGCCTCTGAACACTTTCCTTAACAAAACCTTTCTCTACAAGATCCTTCCCTTTGTAAACCTGCACCAGATTACATGCTGTTCTTTGTTTCTGCTGCGTGAATCTTCATCACTCCCACGTCCCACAAGTTGAAAACACCCTGAGAGCAGAAACTATGCCCTCTGCTCCTTTTGTCTCCTTCATGACACTTAGTACAGGACTAGGAATGTAGTAGGTGCTTTAAAAATACTTTGGGAATTTACCCTGGATATATTTTTGACTCAATTTTATTTTATTTTCAGTTCCAAATTCTCTCCCTCTGTCCACCCCTTACCCACCCACTGAAAAGGCAAGAAAAACAAAACCCCATGTATATTTTCTACACATGGTGTTGTTAGCGTGTTATCTCTGTCATTAGAAGGTGATCTCCTTGAGAGCAGAGACTGTATTTTTGTGCTTATCATAGTGCCTTGAACATGGTAAGCACCTAATAAATGTTTGTTAGCTGACTGTTAGCTTCATTCTTTGACCTAAACCCTTTTGTTTTGAGATGTAGAATCTTATCACTAAAAAAAAAAATCCATTGAGACCAGTATCTCCACTTGTGCTTCTCAGCTCCAGCATGATGGATTCTGGTAAATTTCTAGAGCGTGAGCAATTGTATTTTTCACACTTTAAGGAATTTTTTCAGACCCTTTATTGGAGATTGGATGAATCACAGCAAACTTGCGTCAGTGCTAAACCCCAGTCTCAATAGGGATCAGTGCCTCTAACACATTTTGTCAGACTGGGCTCTCTTATACCTGGATAAGAGTCGATCCTCTCCAGTCACCTTCACTTGGGCCCATGGCCCCCTCTACCCACAGTGACTAAGGCTGTCTCAGGGAAGTGATTCAAAGAATCACGTGGTTATGAATGTTAGAGTTGGTAGATTACTTAGAATATAAGACGTTGGGGTAGCTAGGAGCACTAGTCCTGGAGTCAGGAGGACCTGAGTTCAAATCTAACCTCAGATAATTACCAGCTCTGTAACCCTGGACAAGTCATTTAATCCCAATTGCCTTTAAAAAAAAAAAAAGGCTTGTAAGATGTTAAAATTGGAAAGGGACTTTGGATCTCCCTCTTGTTGTATGGATAGAGGAACTAAGGCCCAGAAAGGGGAAGTGATTTGTCCACCCAGTCATGCAGCTAGTTTGTGGCAGAGTAGCACTGACCCTCAAACACAACTTGGTGCGCTCCCACTTCTGTGGCCTCGGTCGTATTGCTTACTGTTCTTAGCACTAATTCCCTTCCTACCCTTCTGCTCCGAGATGAACCCTTCCCATCCTTTAATCTAGCCCTCTCTTCATTGTTGGGATACAAATACCTACCATATCTATTTAATTCCTCAGTCCTTAAAAAAAGAAATTTTATTGCAAAAATGAGAGTTAAGGGAAATGACATAGCTAAATTAGTTTTTTGTTGTTCAGTCATTTTAGTCGTGTCTGACTTTCCATGACCCCATTTGGGGTTTTCTTGGTAAAGAGACTGGAGTGCCTAGGTGTCCTAGATTTGTCCAAGAATATAACCTGTCACCTGCTAGAACAGCATCTTCCCCTCTATCTTGAACTTGATCAGAGATGCACATAGTGATGGAATGGAATTAAGCAAGATTCCATTCCTCTTTCAGGAAAAAAGTATGTCTTGTGTTCTAGACCAAGTATTCAGAGGGACTCCAGGTGATATTGAGAACCATTTCCTTCTGCCAAGAGGGGATACTTTGCTAGAGGAAAAAAAAATGGCATATTTCTCCTTAAAAGGGAAAAAGAACCATACCAAAAATCAGTGGGGGTTGGAGGGCTGGGAAAATACTCATGTGAATGTGGCTGCTAACAGGAGCCAAACTCCTGAATATCTCTGGCACCAGACCTATCAGGTGGTCAATAAATATTTTTTTACCAATGATTGAGAAAACCCAGCTTCTGCCTGGACAACTTCAGAATCATTCTTTTTACTTACAATATCATGATGAGGAGGGAAATCGAAGGTGTATTCATCTCCAAGAAGTCTGTTATATTTGTAGTCTTCATGGCGCTGATGCGCGTATGCCCCATAATAGTCGTAAGGGAGGATCTGGGAAGAGAAGAGAGGTGAGGATTCTAGAGAAACAGCTGAGATGGACCCCCGCAAATGAGATGACAAGAGGGAGTCTGTTTCCACCTGGCTCGGCCTTTCTGCATTTTCTCTTTTTGGCCCCTGTTCAAGCTTTGATGTCTCCATCTCACTTTAGATATCTGCTTAATGAAGCTCTTTGTCCCTTGTTGATGCTTCCCTAATTCCCCCGGCTCATTTTACCAGCCCTGTTTGAGCCAACCTAATTCTCACACTAGCAAAGCTGCCAAACCCTTCAGTAATCTCACCTCCAATTTCAGCCACAGTGCCACAGGTGCAGGCTGAACAGGAAGCTGCAACTCACTGAAGGCTCTGCTGCTTATACAAAACATGCCCCCAAACTCTAGGGGCTCAGCAAAAACAGCTCTACTGAAAGAAGTGGGGCTTTACATGGGGTTCCTTCTCTTTAAATGAAGAGTCAACCTTGATTACTCAACTAGGGACATGCTATTCATTGTACATGAGGCAGAAATGATGGCATTTGGGGCATTGGTCGGCAAGTGGGAGAATCATGGTGGAGACCACTGACCTGGGTAACAATGTCACACCACACAGGCAGTGGCCCTTCAAGGAGGCATGTCTAGGCAGAATTCATCTCACTGCTCAGCTAAGAAGGGTGTTCTGGAAGGGGTTGCCCAGTATAGTGCAAAGAGTAGGGAACTGGGAGCCACACCCATGTTCTACCCCCAACTCTGTCCCCAACTGGCTTGGACCTTTCAGGGTCTATGTTTTCTTCCCTGCAAAATGAGGTTGGGTCTCAGGTCTCTTTCTTACTCTACAAATTCCACTTTTCTTCAAATTCTGTATTGTTCAAAGGCTTATGAAGAGTGGCCCTCGGGTACTCAGGAGCTAGATTTCATGATGTTCCCCTCCTTCCTGTGAAGGCAGGGCGCAGTATATTACTCCAAGAACTAAGTTTAGAGTCAGAAAACATGGGTTCAGGTCCCAGATCTGCCACTTGCTAGCTGTTTGACATTTGGCAAGTCACTTCATTTCTCTATTCCCATCTATAAAAGGAAGGGATTGGACTAGGCATTTAGCCTGGTGTCAGTGAACTTGATTTTGAAATTATAGGTAAATAGATAACTCTATTTCTTTTTTTTTGATAACTATTTCAATATAACTGGATTCCTGTGCAATCCTATTGAGAGAAATTATTATTAATAACCAATGATTTGAGGAGATTCAGAATTTCCCCTTTGTCTATAGTCCTCATTTCAAAGTTCAGTCTCTTGAAGGACATTACTGATGAGACTGAATTAACTCTTTCCAATCTTGGTCAGACCCCACCCAACCTTAAACGAATTCCTTAAAGGAATTTAATCTAAGGTGGGAAAGCCCATTGTATTCTAGTAGAATGGGTGGGGATAAAGATTGCCCAAAGCTGGGTGTTCTCTGGGTGTAGAGATAGTCTCTTTGTACAAGAAGGACATGATGTCTTTCTCTCAGTCCCACATTGGAGTGAGCCCACTTCTCATTGTAATATCCATTTTTTCATTAATTGTTAACCAATCAGAATTGACTGCCATCCTTTCAAGGGCATATAAACTGTGAGCACACCCTACTCGAGGGGTCTTTGGCATTCAATAGCATCTCTGACTTCATTTATTAATAAAACTCTATCATTAATAAAATGAATTACCCAGAAATTATATCTCTTGAACTATTTAAACATCACACTATACATTTTATTTTATGCATTTTAAAACACAGTCCTGAGAAGGTGCCCATAGGCTTAGCCAGACTGCCAGAAGGGTCCATGCTACATAAAAAGGAAGAAAGGAAGAAAATGGGCAAGTGCTTCACAAAAATTCTCTCATTTGATCCTCAGAACAACCCTGGGATTGTCACCATTTTACAGTGGAGGAAACCAAGCCGACTGAGGTTAAGTGACTTGCTCAGAGTCCCATTTAGGGTTTTCTTGGCAAAGATACTGGAGTGGGTTGTTATTTCCTTCTCTAGCTTACTTCACAGATGAGGAAACTGAAACAAACAGGATTAAGTGACTTGCCCAGCTAGTGTTTGTGGTTGGATTTGATCCCAGATCTTCCTAACTCCAGACCTGGTACTCTGACTATGCCACAGTACTGGAAACCACCAAAAGTGATTAACAGTGCATGTATGACTTGCCCAACACTTAACACAATGCCTGGCATTGATTGTTGAAATTCTGAAGCCCAAAATCCTGCTAGATGGTGAGTGACTTGCTCAGAACCACACAGTTAGTGTCAAAAGTAAGATCTGAAACTAGGTCTTCCTGACTCCAAGTCCAGCACTCTACCCAATTTTTTCTTTTTTTACATTTTAACAGCCCCCTTTCAATAACTGGAGAATGATAACATCTCTATAGTTTTCAAAACACTTTCAATAAATGCTGACTCAATTCAGCATAATAATACCTGTGTGAAATAAGGTAGAGGAAGAAGGGGAATCATTAGTTTCATTTTAAAAGTCATAAGACCATAAATTTAAAGTTGGAAAGGCTCTTAAAAGTCATCTGGCCTAATTCCTCTATTTTAAAGATAAGGAATCCAAATGACTTGGAAGGGGCAAAGTTGGGATTTGAATCTCCCAGAAGTGATAAGGTAGGTAGGTGAGGGGTATATTGGGGGAGGGAGGAAGGACTCTCATCACACTATACTGATAATATCTCTAGTTCTAGGTCTGAATTAACTGCCAGATTCTATAGCTTTACTTACAGGAGCTGGTCCCTTCGGGTTAAACCATCCAGGTCTCTCCCAGCCGTGCCTTTCCTGGAACACACACCCCTGCTGCAGGAGCTCCTGGACAGAAAGATGAAAGGGGAGATAAAAGTAAGGCATTTTTCAACTCCGGTCATTTTAATAGTTAATCAAGTATGGGTTCACAAAATGGCAAAATTAGAATAGGGGCCAGAGGCCATCTAGCTCAATCTCGTTGCTTTACAGTTAGAGGAAACTGAGGCAAGAGAAATGTAACAGTTGGATCAATTCACAATTCCACCAACAATGAACGCGTCCTGATTTTAAAGGGAAAAGGGGGAAGATAAAAGAAAATTACTTGACAACTTTATTATATAGTTAAAGGAAATACCAAGTTGTACATTGCAAATTTATAGTTTTGTGTGCAGTCATCTTTTCTATTATGCTATGTTGTGGAAATGTTTGTTTTATTCTATAAATTAAACATTTTTTTTGCTTTTTTTTTGAGGGAAGGAGGCAGGGCAATTGGGGTTAAGTGACCTGCCTGAGGTCACACGACTAGTAAGTGTTAAGTGTCTAAGGCCGGATTTTGAACTCAGGTCCTCCTGACTTCAGGGCCGGTGCTCTATTCACTGCACCACCTAGCTGCCCCCTAAATTAAATTTTTTTTTTAAAGAAATTAAATGATTGGCCAGGGTCGTGCAGCAAGCTAGGGACAGTGCTAGGACTAGGATCCAGGACTCCTGACCTCCTTTCTGATTGGGATCGCTGAAGAAAATCTCGGACTTGTTCTGCTTCATTCTGAAGGATTTCGAGAAGAGACTGGGGATCTTTACTACATCGGGAAAGGCGTCAGGTAAGTGGATTTTATTCCATCACTACTTCAGGAGAGTGCTCTGAAACAGGCTGATGTTGCTGGGTTCTCTTGGGGAGCTGTTACTGTGTCTTTATGTTCCTACTCGCGCCTACCACTAATGAGAGTCCGCATCTTGGGAGCATGCATGTTCAGGGAGATTTTCTAGAGGAAAATTTAGTTTCCTTAAGGGATAAACTACATCGCTGTTATACATCAAAGACTCTTCCCACAATTCTGGAGATTTATGTTCAGAAATTGATCCATATACTCACAATCATGGAAGATTAGGACTGGAGGCCTTAGAATAAAGCATGTCTGGGCCTTGGAATGCAGAATGTCAGAGCTGGAGGAAAGCATAAAACCCAGAACACTGGAACTGGGAGGGGCCTCAGAACACAGGATGTCAGAGCTGGGAAGGGCTTTAGAACACAGGATGT
>NW_027187344.1:4128819-4166519 GCF_028583685.1 Petaurus breviceps papuanus | reverse complement strand
AGGGCTTTAGAACACAGGATGTCAGAGCTGGGAAGGGCTTTAGAACATGGAATGTCAAAGGTGGAAGGGGCCTTAGAACATAGAATGTTCGAGTCAGAGGGGCCCTAAAAGATGATCTATCTATTGTAGGACAGATTCGAGGTGAATTATGGAGTTGGATAGGGGAGAAATTATACCTTTATTTTTGTTAACTTTTAACTGAAATTTAGCATTTCTTTTAATATTGCATGTTTAAAGTATATTATTTGGATGAGAGATCTGTGTCTCAAAAAAAGGTTAAGAATCCCTGATCTTGCTCAGCCTTCTCATTTTACAGATGACAAAGTCAGGGTCAAACACATGGTGAGAAGCAGATCTGAGGTTCAGACTCAGGATCCCTGGGGTGGCTAGGTGGTGCAGTGAATACAGCACTGGCCCTGGAGTCAGGAGGACCTGGGTTTGGATCCGGCCTCAGACACTTAATACACATACATACAAAAAAATAGCCGTGTGACCTTGGGAAAGTCACTTAACCCCAACTCCCCCCAAAAAAGAAAAAAAAAAAAAAAAAACAGACTTGGAATCCTAAATCCAAATGTTCATGCCACTACATTATAGCTATACTTTTGAGAATAAGAGATAAAATGGGGAGGGGGCAAAGGGCAGGGGTTAACAGGAGGGCTATATATATATAAAAAATAAACTTGTGGCAATACTAGCTCATATCGCATTCAAACAAGAAGTGCAAGTTAAAAGGATGTGGAGATGCAGAGCACTAGTCTAGGAGTGAGAGGACCTGGTTTTACATTCTGATGGATACTTATTATCTTTATCATCTTGGGCAAGTAATTCCCTGTCTTGAGGCCTATTTCTCCATCTGTAACATGAAGGGGTTGGACCTAAGGTCTAGTCACAGAAGCTCAGAGGTGGCATGGACTTCAGAGACCATCTAGTCCAACCTGTAACTGACCAGGAATTCTGTCTCTCTAGAAGTGGCTACTCAGTCTCCATTTGCAGGCCTCCAGTGAAAGGGGACTTATTACTTCTTAAGACAGATCATTCCACTTTGGAACAACTATAATTTTTAGGAGGGCAGCTAGGTGGCACAGTGGATAGAGCTCTGGGCCCAGAGTCAGGAAGACCCGAGTTCAAAACTAGCCTCAGACACTAGCTATGTGACCCTAAGCAAGTCACTTAGCCTTGTTGGCCTCAGTTTCCTCATCTGTAAAATGATCTGGAGAAGGAAATGGCAAAACCACTCTAATATCTTTGCCAAGAAAACTCCAAATGGGGTTATGAAGAGTTGGACATGACTAAAAAAAATGTTTAGGAAGTATTTCTTCACATTGAACCTGCATGGACCTCCTTATAGTTCTGCTTTCTAAAACCAAGAAGAACAGGACAAAACCTTCTTCTATTTGATAGTCTATCTGGCAGAGAAAAGTCCAGTAGATGACATTGTTATATCCCATTGTTACTATATCCATGCCTCTCAGCCAGACTTTAGCTCTATTTCCCAAATTCCTTCTCCTTTTCCTCTTTCTTTGTAGGTAGTCTGTAGTATACGAACATGGCGTGATTTTATTTATCCCTCCATTGATCCTCACCCTAGGGCCCTCTGCCATACCATCTCCCTCTGGTTCCTAGATTTCTTCCTAGGAGAACTCTGTAATAATCTCCAATGTATAATGCTACTCCATTCTTTCTATGATCTATTCTGTTCCTTTTGAATAAGTTATTTCCTTACAGAGGCATCTTTTTTTTTCTTTTTGGAGGGCAATTGGGATTAAGTGACTTGCCCAAAGTCACATGGCTAGTAAGTGTATCAAGTGTCTGAGGCCAGATTTGAACTCAGGTCCTTCTGACTCCAGGGCCAGTGCTCTATTCACTGCGCCACCTCACCACCCCCAGAGCCAACTTTCAGTCATGAGTTATATCCTACTGAGTTTCAGGAATGTCTATGAAGTCAAACTCAGCTCCTTGCCTTGTAATCTTTTTTTTTTACTGGACTTTGAGTATTTGTGTATTTATATATGAACATCTATAGTTATGTCTCTATAGACAGATCTATCTCTATATTCAAATAGAGAAGGAAAGAGGCAGAGAGTTAAACAGAGGGAGGGATATGGAGAGAGAGAAGAAGAAAGACAGAGAGAGAGAGGAAGACAGAGACAAAGAAACACAGAGAGAGAGACAGAGACACGGAGACAAAGAGAAAGACAGAGAGAGGAAAGAAAGAGAGGGAGACAGAGAGAAGGAGGAAGACAAAGAGAGACAGAGAGACAAAGAGTCAGAGACAAAGATAGAGAAAAAGAAACAGAGACAGGATGGATGGAGACACCAAGGACTGGATTTTATTATGGCTTCCCTTTTTTGGAAATTGTGTCTGTGAATTTTGTTTCTTGCTGATACTCTTCATCTACTTCAACTATGCATAATATCTCCTGCTCTCTACCATGCCTGACTAGGTAGATAGGTGCTGGCAGTTTTTTCCCTCTCCCTCCAGCTCTAAATGTTATGAAATCCATGCTGCTGTGAATTAATAATTCTCCAAGGTAGGAGGGAGAATCCAGCCCTTTCCATGTCACATTTAAGTAAAATAGTGACATTTATTGTGGAACATGTTTGAAACAATTCATTTCTATTTATAGCCCAGAGAACAGGTTCTATTTCTCTAAATCTCAAAAGCAAGCTGTCACTCTCCTAATGAAGCTGCATTCATTAAGTATCCCAAGAGGCAACAATCCCTAGTGACTCTGGGCTATAGAGGCACAGACTGGTGCTGGTGGTAGGCCCACTCAGGCAAGCCTGGGTTCCTTGTATATGGAGAAGTTGAAACCTAACCAGTCCCAAGAAAAGAGGTATTCCATACAGACTGCCCAACCCCCCTCTCCGGCCCCAGTCACAACCTTGATGTCAAAGGGAAGAATACATGCAATTCTTCCTACTCTTTTCTTGGGAATCTACCTGGGGGTATGTTTATTCATTCATTTGTTCATTCAACAAACATTCATTTATTAAGTTCCTGCTTTCCTTAGCACTGTCCTCCATGTTGGGAGAGGTGCAGAGTTTAGCTAATATATTAGGTCCCCGCTGGGCTCACAGCTAACTGTAAGATAAGAAACAAACATTGATAATTGCACCATATACTAGTATGAGATGACAGAGGCATGGATTATAGCTGGAGGGGACCTGAAAGGTCATCTAGTCTAATCCCCTTCTCCACAAGAGAAAACCAAAGTCTAGAAAGGCTGGGTGCTTTGTACATGGTCACACAGGTAGTGTCAGGGGCAGGGCTTGAAATCAGACCCTCAGAGCCCAGGACCAAACTTTCCACTGTATCATGGTGCCTGGTTATATCACAAGCATATCAGGGAGGTCCAAGAAACAAGGTGCTATGTGAGGTCCCCAAGACTGCTGTCCAGTAAACAGGAATTCAAAAGTGATGATGAGAAAGAAAAAAGTTCCAGACTGGGGTATGGAGGCATAAGAAAAAGCATGTTTGGGGGATGTTAGTAGAGTTCAACTATAGCAAGAAGTTGTGTCAGAGAAAGTTTTGAGAGATAAAGTGAGAAAAAAGAGCAATTCAAACTGTCCAGGATATTGACAATTAGGAAAATGAATTCATGCAGTAGGCAATAGGGAGCCAATGAAGATGTTTGAACAGAAGAGTAACATGACTAAATCTATAAATGTGTTATAGATTTATGATGATGACAAAGTTGAACAACTTTTGTACCCTAACTCAACACTAAGCTGATCAGAAATCATATCCTGCAAAAGGTAGTAGAGTGAAGATCAGAGACTTAGCACCTGAAGGGACCTCAGATACAAGCTAGTCCTTCCTCCTCCCCTATAATTTTACAGATGAGGAAACTGAGGACTAGAAAGGAAAAGTGGCTTTCCCAATGTCATAAAAGAATAGGCAAAGCCAGGATTTGAGCACTGACTCTAAATTCAATCCTCTTTCCACTCTACCTATCCACTTCCAAATCAGATGATTCTATCAGTCACAAAGTTGTAGTCACAGCATGTCAAGGTTAGAAGGAGCTTTAGTTCAACCTTCTCATTTTATGGATGAGGAGAAAGAGCTCCTCTGAAGACAAGAGAGGGGAAGGGACTTGCCCGAGTTTACAAATTCAATTAGGGACAGAGCTTGAATTAGAACACTGGTCTATTGACTCCCAAACCTATAGTCTCGTTCTACCCTAATATGGCAACTCCTTACCTCATGCAGTGGGTCTCTCCTCATATTTCGGCCAGCCAGTGGTTCATCATGGGGAAAGACGGTGGAGTAATTTTTGGCATATGATTCATGACTCCGCTCCTGGATCCAAAGGCGGTTGTCAGTAAGTGAGTGGTGAAAGCGCCTGAGTCACAGGAAGAAAGGGGGATCGTTAGCGCCCAAGTGTAGGATTGATAAATGACCCTACAAGGACTAGACAAAATCAGAAAGCTTCACTGGGGGCAAATAATATTCTAATCCCTGGGAGAAGAAAAAGAGGAATAATAACTCACATTTATGTAGTGTTTTAGAGTATGCAAAGTGCTTTTCTCATAACCCTGTGAGGTTTGTTTTTATAGACGAGGAAATTCAGATTCAGTTTCTATCCAAGGTCACTCTGTTGATAAATGGTGGAACTGAATCCAGGTTTTCTGACTCTATGTCCAGTTCTCTTTCCATTATTCCAAACTGCCTTTCTGGGAGAAAGGGAAAAAAATTGCAGGAAAGAGTTTTGTCCAGCTAACTTTTATCTACCATTTATCACTTGAAAGAAGAGTAATAAGAAGACAATCCTAACATATCCCTTTGCAGAGGCAGGAGGTTCACAAATGTTGTACGAGGCACATAGTTTCATACTTTTGTGATGTATTGCTCAGTTATGCTGATTTTTTAAACTCATCTTTTTCTTTGATTTTGTCTTTGAAACATACTACTGGGGGTGGCTAGGTGGCGAAGTGAATAGAGCACTGGTCCTGGAGTCAGGAGTACCTGAGTTCAAATCCAGCCTCAGACACAACACAAAAACTAGCTGTCTGAACTAGAGCAAGCCACTTAACCCCAATTGCCCTACCTTACCCCTCCTAAAAGCAAAAAAAAAAAAAAAAGGAAGGAAGGAAGCAAAGAAGGAAGGAAGGAAGGAAAGAAGGAAGGAAGGAAGGAAGGAAGGAAAAAGAAACATACTACTTATTATATGGGATAGCTTGAGGTGAGGAGGATACTAGGGGAAGCTATGATGATGTAAAAAACAAAAAAAAAAAATCAATAAAAACTTAGTTTTTAAAAATGTTAAAGAAGCCAGAGAGGCTGGGGTGGCAAGGGGTAGAAGGGATGGTAGGCTAGCCTTAAAAGTCAGGACTTTTTGTTGTTGAGTCAGTGTAGTCATGTCCCTATCATCCTGCCCTTCATGAATATGCACATGCATACTATTTCAGTCATTTCAGTTGTTTTTTCAGTCTTGTCCTATTTAGGATTTTCTTGGCAAAAATACTGGAGTGGTTTTCCATTTCCTTCTCCAGGTCATTTTACAGATGAGGAAACTGAGGCAAACAGGGTTAAGTGACCTGCCCAAGGTCACACAGCTAGTAAGTGTCTGAGGCCTGATTTGAACTCTGGAAGATGTATCTTTCTGACCTCAGGCCTGGCGCTCTGTGCACTATGGCGCCACCTAGCGGCCCAAAGTCAGGAAGACCTGGATTCAAGTCCTATATCTCATATATACTAGTTGTGTGACCATGGATGCATCAGGCACTTTAGATCAACTCGTGATCTGCATTGGTGGGAGGGAGTTTCCATGCTGGCCTTTCACCACCACAATAAAATCACAAGACAATCCAAAAATAAAAACAAAGCTAACACCAAACAATAAAAACAAACCCACCCTCCAAAACAGGAAGACAGCACAGTAAAGGGTACAGAGGAGGAAACATGTCTAGACGAGGTAATTGACTAGCCCAAGATCTCCCAACTAGGAAGTGACAAAATTGGGGAAATAACAAAAACAAAAAAACCCAAAATCACAGCAACAGCAAAAACAAACAGGGCTCTCCACTCCCAGAGCAGGATTTGGGTTCTGGGAACATAGTATGATGCTTCCTTAACAGACTCCCAGGTCTATTTATTCCCCTCTGAACTTCTCCCCATCATCTCCAATGTCTTCGTTTAACCTTGGCTTCTTCCTCCATAAACCCCACCAAGTTAGTTCCCAGTGTATCTCTCAGCAGAGATCAGAAGTTTCCCTCAGACTCCGAATCTCCTCCCTCACCTCTCCCTCCTGGCCTAGAAAACACTGACAGAATCTGGGTGGTGACTTTGATGTAGAATGACTAATTGGAACAGAAACAAATGTTAATGAATGGATCTCTCAGAAAACCCTTTGCAAGAAAAAAGGTTCATTACTGAAGCCTAAAGAGAGTCTAGTGAAAGGGAAAGCTGGGGAAGAGGAGAAAATGATCTGTGCTTTCAACTAATGAATTACAGCCTCCTGGGACTGGGCTGGTCCCCCTTAAGATCCTTGTGTCAACTGAGCAGTGCTACATGGAGTGGAACATCAGGGTGTTTTGTTTTTGTTAAATACAAACTGAATTCTGGGAGTAGAGTCAACACTAATGGGTATCTGCAATTGGTGAAAAAAGGGGATACACCAATCTTTTTCTCTCCTTAGTGTCCTCACAGAAGTAGAAGTAGCTTCTATAGGATAGAATGTTAGGATAGACTGGTACAATGTAAAGAGTCCTCTCTATTTGGAATCAAATTTTTGGGTTCAAATCTTAACTATGCACTAACCTATCTGCCTGACTTTAAGCATATCGCTTAAAGTCAACCCTCTTTGGGCCTCAGTTTCCTCATCTGTAAAAATTGAAAGAAGTTGCATTGGCTGATCTATAAGGTACCTTTGTTTGTCTAAATCTAAGATCCTATGAAAACTTCAAACAAGGACTTAGAAAACTAAGGGTTAGGACTAACTAAGGGTTAGCTCTCAAAGGGTCCCTAGAACATGAAATGTTAGATTATAGAATGTAGAAATTCTGAGCTGGAAGAGATGTTGGGGCTATCTTTTCTTGTTGTTGATCAGTCATTGCAGTCACATCCAACTCTGCATGGTGTCATTTGGGGTTTTCTTGGCAAAGATACCAGAGTGATTTGCCATTTCCTTCTCCAGCTCATTCTACAGATGGAGAAACTAAGTCCAACAGGGTTAAATGACTTGCCCAAGTTCACACAGCTAGTAAGTGTCCAAGACTGGATTTGAATTCAGGTCTTTCTGACTCTAGACCTAGTGCTCTATCCATTGCAACCTCTTAGCTGAGCTCTCTTCCATAATCCTCCATTTTACTAAAATAAAATTAAAATCCAAAGAGGTCAACCACCTTGCTGAAAGTTGGACAGTATTTCAGAACCCAAGTCCCACTATACAGCTTTTCCCACCATCTAAGCCTAGTGTTGGCTTCTGCAGAGAATCACTGAGTGTCTTGAGGGTGATCTGTGGGCCCGGTCCTGTCCAAGGTATTAGAGGGAAAATATATACAAGAACAAGGTGAAGGAGCTTCCAATCTACCTGAGCTTCAAGGGAGAAGCTGAACAATGAGACTAGAACAGGCAAATGTGTTCATTTCCGTGTCAGGCATCACCAGGAAGACAATCCTTGGCCGTATGTCAGTTTTGTTTGGGGTTTCCTGGATGTTAGGCTCTGCTATGTAAGTAACTGTCTTCGAAGGGACCCTAGAGGCCACTCAACCAAACCTGTGTCTGAAGAGGACTCTTTCCTACAATATCCCTCACAAGGGGTCATCTAACTTTTGCTTTGAAATTTCTACCAAGAGGACAGGGTTGAAAGGAAGCACAGAAGACCTAGGTTTGAGTCCTGACTCAGGCACTCACTTACTGAGTGACCCTGGGCACTTACCTTTTGGGCCTCCTTTTCCTCATCTAAAAATGAAGAGGTTGGACATGGCAACTTCTGTTATATAACCCAGTTCTAAATCTATGTTCCCTTGATGGGGAACCCACTACTTCCTACAATAACCCATTCTATTTGGGATTTTTTTAGGCGGCTTTTTTTTCTACCAGGACAAAATCTGCCTCCCTGAAATTTCCACCCCTTGTTCCAAGTTCTGCTTTCTGGGGCTAAGCAGAATAATCATGTTCCTTCTTCTGTATCAGAACCATTTAAACAGTTGAAGAGAACTATCATTAGGTTATCTCTAAGGTCCTTGACAGCTTGAAATACCATGATCCCATGTCCCCTTTTGTTCTCCTCTTTAGATGAACTATTCCCAGTTCTTTCTTTTAAGAGGCAAAGAGGTTTCTGTCCCCTTCCCTGTCATGGTGAACAGAATATGCATGACTTTTGGGGGTACACCAGGAATCCTCAAGGATCCATTCTCATTTGACTGAAATGGTTCCCTACCTAGTCATGGACGATGACCTCTTGAGGTCACTTCCAGGTTCCATAGTTCTTAAACTTACCATGTGGACCATGGTCTGTCTAAAGTGTTTCATGCCGAGCTTCTGCACAGAGAACAGTTTTTTTTTTTAAAATAATTATTATTATTCCAAAGCAGCAATCTAAAGTCTCAGGGAGAGGTTGCAAAATTCAAACTCCTCCTCCCTGCCCGCAGGGCTCGGGTTAGCATCACCTGGGCAACCAATGGTTTCCATGGCTCTCAGGCTCATAGATGCTGTTTTCTTGCAATTGCATGCAGGCATCATTGCTACCAGGAGATTTGAGGGGCTTCAGCTGTGACTGACTCTAATTGGTGACTAATCCCATGTTATTAGACAGGAAGCTAACAGGGCCCTAGGTAGTGCCATCATTCTTCTTGTGGCCAGCTAAGTGCTACCAGAAGGCTGTTCGGTCCCCTCCTGTGGTCCTCCAGCCTTTAGTGGGAGTGGGAACAGTTCCTGGGGGCTCATTTAGAACAGGACTGGTACCTGCCAAGCTGTTAATACCATCTAAAAGCTTGCCTGTCTGGTTTTCTCAATAGGCCAATCTGCCCAGAGCCAGATGTGCGCATAGTTGCTAGGGCTAAAATCAAATCTCTCAGCACAAGCCATGTGAGGGAAAAGCTCTCAGTAAACCTTCTGCTGGGATGCTCTCCTGTCCCGAGCAGAGTGATTACTGCCAACTGAACTTGACTTATGCTCTAGTCAGGCTCCCTAGGTTTAGTTCCAGCTGGGCTTTTTCCTTACCACCCATGTGACCTTGACCTCACAAGACCTTGTCAGTTAAACTCTTTTCTTCATCCATAAAATGAAAGAGATGGATCAGGTGAGCTCTAAGATTCATTTCAGCTCAAAATCCTCTATGTTCATCTTCTCCCCTGGGCATGCTTCCTTCCCCCTCTATATTTACCTTACTTCAAGGTCTAGCTCAAAGCCACCTCTCCATGAAATCTTCTGTGGCCACCCAGCTCACAAGTGATCTCTTTTTCCTCTGGCTTCCAAAGCAAGGGTCTTCAAAGTAGAAACTCTCCTTAGTAGATGACCCCAAAAAAGGTGTGTGTTCAACCAATGGGAAGATGCCATATAACCCACACTCCACATTGGTCAATCATACCTAACGTTATCCCCCAACTCTCCTCCAGTCTGCCTTTGCTCTCTGCTATGCAAGTTCTAAACTTAACCCTTCTGAGCCTGAATATTAGCCCCTCAAGGAAGTCATAACCACTATGGGTAGCCACAGTGACAGCTGCACAGGTTCCATCTCCTAGATCACCTTGTGGCTGTAGTAGGGGCTCCTGGGAGGGTGGGCACCAGTGACTTAGAGCCCTGTTCTCCCCTTTTCTCCTTTCTACTAGTACAGAGTAAACCCTACAGGAAGAGCAAATGTCGATGGGTTATGATATGCACTGAATATCTCATTATATTATATTTCCCTCAGAAACCCATCTTTCTTCTAAACTTCTCTGTTACTGCTATGGTACCACCATCCTTCCATCCTCCTAGATTAACAACTGCAGACTCATCTTCAACCCCTCACTCTCTTTCACCCCTGAACATACACAGTCAGTTGTTTGATGTTGTCATTTTTGTCTCCGCAAAATCTGAATCCCTCCCCTTCTCTGCTCATACAGCTCCCACCTTAGTTTGGGCCCTCATTCCCTATCAGCGACCTTCTGATTCATCTCTCTGCCTCTCCATGCATTCATTCTCTGCATTCATCATTCTGTCCATGTCACCCTCTAGACAACAAACTCCAGTGGATTCATATGACCTCCAGGATTAAATATTATTACATCTTTATCTCACCTTTTTTAAATGTTGATTTTTACATCTGTTTTTATAATATATATGCATTTATTTGTACCTGTGCATAATTTGGAAATAAGTAAATAGGCACCTATTAGAAGTGCATGCTCAAAATTCTTTTTACTCATAGAAACATGTGATAAAAAAAGTTCAGAGGCCACTGTCCCCAAACTTTAAAGTCTGTCCCACCCACTAGGACAGTGTCAGAATTATCATTTCACATGTGTGTCCTTATAAAATGGATTGTTAAGCCCGATATGGGGAGGGACTATGTCCTATATTTGACTCCTCCAAAGCCCATAACTGAATCCAGTTTTTTATTAATCAGGAAATGTTGTGTCTTTCTAGTGTGGCTCAGAGTAGATGAATTCTTTGAACTTTAGTTCAAAACATCAGCTCTGTAAGGACAGAAAAGGGAAAGATGTGGGTAGACAACAATTTGTGTGGGAAAAGATCTGGGGCTTTTAGTGAATGCCAAGCTCAATATGAAATAACAGTATTATCTAAGAGGTAATACTAGCTAACGTGTATATAATGCTTGCTATGTGCCAGGCACTGTGATGGGTACTTAAAATTATTATCTCATTGATCCTCACAACACCCCTGAGAGAAAGATGTTATTATTATACCCATTTTATAGATGAGGAAACTGAGACAAATAGAGGTTAAGTGACTAGCCCAGGATCACACAGTTCATAAGTGTCTCCAGTCAAATTTGAACTCAGGTCTTCCTGCCTCCAGGTTTGGCTCTCTATCCACTGTGCCACCTAGCTGCCCATATAAGCAACATCACATAGTGAGGACAGAATGCAGAGGATTCCCTAGCTTTGAATCCTGTTTACTGGTTGTGTGACTCGAGGGAAGTTAATTTCTCTTGGCCTCAGTTTCCTTACCTGTAAAATAAAGGCACTGGACTTGATGACCTTTCAGCTTTAAATATGTCATCCTAATTATCTGGTAGTTTAAAAAGAGCTAACAGAGTTTTAGACTGCATCAAGAGACGAAGCGTCCAGGACAAAGGAGGTGATCTTCCCAATGTGGCATCCCTACTCAGATCATTTGAGTTACATATTTTCAGATAGTAATGACGAAGCTGGAAAATTTCCAGAGAAGGGCAAAAAAGTCGGTGAGGGAACCAGACACTACACCATAGGAAGAGCCACTGATGAGACCGGGGATATTTCACTTTGAGAAAAGAAGATTTAAGGGAAATAGTCCAGATGTTACCAACAGAGAGATGGGCACAGGAGCATTGGGAGTGGCAGCACTCCCCAGACCACTGGTCCTTCTTCCAGCCCAGCCCTTAGAGCAATCATCCAGAGCAATGGTCCCCTGCCAACAGACTGCTCCCCCCAGGGCAGGCAAGCCAGCCTAGCTGAAGCAGCAAGGTGTCCTGAGGAAGAGACAGGAAGTAGCATATGCCAGGCAAGTCAAACCACTTCCACAACCTTGACCACACATCCCTTCAGACCCTGATGAAGACAGCCCAGAGCTCTGAATGCAGGAGCCCTGGGAAGAGCCTCCCAGTCCAATGCTCTCTGCCATCATCTCAGGAAGTCCCCCAAGAGGGATGCAGCTCCTATGCAGGCCCCAGCCATAGCTACTGAGAAAAGCTCCTGCCACTGAAGTTTTTGCTAAAATTTTAACAAATTAAGTTAAATTTTGTTAAATATTTCAAGAAGAGAAACAGATATGATTTTATCAATGGAAATTACATTAAAGAAGCAGCATTAACATCTGCTTTGCTGCTGCACCCTAAGGACTATAGGATCTTTCCATCTGACTTATAGCTGAAACCTTCCAGATGTGTTATTGTTCCCATTAGAGTTTGAGCTCCTTAAAAGCAGGGACTGTCTTACTCTTTTATTTGTATGCCCATGCTTTGCACATAATAAACACTTAATAACTGCTTCATTCATTCATTCAATCAATCAATAATTCATATTCCTTCAGGTAGCTGAAAGATTCACTCCTACAAAAAGAATTAGACTTGCCTTGCTTGGTCCCATAGAGCAGAAGTAGGATCAGGAGAACAAAATGAAAAGAAGCCAATGTGAATATAAGGCAAATCTTCCTAACAACTAAAGCCATACTAAAATATAATGGACAATCTTGGGAAGTAGTGGATTCTCACTCACTAGAGATTAAGGCTGGATAGCTAACATTTATATAACAGCATAATTGCATTAATAAGAAAAATAATGAGTTAATATTTATATAGTACTTTTAGGTTTACAAAATCTTTTTTTTTTGGAAGGGGAGGGCAGGCAATCGTGGTTAAGTGACTTGCCCAAGGTCACATGGCTAGTAACTGTTAAGTGTCTGTGTCCGAATCTGAACTCAGGTCCTCCTGACTCCAGGGCCGGTACTCTACTCACTGCACCACCTCGCCGCCCCACATTTACAAAATCTATATGTATATTATCCCATTTGTTCTTTACAACAATCCTGTGAGATAGGTGCTTTTATTATAATTCCCATTTTACAAATATGGAAACTGAAGCTGAGAGTTTAACTTGCCCAAGACTACACAGCTCTTAAGTGTCTGAGGTAAGAGTCAAACCAAGATTTTTCTGACCTCAAGTCTAGTATTCTGTTTACTGTGCCATGAAGCCTACTGTAGACATCAGGAGTATATTCTTGTTCAAATACCATTTGAACTAGATGACCTCTAAAGTCATTTCTTTTTTTTTTTTTAAGGGGTTAAATAACTTGCTCAAGGTTACACAGCCAGTTATTTCTGGGTGTGGTGCTGAGTGTCTGAGCCCGGGATTCGATCTCCAGGTCATCCCAACACTGGAGCTGGTGCTCTTACTCACTGAGCCACCTGGCCTCCCCTTAAAGTCATTTCTTAACCTTGATATTCTACAGGTCTCTAGTTCTGCCTTGGTCACTTGTTAAAAGCATTATAGGAACTGTGATGTGGTGTGCGTGTGTGTGTGTGTGTGTGTGTGTGTGGTGTGTGTGCACGCATACAATTTTATGGTGGCAGAAATGACAAGATTTATATATATTTGAGGAGGAATCAAGGTACTTTCCTGATGCTTACTCTCAGGGTCTCTAAATTCAATTTATCAAGTACAGAGCGCCTACTAGGTTCTCAGTTCTGTCTTCTTGGCTGGGAGGTAGTGAATCACAGAATCATTATGTGACACAGCATATGATATCCCTTACAAGGGGCTATCCAACCTCCCCTTGAAGACCTTCAGTGACAAGGAACTTACCACCTCACAAGGCAGCCTATTCTGCTTTGGGACAGTTTTAATTATTGAAGAAATTTCCTATATGTGTGGATTTTCATACCTGTCTATACAACTTCCAGAATTGCTCTGAGATTTACCCTCCTCCAGGCCCAAGGGAATCAAGTCTAGTACCTCTTGCAAATGGCATCCTTTCAGTTATTTACAGATAGCCCCTAAACCTTCTTTCTCAGTGCTAAATGTCCACAGTTTTTTTTCCCAACTAATCCTCATATGGCAAGGACCTCTGTCTTCTTACCATCCTAGTCATTCCCTTCTGGGCCCGCTCTGTTTTGTCAATAACTGTCCTAAAATGGAATGCCTAGAAATGAACACCAGAAACCGTATGAGAAGGAAGTAGAAGGTGGAGTTCCTGCCCTCAGGGATCTTACAGAGTAACTGGGGGGGCACAGCAGTCATGCTTGTGTAATAGCTAAAACAACAAAACGTGCCAATGAGAGGGAGAATTCTGCACATACTTGGCACGCTCTATATTTATTTATTGAGTACCTAATTCTCCCACAGACTGAGACAGAAATAAAAAAGCCAAGAATTCTAAATTGGCTAGCCAGGCTTTCATCCCTGATACACAGAGCCCTGGAAGGAATGTGTCTATTCAGCACCAGAAGCAGAGGGGAGGAACTCTAGCCACCTCCCTCATCAGCCTCCTCCAACTGAAAACCCTCATGATCACCATAAGCTAACCAGCCTGAGTCCTCATGGGCTAAGGGGGATGGGTGATGGAGGATGGCAGAGGACAAGGGGAGACATCACTTAATGGGCTGGATTGTTGCTATCTTGTTTAGCTTTCATAAAAAAAATGTGGGTGAGGCAGCATGGTATAGTTGGTAGAGAATTAGCCATAAGCTCAGGGTTCAGTCTTGCTTCTAACACATAATGATCGGGTAACCCTAGACAAGTCACTTACCCTCTCAGAGCCCTAGGTGGGTCTCTCAGACCATAAGAAGCTTAGGGTGTGTTGTTGACTTGCACTGGTAGAGGAAATTTTCCCCTTATACAAATGAAATCTCAGTCCCAATATTTTTTAAACAACATTAATTTCCTTCCTTTTGATTTTTCTTTGCTTATGATAGATGAGGAAGGGAAAGATTGGCAGAAAATCTATCTAGACAACAAGCATTTATTGAGCACTTACTGTAGGGGAACACAAGAGAAACCATAGGACCTATTCACAAGGAGTTGATACACTTCATTAATGAAAACTGATACTTATTTCAAAGCATGCCCACTATTTCAGCTGATTATCACAAATGCTCTTGTAAGATAGGCAAACGTTCATAAATCACAGGCCCTAGAGCTGGAAAGGACCCAATAGCTCATCTAGCCCAAATCCCTTATTTTATAGATGGGCAAACAGAACCACAGAGAAATGATGCAACTGGTCCAGAGTCAGACACAGGTAGGAGGAAGCAGAACTGGAATTTGGTCCCAATTCTTCCAAACCCTCATACCTAGTTCTCTTTCCATCGTCCCATACTGCATTTGTATTATAATGCTAACTTTATAGAGGAAAAAAACTAAAGGTCAAGGAGAGGAAATGACTTTTCTTGGCTACCTGGCTTGTTACTGGCAAAGCCAGCATTAAAACTCCATTTCCTGATGCCTGTTCCAGGACTCTTTGTATCTCATCCTCCTCTCTGCTCCTGAATGGCCAATACTCTGTTCAGTAGACCAAAGGGTCAGCTTAGCGTGTGTGAAGAAGTCACAGAGGCTTCTCCAAGGCACTGGGGAAGGAGCACATAGGACCTCAGTCACTCAGGAGAAGAAGTATGAGGACCTCTGTCACAGAATCCTAAGAAATCAGTCAGGAAGCAATAGATTCTAGGGCAGAGGTGGGGAACCCATGGCCTCAAGGCCACATGTGGCCCTCTAGGTCCTCAATCAATAATCTAGGTCCTCAAGTGTGGCCCTTGGAATAAATCCAAACCTGTGGCCTCGAGGCCATAGGTTCCCCACCCCCATGGTAAAAAGAGAAGAGGGTAGCAGACATTTCTAAGAGTAGGGCAGCTAATGCCTTCTCCCCTCTTCTTGATGAATTTTGAGGGTTGGGGTGTGTGGGGGGAAGGAAGTATGACATCTTTACATCACTGGAAGAGACTACAAGTGACCTCATCAGGGATTTGCTGGTAAATGTTTAACCATAGGCTCCCCCCCAAAAAGTACATACTTTTCAGTTTAATGAGCATTATTAACATTTTCTCCAACTCTAGATAATCACAAAACAATAAATCAAGCCTTGATTTGTTGCATTTATGATTTCCAAAGTAAAAATGTTTGTATTGAAAATTTAACAATCTCTCTGAAGCCAGTATGAATTGACTCCAGCACACCTGTCCCCCTACACCACATGGACTTTTTTCTCATTTTGTAAAGACTGCAGGGAAAGATTTCATTTCATTTCATTTGGGTACGTGCTTTGGCCTTTCATTTTTCAGAGTTTTTGTAAGTACTTTCTACTTCACAGCCTATCCACTGCATGCTAGGTCCACTCCCTCTTGGGCCAACCAGATTTCCCCTTCAGGGTTACTAAAACTAGAAGGGAAGCAATGAAAGGTGGAATGGTAGATTGGAATTGGGTTTGAATGCTGAATCTCTTGTTTACTCCCTATGTGACCTAGGCAAGTTAGCTAAACTCTCTGGTTCTTGATTTCTTCCTCTGTAAAATTAAAGGATTGGATTGGGCAATGGGGTATGGTGGAAACAGCAGCGACTATGGAATCCAAGGAACTGGATTCAGATCCCACCTCTGATACTTACCTGCTAGCCTCCCTGGGCCTCAGTTTCTTCATATGTAAAAGGAGGGAGCTAGACTAAATGGCCTCTAAGGCCCCTTCCAGCTCAAATTCTACCCTCTAAAAAAGACATCTAATGTCACTACAACAGATAGTTCTTCTCTAGGGCTGACTGTTAGCTAGCTGAATGTCTGTAGAAAACTCACTTGCCCCTAATAGGCCTAGTCTATTAGAAGGATGACCAGGACCTCTTCCCAGATTGTAATTTGGAAAGGCTCACCGTCTGTGAGAGCTACAGTTGCAGAGAGGGTGAGATCTGGTTTTTGAGAGAGGCACTATATGCTAAGAAAAATCAGACTGTGAATAGAGCTGCATTTTCCTTTAAAAAGGAGTTTTTTTTTAAAGACAATAAGCACCAGGAGATAAAAGATATAATTAGCCGATGAAAGCTTCCAAGTGCAGGCATCTGGTATTAACGTTTGCAGGGCTCCCCAAGCATGGGATGAAAGGTGCTACAGGCTTCCAAGTCTGAGCAGTTTGGGCTTAGGCGGATGAGGGTGGAGGTTGTTAGCAGGTTGTGAGAAAGGAGACCAAGGCAGTAGCCAAGCTCTGACAAACAAAGGCAGCTAGGTTAGCCTCCAGGGCTGCTGCAGATAGCTTTGCCCCCGGGTTTTCTTGGCCACGGGGTCACAGGGTGGCAGGAAAGGCTCTCTGAGGCCTGGGTCCTTGTCCATATCGCTGCCAGCTCTCTTGAGATTCAATAATATCAGACCAGGACAACCAGTTTCCAGCAGTAGCAGCTGCTTCCCCCGCAGCTACAAGACAGGTTTAAATATTTTATTCTCCTAAAACGTTGGCATGTAAATATTTCAGTGTAGGAAAGAAAGGGAGCTGTTTGAGGATAGAGAACTCCTGATGAGGGGGTGTTCTTAAAGAGGCTGGGTGGAGCTGCTGGGCCCAGTATTGGTCCTGGCACCGAGTGTGTGTGTTTTGGAGGGGGTGTGGGGTGGGAGTTTAGGGTGACCCAGCCAGACTGTGTGTAGTCACAGCCTTCCTACTGTCTGACCTGGGGCAAGTCATCCCCTGCCCCACTCTGGGCCTCTGCACTGATTTCCCCATCTGGGAAATGACATGTTATACTAAATCTCAAAAGTCTTCTCAGCTCTAGCCTTCTGTGTAGCTCTGTGTAGTTAGTTACATTCTAAGTAACAGGTTTGTGAAAAGAAAAAAGCTTTGTAAACCCTAAAGTTTCAGAGAAATGGGAGCTATAGAATTCACACTATTATATGTTCTGCGTTCCAACAGCCATTCTAGCTCTGCTATTCTGCATTCTTTGAACTTTTTTTTTTTTTTTTTGCTTTTTGGAGTGGGAAAGGCAGGGCAGTTGGAGTTAAGTGACTTGCCCAAGGTCACATGGCTAGTAAGTGTCAAGTGTCTGAGGCTGAATTTGAACTCAGATCCTCCTGACTCCAGGGCCAGTGCTCTATTCACTGTGCCACCTAGCTGCCCCCACATTCTTTCTTCTAAGGGCCTTTCCAGCTTTGGCATTCCACATGCCAAGGGCCAGTCCAGCTCTGATATTCTCTGTTCTGTGGCCACCAATATGGCCACCAGCCTTGCTAGCACCCTGACCTAGGTAAGTGGGGAATACAAATCCCTCCCATCAGGATCTAATTAAAATCCATTATCCAAAGAAAATACTTCTTTCCCTCTTTAACTGGAGGTAAAAAGGGAAAAGCAATATTGGTTTGCAATAGTTTTTCCTTTACAATCCTTTAAAACACTGTTCTGTGTTTTAAGGTCTCTTCCAAATCTAACGTTCTAAGTCCTGTGTTCCAAGAATATCTGTGATACCCTGTGTTCTATGATTTAAGGGCCCTTCTAAGTCTGACATTCTATGCTCTAGGTTCTGAGGCAGGTTGGTAACTCAATGGACAGAGCAGTACATCTGGGTTCTGGAAAACCTGCATTCACATTCAGCATCTACCATTTGCTAACTGGGTGACCCCAGCTACACCTGTCTCCTAGAGTTGTGGTGAGGATAAATGAGGTAATATTTATAAGGCACTTTGGAAACCTTAAACAGTTATATGAATGTTACATCTTCTTCTTATCATCATGAGCTCTCCTAGCTCTGATGTTCTATCCAAGGGTCGTTCCCCCTCCTTCAATTCATGTTTTTGTGCTTCAAGAGTCTTCCCACCTCTGACCCTGTATGACCTATCTCCATGGGCTAGGGTGACCCTATAGCATTTTAACTACAAAACTGTTTATGTTTTAAAAAGACTAGCTTCTCTGCAGCAGTTCAGGATGGCACTGTCCTCAGACAGCCCCCTGCTGGAAAATAAATGCTTGTGCCATGAGTTCCACTTCTGTGATTCCAGTAGGGGCACCATGCTTGCCATACTTTTATTTGTCTATAGCAGTTGGGGGGGGGGGCGGTAATGAGGAGCAAAACCCTCTCCCTAAAGGTGATATATATATATTATGCAGATAATCACATCAGCAGCTTAGCTAGGGAAGGGATAGAAGGTTGGGGGAGGGCACAGACAGGCCACTTGAGAGATGCTACTTCAATTGGACCAGTCATCTCTGCTATCAAATTAGAGGATTAGGCAGAGTCTTGATTGAATACCATGAGCCAATCTAATTACCCTGGCCTGGCCGTCACTTCAATCCTTCTTGTCCAACAGAAGCTGTTTGCAATAATAAAGGCAATGAGATAAACCAAATGTGTAAATTCATTAAAACTATTAAGTGCAATTGATTTGGCTTTTCCCATAGAGGCAAGACAGTCAGCCTTATGAGAGGTTCAGCACCCATGCCTCCAGGTCCCAGACACCTGGGTTCTGACTGGTCTCCAATATGGCCACCAGCCTTGCTAGCACCCTGACCTAGGTAAGTGGGGAATACAAATCCCTCCCATCAAGATCTAATTAAAATCCATTATCCAAAGAAAATACTTCTTTCCCTCTTTAACTGGAGGTAAAAAGGGAAAAGCAATATTGGTTTGCAATAGTTTTTCCTCTACAATCCTTTACCACTATATCTTTGGGGCCATAGGGAAATCACCCCATCTCCTTGGGCCTCAGTTTCCTCATCTGTAAAATAATTTGGACTAGGTAAATTTCCAAGTTCTCTTCCAGCTCTAATCATAGGACCACAGGATCATAGACCCAAAATCAGGGGGGACTCAGAAACCTTTGAATCCAAGCCCCTCATTTTACAGATGAGAGGCCTTCCTCACATCTGACCTGGGCTATTGTCATAGCCTCCTAATCATTTTCCTGGCCTCTACACTCTTCCTTCTCTAATCCATCTTTTCAAATAGCTGCCCAGCTAACCTTTCTAATGTATCACTCCTCTATTCAACACTCCTCCTCTCCCTTCCTCCTCCCCCCTCCATGTCTGCGATTGCCTCTAAGATAATATATAAACTCCTTAGCGCAGGACTTAAGACACCCTGCAATCTAGCTCTAGCCCACCTTTCCCAGCTTTATTTTCACGTTTTCAAGCCCACTAAATTCTAGTAAAATTGGCCTGGCTCTTCTCTGATCTTGTCCTTCCCTCTCCTGCTTCTTTGTATTTTTTTGTAAAGAGTTTTCCCCCACGCATGAATCCCACAACTTCCCCTTCAAAGCCTAGCTCAGGGACATCTCCTCCAGGGAGTCCTCCCTCAAGCTTCCAGATGAAAGTGACCTTTCCCTCCTCATATTCCATATGGCATATTGTCTAGACCTTTCCTTTTATCCTAACTACATTCTGCTTTGTGTCATACATCTCATCATCCCATCAGGCTGACAGCTACTTAAGGGCAGGGGCTACATTGTTATTCACCCTTGTATCCTCAATGCTGAGCATAGTACCCTGTATAAATGGGTGTTTAATAAATGTTCATTAGAACTGAAGATTCAGCTCCCTGCACCTCCTGCATCCCTCTCATATCACTAAGATAGATGCATATCAATCTTTCCTTTTTTCACTCTATCACATCAGTTGTGATAGCTGGAAAAGACCTTAGAAATTTATCTAGTCCAAATTATTTTACAGATGAGGAAACTGAGGCCCAAGGAGATGGGGTGATTTCCCTATGGCCCCCCAAAAGCACATATTTCTGATGATTATGATTCATATAGTCTTGTTTTCTGATTGTTGCATGAGTATTAATGCTCAGAATGTGGTGTCTGCCATCTTAGGTTTGCCTTAAAGACCATGCATGCCTTCCTGTCAGGGAAGGAAGATGGAGTGTTTCCCTGTGCCCAGGAGACCATATCACACAATGCAAAGGGCGGTAGAGTGAGAATAAGGAGAGCTGGTTCTGCATTTTACCTCTCTAGACCTCATTTTCCTTATCTGAAGAGGATACTATCTACTCTGTCAACAAGTGTTAGATAATGACTGTCACCACCACCACCACCATCATCATCATTGAGGTCACAGTCCCCAGATGAGCAGTAGGTGTGTAGTAAATGATTGTTAAAGTGAATTGGTTAAATTCCAGCAGAATACAGCTCAAGCTCCCTGTAGAATGGCCCACAGTGTATAGAAAAGGAAGGTGTAAGGGCAGAAAGGAGGGAAGGGGGATACCTACCTGATATCATAGCCATACATATCTTTCTCCGGGCGACCATGGACGATCCAATGAGCCAGCTCCTTTCCACAGCCACCTCCCAGCATCATTCCTGAACAAAAGGAAAGCAATGTGCCTATAGTGTCTTTCTCATCTTTTTCAGTCCCCTTCACTCCATCCCAACTACTTAATCTCTGGGCTACCTTCCTTGGTTTCCCATGCTCATATCCCCAGGATAGTTTAGTGTCCCGTCCTCAAGTTAGGAAGCTTCCCAACTTCAAACCATATCTCCTCTGGTGAATCTTCCTCGATTAGGAGGTTTGACTTGCATAGGAATACCATCTTTTACAGAAAAGGAAATGGGTTAAAGGAAATGAGGTAGAAATATCTGTCCATCTACACTTCTAGGACCATAGATTTAGAGGTGGAAAGGACTTAGAAACTGAGTCTCACTTCCTTATTTTACAGATGAGGAAATGGGGGCATGAAGACAATAAGTGACATGTCAACCAGCTGCCTCAGAAGGCCTTCTAGCTTGGTGAAAGAATGAGGCATTTTTGTTTATTTACTATTAAATTGTTTTAGAAGAAAAAAAATGAGGCATCAAAATGGGACTTCAGTAGCTTGGAAAGTGGAAATGAAAAATGGGAGCAACAATACCTCCTTCCCAGAGGTGTTGGAGAGGGGAGCATTGCAATTCTTTATGTATTATTATAACCAGGATCTAATGCCTTTACCTGCACTGTTGAAGCCACAGCCAAGAAAGAATCCCCGGAGTTCAGGTGCCTCCCCCATCAGGGGCTTATGGTCAGCTGTAAAGGATTCTGTAAGGGAGGAAAGAACTGAGTCTTCCCCAAGGTAAATCATCATACACCCAGCACAGAAGACACCAGGCAGCCCAGCAGCACTGCAGCCAGACAGAAGCAAAATCCCTCAGTTCCCCATCCCAGTCTGCTTTCTAGCTGGGGGTACTGAAGTCACTTTCCCAAGGGGGACCTTAGTTCTGTAAAATAAGGAGATCAGACTAGATGCTCCCCAAGGTCCTATTCCACATTGATATTCATGGGATCATGGAGTCTCACACTTGCAGGGGACTTCAGAGGCCTTCTAGTCCAACCTCTACAGGGAAAAAAATCCCTTTACAACAGACTTGATGAGCCATCATCTACCTTTGCTTGGGGGCCTGCATTCAGGGGAATTCACCTACACCCCCAAGGAAGCCCAGCCCATTTGTTATTGTTGTTCAATAGTTTCAATTGTATTAGAATCTGTGTGATTCCACTTGGGGTTTTCTTGGCAGAAATACTGGAGTGGCTTGCCATTTCCTTCTCCAGATCATTTTACAGATGAGAAAACTGAGGCAAATAGGGTTAAGTGACTTGCCCAGGGTCACACAGCTAGTAAATGTCTGAGGCCAGATTTGAACTCAAGAAAATAAGTCTTCCTGACTCCAGGCAAAGCACTCTGACCACCATGCCACTTAGCTGCCCTAACTTATTTCCTTGGGCAGCTCTAATTGCTAGCAAGCTTGTTCTTATGTCAAGCCTACATTTTCTTCTTCAAAACTTCTACCCATTGGGGCAGCTAGGTGGTGCAGTGAATAGAGCATCAGCCCTGGAGTCAGGAGGACCCGAGTTCAAAACGGGCCTCAGACACAACACAAAAAACTAACTGTGTGACCTTGGGCAAGTCACTTAACCCCAATTGCCCTACCTTCCCCCCTCCAAAAAAAACAAAAAAAAAAAAACCCCCCCCCCCCCAAATTTCTACCCATTTCTCCTGGTTCTGCCCTTTACGGTCAAGCAGAATTACAACAATAGCAGCAACAACAATAATAATGAAAAACTATCATTTACAAAGCATTTTAAGTTTTGCTTTACAAATATTTTCTCATTTGATTCTCACAACAGCCCTGTGAGATAGTGCTATAATTATCCCCATTTTATAGATGAGGAAATTGAAGTTAAATGACTTGTGTAGGGTCACACTGATCATAGCACATGATCTTCCAGTGACACTGCCATGAACAAGACCCTCCTTCTCTCAGCTTCCGGCATCTCCCAGGCCTGGAATACGCCCTCCTCTACTCTGACTGCTGACCTCCCTGGCTTCTTTTAAGGCCCAATTAAATTCTCACCTTCTGCAGGAAGCATTTCTCAACCCTTCTTAATTCCAGGACTTTTTTCTCTTTTAATTATTTTCTATTTGTCTTTCACATAGCTTGCTTTGTATAAAATTTGTTTGTATGTTGTTGTCTTTCCCATAAATTGTAAACTCTTTGAGGGTAGGGACTGTCTTTTTTTTTTTTTTTCCTCTCTTTGTATCCCCAGTGCTTAGCATAGGGCCTGGCAATAAATGTTTATTAAATGAATGAAAGGTAGGATTTGAACTAAGGTTCAGTTGTAGCCCTCTATCTACTTCACCTCACTGCCAGACAAATACATCTTCCATACAGCAGACCTTTGAATACTTAATAACATCTATCTTATCTTCTCCTAAGTCTTCTCTTCTGGCCCAATTCTCAGCTGATTCTCAAATGCCCAGAATCTGAGTTCCTTCACCACTTCTGGGTGCTCACTAGCTTATCAATTTCTCCTTACAATGTGGTTTCCATGACTGAAAAGTGGTGCTCTGAACACAGCAGAGCACAGTGGGACAATCACCATTATTCCTGAAGGCAACACCTCTCTTAATTCAGCCTCAGATTGCATTAGCATTTTTTTGGCCGCCATATTAAACCTTTGACTCATAATAAGCTTGCTGTCCACTAAAAACCACAAGTCTTTTTCAGACAGACTGCCCCTTCAGATTCCATGTTCTATATTTCACTGTTTTCTATCCCCTATTTTCTTCCAGCTCTGAGTTCTAGAGTTGAATGCGTAGTGTTCTGTTGTCTCTGCCAGGTCTGTGTTCTACAGTCCTAGAATCATGATGTCTATTGTATTTGTGCCTCTAATGAATGTGCTCCTCTGAAGGAATCCAGCTTTCCTATTATCTCCTGGGGGCCGAAGGGGACTTGGCAATATTTGTCTTTCCTGGAATGGGAAGACAATTATTTCCAAAAGAAGCCATCAACCGCAGTTGAAAAATCAGAAATAAAATTTCCTTTCCTACCTCCATGCTGTCTCCCACCCCCATAAAAACAGGGTTCTAAAACACAAGGTGAAACTCTACCTAATTAAATTTTTTTTTTAAGTTATGGGTTATTCTTTCCACCTAAAGTATCATTTTAAACACTTTTTTTTTTTCACTCCCAATCCCACACAAGCCTGGGGAGGTTGCAGGGCTAAATTAATCATTTTTTTCCCCAACATACCACAAATTCAAGCTGGTATTTCACGTGTGTGTTTCTCTTAATCTGTCTACTGGGGAAGTGTGTCCTGAATTTCAAATAAATACTTCTTTATTAGCCTAATGGATTAAAGCTGAAAAACAGCCTGGAGCTTTGGTATCTATTTATTCTCCTAAAATAGAGACCGCCAATAGAGACTGTTCAGTTCCTGGCAAAGGGGCAATGAGAAAAGATACTCCAGTCTGAAGCAAGAAACCTGGAGGCCTCGTCCTGACCTGGGTACTACTAAGCTTGTGAAATCTCTAGGAAGTTTCTCTAGGGGCCTTGGCATACCCTTTGGTAAAATGGTGATAATAATACCTTCCCTCAGAGTTACTGGCATTAACAAATGAAATCACAGAAGTGGGAAGGAAAGATGAAGGTGGAGGAAGAGGACCTAACACACCCATCAGAGCTCTTTTAGTTTACAGAATTGTGCATGGGAAAGATATGGAAGGCTTCTGAAAGGGGGAGGGAAGGACCACAGGCAGAAGTCGCTGGGTGATACAATAGAAAGAGCCCCTGACAGACTGGGGGAGCCCTAGGTTCAAATCCAGCCTCAGACCCTTACTAGCTCTGTGATCCTGGGCAAATCACTTCACCTCTCTGCCTGCCTCGGTTTCCCTGACTGAAAAACAGGGATTAAAAAGAGTACTTACTTCCTTAGGCTCTTTTCTATTGCTTTTTTTACAATGCAGCAAGACACAGCGTTAAGAGCACAGGATTTAGAGCCAGAGGGCCTGACTTCAGGTCCCAACTTCTATTACTCCCTAGATGAGCTCAAGCAAGTCATTTGTCTCCATGAGATTTAGTTTCCTCCTGTGTAAACTGGAGGGGTCTAGACTAAATGATCTCTGAAATCCCTTTGTTCCAAAGGAACGTGGCAGATCCAGCTTCCTTCTCTTTGAATAGCTGCTGTCCCAGTTAACATGGAGCTGGGCTGAAGCCCCTCTCTTTGGGGAAATCACTGCGCTTAGCGTCAGCCTCTTCCCTTGCAAAAGCGTAGTAGTCCTGCTCTCACCTACCCCAGTGCCATGATCCCCATGAATGCTGGGGGAGGGGGATGGGAGTAGAGAAAAAGGTGCTATATATAAATTCAAGGTGGGAGTATTTTAGGAGCTGAGCTCATTCTGTTTACATCCCACGTCTGTTTCCAACTCCTTCAGCTCTCCCCAGAGGCCAGAGAAAGGAGGTGAATCAGGGCACAAGAATACTTGGGGGGGGGACACCTCTTTTTAGAGCTTTTCTGAAATGTTGCTCTCTTGAGTCTCTGTTGCTACCTCCACATGGATGCAAACCCCAGACAAAAACAGCCTCTATTCCTGCTGGGAGAAAAGTAATCCTAATCTTCTCTCAAAATGTATAATCAACATTTTTTAATCATCCTAGGTCTATTATTTCATTTCATTCTCATAATAACCCTAGGCAAGGGAGGGATTATTATGATTATTATTCACTTTACAGATGAGGAAACTGAGGCACAGAGTGGCCACATGACTTGACCAAGGTCACTCAGGTGAGAAAACCTCAACTCCAAGGATAACCCCACTTTTTTCCAATCTTAAAGAGACAGCTGCACTTACCAGGGCCACAGACAGTAGATTTAATCCCTGTTTTCTCCAGTATTGGGACTCGTTTGATGCAACCTTCTATATGCTGGGTAAACACATCCCAGTTCAGGTCAAAAAGTCCAAAGGCAAACTTGGCAGATACCTGCAGAAATAAGGTGGATCTTGGAAAAGGGACATTTTGATCACTAGAAGAGGGAGGAAGGTTGAGGTGAGAAGACAAGTCACCTTCACAAATAATCATAGAAAAGGGGCTGAAGCCAGTGGCTACATGAAGATCTCAGCCCTGATTGCTTCCTCTGTCCCATGGTTTAGCTTGGGTTACTTCAATATTTAGAGATATGAAGCAACGTGCTTGTACTACAATGGACAGAAAGCTGACCCTGGAGGTAGGAAGACCTGGTTTAAGTCCCACTTCTGAGACTCACTAACTGTGTAATCCCACACAGACAACTTAACCTTGTTGATCTCAGTAGCACTCTGACTATAAATTGTAGAGAAGGTGTCAGGCCCCATCAGTAGAGGGAGTTTTCTCACCTGAGAGTTCTCTAGACCAAGGAAATCACACATTCCACGCACATAGTCCCTATTCCACTAATTAGGTTTAAGTAATGGATTTGTTTGACCATTTCATACAGCTTTTTCTATTCCCCATACAGAGATTGTGATCCTTAACTCTGGACACCTCACCAATGTGTAATTTTTCTTAAAAGAGGATTAGTCAAGAGAGTGTGTATGGCTCAGTGTAGCCAGTCCCCAAAGCTAGAGGGCCAGTTCCAAGTCCACAACTTGCTGGTCTTGGGTCAGGAGTTCAAAGCAAACTGATAGCTAATCCTCCGTAATTTTCAACCTTGCTAAAAAGAAGATCAGGATGGTTTCTCCTTCTTCCAGGCCATTGTCACCAGGGTGTCTCTCACCTGCCCGCAAAAGATTGGGTTGTACTCATATCCTCCCATAGAGAGGGCATCCCCTTGGAGACGTAGATAGATGGAGGCATCATGATCCCGAACATTGGGTGTGTTCTACAAAAAAAGAAGAAAGGCATGGGAAGAAGCCTACTAGCTTGGAAGGAAAGAAGGAAAAGGGGAAAGGATATATGCATTCTCTCCTCTTCTCTCTTCTCTCCCTCCCCTTCTACTATTCAATCTATCCCTAACTTCCTTCATAGTATGAGGTCTTTCCAGATCCCTGATCTCAATTCTGTCCCTTTACACTGGCTGCTCTCCCCTTCTCCTGCCTCAAATGCACTTGGTCTTGACTTACCCCTCCTCTTAGAATCTTTGTTTCTTTCTATGTGGATCTTTTTCTCATTCCCTAGCTACTAGTGACTTCTCAAAAAATCAACAACTTGCCTTGCAATTATTTTATATGTCCAGGTAGGGTTGATTGATTTACTGACTCAGTCAAGTCACCCCACCTTCCTTAAAATAAGTCATTAGATGCCCAATCACGCAATCTCAATCATAGACTTTAGACCAAGTCCTTGGAACTAGAGTGGAAACTTGATCAAGACCCAGGAGGTGTCTAAATTACCAAGTATATTGAGAAGGGAGGTGTTGGACAGGCTGGAATAAACAGGCTATTCTATTAAAGTCTCAGGGGAAGAATTGCCTGGGAGGGAAGGAGAAGCCCTGAGTTAGTATAGGCCTTGGTCTCCTTTCTCACCTTCCCCCTAGCCTTTTGAGCTGCAACAAGGTCCAGAAGACTATAGACTTCACCTCTTCCCAGCCTTGTCCGTGTGCCTTCAGTTGGCACAGTGTGTACACTGAGACAGCGGAACAGAGAAGGAGCCCAACAAAGAAACTATACCTTGCCTGATAAGAACCTCATTAATGGGGAAAAGGGGCTTCTACCTATGAAGAGTGGAAATTACTCTAGGGACTCTTCTTTTCCCCATAGGGGGCTCTTCCTCAAGGGTTTTACTAAGTCGCCATGTTTACCCCAATCTCTGAAATGATTCCCTACTCAACTTGTTTCATATTGCAGGATGACCAAGTTTCCTAGGCCCACACATGACACCTGGGCAATGTCATTCCAGTTCCAGGGATTTTTTCTCCTTGGTCTAAAACCTATAATTGAGATTGATTCAGCAATCACTTATCATTTACTTTGAATGTGGGTGGGGAGACTTGATTGAGTAGGTTAATTAACTCTAACCCAACCTATTTTTTATTTATGCCTGTAAGTGTTGTGTCTTGTTTCCCTGATAAACTATCAATATCCTAGGGGCAAGGGGCTGTTTCACTTTTGTCTTTATATCCCCAAGAACTGGTACAGTGCCTTAGGTACATAGTGAGTGCTTAATAAATGCTCATTGGTTGATTGATTAGTTCCCTAGTTTTTAATATTCTATCCCTCTAAAAATGACTTTGTATATATTTTAAATGTACTTACTTGTTTACATGTTGTATTCCCTTCCCCTGGCCTAAGTGAGTTTAAGTTCCTTGAGGGAAGGGACTTTTATTTTCAGCCTTGTGTGCCCTTTACCTAATACAGTGAATCATACGTAATTGGCACTTAAAAAATGTTTATTGAATTGAATTTACCCAACCAGAACTTGTCTCTGTTATAACCAGGGCTGTACCTCTGAGCCTTCTTGCCTCCCCCTACACACCCCCTCCCCCAGTTTGTCATCCAAGACAAAAGAGTCTATTTTCTCCTAGTTATTCACAATTTCCTGCTGCCTCGATCAGCCATCAAGTTCAGTGTCAGCCATAGGCCAGGCACTGTGCCAACACTGTCTCTGGGTCTCTCTGATTATCTCCCCACTCTGGGAGGTTCTTCCTTGTCATCTTCCTGTTTCCTCCAGTGTTCAACCCTTTCCCCAAAGCAAGGAATATTCTGCCCCCTTCTCTTTAGCCCGTCCAGATGCTACTCATTCTTCAAATTTCACCTCCTCCATGAACCTTCCCAGTCTATGACTATCGCTTGCTCCTCTGACCTTGTATAGTTTGATTTCTTCACACCAACTGCCTTGTATCACATACACAGGGCAGGTAAGCCAGCCTGGATGGTGCAGCAAAGCAGCCTGGGAGAGAAACAGGAGGCAGCATGCACCAAGCAAGTCAAACCACCACCACCACTGTCTCTTGGTCTCCCCATAGACCCTGATGGAGTCAGCTTAGGACGCTGCACCTAAGAGCCTTGGGAGTAGAAATGCCTATGATTCAGTGCCCTCAGTCATCGTCCCCAGGAGCAGCCCCTGTGGAGATGCAGCCTGGTAACTGCTCCTGCAGCACTCAGAAAGAAACGTTCTTAACACCAAAATCCTTGGCATCATCAAATCAGAAACAAAAAGCATTTTGTCAATGGAAATGACATGAAAGAAGAAACCTGGATATCTGCTTTGCTGCTGCGTCCTAAGGATCCTGGGATTTTTCCATCTGACTTTAGGCTGAAGCCTTCTATCTATGGTGTCTTCCATTAGAATGTGAGCTCCTCGACAGAAGGGACTGCTTTGTTTCTCTATTTGTATGACCTGTGCTTAGTGGCTGCTTTGCACATAGGAGGCTCATTAATTCATTTTATGTGTACATGTCCACACTTCTCAACTAGACAGTGAGTTCCTTAAGGGCAGGAAGAATATTTTATATTTCTTTTGATTGCCAGTACCCGGAACCATAAAATATTAGAGCTGAAAAAGAACCTTAGTGATCACACACTCCCACTCCTTTTTACTGTAAGCTCCTTGAGGGCAAGTGACAAGGAATGATTTCTCTTGCCTTGCCACCTACCAGTGTCTATCATAGGGTTAGGGCTAATAGCACATACTAAAATAATAATGATGATGATGATGATAACACTCTTCTCCTGACCTCCTAGCAAAGGGATCCCCTAGGACTTTGACAGATTCATGAGGATAGCCCTTCATACCAAAGAAATACTACCAATTCCAGTGTGTTTTATCTAACTTGTTCAGAAGGAATGTACTATATTCAAAAGCTATTTGCTGGTGCATTTGAAACAGCTTCCCACTGCCTTTGCCCTCTAGAATACAAAATGCTTCTACTCTTAACCACTGTAGCTACTCAGCCCTAACCTATATTCTAGACAAGATTATCAGTTGTCCTCTAGACCTACTATGCATGCTATTTTACTTCTCAGGAACAAAGGAGAAAGTGGATGATTGATAGAGCTGATTGGCACATGTATTCCTTGTATCTTTCTTGTGTGTTCCATCAATGGTTTATTTCCAAAAAGCCCCACAGAGTTAGCTTTAGGAAGTGGGTGGGATGGATTTCCATTGCTTGAGATGTAGAATTGAGCTTATTTAAGCCTTAACACTACTCTGCCCACCCAGATGGAGAAAAAGTGAGAGATAAACAAAAGGTGGCTGGCTGAATGCTAATAACCTTTCTTACCAGTCCTGTTGCCCCCAGGTTCTCCTGGATTCTGGGAGGTCCAGCTGGGGAGCAGACAGGATGTATGATGGGCAGTACCTACCACCTGCCAGGGCAGCCTGCCAGTAAACAGCCCTAGATGAGGCCTAGAGGGCTTTTCCCATTAGACAACCTGCCATGGCTGTTGGGCAATTCCCCCCCTGAATAATAATAAGTGCCATATACTATAATAAAGTAGTTTTGGTTTCTGTTTGTTTTGGTGAATGGGGTAACCTCTGGAAAGTCCTTGGACACCTTCCATTACTGTAGTCACACCAACAGTAAAGGGTCAAGTGAGGATGGGAACTCAATAGCTAGCTCCCAATAACAATCCCTAGCATTGAGATGGTATTTTAAGGTTTACAAAGCACTTTACAAATATTGTGCCATTTGATCTTCACAACAACCCTGGGAGATAAGTTTTTTATCCCTGGTTTTATAAATGAGAAAATTGAGGTTAAGGGACTTGTTCAAGGTCACACAGTAAATAAACTTCTGAGGTTGGATTTGAACCCAGATCTTTTTAACTCCAAGTCCAGCTCTCTATCTAATGACCCACCTAGCTGTTTCTTAATGTTTTCCCTAGCTCCAAGCTAAGTCCTGAGACTGTGGCCTTAGGGGAAGGATATCAAGGAATTCCAGCCCAGAGGTTTCAATTTTAGCCCCAAACATACCATGTTATTTCCATGTTGTATCCATCATTAGAATGTAAGACTGTGTGATTCTTTATAGGGCACTAATGCTCTGTGTCTGAGGAAACAACCCGACTAACTTGAAAATCTTTATTCATAAAGGGGAGTCTTTGCTTTTTCTGTCTCTAGCATTGCCAGTATGTGTAATATGTAATGAGTGTAATAAGTGCTTGTTGACTGACTAACTATTCCTGGGTTATCCCCTTACAGCTTCAACAATTGTTATGCACCACAGATGATTTGTTGAACAAACTGGGAATTTGCAAAGTCACACAAGACACTTCAAAAAAAGGAGGTGGGAAGAGGATAGACCCAGGATAGAACTGGACCTACCTCTAGCATCTGCTGGCACAAGGAATAAAAACACAAAATTTGTTGGAAGGGACCTTAGAGGTCATTTAGTCCAAGCAGCACCTCTACCAGAATCCCTCCTGTAACATCTTGGAGAAGGGGACAAGAGGGCATCCAGCCTCTCTGCTCCAATACCTCAAAGGATGACAAGCCAAACAGGGAGATCTCTTTTGCTCTGACTATAATAAAACCTTTTCCCTTGAGCTCTCTGGTTTCCACCAATAGCTCTATATAATGATAGAGTTGACCTAGATGGCTTTTCAATCCATCAAGACACATTTAGGTGTCTACTGTTGTGCTGAGCACTAGGGACACAGAAGAGGCAAAAAGCAGTCCCTGCCCTAAGGGAGCTTATAGTCTAATGGGAGAGACAACAGGAAACCATATAGGATAAATAGTCCCCTTCCATCTCTAATCATTCTAGCACTGCCCTCTTTGGACCAAGAACAAATCTGATTTCTCTCATAGGACAGCAATCCAAATACTTGTTAACACCCTCCCACCCACCTTAATTCTCCTATTCTTTAGGCTAAATGTCCCTAATTACTTCAACTGAGTTTTGCCTGGTTCGCAGTAAGTACTTAATAATACTTGTTTCCTTCCTTTTATCTTTTCTTTTTTTCTTTCCTTTCTTTCTTTGTCTTCCTCCCGCCTTCCTTCCCTTCCTTCCTTCCTTCCTTCCTTCCTTCCTTCATCACTCCCTTCCTTCTTTCATATGACCTGGTCTATAGTATCCTCACCAACCTTGTCACCCTCCTCTAGACATGATCTAATTTGTAAATGTCTTTCCTAAAATGTGGAAATGGGCACAGTATTCTACACATAGTTTGACCAATTCAGAGAACAGAAGGACTGTCTCACTTAAGTTAGAATGTCTGGTCATCTTGTACCCTTGTACCTCTTTGGATAGGAAAACTGGCCTAGCCTTAATTACTGGCTTAATCTGTTCCACACAATCTATCCCTCTACTCCCTTTGGCCAAGCAAAGATTAAGCAAGTCCTACAATAATACTTATGCAAAGGTCAAGGAAGTCTTATATCAGACTCAAAGGCAAACCTAAGAATGTGGTGGTGGGAGTGAGAAGCTGGAAGTCTTCTTTCTACATTTGGAATTCCAGTGATCCCATTGCTCCACTCCAGAATCCCGTGACAAAAAAAAAAAATCACAGATCCTCAGAGCTGGGAGGGCCCTCAGAGATGACCTCATCTGACCTGTACCTATAACATGAACACCCTCGACAGCATGCCTAACAAATGGCTCCCCATCACTACAGTCACCATCGTTTAACAAGACAGTCCAACTTATTTCTGAACAGAGCAGTGTTGAGTCCCAAATGACACCAATTCTAAATGTCAAAAAATAAAAATACAGATACCCACTTCCTAGGGCTAACTCCACGGGGCTTACAGGAAATAAATTGTCTATGGAAAACATAAAAAGACACAAGGAAAACTGTCCTTATTTTGAGATGATATCTGCCCTTCCACCGGTGCTAGCTGTCTCTTCCTTGCGATGTCTTAAAGTTCTGCCCTGTTGCATTCTTGCCTGCTGTAGAGTTTCTGGCCAATGTGGGCCAAGTGTGGCCTAAGAGAGACCCCTGGTGGCTGATTGGGAGAAGAGACTGTGCTCCCCAGCATGCTCCCTGAAGTCGAATTGAGAACAAAAGGCCAAGTCCAGCACTTGCTGGGTGTCTGGGAGACCCAGGGGGCCTGAGCCTGGTTAGGTCCAAGAGCAGACATCAGGAAATGTTGTAGGGTAATGGGGTCCCCTTAATACTCCAGGGTCTAGTCTTCTCCATTTCTACCAATCTTATCCGGACAGAACCTGACTATCCTCTTGAAATCTCTATTGACTGATATTCTGAACCTGTTTCCATGCTCACTGGAATGCAGTCACAGTGGTGTCTATAAAATGATTTCAGGAACCTACCCTAATTTTCTTCTACAAGACAGGGCTTACCTTTCAGTTATTCATTCCCTCTGTGAATGAATGGGAATAAAACTATCTTTGGTCCCCCAAGCTGTGAGTACTCTCCTCCATTACCCTCCTCCAATATCCTTTGGATACTATGATCCCTCCCTTGTCTTATGTACTTTCATAGTCTTGTATAGTCTCCCCCTCTCTATCAGGAAAAGGTAAACTCTTTATAGAGAGCGATAGTTTCTTTTTTCTCTTTGTATTTTCAGAATACAAATGCCTTGTACATTGTAAGTATTTAATAAATATCTGTTGGCTTAAATTCATTTGCTGGCTTATCTCTTTTGTAAGACAATGGGGGTGGTGGTGGAGGGGAGCAAATCTTGAATCCCATGTTGGCTTACCACAGTGTACTACAGTGTACTAGTCCCTATCAGTCTGGCTTTTATTAATTCCACAAAAAGCCAGATATCAGAATTTCCTCCAAAAATAAAAAGTTATCCTTTGCTTATTTCCAAAAAAAGAGATGATGCATTTTCCAAAGGTAAATAGAAGACATTTCAAATTATCTACTTTTTGTTATTATCTGTACTTCAAGCTTACATTTATGTGGTGCTTTGAGATTTGCAAAGCACTTTGAATATATCTGATCTGATTCTCACAACCCAGAGAATCAGGTGCTATTATTATCCCCATTTTACAAAGGAGGAAACTGAGGCGGAGAGAGGTTAAATAGCTTCTGCCGGTCACACAGTTAGTAAGTCTCTGAGGAAGAATTTGAATGTGTATGTTCATAACTCCAAAACCAGTGCTCTTTCCATTCTCTCAGGCTAGAGCGTTTCCCCACTTACCTGGATTCCTTCAATGCGCTCAGTGACCACATAGGCATGATGCATGGCCACAAGGGGCACCTTCACTCCTGCCATCTTCCCCAAGCTAGTTGCCCACACTCCTGGGAGCAGAATACAGACCCATTAGAAACTATGGACAGGCTATGGGCAGAGAGCAGATCAAAAAACCATAGCATTAGATTTGGAAGGGACAGTAGCTGCCCATCTCATCCATGCACAATGGAAAGAGCGCCCAACATGGAGTCCTACTCATCCATTTACTATCCATCTGTGTGGCCTTAAACAAGTCTTGCTTCAGTTTCCTCAACTATCAAAAAAGGAGTCCCTGAAGGTCCTCACCATCTTAAAATCCATGATTCTATGATCCCTCATTTTACAGATCAGGAAATTGAGACCCAACTCAAAAGAGTAATTCAAGAGTAACTTTAGAGTAACTCAGAAGACTTGTATGAACTGATGCAGAGGGAAGCAAACAGAACCAAGAGAGCAATCTACACAATGGCCACAATAATATGACAGAAAATAACCCTCAAAGACCTAAGAACTCAGATTGATGCACTGACCAATCTTGACTGGAGAGGTCTAATTGATGGAAGTATACCTCCCTCCTCTCCATGGAAAAGTGTAGGCTACAGGAGCTGAATGAGGACTGTGCTGTCAGATGCGATAAATGCATCCCTTTGCTTTGCTTAACTGTATTTCTTTGCATGGGAAATGATAACAGTGGTTTTTTAAAGCATCAGTATTTTTTTAAATGAAGTTCAAGTGATTTGCCCAAGTTCTCAGATAATAAACTGCAGGTGAGCTCATTGTTTCAAAGCAAATACTCTTTCATTTATACCATATTGAGATATGTAGGTTAAAGGGTTTAAAGAAAATACCTGTGACTTTGAGGCCACATATGGCCTTCTAGGTCCTTGGGTGCCGCCTTTTGACTGAGTCCAAGTTTTACCAAACAAATAAATCCTTTTATTAAGTGGATTTGTTGGGTGAAGTTTGGATTCAGTCAAAGGGCTGCACTTGAGGACCTAGAGGGCCACATGTGGCCTTGAGGCCGTAGATCTCCCACCCCTGACCTGGGAGCTGCCTAAACCCATGGGAGCGTGCTCCCCAAGGCCAAGCATTATGAAGTGGGGGCGGATGGGAGACCCTACAAAAGGGCTAGTACAGAGCTGTGTGGATGTCTGGGTCTTCCCACCTGCACAGTTGACCACACAGGGAGTCTGGATGGAGCCATAGTCAGTATCTACTGCTGCCACCCGCCGTACGCCAAAGTCATCTGTTCGCACCTGAATGCCAGTCACCGGGCAGTTTTCAATGACCTAATATTCAAAAATACAGTTGACTGAAACATGTCAAATACCCATCCCTGGATTCAGGGTGCTTAAGCCAAATGATAGATTGTAGGTATATTTTACTTTACATAATCTGTGTGGCACTTACCTGTTTTGTGTAAATAGCAAATTTTGTGGATTAAATCCTTTTTTATTCAGGGAAATATCTAACGTAGAAACGTAGAAAAATCTACGTTTTGATTTCTCTGTGATGTAAACATCCAGATGTTCATTTACAGAGTTTGCTGAAAGAGAGGTTCAACTCATCTGGGAGGGGGATTTGGTTCTCTGGTGAGATGGGCAGAAGAATGACCTGTAACTTAGCTCCTGGCTTCTAAATAACAATAATTAACAATATTAATAGGGGCGGCCAGGTGGCTCAGCGAGTAAGAGCGCCGGCTCCAGTGTCGGGATGACCTGGATCAAATCCGGGCTCAGATACTCAGATACTCAGATACTCAGCATCACACCCAGAAATAATAACTGGCCGTGTAACCTTGAGCAAGTTACTTAACCCCAATTGCTTAAAAAAAAAAACAATATTAATAGCAAAAATAATTAGCATTTGCAAAAATAGCACTTTAAAGTTTATAAAGCACTTTACATATAGTATGGTGTTGGATCAGCACAACCTGTGAAGTAGGTGCTATTATCCTCACATTTTACAGATGAGGAAATGGAGGCTTAGAGAGGATGAGTGACTCGCCAAGTGCTACTTAGCTGGTAGTGCCTGAGGCAACATTTGAACTCAGGTCTTCCTGACGTCTTCTTGTGGTTCATCCCTTGTTCTCAAAGAGGAACAAAGACTTCTGGAGGGTGATGTCTTGACTTGCAAGTGAATTGGCTTTAAGTGAGGCAGGGTTATGCAGGGTCATCAACCCTACTCTCTCTTCCAGAGTCATTTGGAGTCCAGTGGCAAGACCTGGGTCAGGACGACTGGGGATGGCCCCAGAAGCAGTCAGAGACCTTGGCCTTTGTAAGCTAAGATCTTTCCCAGGTCTCAGTTTATCTGAGTCAATTCAGTAGTTAAAGGCTGGGTAAGAATTGAGGTCAGGGATGGCTAGGTGGCACAGTGAATAGAGCACTGGCCTTGGAGTCAGGAGGACCTGAGTTCAAATGTGACCCCAGATGATTAACACTTACTAGCCATGTGACCTTGGACAAGTCTCTTAACCCCAACTGCCCTGTCTTTCCCACTCCAAAAAAAGAATTGAGGTTAAAGATGGCCTACATTCACAAAAAAATCAATCAGTGTAGGGAAGACCCTAAGAGTTTCTGGCCAGAACAGAAAAAAATTGCTATTTACACTCTTCAAAAACAATGAGGGTGAAGTTTCATCTAGGGCCTATTGCTGACCAGTCAGTGAGAGCTAGAGTGATTTGGGTCCATGTGGGGAGTCATATCCTTACATGTGGGTGCTCTGTTTAAAGGAATATAAATTTTGGTTGTTTATAGTTCACAAAGTATCTTGAGGTTTGGGGGTTAGAATTTTTTCCTTCCCTACTTATTTATTCCATCATTGTTGGTGTTTTTTTTTAACTGGAATAAATAACTCTTTTGTCTCATGTAGTTTTCATTTATGATTTATTGAAATATTGCTCTGGAAAACCAGGCTTTGATAAAGTCCATTGGGACTAAAATGGAGCTACTTGACTATGCTTTGAAACCCAAATCACTCTGGCTCCTCACTTCAAAGCCAGTAATCTATCCATGGTGCCACCTAACTACATCTGAAGTTAACAAGGTCCTCTTGCCAATGCTGCCAATCCCTCTGGTTTTCCCAGAAGGAAAGCACAATCACCCCTTTTCTTGGAGAGGTAAATGAGGCACAGAAAAACTAAATGACTTGTCTAAATGTCATCAAGTAAAGCAGAAATGACTTCCCTACCTTGGCTCCCCGAGCAGTGGCTGCTCTGGTGAGAGCTGTACAAATGCCTGCAGGGTCCATGGTGCCATCCTGGGGGACGTAGAGGGTGCCATAGAGGTCCTCCACATTCATCAATGGATATAGAGCTTTGGTCTCTGCTGGTGTCAGGACATGAGACTCTATCCCATAGGCTTTGCCAAGCTAGGGGGAAGAGACAGAGAAGAGTTCTTCTGAGTCCCTACAAAGCATACTTCTGCTCCCTCCTCTGAGTCCCTCTAATGAATTCTAATCTAGCCACAGAGATCTCATCCCGCAATGATTGGCCAGATTCACTCCCCAGATCCTCCCTTTGTTCTTGCCTGTTTTGAAGCTCAGAATGCACTCTTACCTTCCCCACATGCCCCCAAATACTGCCTTTCCTTTAGGGACTGGCCTAAATCTCATTCCCTTCAGAACTTTCCCCATTGATCCCACTCACAGCAGTCTCCTGCTTCTCTGATTGCCTTACAGTGTGCACCTAATATTTGATTACATTTGGTCTTGTAGGGTTCTTTAATTTTCTCTCTCTCTCTCTCTCTCTCTCTCTCTCTCTTTCCCCACTCCCCCCCCCCCCCCC
>NW_027187344.1:4125262-4128719 GCF_028583685.1 Petaurus breviceps papuanus | reverse complement strand
CCCCCCCCCCCCCCCCCCGTGTGTGTGTGTGTGTGTGTGTGTGTGTGTGTGTGTGTGTGAAAAAGAGGAGAGTAGAGGAGAAGAGAGAGGTAAGGTAAGAAGGAAAGAGAGAGGAGGGAGGGAAGGAGAGAGAGAGATGGGGAGAGACAGAGACTGAAAAAGAGAGAAGAGGAGAAAGGGAAAGAGGGAAGGAAGGAGAGAAAGAGGAAAGAGATAAGAGAGGGAATGAGAGATAAAGAGAGGCAGAGATAGAGAGAGATAGAGAAGGGGACAGAGAAAAGAGAGCAGGAATGAGGGAGAAAGAGAGAGGGGAAAAAAGAAGAGAACAATGTAGGGGAGGGGAGTGGAGGTAATTGAATGCATTCTAAGTGTGAAAGACAGTCAGCCCACATCCCAAGCTCAGCCCTAACCCCAACCATACCTACCGACATAAGTCGTTTGTACTCATCCAATCGCTGGCTGTTGGAGGCAATGAAGAGCCCCCCGTTCTGGATCCAGCCAGTGTTCAGTCCTGTCTCCTTTTCCAGGTCATGGCTCACCACCTGACGTGTGTGGGCCAGGAGCTCCACCTCCACATCACTGGGTCGAAGCTGCCATAGCAGACCTTGTTAGGAAGAGATACAATAAGTATAGGCTAAGACTCCAGTCCTTATTAGCTCCTAACCACAACTCAAACTAGTTAGGGATATAGTCTATGGTGAGTCTACAGGTCATATTCTCCAGCATTCTCGCTCCAGACCTTCATTGAAGCTCCAATTATGCTAACCTGTTTTCTTTCCAATGCTAGAATTGTAGGGACAGGGTGTAAATATCTTGAGGAAGCAAGAGACCTAAGTTTTAATCCCACACAGCAATCAATCCCATTCATCTTTCTGGGCCTCAGTCATCCCCATCTGTAAAATGGAAGCTTTCAAACAACTCCTGTATAGTAGACACAGTTTAAATGCTTGTAGAAAGAAAAAAAAGTTTTCTCTGAGAGCAGCAACAAAGCACTTTGAACTCTTCAGAGCAAAGTTTTGGTGCCACCTGTCATCTCAGGGAAAGGGGAGAGTAGCTAGTCTCAGGCAAGAAACCAAGAATCACTTGTGTGTCAAGAATGTGTGACCTTAGACACACCATTTTCCATCCATAGGCCTTAGTTTCCTAGTCTTTAAAATGAAATTGTTGGTAAGGAAGGCTGAGTGGGCTGAGGACACAGGTCCTTGTGTTCTCCCAGCCATAATTTCAACCAGTAATAGATAAAGGTTTACCGCAGATTAACAGGCCACGTCCTCCACATGCTTCTGCCTACAATAGCCCCTGAAGCCATGGGGTTGTAGGAAGGGAAAAAGTCCAAAGAAGCAAGCTATTGGCCTTTTGAGAAAAAGGCTGAAAAACAAAAAGCTTAAGACTGTGCATATTCCTAACTCCTAAGTAAATATGCCAACTCTGATATTTAAAAAGACTGAAGGAAAAATATGTAAATTATTTAAAAGACCATAATTCATTAAACAAGTAATAAAATATGAAAGAAAATTAGCCCTCAAATCCCAATGAAACAGAATTCTGAGGACTCCTCAGAGAACACAGAACAAGGGCAAGAACCTCCAGAATGGTTCAAAAGAGAAATGAAACTTTTCAAAGCAAGCATTAGGGTAGAAATTAGGGCAGAAATGTGAACACTCAAAGCAGAATTAATGATGACAGCAGAGTAGATATCTTAAATACAGAACAAGAGAATCTCTCCAAAGAAGCAAATGCTCTGAAAAGAAGAATCATGGATTTTTCTTTTTCTTTCTTTCCTTCCTTTTTCTTCCTTCCTTCCTTTCCTCCTTCCTTCCTTCCCTCCTCCCCTTCTTTCTTTCTTTCTTTTCTTTTTCAATCAGACCTGTAATTTCATAAATGTAGGGCTATCTGAATAAAAAACTCTACCAATGCAGATCTCCTTCATATTAATGAATTTCGACATGCATATGAATTGTGTATGTGCACATACACACATGTGCATACAAATATACGTGTGTGTGTGTGTGTGTGTAAAAATATGTACCAGCACTTAGCAGTATGCTAAATGCTAAGGCAAAAGACAGTCCCTTCCATAAAGGAGCTCACAATCTAATGGGAGAGAAAACAAGCAAACAAATATGCACAAATAAGCTATATGCAGGATAAGTAGGAAATAATTAGCAGAGGGAGGGCACTAGACTTGAGAGGGGTTGAGAAAGGCTCCCTGTAGAAGGTGGGACCTGAAGGAAGCCAGGATAGGTAGGAAATGGAGGTGGAGGAAGAGAGTGTTACAAGCATGGAGAGCAGCCAAAGTATTTTATGCCTGGAGCTGAAAGGTGAAGTGTCTTGTTCATGATACAGCAAGGAAGCCAGTACCACTGGATCAAAAAGTCTGTGTTAGAGAATCAGGTGTAAAAAGACTGAAAAGCCTGGGGGTTGGGGGTAGATCATAAAGGGCTTTCAATGCCAAACAGAGGATTTTCTATTTGATTCTGGAAGGCAATAGGAAAGTCACTTTGGCTGCTAAATGGAGGATATATTGACTGGCAAAGATGGTCCATATCCTTGACTTTGCCATCACCTCTAAGTATTCACAATCTCTGACATTCCATTATCTGATCATAATCTTTTATTTCCCTATACCTTATAAACCCTAACACTCTTCTTCATCCTCACCTTGACTTCCATTCCCTCCATCCCTCAGTTCTTTCTGAGGCTATCACACCTGTGCTGGCTCCACTCTCTTCCCTTCACTATCTTAACCCTTTGGTAAACAAACTCAGCTCTACACTATCCTCTACTCCCAAAACCCTTGCCCTCTGATCCTATAGATGATAATGCCACATCCAATTTTGGATTATTCCCACCATCTGCCTCCTTCACTCTTATTCACAAACTGTTAAACAGAGCTGGAGGAAGTCATGAAACTGTGTTAAATGGGTCCATTCCAAATGTGTTATTTAATCACAACTGGGCCCTCACAGCAGCAATGCAAACATTCTCTTCCTTCCTAATTGATTCCTTATCCCACTCTCCACAGAGGCTACTCTAAACATTATCTTCTCTCCTTAAGCCTCCCACAACATTCACTCCCTCTCCACTCTCAGATGAGGAGCTTGCCCTTTACTTCAATGAAAAAACTGAAAACATTTGCTAAGGGATTCCCTTTCTCCCCGCCTCTTCTCACTTAATTCAGTGAGAATATCAGGACTACCCCCCCCCCATCTTCTTCATTCTCACATAAAGGGGCAGCCCTTCTTTATGCCAAAGCCAACTCTCTACATGCACCTTTGATCCCATTCTCTACTGAGTTTTCTAGCAAATTGTCCCCACTATCCTCTTCCTCCTCCTGCTGCTGCTACTGCTGCTCCTTCTCCTCCTCCTTCACCACCACTATCACCATCACCATCATCATCATCATTGTCCTTCTTCTTCTTCTTCTTCTTCTTCTTCTTCTTCTTCTTCTTCTTCT
>NW_027187344.1:3976090-4125252 GCF_028583685.1 Petaurus breviceps papuanus | reverse complement strand
CTTCTTCTTCTTCTTCTTCTTCTTCTTCTTCTTCTTCTTCTTCTTCTTCTTCTTCTTCTTCTTCTTCTTCTTCTTCTTCTTCTTCTTCTTCTTCTTCTTCTTCTTCTTTCTTCTTTCTCTCTCTCCTTCAATTTCTCCCTGTCTACTGGTTCCTTCTGTTGCTTACAAACACACTCAAGTCTCTACATCCGTAGGAAAAAAAGCCTCTCACTCAATGCCATTTTTTTTTCTGACTATCACCCTAGTTTGCTTCCTCTTCGTGGCCAAACTCTTTGAGGAATCTGTCTACATCAGAGCTCCTTTCAATCTCTTTTAAACCACCGGGGTTTCTACTTCTATCCTTCAGCCAAAAGTGCCCTCTTCACTGTTACCAAAGATCTCTTAACTGCCGCACCTCCTGGTCTTTTCTCAGACCTCATCCTTCTTGATCTCTGCAGCACATGATGCTATTGATCACTTTTTCCTTCTGGCTACTCTTTTCCACTTTTTCTTGACACTGCCCTCTCATGGTTTTTGTCCGATTCATCCATATAAATGCGCATTAACTGCATGTACTCTAGGGTTCTGTCCTGGACCCTCTTCTTTTTGCTTCCCTCTCACTTGGTGATCTCATCAGTTCCCATGAGTTGAGTTATCTCTATGCAGATGATTCCCAGACATGTTCATCCAGTCCTAACCTCTCTATCCCTTTAGACACCACCAACTGCCTTGTAGTTATCTCAAACCAGTCTCTCCCATAAATACCTCAAATCCAGTATGTCCAAGCAGAACTCATTTTCTTCCCCTCCTTCCTATTACTTTCCTATTATATTCTCCTCTTTCTCTTCTCTTCTCTACTACTACCATCCTCTCAGTCACCTAGGTTCAAAAGATCGGTGTTATTCTAGAAACCTCTCACTCATCACACATGCCCAATCTGCTGCCAAGCCTTGTCATGTCTACCTTCTCAACATCACTTTTAGATGTACTTTTCATGCCACTGACACAGTCACAAACATTGTTCAGGCCCTCATCACCTCTCACCTGGATCACTGCAATAGTTTACTTACTGCTCTACTTCAACTTCTTAGCCAACCAAAAAAACATAAGACCACAGAGAATTTTTTTAAAAACAGATAAATTTATTTGAAGTTGAAAAGTTTTTGCATGAACAAAATCAGTGCAGCCAGAAGAAGGAAAGAAATTGTTGATTGAGTAAAAAATATTTGCATCAAATATCCCTGATAAAAACTTGACATCCATGATATTTCAGGAATTAACACAAATAAATAATTCTAAGAGCTAGTCTTCAATAGACAAGTAATTAAAGGAAATGAACAAAATTCTCAACAGTATTACAAACTATTAACTAAATTAACGATTACTACAAGCCACCACAAGAGAAATGCAAATTAAAATGACCCTGAGCTTTCATCTCAAACCCCCAAAAGCAGCACAGATGACCAAAGATTGTGGCAGTGAATGCTGGAAGGGATATGGAAAGACAGATACACTAAAACACTGCTGGGAGGGTTATGAATTGAAACAACCATTCTAGAAAATAATTTAGAATTATATGAAGAAGGAAACTAGAATTTCTTTATCTTTTGATTCAGAGACCTCCCCAGTAGGCATGTATCCCACCCAAGGAGGTTAAAGACAGAAAGAAAGGTTCTCACATAGAACCAAAATAGTCACATTTTGTGATCGCAAAAAAGTGGAACCGAAAGTAAGTATCTGCTAGTTGGAGGGAGAATGGCTAAGCAAAATATGCCACATGAATTTATTGGGATATCATTATAATGTGAGAGATGATGAATGTGAGTATTTCAGAGAAACAGAATAAGACATAGACATGGACCTGATGAGTCCACAAGCATTGGTTAAATACCCACTCAGTGCCAGGCACCATGCTAAGCCCTGGGGATGCAAAGAACGGCAAAAAACAGACCTGCTTTCAACGTATTGGGCAAAGTAATATGCAAACAGTTATGTACAAATGATATATACAGGATAAACTAGAGCTAGTCAACAGAGAAAAGGCAATAATTAAGAAGGATTAGGAAAGGGGGAGGTGAAATTTTTAAGCTGAGACTTGAAGGAAGCCCAGTGAGCAGAGGTGAAAAGGGAGAGAGTCATAGGCATGGAGATGGCTGGTAGAAATACTGGCAAGAGGAGGTCTTGTGCATGGGGAACAATGAGGCCAGTATCACTGGATCACAGAATACATGGGGGGGGAGGGTGTAAAATACAATAATAATAATAAATTACACTAATATGTATCAAGCAGTGTGCTAAAAATGTCACACTTCCTATCTCATTTGATCCTCATGACAACTCTGGAAGGTAGGTGCTATTATTATCCATATTTTACAGATGAGGAAATTGAGGAAGATATTAAGTGACTTGCCCAGTCACAAGTTAAGTAAGTGTCTGAGGGCAGATTTGAACTCAGACTTCCCTGACTCCTAGGCTGGCTCTCTCTCCACTGTGCCACCTATGAAAAGGTAGGAAATGACCAAGTTATGGAGCAGCTAGGTGGCACAGTGAATAGAGCACCAGCCCTGGAGTCAGGAGGACCTGAGTTCAAATACGACCTCAGACAATTAACATTTACTAGCCGTGTGATCTTGGGCAAGTCACTTAATCCCAATTGCCCTGCCTTTCCCCCTTCCCCCCCCCCCCAAAAAAAAGAAAATGATCAAGTTGTAAATGGCTTTAAAAGACAGAGGATTTTATATTTTTGATCCTGGAGGTAATAAGGAGCTACTGGACTTTGTTGAGCTGGGAGAAGGGGGTGTGACATTGTCAGACGTGTACTTTAAGAAAAATCACTTTGGCAGATGAATAGAAGTTGGAATAGAGTAGGAAGGGAAACTCTGAGGCAGGGAAATCAACCTGAAGGTTATTATATAACATAATAATAGGAAGAAGACAGTGAATAGAGCACTGGCCCTGGAGTCAGGAGGACATGAGTTCAAGTCCGGCCTCAGACACTTAACACAAAAACTAGCCATGTGACCTTGGGCAAGTCACTTAACCCCAATTACCCTGTCTTCCCCCCTCCAAAAAAGCAAATAATAATAATAATAATTAATAATAATAATAGGAAGAAAAGAGGAAAGAAGAAGAGAGGAAAAGTGAGGAGAAGGGCCAGGGCAGAACTTGGAGAGGCACCCATGATTAGTGAGAGTTTTCAAACTGGAATAACAGGATTACGAAGCTTAATCTATCAGACTATGGAATGAGAGGTACTAAAAGTAGGGGGTGAGGAAGCTAGAAGGCTATTGGAATCATCCAGACTGGACACAGTATGGAACTGAAAGAAAGGGACAGATCAGAAAGATGTTAAGGAAAGATTCAACAAAATAGACTGTTGGCACACATTCATTGGTAAATATTGACTGCTCGAGGCTTACATAGACACAGGCTCTCAGACATCCAACTTCCAAGTCTTTCTATAGAATCCCTGAAAGGAGAAGTGTAGAAAAAGGGAAGGAGGATGAAGAAGGCTGTGGGATACTTATCTAGCATCTGCTTGGGCAGACTTACCTTACTTAACTCTTTTTTGGACCTCAGTTTCTCTTCTCATAAGATGGGAATGTTTTCCCTTCTCTGATTTATTCTAATGTCACTACCCATGTCAATTCTTTTTGAGGAAGGGGTGAGTAAAAGACCTATATGTAAATCCAAGATGGGAGTCTTTTAGGAGCTCATTTTCCATGTTGGATGGCTCTCAGAAAGTTCTTCCTAATATTGAGCTAAGATAGCAATCCCTGAAATTTCCTACTACTGAAGTAATCTAACCCCACCTAGGTCTTAGTTACCTTATCTGTCAAGCAACCCTTGATCTTCATAGCTAGGATATTCCCAAAATATCACTAAAAGGAAAAAGATTTATCTGTCCAAAGATATTTATAACCACTTTATTTATAATGCCGATAAACTAGAAACAATGCATGTCCAAAACAATGAAGAATGCCTGACTAAATGATGGTATATTAATGCAATGGAATATTTATTGTGCTATGAAAATGGAGCTTGGAGGCACAGTGGATAGAGTGCCTGGCCTGGGGTCAAGAAGACTCATCTTCCTGAGTTCAAATCCAGCCTCAGACACTTACGAGCTCAGTGACCCTGGGCAAGTCACTTAACTCTGCTTGCCTCAGTTCCTCATCTGTAAAATGAGCTGGAGAGGAAGTGGCCAACCACTCCAGTATCTTGGCCAAGAAAACTCCAAATAAGGTCAGGAAGAGTCTACACAACTGAGAACAACTGAACAATAGCAAATGAAAATGATAAAATATGAAGCATGTAGGAAAATATAGAAAACATAAAGGATTTCAGAGGTCCGTTCCAATTTTATATCCATGATCTATGTCCAATGAAGTTAAGCAGATATTCAAAAACAAATTCTGGATGTCCATCCATAGCCCTCAAGCCTTCTCCAGGTTCCTTCTACTGCTCCTCCCATAGCATGAATTCAGATCCTACGTTAACCTGGCAGATCTCTAGCTTATGAATGCCGTTCCTACAATTGATATCCAAGCTAGAATACAATGCGGCACAGGCCACACTACTTCATATGTGTTCTAACGAGCACTGAGGGACCCCACTGTGCTCAGAGAGAGAAATCTCCCCATGCCCAGCCTGCTCCCACTGCTCCTGCCCCCAGTGGCTTCACTAAATTCCAAATTGTACTCACCTGCTGTATGCCAAGTGGTTCCTGAAGTGAGCTTATCTCTCTCCAACAGCACAATGTTGGTCAGGCCCAGCTTGGTCAGATGGTACAGGGTCTGACAACCCAGGCTGCCCCCACCCACGATCACCACATCTGCTGAGTTGGGAAGGGGCTGCGTAGGCCCTGGGCCCAGAGAACCCTTGCCCTCCTTCAGAGTCCGCTGGTATGGCACACTCTTTTCTGTTGTGGGGCCTTTGAGAGTACTCAGGGACCGGAGTTGAGGTCTCCATGGGAGCGGGTAGAAAGCTGCTGCTCTCAGTGCTTGCATCAGAGAAGCCATAGGAAACTAAAAACCCGAGAGCCAGTCTTGGGAGCAGGAATCCTCTTCAAGCCTGGCAGATTCTAGAAATGGAGAAAGACAGAGACTCAGACTCACTAGTAGACAGGAACAAGGTCAGATTAAATACTACCACACTTTAACTCTGACTCTCTGACTAAGGAAAACGAGATAAAATCTTAATCTGACTACTCTGATTATTTATTTACCTTTTGCTCTTCCCCATGATCAAGTCATCAACAAGCATTTACTAAGGGCTTACTGTATATCAGGCACTAGGTTAAGCACTGAGAATATAAAGAGCAGAGAGGAGGGAAAAATCAGCTTAAGGAAGTCACAGTCTAAGGGGGGACACAGCACTCCAACAATGATATCAAACAAGAAATACACAAGATCTGCCTGGGATACCCTCCTTCCTCCTAATCACCAGTTTTGGTCCTTCCCAAGTTCCACCCTGACCCTTGGAGCCTTCCCTGACTGTCCAAACCAGTAGAGTGCTGGCAAATGTTTAAACTGACTCTTCCAAAAGGGAAACAAACACATACCCACCACACTTCTAAGCTTAATGTGCATTATTAACATTTTCTCCATCATGCTGGCTAGCTGATGCAGTGGATAAAGGGCAGGGCCTGGAGTCAGGAGGAGTCATCTTCCTGAGCTCAAATCTGGCCTCAGACACTTACTAGCTATGTGAGCCTAGGCAAGTCACTCAACCCTGTTTGCCTCAGTTTCCTCATCTGTAAAATGAGCTAGAAAAGGAAATGGCAAGCCACTCTAGTATCTTTGCCAAGAAAACTCCAAATGGGGTCTTGAAGAGTCAGACATGACTGATATGACTCAACAACAATCATTGCTTTCTTAAACAAGACAATCAACAAAGCAATAGATCAAGCCCCAATTTGTAGTGTTTTCTGATTTTCAAGGTGTAAATGCTCACACTGAAAAATTCACAATTGGCGGAGCTGGTTTGAGCTCCTTCCAGCACACCTTTGATCCAAACCCACAGGGGTCATCAGATTATAGGACCTAGAACTGGAAGGCAACAGTTACATATTAAACGTATTTAAAACTTCCTTTTCAGTTCAAGTAGAAAGATTAAAAATTTTTCTAGTCTAAAATTCTTCCCAGATTTTCCCTTTAGAGAAATTTGTAGAATGTCAAAAGCAAAGACTAAGGTCCCAAGAACAGTGATGAAGAATGGAAAACAATTGTGAATGAAAAGAATCTCTGATTGGGATAAGATTGTTATCTTCCCCCCCACCAAAGTAACTGGGGTATTGGTCTAGCTGAGGGCAGTTAGTCAATAAGCGTTCAGTCTCCTCTTTTTCTCTTTCCAGAAGGGGTGTTGATCAGAGGGAGAAGGTCCTTTGAATTACAACATCAGGTATTCTGAGAGCCACTAGGGGTGGGGAAAGCAATTAAGGGGTGGTCAAAGGGGGAGGAGTAATTTTAGGAGGACTGTTGTCCAGCACCTTTCTGAAAGACAAGTAACTATTACTCTCTTAGAAAGAGTAGAAAGTTGGGGGCAGCTAGGTGGTGCAGTGAATAGAGCACCAGTCCTGGAGTCAGGAGGACCTAAGTTCAAGTCTGGCCTCAGATACTTGACACTTACTAGCTGTGTGACCTTGGGCAAGTCACTTAAACCCAATTGCCTTGTCTTCCCCCTCCAAAAAACAAACAAAAATTATGTTTTTTATAACATATTAGTCATGCTGTGAAAGAAGAATCAGAACAAAAGGGAAAAACCATGAGAAAGAAAAACACAAAAACAACAAAAAAAGAGAGAATATAGTCTGCTTCAATCTGCATTCAGTTCTTTCTCTGGATGTGGATAACATTTTCTGTCATGAGTCTTTTGGAATTGTCTTAGATCATTGTATTGTTGAGAAGAGCTAAGTGTATCAGTTGATTGATTATCAAAAAATGTTGCTGTTACTATGTATAATGTTCTCCTGATTCTATTCACTTCACTCAGCATCAGTTCACATAAGTCTTTCCAAGTTTTTCTGAAATTCACCTGCTCATCATTTCTTATAGAACAACAGTATTCCGTTACATTCATGTATCAAAACTTGTTTGGTCATTCTCCAACTGATGGGGGTTCCCTCAATTTTTAATTCTTTGCTGCCACACACGCACACAAAAGAGCTTCTATGAATATTTTTGTATGTGTAAGTCCTTTTCCCTTTTTTATGGTCTCTTTGGGATACAGACCTAATTCGGGTATTGCTGGATCAAAGGGTATGCACAGCTTTATAGCCCTGTGGGCAATATTTCCAAATTGTTCTCTAGAATGATTGGATCAGTTCACAATTCCACCAGGAAAGCACCCAACTCTTAATCCATGATCTTCTGACTTACCCAAGGTCATGCAAGTAAGTTAAACAGTGGTAATCAGGATTTGAACCGTGGGCCATTTGACTACTGGTGAACAAAGCTGGGTGAAAAAGAAGTATGGAACCAGGACAAAAAGATGACAGGCACAGCCTTTACTAAGTTCAAAAGACAGGGAATGGTGGACTAGAGGGAAGAAGAGGAAGGAATTACATAATGTTACACTTCCTACCCTGAAAACTGAACCCTTTCCCTTTTCTTCCTATTAAAAAGAGAGGAGAGGGAAAAAGACACAGAGTATCCATTTGTTTCCTGAGGATGAAGAGAAGGCTCTTCCAGAAGAAAAGAGGGAACCACTTGCTGTGTTTATAACCCATCCCAGGACAGGGAAAGTGCATTTGTGGTACATGAGATGCTTCTAGTCCAAGCACAGCATAATGTTATTATTTCCCTTCTCTTCCATTCCTTTTCCCAGTTTTATTAAGGGTGTTCTCTCAGAAAAAACAAAGGGATACCAAAACATTTATAAAGTGTATTAGGACTTCTAACCCTCTCATAATGTACCGAAGTGAGTAACTGCTAAGAGAGGAAGAAAGTAGGGTAGAAGGAGTAGGAAAGACTATTCAAATTCATTATAGGCCCATAAAAATGCAAATGAGAGAATTGCAATATTTGTAAGATAGAGTCAGACTCCCACAGGCCTAGTTCTGAAGGGCTTTCATAGACCAAGCTGACTCTTTGCATTCAACTTGTAATTTTGGGAAAGGGGAGGGGATTAGGGTATATGGAGGTGCTGGCCAAATGCTACATCTTTCCCTGTAAATTCCTGGGGGGGTTTCCTTCTGTAACCCTCTCAGGGCACTTAATCATGTTACCTTGTAACAGTGTGGTTAGAGACTATAGCTTTAGTTTTCAACAGAGTAACCCAGCTTCCTCATGAAAATTAGATGCTTCCTGAGAAAAGGGACAGACCCCTTTCCTCCCCTCCCCCACATCCTCCTACTTAATACAAAGCAGCAACTGGAATGCAGACAGAATGAAGCCTAAGATAGTGGAAAGGTTTTGAAATCTGGGGAGATGAGGACCTGCGGCAAATCGTGACCCCAAACTCCATGCTTTTGTTTCCTTACCTGGAAAATGAAAGGGGAGGGGTTGAAGCAGATGAAAGCCCTTGCTCCTCTAAATCCTATAATCTCTGACTGAATCCTCAACAGTTTAAATTTGTGGATTACAAAACTGGGCCCTCTAAGTCCTACTAAGGGAAAATGCAGTTGGAAGTGGGAGAGGGGAGGCTGGAATAAAGAATTGAGTTCACTTGCAGATGTCCTTCCCTACCCATACCTCAGTTTTCAAGACTGTGGTGATGATGATGGGGAACACCAAAATGGTTCTTGCCCACTGAAGAGTCCACCCATGATGGAGGTTTGGGCTACCACCTCTCCGTGCCCCACTTCTGTAGGGTCTTGCTCCTAGGTTCCTGCAGCCTAATTCTTGCCATGGAGGTAGAAAATTCTAAGCTGGCAACAGGCAGCCTGGCAGAGGGGGAGGATCGCTAGTTCTGGCATTTGAAGACTTAGGGGCCTATTCCATCTCTGATATTTATTCCCAGGGTGATCTTAGGCAAACCTCTTGACCTCCCTGGCCTCAGTTTCCTCATCTGTAAAAGTGGAGGAGAGGTGGGGTATAGGACCAGATGGTCTCTGAGGTCTCCTCTAGCTTAGATTAATGATCCCTCCCAGGCATCTCTTCATCTTACTGAAGGACTCAATGCCTGGGAAGCCTTCAGTACTCAAAGGAATTACTCTAATGGGGGAATTTCAAGCATCACGGTTTTGACACAAGTAGCTCATTAAACAGGTGACTTGGCAGTGCCTTTGCCTGTAGTGGCTTGTATGAGAACCAGACATATGTAATTTCTCCACTCCTAGGCCACCTTGGGCTCTCACCCCCAGCCCCCAGCAGGGCTGTCACCAATCCTAGGGCCACATTAACTACCTCCCCTAAGACAACAGAGGCTTGGCCCTAAAAGCTCTCTGCAGTCCTTGGGAGTGGGGATTGGAGGTTGGTAAGGCTAGTGTCAGGACACGCCCCTTGTGTCGGACTCACTCGGAGACAGCTGGTTTCATCATTAACCCAGCTTTTTCTCTCTCACACACATACCTGGCTTCTTTAGCTTGCTAAGTCAGCATGTATAGGTTGCTTTTCTCCCTCCTGGTGTGTCAAATCTTAGCCCCCTGACAATGTTGGAGGAGGGGAACTTGGAAAGAGGGAAGAGACTACGAATTTAAATCTCTTCCTCAGATCAGGATTAGACACAATTCTGCTAAGAACTTCAGGGGTCAGAGACCAATTTGGACTTATGTTAGTACTGTATCTTCCCCCGGGCCCCATGCATCCCAGCAGTGCCCCCTCACCTTTGGCTGACCCTAGATGTGTCCCTGTTCCCACAGTCATGGGGGGGGGAGGGGGAGGAGCAGAACCCTATTGCCTGAGCACTCTCTATCCTCCGATGCATGGTTCTGAGTCTGCCCAGACCACCGTCCCCCTTGCCCCTCCCCCCTGCTTCAGAGCGGGGAAATCCATGTTTTCCCAAGATGCTCAGGGCTGGCCACCCACCTGAGGACAGAGTTCTCTACCCCAAGGCAGAGAAGTACTATTGTCAAGAGAACTGCTGCTGCTGCTGCTGCTGCCGCCGTCGCCGCCGCCGCCGCTGCCGCTGCCTCTGCCTCTCCCCACGGCCTGGCTCTGTTCCCAGCCTGCGTTCGGCTGCCAGGGAGCTGGCTCACTCTGAGAGCAACAAAAGACTCCCTGTTGGCCAGCTACATGCTTTCCTGGAGTGTGGGTGAAGGCCTGAGGCCTAGCTTGCTTACTCTCATAGGAAGCCCCGGAAGGACAGGCCCTCACTCCCAGCAGCAATTGCCAGAACTTAGAGTAGAGTAGGGACAGTATTAATGGCCTCAAATACCTTATTCTGAGTGTGATAGTGTAGGGAAGTCTCTGGAGAGGGGACGCAGGGGACCCAGGAAACCCCAGGTCACTCTGGGCTCTTGGGGGAGCTTAAATTAACAGCCACCCCTCTTCCCTTCTTTTCATGAGCTTCTAACTCCTTCGAGGTGTGCTTACATTCAGTCTCAGAGCCAGAAGGAAACTTCTGAGGTTAGGATCATTTCCTGTCCAGGGCAGGAATTGTCTGTATAGCATACATGATGAGTGGCCATCCAGACTCTGCTTTGGCTGTCCCACTGATAAGGAGCTTATTACCCAACTTTTTCTGTCCATAATACATCAGTAAATGTGTGGGGAAACAAGATTTTCATTTGTCTATCCACTTGTCCATGGACACCTCTGTTGCACACAACCTTAGTCCCTGAGGCTACTTCAGTTACATATAATCCCAGTCCCTGAGCCCTCATGTTCCCACTTTCCCAAAGGCCCTTTGCATTGAGATGACAGGCCATAAGGGGAGGGAACAGAGTGTAGAGACCTTTAAAGAACAAAGATTCTCCTCAGTAGAACATAACACCTTGCACTCAGTGAGAGAACCTAGAGGAGGGAGATGGATTGGAAAGAGATCAGAGGGCTACAAGAGGCAGCAAAGCTCCTGACTGAAGCTGGAAACAGATTAAAATGTAATTGGGGAAATGTTTAACAAAATAAATTACATTTGTTTTTATTGAGTTATTTCAGTCATGTCAGACTCTTCATGACCCCATTTTGGCATTTTCTTGGCAGAGATGCTGGAATGGCTTGCTATTTCCTTCTTCAGTTCATTTTACAGGTGAGGAAACTGAGGCAAATGGGGTTAAGTGGCTTGCCCAGGGCCACACAGCTAGTGTCTGAGGCTAGATTTGAACTCATGAAGATGAATCTTCCTGTTTCAAGCCTGGTGCTTTACCCACTTATCTGCACAATGTAGATAGTGTTAACTTGGGATTTTCTAAGTTATTATATGGCCAACAGGGATCTGTCTTCTATTTGAGTCTGATGCCATTAGATTAGATTAGCATCTTGATTCTATTACTTTGGGTTTCCTTTATGGATTCAGGATCATAGATTTAGAACCAAAAGGGGCTTTAGAGAACACCCAGCTAACTTCCTTCATTTTGCAGAATAGGAAATTTTACCCAGGGCGGTGAAATGATTTGTCTAAAGCAGGGGTGGGGAACCTGTGACTTCCAGACCACATGTGGCTCTCTAGGTCCTCAAGTGGGGCCCTAGGACCTAGAGGGCCACATGTGACCTGGACACTGCAGGTTCCCCACCCCTGGGAAGGCCACACAGGTAGGAAGTGACCAAGACTTGGATCTGAATCCAAGTCACCTGATTCCAAGTTCTTTCAACTAAAAACTGGATCTCAAGCAAGAGTAGCTGGAATAGGGAAAAGAGGACTGGATTTGGAATGACAGGACTTGGATTTGAATCTGAGCCATTCAACTTACTACTAGTATGACCTCATGCAAATCATTTCATGTCTTGGCCTCAGTTTCCTTATTTGTAAAATGTAGGAGTTGGGCTAAGCTTCAGATCTTAGGATAACACATTTAGTTATTGCCAAAACAAGGCTGGCCTTGAGCAAAACTGCGGTTTACTTACTGGATGCCCTCTGCTCCCTCTAGGGGCCCCACGGCTATTTTGCTCACCCTTGTGCTCACCCTGGTACTCTCCCCATCCCGTCTTGCTGTCAGGAAAGGTTCTGGGATTATCTGTCCTAAGGATACTTGCCTTTAAAGCCTGACTTCTCATTGTATAATGAAAGGTCTTGTCTCTAGGGAAAGTTCTTTCAGATATCCAGCAGATAAGACAGAGACACTCCACAGTATCCCTGAAGTCTCAGCATACAGACAGTCCCTGATTCCTTCTGCGCCAAAAGCTGACTTTAGTGCCAGTACAGACTCTGTACTCTGCCCCACCCACTCTGATGCTGGTCTTCCTGCCCTCAGTCTCTGCCCTCTTTGATCCATCTTCCACACAGCTATTGAGTAAACTTTCTAATGCACTGGTCTGACCATCTCATTCCTCTATTCAAATAGCCTGGCCTCTTCAGCCCTTCACAACCCCACCCCAACCTACCTTTCTGGCTTCCTCCATGTTCCTTCCTGTTCTACTTAATGTCCCCCCCTGGGTGTTGTTACACCTTATTCTGTCTCATGCCTCCATACTTTTGTTCATCCCATCCCCCATGCCTGCAATGGTTCGTCTGCTGAAATGGCTTTCTCCATTCATGGCCCAATCTAAGCATCACTTCATCTGCAAAGACTTTCCTGAATCCTCCCTTTCCCTTCCCCCCTCCCCAGGTGAAAGGGATCATATTTCTCAAGGCATTTTCCTTCTATCTCTTCTTCACACTTACTGCATTTGAGTACATCTCTTCTCTCCCAAGTTGTAATCTCAAGAGTTGGACCTGTATCATAGAACGAACGGGAAGATAACCTTAAAGTTATCTATCTCATTTTTGTAGTTGTTATTCAGTCATTTTCACTCTGTCTTGCTCTTCCTAACCCCATTTGGGGTTTTCTTGGCAAAGATACAGAAGTGGTTTGCCGCTTCCTTCTCCAGCTCATTTTACAGATGAGGAAACTGAGGCAAACAGGTTAAAGTGACTTTCCCAGGGTCATACAGCTAGCAAGTATCTGAGGCTGGATTTGAACTCAGGAAGATGCGTCTTCCTGACTCTGGGTCTGACACTCTATCCACTGTGTCACCTAGAAAAAAGGCCCAGAGGGGACATATGAGTTGTCCAAGGGGTCACAAGTATAAGGAGCAAAGTCCAGATTCAAATCCAAGTTTTCTGGCTCCAATCCTTTGTGTCCCCTGCCCATCTTTGTATTCTTGAAACTTAGCATGGGGCCTTACCCATGGCTGGTGTTTACTAAGTATTTACTTGCCTGAATGAATGCAGTTTGACTGAGTGGGAGTTAACAGGAACCAGTCTGCCTGATTTTAGGATTTTGTTCAGCTTGGTCCCTTATGGGGCTAATCTCTGAGGGTGTAGGAGGTGTGGCACTAAGGCCTATTCTTTTGTGAGGACAGACCCTTGCTTGGTTCACAAACCAAACAGATAATCCATTTTTTGTTGTTTCCTTTCTTGGGACTTTGGGCCATTGCAGGTTGCAACCTGGGTCACAGTGGCTCTTTGATTCTGGAGTTGTCATATGTGTGGGCATCAGTAGTGGAATGTAACACTTCTAATTCATGCTCAGCTGCAACCTGTCTCTGTTCTCATCACCCCCAGTACTGTCTGGGAAAGTACCCATTTCTCCTGCTCTTTGTCTTCTCAAACCACACACACACACACACACACACACACACACACACACACACACACATACACACACGCACGCATGCACGCGCACACACACGCACACACATCCCCACATAGAATGTCTTACCAGAACAGACCCAGGGGCCCATTGCCAACTGACCGTGAAGATTACCTCAGCATTCTCCTTACTGCTCACGAATGGCCCACCCTGAAGCACAGACACTCAGCCAGTCGACCTCTCACCTACCAAGTTTTTAAAAGCTGGGGGAGAGGTTGGCCTCTCGAGCCCTGATTGGACCAGACTCCAAGGGGAGGAGCGCCAGAGCACTGAGAAGAGAGTCTGCAGTGGACAAATCATTAGCATGAGCATTGTCTAACACCAGGCTTTTACCTGGGGTATCAGCAAGGACTCCTTTAGGGGTTGAAGTTCATCCTTCTCAACTGTAACATGGGTCTGATGATCCCTGCCCATCTCACTGAGCGGTTGTGAGGAGAACAGGAGATAATGGGGAAAAGGGACCAGAGCATGTGTGCTAGCCCCAAGGGAAGTGTTTCAGTTTAGAAATCAGGGGTTTCCCCAATCCCTCCTGCTACACTTCATACAAATATTCGGTGGAAATGTTATTGCTAAAGCTACTACCATTGGTTCCCTCCATTAACGTCTTCTTCCAATGCCTCCTTTTGGCAAGCAGGAGACCCCCAGTATCCAAGGGTTATGTTTCAATAGTGCACACTCTGGTTGGTTCTCCTGAGCTAGAACAGCTTTGAAACTTGGTTAATGAACTGGGTCTGCTCTAAGGGAAAGGAAGCCTATCACCATGTCACCCTATTTTGGTCCCAGCAATTCGTGAAATTGACAGAAATATAAGCTAGTCCTCTTGCACAGTGATAATGGGGAAATGGCACTGGAGGAGGAAAGACAGAGCAAAGATACAGGATGAAAAGCTGTGCAGAGGGTATGGTCTACATTACCAAGGGTTCCCTGCAAGGATTAAATCAAGCTTCCCCAAAGTACCAAAGCATTCTAAGTTCAGACTTGGGGCAGAGGAACACCTGCATGAGGGCCACAGTAGAGGCCAGGGCTACTGTGGGGTTTTAGCTGGAGTCATCCAGAAGTATACTAGGGGAGAAAGGGAACAAAACTCCTTGGTCTGTAGAGAGAATGGTCTGGGTAGGCTAAGGGTCATGTAGAGGAAACTACCCTGGACCTGGGTTTGAATCCCCAGCTCTGTCATATACCAGCTGTGGACCTGGCCATTTACCTGCTCTGTGCCTCAGTTCTCATCTGCAGATTGAGGAGGTCAGGTTGGATGATCTCCAAGGTCTAGGATTTTTTCAGGATACATAGCTAAGTTACTTTAAATCCAATAAAACTTTGAAATGAAATTATAATTTAATCACAGCAGCATCTATATACATTTGAAAAATAGTACATGTATGTGCAAACACTTCCATCTACAGAAGACATATTTACTTTTTTTAGGCATTTGTAGAGAGCTTTGTAGACCCTTTGTAAAAATTCCACAGTCCTGCATGAGGCCCCAAGTGCAATGGTGTAAGGGAATGAAGATTTGGAGTCCAAAGACCTTCAAATCCTAGCTCTGCCAATAACCAGCTGTGTGACTTTGAACAAGTCATTTCCCCTTTATGGGCTTCAATTTCTTCATGTGTAAATTGTATTACATGATCTCTAGAGAAGAGTCCAGATTAGATATGAGATTTTTGTCCTGACGGTGATGTTCATCATGTATGACTTTGGAAAAATTCATTTCATTCATTTGGACATCACAAGTAACAAGAATTTATAAAACATCTTTTATGTGCCAGGCACTATGCTAAGTATTAGAAGGTATAAACACAGTGAACAAGCCTCCTCCAGCAGAGGAGCTAGGATAAAGAGACCACTATTCATGGGAACTGACTCCCTTGCTTTTGGAAAAACAGGAGAAATGGGCCCATTGGATTTTATTTTCCCAAGAGAACCTGAGACTCAGGGATAGCCCAGGTGTGATCATTTTTTTTTTTTTTTGCTTTTTTTGGAGGGGGGAGGGCAGGGCAATTGGGGTTAAGTGACTTGCCCAAGTTCACATAGCTAGTAAGTGTGTCAAGTGTCTGAGGCTGGATTTGAACTCAGGTCCTCCTGACTCCAGGGCCGGTGTTCTATTCACTGTGCCACCTAGCCGCCCCATGATCATTTTTAAAAAAGGATATGGGATGGTGGAGTAGAAGCACAAATTTGGTGTAGGTTCCCCTCCAATCACTGTAAAAAATGTAAAAAAAACATGTAAAGAAATGACTCTAAACAAACTTTAGAGCTACAGAACCCCAAAACAAAGAGAAACAAAGCTCCCACTGAAAGAAGCCTGGAAGGACGACAGGAAGGATCTATTGTGCCAGGCTGGGAGCTGAGCACATCCCCAGCCATGTGGTTCCTGGCCCCAGAGCTGCCCCGATCAGCAGGCCTGGAGCAGACTTCGGGAGAGAGAATCACCAGCAGCTGTGGTGGTTTTCAGAATTATCAACCCATAAATGCCAAAAAGAAAGTAAAAGGTCAGTGCAGAACTTTGTGGGAACAGGGGAACATAGAGTATGGTCCGGCCCTTGCTCCCGGGGCAAGAAGCTGAGGAGGCACAGTAGCTGTGCAGCTACTGTTGCCTGGCTATCTCAGGAGCTCCTGGCCTGCAGACTGTAAAGGGACCAAGTGACCATTCAGAGGGTAATTGCTCTTGCTTTAACCTGTCTGGATCTGGATTGGGTCTTGGGTGGTGGTCCTGGGGTGTGTGACCAGTGAGTCAGAGCTTGTGGTGTCTGTAGAGAGGGCACCCTCCTAATAGCTCCAGCAACTTCAAAAACCCCAGCAATTTGGGACGAAGCTCTCTCCATTCTAGAAGCAGAGTTCTACTGTGGAAAAGAGCTCAAAAGTCAAGTAATTGACTGGCAATATGGACAAGCCCAGGAAACGTAATCAAACCATAGATTCCTTTTTAGGGGACAAAAAGGATCAAGGCATGGAGTGGGAGGAAGACAATGAAGTCAGAACTCCTGCATCAAAAGCATCCAAGAAAAATATGAATTTGTTACAGGCCATGGAGGAGCTCAAGAAGGATTTTGAAAATAAAGTAAGAAAACTGGAGGAAAACTTGGGAAGAGAAATGAGAATGAAGCAAGAAAATCATGAAAAGAGAGTCAACAGCCTGCTAAAGGAGACACAAAAATACACTGAAGAAAATAACACCTTAAAAAATAGACTAACTCAAATGGCAAAAGAGGCTCAAAAAGCCAGTGAGGAGAAGAATGCCTTAAAAAGCTAAATTTGCCAGATGGAAAAGGAATTTCAAAAACTCCTTCAAAATAAGATTGGAGCAATTGGAAGCTAATGACTTTATGAGAAATCAAGATACTATAAAACAGAACCAAACAAATGAAAAAGTAGAAGGCAATGTGAAATATCTCATTGGAAAAACCACTGACCTGGAAAATAGATCCAAAAGAGATCATTTAAAAATTATTGGACTACCTGAAAGCCATGATCAAAAAAAGAGCCTAGACACCATCTTGCAAGAAATTATCAAGCAAAATTGCCCTGATATTCTAGAACCAGAGGGTAAAATAGAAATTGAAAGAATTCACTGATCACCTCTTGAAAAAGATTCCAAAAAGAAAACTCCTAGGAATATTATAGTCAAATTCCAAAGTTTGCCAGTCAAGGAGAAAATACTGCAAACAGTCAGGAAGAAACAATTTGAGTATTGTGGAAACCCAATCAGGATAACACAAGACCTAGCAGCTTCTACATTAAGGTATTGAAGAGCTTGGAATATAACAATACAGAGGTCAAAGGAACTAGGACTAAAACCAAGAATCACCTACCCAGCAAAACTGAGTATAATGCTACAGGGGAAAATATGGTCATTCAATGAAATAGAGTATTTTCAAGCATTCTTGATGAAAAAAACCAGAGCTGAACAGAAATTTTTACTTTCAAATACATGAAGCAAGAGAAGCATGAGAAGGTAAACAGGAAAAAGATATCATAAGGAACTTATCAAAGTTGAACTATTTATATTCCTACATGGAAAAATGATAATTGTAACTCATAAGATTGTTCTCAGTATGAGGATAGTTGAAGGGAATATATGTGTGTGTGTGTGTATATTTATACATACATATATGTATGCATAGGAGTGTTTATGTGTATATAAATATATGTGTGAGAGTGGGCATATGTATGTTCATGTATACATAGACAGAGGGCACAGGATGAGTTTAATATGAAGGGATGATATCAAGGTGAGAGAATTTATTGGGAGAAGGAGAAAGGAGGAGATAGATTAGGGTAAATTATCTCATATAAAAGAGGCAAGAGAAAACTGTTACAATGGAGAGGAAGAACAGGAAGGTGAAAGGGAATGAAACAACCTTATTCTCATTAAATTTGGCTTAAGGATGGAATAATATACATACTCAATTGGGTAGCTTACCCTACAGGAAAATAGGGGGGTAGGGAATGGGGGGGGATGATAAAAGGGAGGGCAGATTGCGGGGGAGGGTAGTTAGAAGCAAAACATTTTTGAAAAGGGATAGGGTCAAAGGAGAAAATGGAATAAGTGGGGGGCAGGAAAGGATGGAAGGAAATATAGTTTGTCTTTTACAATATGACAACTATGGAAATGATTTGGGTAACTGCACATGTACAACCTATATTGAATTGCTTATCTTCCCAGTGGGGGTGGATGAGGAGGGAGGAAGGGAAAAAATCTGGAACTCAAAGTTTTAAAAACAAATGTTTAAAAAATTTTTTTGTTTTTTACATGCACCTGGGAAATAATATGTACTGGGGTATAGAGGTCCATCTTGCCCTGCTAGAAATTTAGGGGGGGTGATGGGGCGATATAGGGGAGAATGGATTGGGGGATGGAATATTCAGTGATCTTGCTATTTTGGGGTTGGGGGTAGGGGAAAGATGGGGAGAAAAAATTGTAACTCAAAATCTTGTGGAAATGAATGTTGAGAAGTAAAGATAAATAAATTTTTTAAAGAAAAAAAGATATGGCTGCAATTTAAATTTCTTAGTATGGCAGGTGTAAGAGTTGGGAATTGTCAATGACAGCCACAAATCCTTGTTCACAGATAACAAATCTCTCCTGATTATTGTGACATGACATTGATGGTGTCTGGCCTGACTTCACTTCCCATGAGACTGTGCCCCAACAATTTTGCAAGTGTGTAATGGAGAATAGACACATAAGACTTTAAATGATCTTTTGAAGAAGTTCTGAAAAGTACACATTTAGGGCTTTAGAAAATACCTTAGATACACTGTAGTCAGGGGTATGCAGGCAAATGTTTAGGAACCAGCTCTCTGGGGGAAAAGAATGTACCCACAACATACTTTTAAATTTAATCTGTATTATTTCTTTAGCCCAGAGTCTAGACAATTAAAAAAAAAAAAGAAATCAAGCCTCAATTTGTAGAGTTTGCCAATTTCAGATGTGTTAATAATGCTCACACTAAAAATTTAATAACTGGCCTGGAGCACAAGCTGGTCCCAGCATTCCTTCTCATTAGAATGGAAACTCTTGGTGAGTAGGGATTGTTTTTTGTGTTTGTATCCCTAGCACTTAGTAGATGGTCTAGAATAGAGAGGGCACTTAATAAATGCTTGTTAATTGATTTTTTACAGGTGATGTCCATATAAATGAAGTGATTTTTTTTCAAGACCACAATACAGTCAGAATTAGAACCTTACCCCTGCCAAAATATGGATTCCTCTCATCATAGCATAGATTTAGTCTTGGAAGGGAATTTAGAGATCATTAGTTTAACCTTCCCATTTTACAGATAAAGAAGCTTCTCCACATAGAAGGGAAGTGACTTGTTCAAAGTCACACAGCTAGTAATTGGCAGAGATAGGATTCAAAGCCAGGTCCTCTGATTCTAAGTCCAATGCTCCTTTCCTTACTTACACCATTTGGATGTGGGCTTCCCCCCTCTTTACCACTGTCCCCCACCCCCACTCTCAGTACTGGGGAACTCTTGTAAAGGGTCTACAAAGCTATATACAAGTGCATAAAAAAGTAGATTTATCTCCTGTAGATGGGAGAAGCTAACTGGCACATAATATGTACCACTTTTCAAAAGTTCATAGCTGCAGTTAAATAAAAAATTTATTAAAAATGTTAAGTTTATAATAACTTTTAGCCATTATGTATTTTCTTAATTAATGGGTACTACTACTACTATCTCCACGCCATGTGGGAAGTTATGCATTTTTAACTTTAATTTTAAATTAGCTTTCATCTTGAAAAATTCTGCACATTGAAAAGTTTGGTAGCCACTGAAGCTACACTGCCATGGCTCCCACAGACTTTCAGGGATGTAAGGAATATTAGCAGTCATCTGATCTAATCACACCTGCAACTGAAAATCCCTCTGATAATATCCCTAACAAGTGGTCATCCTTGACAACTTGAGTCTTGGTTTTTCTTCTTCTATCCTTACCCTTCTGAGGGACTCTTGCCTTACACTGGTCCCCACTTTTTCATATGAACTAAACAAGATCACGTCTTGGGCTGTTTACAACACTTCCCTCTCCTTTGCCAGCAAAGGGCCTTCCTGTCATCTAAGCAGCAGAGCAAAGCGTTGGGACTAGTCAGAGAGATGAACTCAAATTTATGAGCTGTGTGGTTTTGGACAAGTCACATGACCTCTATTTGCCCTGGTTTAATCAACTCTGAGGATCATGAGATAATCTTTGGAAAAGAGCTTAGCACAATGCCTGGCACATAATAGACTCTAGAAATGCAAGCTGGTATCAATATTACTGACATTTATATCATGTTTTATTGTTCGTTAAGTGCTATGAACATAGTACATCATTTGATCCTCACAAAAAGAACACAACAACACTGGTGGGGGGTAGGTGTTATTTTTTCCATTTTACAGATGAGGAAGCTGAGAGCAGCTAGTTGACTCCTCTAAGATCACACAGTTAGCAAGTGACTGAAGCAGCCTCCGAATCAGGCTGAATCAGGCTTTCCTGACCCCACCCACTGCATCACCTATCTGTCATTAAAAAATAGGGCCCAGGAAGGAGACCCTTAATCCAGCCTGGTAAGTGTAAGGGTCTACATGCCCCCAAGCATTTAGGAAACCTGACTGAGCTGATGAAGAGCACATGGCTGTGAACCTACTTCCAGGGAAGTCGTTGGATGTGTGGCTGTTCTCTTGCAGTGGCAACTTCTGGCTACCAGAATACCATTTGTTCATCAGTTCTTGGGTTTTAGACTAGAAGGGGTCTTTAGAGATGATAGCACAATCCCCTCACTTTACAAATGGAGAAGTTGAAATCACAACAGGGAAGGGACTTCTCTAAAGTCCTACAGGTAGAAAGCAGAGGAGCTGGCATTCCAACCAGGTTTATTAGTTCCAGTATCACCATGCCTTGATTAACTGAGGTGACAGGTATGGGTTCCAATGCTTACAAGAAGAATGATATTTTGAATACTAATAATTCTGCAGACAGAAAAGTAGCTAGTATTGTTGGAGTTGTGAACTGATCCAACCATTCTGGAGAGCAATTTGGAACTATGCCCAAAGAACTATAAAACTATGTGTACCCTTTGATTCACCAATACCACTGGTAGGTCTGTATCCCAAAGAGATCATAAAAAAGGGAGGACCCACATGTACAAAAATATTTATAGCTGCTCTTTTTGTGGTGTCAAAGAATTGGAAATTGAGGAGATGCCCATCTATTAGGGCATGGCTTAACAAACTGTGGTATATGAATATAATGGAGTAGTATTGTAGTATAAGAAATGATGAGCAGGTTGACTTCGAAAAACCTGGAAAGACTTACATGAACTGATGCTAAGTGAAGTGAGCAGAACCAGCAGAACATTGTACATAGTAACAGCCACAGTGTGAGATGACCAACTTTCAACAGACTTGACTCTTCTTTGTAATACAACTATCTAAGACAATTACAGAAGACTCATGGTGGAAAATACTATCCACATCCAGAGAAAGAACTATCGAGTCTGAATACAAGTCTATTTTCTGAATGCAAATAATACAATTTTCTCTGTGTGTATATGTTTCTTTCTTGTGATTTTTCCCTTTTGTTCTGATTCTTCTTTTATAACGTTAGTAGGAACGTGTTTAAAATGATTGTAAATGTAAAGCCTATGTCAGACTGCATGCCATCTTGGGGAGGGAAGAAAAAAATTTGGAACTCAAAATCTTATAAAAGTGAATGTCGAAAATTGTCTTTACATGTAATTGGAAAAATAAAATACCAATAAGTGTCTGTGTGGGGGGAAAGACTAGTAGCTAGTTTAGAGAACTGGGATGTTTTCTCACCATTTTGAAACTTTTTGCCTGGATACTTACAGCACGGTACATGAGACACATATCCATTAGCTACAGATCTGTAACAAGTCCATTTACCTTCTGCTGGAAAACTAATATACTGGTCTGATTAGGGAATGGAGTGGATTTATTTATCACTGATTCTCTAACATAGAAGTAGGGAACCTGTGGCCTGGGGGCCACATGTGGTCTTCTAGGTCCTTGGGTGAGACCTTCTGACTGAGCCCAAGTTTTATAGAACAAATCCTTTTATTAAGTTTGGATTCAGAGTGTCTAGAGGGTCACATGTGACCTCGAGGCTCCAGGTTCCCCACCCCTGCTCTAGCAGAATTGCCATAGGCAACTTATATTAGTGACCAGTTTTCAAAGAATCAAAAATCAATGAAATTTACTCTCACTGAAAACCATGCTGACTACCAGCTCCAGGAGGCTTGAATGCTCTCTGTAGGAGGAGCTGGTAGTTTTGGGATCAGTTTGGTGGATTAATTGATTTTCCTCACTACAATGAGGAAGTGACTATCTTTGGATCACCCAACCTAATAACATTTAAAGACAGTTACTTTGAGATAGGAATGGGTTTCCACAGTTTAGAACGTCAAAATGTAATGTTCTTGTTGCTGAGTTGTTTTTAGCTATGACCTACTCATTGTGACCCCATTTGGGGTTTTCTTGGCAAAGATACTGGAGTGGTTCACCATTTCCTTCTCCAGCTCATTTTACAGATGAAGAAACTGAAGGCATCAGGGTTAAGTGCCCAGGGTCACACAGCTAGTGTCTGAGGTCATATTTGAACTCAGGAACATGAGTCTTCCTAACCAGGCCCAGTGCTCTATTCATTGCACCACTAGTCAGTGTGATTTAATAGAAAAGAGTAATGGATTTAAAGGGCCTTACTTTCAACTTCAGTCTTGTTGCTTATAGCAAGCTAGGGCTGCAGGCCAGGGAGATGTCAAGTTTAGAAAAGACACAGCCCTCCTCATGGATCTTACAATCTAACAGAGGGATGAGAATTATACTCTTTGGTGTTTTTCACAATGATAACGTGTACTACAGAAAAATATTTGACATAACTCCATTTTCCCACCTTGACATAACTGACTCTATTTTATAACTGAAGTCCATTTTAGGACTAAATTTTTTAGATGCTAACAAGCACCTGTTGTTTTGACATACTTACATAACTAAGCAAATTGTTTTGCTATTTCGTGATAAATATGTCTTGTTCAATTGTAGCCACATGGATAATCTCTGATCAATTAATCAAGATAGAAGAACACTAATAAGAAATGCTTACAAACAGTTTTCCATTGGTAGTTTCCTTTCATCATAAACTTAATGAACTGCCAAAGATGGGCATTTGTTAATTGTGTGATGAATGATCAATCAGAATTAAACTGTAACTTGTTAATGGGAGCTAGAGCCTTTAAAAAACCCCACTGGAAATCCCATTCAATAGCCCGATCCTGGGTGGTCACTTGAACAGACTCTTGTGTTCCCTTGTTCAGCCACTTCCCATTCCCCACAAGATTCAAGCTTTCCCACATTGGCTTGACTCATAAGAGTGTTGTCGACTGTTGGCGGTTCACCAGACCATCACCTCCAGGAGAGATGAGACACATGCTTCTAGCAGGGAGGGAAGTGAGAACCTTATCTTGTATACTGGTGTTATGACACGCTTACCTGGATGCCCTAGGAATCAGGTGGTAGGTTGGCTCCTGGAGAGGTTGGTATTATTTGCATTGAATAGAGTGATTGTACCCTTGACAAGTATAAGTCTGTTCTGGTAGCTCTATCACACACATAACAAGTAGGTTTCGAACATACCCAGTGGGTTACACAGAAGGAATGGCTACGGGTATGTTAATTTTCAAAAGAAATCCAGATCTAATGACTGATCCTAGACAGGGCAAGAAGCTCAGCAGTACAATTATCCCTTCCGTGTTATGGGGGTTAAGGGAGCTGTGCCCCTAACTGTGATATGGAAAATCTGAGAAAATATTTTTGGCTCTCTGTACTAGAGAAGTCTGAATTTTTTTCTTTTTCTTTTATGGAGGGTTTACAGTACCTTATTGTACAATTTGGGTTGGTATTATACAATACTACACTTATATTTTATGCACTTTTAAGTTTCTAAACCTTTTCTGTGTCATCTATGGTTTCCACAAAACTCCTCACATTTTTTTCTTATGCCAACTCATGATATTGAAACCCCACGATTGGGAAAGTTGTAATGTGGAAGGGATAACTGTAATTGTTCAATACTTCCGAGCTGACTCAGCTGAAGAAACAAGGCAAAGCAATTCTGCAGAAAAGAATGCACGTTTATTTGCAGTAAAAATCATGATTTGAAAAAAATCTATTGGCAAAATTACATTTCTGTTTGGTTGCGGGCATTAATGGGGTGTGCTGTAACTAAGAAATCCCTCACTTGCATGCAAAGGGCTTCCCAGTCATAGCGACTTTCCTAACCCAGGATTATAAACTACCCCTAGAGGACTTCCCAACTGCCAGCTATGAACTATTTCACAATCCCCCTTTGCCCCCTAACTCTCCCTCCCTGGTTAGTGCAATGCAAAGAAACAAAAATCCCAAGGCATTTACATTATTATTTCCTATTTCTGAACATCCTCACTTACAACTTTGACTCATTTCATGATGAACTAAAATATATATACAATTTTCTTGCCAGCATAAAAACATTTTTTCCCTTATTCACAGATATATATCATGGCATTTGGAGAAATAATTACAAACTTTTTTCTTTCAAAACAAAAAAATAAAACAGAACGAGTTTCTTACAACAGTAAACACAAAAGATCCTTACCTCTGTCCCTTCCCACCCCACCCTATCCTGCCCCTCTCAGGAATGATCGATTCCATTCAGACAAATTCCTGACTCAGAGTTGTCGATCCTTGGCAAAGTGCACCCAAAGGGCTCAGGGGATGGGAAAAGGAAGCAGTCTTAATTCTGGGATGCTCATTTTGAAGGATAGAAGAAGCCTACTTGACACATCCATTTTTACAAATGTTTTTCTAAATATCTCATAACTTCACAGGTCTTTTGGAGGATATTTTTCCATCATCTTCCTGATACTCTTTCTCTTCCTCCCACCTCCTGGATATAAGGAATGTGTGATTGGTCCAGAAATGGTCACAGTTAATGGAGAAATGAACCAGTCAGTTAGCACCAAACAGCAGCAGGGTCTAAAACCACCAAACAGATCCTTCCCACCCCCCAACTCCCACCCACTTATTTGGGTTCCCCCCTTCCCAGGAGGAAGATTAGTGAGCTTTTAAATTCTGTCTCTTCACCACCTCCCTTCTCCCCTCAATCTCCCTCTCCTCTAGTCACCAAGTGACCAAAAGGAAGACTTCAGTCATACCCTGGGGCCAGTGTGGGATGATTTTTCTGCCAGTAGCTTTGGCACAAAAAAAGATCAAGCAAGGTAACCCCTCCCAATCTCAGACAAGGTCAAGAAAAAGAAACAGATAGGGGCAAGACTAAGGTGCTTGCCTCTCAGAGAGATCTGCCCCGGTCCCTAAGCAGTGCAATGTGGTATCATGGAAAGAATGAGATTGAGAATCAAAGGATCTGGGTTCTAATCCCAGTTCTGCTCCTTATTACCTGTGTGACCTTTGGCAAGTTATTTGATTCCTTTGGGCCACAGTTTCCTCATTTGTAAAGTGATGGAACTGGACCAAATTGATCTCTAAGATTCCTTCCCAGCTCTAAATCTATGATTCTAGTGTCCTTTAGGGCAAATGATTGACGAGGACTACAGGAACAGAGGCTGGGGGTGGGGGGAGACGAGAAGCATTAGAAGGTAGAATAGGGAATAACCATTCACAAGAGCACTTATCTGACATGAGCTAAAAGCAGACCCTGGGTTGAGGGACTGAGAGAAGCCCCAGAAGAAAAAAACTTTGTTGAGATGAGGGGGGACAGCCAAGTGTTGGGTTATGGAAAATGGAGCATAGTTTCAGAAATCACTTTGAACCATGCTAAAAACACCCAGGGATTGCAATTTTTTTTTGAGGAGACCCCCAGGAGACCACATGGGGGATCCTATGGGAGTTGTGGGACCCCCTGTCCAAGAGAAGCAAAGTTCCTAACAAGAAAACCATCATTTTCTCCCTGATCCCATTTAGAGACACAGTTTCTGTTTGCCAGTTTGTAGGAAATAGGATATAAATACATTCTAGGTACTTCAGCAGAAGGAAAAAAAGTGTTTTGTTGTTGTTGTTTTTATGTGGGGGGAGACAATATTTGATGCAAATATAAGTGGTACCATTCACAGGAGTCATCTTGAAACTTCCTTCTTTTCTCCAACTTCCCCTAGGGAAACTTCCTTTGACAGTTGGGTTTTCCATTATTTTCCCCACCCTCCCTAGCCCAGAGGAAAACCAAGGCAGACCATTTTGAAAATGGACAGGAACTAGGTGGCGTCTCAGGTTCCTCTAGCTTTAAATCTACAATCCAATGATAAGTCAATATTACACAGACAATACTTTGGACTGGTCACCTTCCTTCCATGCACAGCAGCCCCCCGAGGCTGGCCTCTTCCCTCAGCAGTTGCAGCCTGGGACTTGGTTAGTTATCTGGATGGAGGCAGTATATGGGGTCCTTCATCCTGAAGCACCAGGTGTCAGAGCTAGCAGCAAATGAGGACGCCAGGGAGAAGGTAAGGAGAGGAGTTTGTGGGAATCTTCTGCCAGTCCTCATTTCAGGGACTTTCCCCCACAGCCCTCTGACCCTGCAGACGGCATCACCAAGAGAACAGTGGGTTTTCTTCCTTGGTCCCAGGTGCCTCTCTGGAGTAGCAAACCCGGCAATGACCAACGATCAACTTCCAACAATCTAGTCTCTGGGCTCAGAAAGGTTCTGGGTTTTCCCTTCTCTGGGATGGTGGGTAACACTGTAGCAATGTAATCTGAGATACACTGTTAAGTTTTATATACAAGTCCTGTACCCTGGGACGGGTCACCAATGCAGATGACTGATTTGCAAATGGTTTGCATTTAGTATCATGTCCCCCTCCCCCCAACCCTTCCCCCACCCTTTCAGGCTGTTTAATACTGGAAGCTTGGAGGACATTTCTCTCTGAATTAACTAGAGGTCTGCACCCACTCTAGAGAGACTCTTCTGAGAGAATCCATGGGCTCTGCCCCCAGATCCAGATGTCACTGCACACCTTCCTCTTCCACATATGTTGACGGAAACCAGCCAATCTGCAAAAGACACAGTAGTCACCATGGCATGAGAGAGTATTAGAGACACGACAAGAGACCACAGAATCCAGTCTACACTATCCCAAGGGCTGATAACTTTTTATTCTCTATAGGTGTCTTTAAATCTCAGAAAGGCTCTCATATAGAAGAGGGAAGTTCATGCTATGGAGCTCCAGAGGACAAAACTAGGCTCAATGGGCAATGAAAGAAATTTCAGCTCAGTATGAGGAAGTTTTTTTTTTTCAAGCAGAGGTATCTAAAAAACAAAATGGGCTGCAATGCAAAGTAGTGAACTCCCTGACACTAGAGGTATTCAAGTAGGCAAAGACGACCACCTACATTGGAGCTGGAAAGGATCTCAGTGGTCAGTTAGTCCAACCTCTCCATTTTACAAATGAAGAAACAAGAACTCAGAGAAAGCAAGCTATGTCAGAAGTCATCTGGTCCAACCTGTATCTCAATAGGAACAACATTCCTGACAAGGGGATTCAGCCTTCATTTGGCTGCTTCCAAATGAGAAGGAAGAACTGACCATCTGATGCAGTTCATTCTGGGGGTTTTGGGATAGCTCTAATTGTTAAGGGATTTTTCCTTACATGGAGCCCAAGTTTGGTGATGGCCAATCATACCCATAATACTTGTACAGGTCTTCAAGTGCTGGAAGATCAGTTGTCACCTATGAGCTATCTCTGTTCTAAGTTGGGGCAACTCTACATATCCTAGAAGCTTACACTAAGCCTGGACCACAAATATCCACAGCCCTTATTCTCTGGATGCTTCAAAGTCCAGACAAAGAATGCTCGTTCTAGGGTCATTATGGAGAGCTCCAAGAACAGGTGATTTTAATGGTGTGAGGTTTCTTTCTTTTAAAGCACCAAGACAAGATACTCCTTACATCTTAAATGCCAACACACCCCAAGGCCCCCAGTTCCCTCAGCCAACCCTCACAGGCCACACCTGACAGTGGCCCAGCAGGTACGGGAAGTGACAAAAACACTGAGCTAGGACTCAAGGTCCCGCACTTTGGGTCCTGGCTCTGCCACTGACTTTGCGGGACAAGGCTGGACAAGGCACTCTGGATTGTGGCATCCTAGATTTAGAGCTGGAAGGGAACTTGGAGGTCCTCGAGTCCAATGGAAGCCCAGAGAGCATAGTGACTTGTCCAGGACCCAAGTAACAGAACCTGGGTTTGAACCCAGACCCTCTGGCTCCAGCACTCCATTATCCCATGGGGTTGTATAACTTCTTTGAGCCTCATTTAGTCTGCTTGACACTTCAAAGAATTTGGGGGATTAAATGAGATATGACACTCTTTGAGAAATATAAAGAACTTGGTGCAGCTAGGTGGCACAGTGGATAGAGTACTGACCCTGGCATCAGGAGGACCTGACCATAGACATTTAACATGCACTAGCCGTGTGACCTTGGGCAAGTCACTTAATTGCTTAAAAAAAAACAAGTATAAAGAACTATACAGATGTAAAGTGATAGTAATGATCACAATCAGCTAGTTTTTATATAGTACTTTAAGGAATTTTACAAAAATTATCTCATTTGACCTTCCTGCATTTTATAGAAGAGAAAATGGAGGCAAAGAGAGATTAAATGGCTTGCCCAGGATCCATTAGCTCATAAGTCTCTGAAGCAGGACTTGGACTCAGGTCTTCTTAACTCCAAGTCAATATTCTACCCACTACACTTCCCTCACTCATCCCTTTTCCACTGCTTTTCTACTCATACCCATATGGTACCTGATGGTAGGACATACTTTCAGGCCAGGTCAGTTTATGCAGTGAAGCCTATGGCCTTACTCCACACAAGGCCTCTTAAACACAGTCAGCACTTTGGAAAGGAAAGAAGTTGGGAAGAAGGAAGGATGGAAGGAGGGAAGGAGAGAGGGAGGAAGGAGGAAGGAATTAACGCAGGCAGGAAGAAAAGACTTATTATGAAGTACTTACTATGTGCAGGCACTGTGCTAAGCATTTTACAAATATTATCTCATTTGATCCTCATAACAACTCTGTGAGGTGGGTGCTATTATTTCCATTTTACAACTGAGGAAACTGAGGCAGATAAAAGTTAAGTGACCTGCCCAAAGTCATACAGGATACTAGGAAATATCTTAGGCCAGACTGAACTCAAGTTTTCCTCACTCCGGGCCCAGTGCTTTATTCTTGGCACTACCTAACTGCCTCTACGGACAGGACACTTGAATCAGCTCCTGAAATATACTTCCAAGCCCTGCCCAGTGAACCTGAAAGATGGCCTTACCCTTCCATTGGTCTCTCCCTTCCACCAGCCCTGGTCACCACCAATCCTGCTATAGATCTTCACCACGTCGCCCTCTCGAAGTGAGAGCTCCCGCATGTCCCTGGCTGCAAAGTTGTACCTGGCCACGGCCGTGCCGATGACACGGGGAGTGAACACTGGGCAGAGGAAAGATGGGAATGTTAAGCAATTAGCCAGTCTGAGGTCAGCCTCCACCCTAAGAGTGGTGGGATATCCAAGCTGAGCTCTCTCTCTCCCCTACCCCTACTCTAACGGGGACTGATGCCACGACCTGGGGCTACCAGCCCTTTGAAGTCGGCTTACTCTTCTGATGCCAAGTTCATCACCAAAATGGGTTATGGCAAGGGAAACCCACCTTCTACCAGCTCCTCCCTTATACCCGAGTGGCATGATGGGAAGCAGAATGGACTAATTCCATGTAGAAGCAATGGCAAGGATTTTGACAATGACAAGTGAGGGATATTATTTTAGGGGAAAAACAAACAGCTGCTGGTTATTTCACTTTGGTCTCAGATCAGGGGTGAGTGTCAAGGACAAAGTTTTGAGCTCCGGTAGCAGAGGCATCTCAGGAACAGCAAGGCTCCCAAAACCTTATCCTTGCTTGCTTGCTATGCTTTGTACTTTTCCTCCTTCAGCTATATTTAATGGGTCACTAGTATGGTGCTATAGAAAAAACCCAGGGCAAGGAATCAAGTCACCAGGGTTCTAGTTTCTACTCTGAAAATAAACCATCTATGGGCATATCCCTTATCCTCTGGGACTTCAGGTTCCCCTTCTGTCAAATGAAGGGTTTAGCCTTAGAATGCCTTTAAAGCTGTTTTTGTTTCTGCCTTTTTAAAGTGGTACAAGTCACACGATTCCTTTTCTTGCTTTCTATTCAGCCCCTTGGTTCTTTTCTCAGCTACTTGATTCAAAACTCACCAGGGAAGATGACTGTGTTATTGACACAGGGGAAAATGATCATCTAAGTGATGATGACAACAACAACATAGATGAGTGTGGAGTGAGGTGGGTGGTAATGGTAGCTGTGATTGGCTGGTCACAGGCCAAGCTTGAAACCCATCCTGAAATCTAATTCAACAATGGTCACATCTTTCTCCCCTCCCTCCCAAGAATGTGTTGCATTTTCATAGTCTCATTCCCTCTGATTGTCATAGGTTCCCAAAGTAGGTGATACTGCCCCCTGGGGGGTGCTGAAATGACGGGGGGGGAGGGGAGCAGTAGTAGCTTTGGGTGCAATTGGGGGGCACTGAATAAAAATAAGGGGGTGGTGGAAGCACAAGGAAAGAAGATAAGAAAATTTTTAAAACCATTCCTACATGTTTCATTTGTTGCATAACAGAATTAAAGTCATAGTGATTACATTACTTTCCAAATAAACACACAAAATGCAAGTTACAACCAATCAATGGTCAAGTCTGCTGACAAGTCTTAAGAAGCAAGTGTTGTCAGGAGAGCTTGTCAAGCATTGCCAGGAAGTCCAGCATGTATCAGCAGGAATATGTGCATGTAATGACGTGTTTATAATATGAACTATAGGGTTACATGATGTAATATTGCATCATCAAAATTTCAATTCAAGAAAAAGCCACAAATTTACAATTAATTATTAAATTTAAGATGCATCATTTAAAAAAATTATATTTTTTGAAATGATGCAAATTTTAAAAAATCATTAAAGGGTTAAAGAAAGTAGATATCCAGGGGAGGTGCTGAATAATTGTTTTGTTTTTTTTTTTTTGAAACGGGGGAGGTAGACCAAATAAGTTTGGGAACCTCTGGTCTAGATGCTAGAATGAGAAATAAGCATCTCCTGCCCTAGGCAAGGGAGGACACCTAGAGTGGTATCATTGGGGCTCTGCTGGCTTTCAAGCTCGGGCTGATGGCCTGATGACCCACTGGCAGGCTCTCTGCTGGCCAGCAGAGTCTAGTGGATGGAGGTGAAGCTTTTCTCCCACACACCCTAGGCAGCTATACCTGACCAGAAGGGTGTGGAGGAGCTCTGGGAGGCAAAGCCGAGGCCCTGAGGACTGAGAAAAGAAAAGTTGTAGGAAGCACAGGAAGCTGCAAAAAGTTTAAGAGAACATATATAAAGGGAGGAAGAAGGAGAATCAATACAAAAATATATAATTTTAAATTAAAGTCATCAAGGCAAAAGAAGTGATTCAAAGGTTTCCCTGGGATTCCCTGGAGCCACACTCCTGGGACGGTAAGTCTAAAAGTGTGGTAATTCTCTAAGGCGAGCTCTCTTGGCCCCTAACCCAAACTGTTGCAAGTATAGATGTTATTCCTGCTCTCTATGCCTGGCAAAAAGCTTTATACAATCTCAAAGCACTAGAGAAATGTAACTATTATTTTTATGACATTAGAGGTGGCATGATATAACAGAGAGAACTCCAGACTTCAAAATCAGGAGACCAGGATTTGAATCTCAGAACTGACACTTGGTAGTTGTGTGACTTTGGCTGGATCACTTAACTTCCCTCAGCCTCAGTTTTCTCAACCACAAAATGGGGATAGCAAAACTTGTGCAACCTACCTCACAGGAGTGTTACAAGGAAGTGTCTAAACCTTAAAGTGCTACAAATTATATTTGTAGTTTTTTGTTACCACTATTTTTTTTGTTACCACTATTATTTACAACATCCAGGCTCTAGACCTACAGTGGCCATGCATTCCAGACATAGGGGTGTCCCTCCTTTGAATTCTGCTTCTAAATTTTGGGGATTGGTAACCTTTCTGCTGCTTGATTTTGCTTATTCTTGGGCTTGGGTGTAGTAAGAATAGTGATCAGAGGATCATAGGCGTATAGATCCAGAACTGGAAGGGACCTTCAAGACCAGAGAGCCCAATCTGTTCATTTTACAAATGGATAAGTTGAAGCAAAGAAAAGTAATGCTCCTATCCCAGGGATGCAGCTAGTAAGTGTCTGGAGGCAGACTGAACCTGCCTCCTGCCTGCATGCTGCTGTGTGTCTCCCTAGTGAATCTCTCCAGATGCCACCTCCTTCTCTCTACCTGTCTCATCCCTTCCCTCCCCTCCCTTTCTAGACCCCCATGTGTGCCCTCTTCCTCCATTAGAATATAAGTTCCTTTAAGGTATGGAACTCTTTATTTTTCTTTAGTTTGAACTTGTCTTCTCAACACTTAACACTGTGCTTGGCAGAATAAGTGCTTAACAAATGCTTTATCCATCTGTCTTCCTCTCTGAAGCCGCATCTCATAATTCAGTTATTATGATCTCTGCATCTCCTCATGTCTACCCTCAGCCTAAGTTGGGGGCTCATCTCACTCACTATATATATGCTTACTGATCTCTCTAAAGGATGTATGTAGAAGAGTGAGCACCTGCACAGTACAACTCGAGCCAGCTATATCCAGGGGTTGTGACTACATCAAAAAGGGAGCCAGCACTGGGTACTAAGGCTTACATCTCTCAGGGAAAAGCCTAGCTCAGTCATAGTTAAACTCAAGCATATCTTTATGACCTTCCATTGCTCCACTGGAAATCTTCCTTTCTCCCTTTTCTTTCAAGGTCAATGCATCAGAAATACTAATTTTATGAGAGGCAATATATGTTCTGAAACTGAAAAGGGGGCCTCTTGCTCTGGGTCTTAAGGTAAACAGTTATTGGACCCAAGACATGGTTATCAGAGGATCGAGAACACTCAGAGGAGCAGAGGGGAATGCTTCTTAGCATGTTGTGGGGGAAGGGAGGTACTCAGCATACTCTTACCTGGTGACCGGGTGGAGGCTCTTGAGGCCGAGCGTTCTCGAGATTTGTAAGGGTATTTCAGGGTGGTGTCCAGTTGTTTAAAACTCTCCTTGAGTGAGTGGCATTGGTAGTATTCTACCAACTCCTGCCAAAGATAAACATAGTCACAGTGCTTATGTGCCCAACACCATAGACAAACTGGATCCTCTCTTCTGAGCATTTCCCAAGGCATGTTCTTCCAGGAAGCTCTCCCTGACTACTGCAGGCTGCACTGATTTCTCCTTTCTCTGAATTCTCTTGGCACATGGAGTCTGTACCACAGAGTAGGGCACACACTTGATAATCTGAGCACAACCAAAACACTGGTCTTTTTGCCCTAGTAGACTGTAAGCAAGGGAGAAATAGCTTCATATAATCCTTATGGCTCTCGTCTTGCCCTTCAACTTGACAGTGTCTAGCACAGGGCTGGGTTCATAGTTATGTGCTTAGTAGAAATCATTTCACTGAAGGGCCATGACGTTTTGGTAGTGCCTTTAAGGGCATTCTGGCCATGGGTCTTGTCCCTTGAGAAAACAACCTCCATGTTGGATTGGTGGCAGAGTCATATGCAGCTGGACTTCAGAAACATGCCACCCATCCTCCACTTCAGGAGCAAATCTAGGCAGACTTTTAAAGGAGGATCATCGCCAGAATTTTCTGATTTTCTAGGAAGGGTCCCAGGCCCTGCTTGGAGGTTTGTGACTCCTGAGTCTTAAGACACACTCTGAACATTGAGTATGGCATGGTAGAACCTTGTGAGGAGCTCCTGGGGATGGGGGAGAACATGCATATCAAGAACACTCAGTGAGAAAATCTCCTGTGTCTGTAGGACCATGAAATGATCTGTAGGATTTTCCAAGTAGAATTAGACTTTACTTCTCTCTCTTTCTTACACTACAGGGGAACTTCTCTAGAGAGAGGAGGAACATCATCATCAAGAAATAAATGCTTAGGGGCGGCCAGGTAGCACAGCAAGTAAGAGCACCGGCTCCAGTGTTGAAAAGACCTGGAGATCGAATCCCGGGCTCAGACACTTAGCACCCACCCAGAAACACCTGGCCGTGTAACCTTGAGCAAGTTACTTAACCCCGATTGCTTAAAAATAAATAAATTAAAAAAAAAAAAAAAGAAATCAATGCTTAACTGACCTTTGGCAAACATGCTACAAGAGGGGACAGAGAAAGCCATGCATCCCTGGCTTGCTTCCCCATCCCATGTAAATGGGCCCGGGCAGGGGAAGGTTACAGAGACTCACGTACCAACAGGCTTTCAAACTTCTTTGCTTCTGTGATATGAATCCAGTTGTCTTTCTCCACTACCTTAATGTGTTTCACTTCATCATTGAACCTGAAGAACAATGGCAAAATTAATATTCCCGTCAAAATAGGCCAAAGCTAAAAATTACTTCAGAATTGCTATGACTACTTTTGCATTGCACTGGTTGGCTGGGACCAGTTCCACGTGTCCTTTGACCTCTTGCCTTCCCTTTCTGTCTTCATCAGTAAATCAAGCATCAGCCTGTTCCCGTCACCTACTTGACTAGTAGGTAGCTGGAGTCAGCTTCTCCTCCTAGGCTCTCTGTATTGGTGGGTCTGTGCCTTATCTAAGACGAAGCATACGAATGCTTCCTGGTCACGGCACAGGACTGCTGCTCAAGTTGTCGAGGTCTCTCTTGCTGCCTGTGACTCACATCAGGTGGCCCACTTTATCCTGCCCTGTTGGGCTTCTTGGTCTGTGATGACTTGCCTGGACCTTGGACCTCCTACTTCGCATTGCTCTACAGAATTTGAGTCTTGCTTCCCATGATACTTCTCATCTCTTGCCTGCACTGGCTTCCAATATCCCCGAATGCCTCCAGTCTGGCTTGCTTGCCTAGTTTCTGAAGCACTGCTCTAATGTGCCCTTTCATCACTGAATGCCCTCTGAGTGCAGGCTGCTCTATTCTTTGGCACTGTCTGACCACAGGGGTCAAGGGACTTTCTTAACTCTGGTCCACTCCTGCACTTGGGCCCTGTCCTTTATTCCCAGCCTTGCTTTGAATATCCTGGTCCTGGCTTCACATCCTGTCTGTTCCCTTCTATCCCCTCATAGCTTTGATGCCCACACTGCTCTCATCTCAAGCCTCTGGACAACTATACGAAGTACAGAAAAAAGTGATACTGGACAAAAGGCCTGTTTTTCCTCATCTTTTTATTTTTGGGGCAAGGGGGAGTCAGGAAGGGGAGCAACTACTTTTGCTGTGTTAGTGAAGATTGTAGTTGTCAAATATGATGGCTTGCCATGGATATTGGCTTGCCATACATTTGGTAAGTTAAATGCTGCGAGTTTCATCAGCACATCATATAAATTGCTCGGGCTTTAATTTGGGGAGAGGTCTCATTGCTGCCAACAACTAGTCAATCAACTGGTTTTGGTCTAACACATACTTTATACTTATCGCAAATCGCTCTGCCTCCGCAGGTCTTTCTCGGATCAAATATGTCCCAGTTGCATGGGATTTCAACAAGTTGTCAGTCTGTTGTCGCTCCATATTGCCTGCAAACCTGAAGATGGACAGATTCCTTTAGGTAACGCTACATGAAAAGATTAATGTGCAGCAAAATCCTCCCAAGGGATGTGATATTTTTTGGGGAGGGGAGAGAAGTTTGGAATTTGTGATTTCACCTATGTAGGGAACCTCTAGCATGGGAACCCCCTCCACCTTTGCAGGGTAGCGACTTCTCTATAACTCTAATCTTAGATTGTTGCTTGGGGGCCCTGAGCTGTTAAATGAATTGCCCGTGGTCACACAGCTAGCATGTGTTAAAGGCAGGAATTAAACTCAGGTCAATATTCCTGACTCTAAGACCGGCTCTCCATCTATTATACCATCCTCCCTTTCTTAATGGATGTGATGGGGAGATAAAGGTGAGTAAATCATCAAATCAAAATGCCAGAGAGATCATTTACAGCAATCCCCTCATTTGACAGATGATGAAACAGAGGCCTAAAGAACAGAAGGGACAGGCTCAAGCTCACACAGTTAAGTGGGTGGCAAAATTAAGTTTAGACCCACGTATCCTCACATTTGTCACATTGCTGCCCTGCTCCAACAACCCAAGAATTATGATATCTAGTAAAAAAAAATTTCCCTCTATGGACTCACCAAGGGTATGTGGTATAATCTATTTCTCTGGATAGGGGCCTATTGCTTGGAGGCTGCAAAAAGAGGATATGAATAGTTATTATTATTACATTATTATTAATTAGTTTTAATTTTTTAATTAATTAATTTAATTTTAAAATTAATTGTTAATATTATATTATTAAGGCACAAAGAGTCTGGGATCACAGGGCTTAGAGCTGGTAGGGGCCTAGAAATCCATCTAAGTCACCCTGCCATTTTACAGTTGAAGCTACTGAGACCTGGAAAAGTGAAATTATATAAAACAACAGAGCTAGGATTGGACCCCAGGTCTTCAACTCCAGATTTCACGTGCCCATGATTCTACCATGCTGCTCGATGTGATAGACCTCCCCAATCTCTCAAAAGCCAGTTTTCTTTTCCAGCTCATTTGACAGATGAAGAAATTGAGGCAACCAGGGTTATGTGACTTGCCCAGGGTCACATAGTTAGCAAATGATCGAGGCCAGATTTGAACTCTGGAAAAAGAAATGTTCCTGGCTTCAGACTGGGCACTACCAACGTAGTAGGTAGTGTACCACGTAGGTAGGGCCCCAGGCTACATTTAGGTAATGACCACATGATATCCCCTTGCTCTCCAGTGTTCCAAACCACAGCCTGTTCCTTCCCCAGCACCAACATGGGCTATCTTCTGTGCTAGGTTATTAGCCAACTTGCTCTGTAGTGCCTTCAAACAGGGACCTGCAACCCATGTCTGAGAAAGAGCAACTTTTCATTTGCCTAGTGATCTCCACAGGTAAGAGATGACAAGGTCAGAGATGCGGAGTCGGAAGGGAATTCAGAGGGTGGTGAAATCAGATGCTCATGGTCACACAGGTCTTAATCACCAGAGGCAGGATCTGAACTCAGGTTGTTTCCATCCAGGGTTAGTACACTGGGCATTTGCTCACTCATTCAACAAAACTCAATCACACTAAGTACCAAATGTAGTATTCAACAATGGAGGCCAGTCAAAGATGCCCTCTTGGAGCTCACATTCTAGTAACGTGATAACAGAAAAACAACACAGCTAAATAAACAGCAAAAAAAATAAATAGCAATATCCCATATGAGGTGAATTAAAGAGGTATAAGACTTGAGAGGAATGTGAGGGCTAGGGGCAGGTGGCTGCCCACCAGGAGAAGCAGAGAATAGCTCAGGGATGAAGTGGTACTTTAGCTGAACTTCTGTTTTTTGGGGGGAGTGGGGTGGGGAGGCAATCAGGGTTAAGTGACTTGCCCAGGGACACACAGCTAGTAAGCATCTGAGGCTACATTTGAACTCAGTTCCTCCAGACTTCAGGGCCAGGGCGCTATCCACTGTACCATCTAGCTGCCCCTAGCTGAGCTTCTGAAAAGTTATATATGAATTCACTAGCTGAAGAGGGGAAGGTGGGCAGGAGAATAGTGTGAGCAAAGGTATCAAGGTGGGAGGGTGCTGTGAGTGCAGGGAGGTAGGCAAAGAGCTCTTCAGTTTGGCTGAAACATATGAGGGCAAGGAAGTGATATGAGATAAGGCTGAAAAGGTAGGTTGGCTGCAGACTTTGGGGGGTCTTGAATGCCTGGAAATGCAGTTTCAACTTTACCCATTAAACAGTAGGGAGCCTCATAGATTTTTGAGGAGACGAGTGTCACAATATATACAGAAGAAAGATTATTTTGGCTGTGGTATGCAGAACAGATGGGGGTGGGGTGTGTAAGTCAAGTCTCTTTATGGAGCCAGGAGTTCTACTCTGACACCCCTTTCTGCGATGCCATGGTGCTGCCAATGTGTTCCAAACCCCTTGCAACCAAGTGCTCCAGTCTACTGGACAGACAGTGTAGACATTTGGAAAAGTGCTTACCCGTCCATCCACAGGGCAGGGCTTCACAGATGAACTAGGAAAGTAACCCGACTTCTTGGTCTGCATTAACCTTCCCTGGAAAGAACAAGATTCATTTCAGTTTTCTGTCTAGGGATTTGCAAGTCTATGCAAAGTTCTTTTTGGGGAAGTTTCCACCCTGATCCTTAGCTCTCCCTACAACTGCAGGATTAAGTTACACAAGCCTGACAGATACACTTATATGTGAACCCATGAATTTTGTCCACGGGGTTTTCTTGGCAAAGATATAGTTTGCCATTTCCTTCTCCAGTGTGTTCCTGTTTTACAGATGAGCAAGTGAGGCAAATAGGGGTTAAGTCACAAGCTCACACAGCTAGTAAGTGTCTGAGGCTGGATTTGAACTCAGGAAGATGAGTCTTCCTGACTTTGGGCCCTGCATTCTATCCATTTCACCACCTAGTTGTCCTGATGGGGATATGGGTCAGTTAATTTGAAACATCTTCCAAGCTCCCCAAAACACCACTTACTTCCCACCACTGTGACTCAGGGTCACCTCTCAGCAGTTCGATCACATCGCCTGTTTGGAATGTCAAGACTGGCTTCCCAGGAGGAGCTGGAATACCATGGTAATTCTGTACCGCCACCATCTTAGGACCTGGGACAGAGAAAAAGGAAGGAGCTCATTCTGTGCAATTCAGTTCAACTCAGAATCATCCTATCCCCTATGCTCCAACTTGTTAAATATCTCCACAGAACCTATGGCTTTTAAAATGCCTTCATAGACTTCTTATATCTTCACTTTTTCGGCAGGGGGCAAGGGGGGGCGGGGAGAAGGCAAGGCAATTGGGGTTAAGTGACTTGCCCCAAGGTCACACAGCTAGTGAGTGTGTCAAGTGTCTGAGATCAGATTTGAACTCAGGTCCTCCTGATACCAGGGCTGGTGCTCTATTCACTGCATCACTTAGCTGCCCCTTATCTTTACATTTTTAAAATGCCTTCATTGACTTATTGTATCTGTTGTCCACTCTGGCTAAGCACCCTGAGCAACCACTATGCCCCAAGTAGGCTCCATTAAAAAACAAAACAAAACAAAACAAAAAACCAATCACTGCATTTAGTGGCGCCCTGCCCTATTGACTTCACATGTATCAGTTTTTCGATCTGCAAAATGGATATGAGAGTACCTGCTAACTGCCCCTCCTGACACACCACCCTGCACATACCCCTCCCCACCCTTGCCATCAATCAGATCAGTACTCCCATTCTGGAAAGTGGGTATTAATCAATGACCCTATGCCTCTACTCCCCATCCCTGTGACTTCCCAGACCAAAAGACCTTTCTCAGGGGTGATCTTCTATTAGAATGTAGGCTCCTTGAGGGCAGGGGCTGCCTCACTTTGGGCATTCATATTGCCAGCAGCTAGCACAGCATCTGGCACCTAAGTGCTTAATAAATGCTTTCTCATTCATTCACTCTTTGTTCATTCATTCCTTCATGAGAAGAAGGCTGGTTATCCTGATGAGACACTAATGCCTGTGGCTTTTTTTTTTTTTACTATCCTGTTTATTAACTATCCTAACTAAATTTGCTTAATTCAAGCCAAAAACTCAACTATGGTCACAGGTACATCAACAACAACAACTTCCTTCTGTTGGGCATCTTATGCTTTTCAGGTTATTGCACAGAGATCAGCCTAAAAGAGCTTTGAAGCAGTCTTACATTTTACAGATTGGAAAACTGAGGTATCCAAAAAGAAGAAGTAACTTGCCCAAGCGCACACAGAAAGTCTGTTATCTCTATCCATAGTCCTACAGGGTAAGCTCTGTGAAGGCAAGGACCTTACCACAGTTAAATCTGCATCTCTCCCAGTGTGAGAACATGATGCTCAGAACACTGAAGAAATTTGTTTTATTTGTGTGTGTGTGTATACATATATACTCAGTATTTATAGATCTATATTTTTTTTAGAAAATGGATACATGTTTTTATGTACATTTCTTATATATGTGTATTTTAAAAATACTTAAATTTTTTTCAATTGCATGTAAAAACAATTTTTAACCTTCATTTTTTGAAATTTTGAGTTCTAAATTTTCTCTCTTCCTCCCTTCCTCCCTCCCTGAGACAGTAAGCAATTTGATATAGGTTATAAATGTGCAATCATGCAAAACATATTTCCATATTGATCTACATTTATAAATAGAACATTTCTAAAAATGTGTGTATATTATTTATAATATATATATACAATAGCATTTATATAGAACTCATTATATGCCAGGCATTGTGCTAAATGCTTTACGATTATTAACTCATTTGATTCTCACAACACCACCCTGGAGGTAGGTACTATTATTATCTTTTAACAGATAAGGAAACTGAGGTAAACAGGGTTAAGTGACTTGCCCAGGGACACACAGCTAGTAAGTGTCTGAGGCTAGATTTGAACTCAGGTCTTCCTGACTTCAGGCCCAACACTCTATCCACTATGCCACTGAGCTGTCATTATATACATTATTCCCCTTCATTCACTCCACAGTCCAATAAGACTTATCTTGAAGTTTCTCACAATGGCACTCTATCTCCTTTGTCCATGCCTTTGTCCAGGCTGTGTGGCCCATGCCTAGAATGTTCTCCCTCCTCCCTGCCTCTCATACTCCTTTATTTCCTTCAAAACTATGCTTAGGTGCCACCTTCTACATGAAGTCTTTCCTGATCTTCTTAGTTTCTTTCTAGTAACCCCCAATAGCTTCTATTTTGTAGGCATATATGTGTACACACACGTGTGCATTTATGTATACATGTATTCATATATGTACTCACACATACATATCTAATAGACATGCACTGTATAATAGGCACATACATATATGTTCTCTCAACCAATAGAATATAAGCTTCTTGAAAGGTGGGACTGCTTCTACTTTTGTAGAAACCTACATACACCTAGCATAGTAGGCCCTTTATGATTGCTTATTCATTGATTGATTGATTCAGTACCCCTGGGTGACAAAGACCAGGAAAGAACATGACCACAAAGGAGGAAAAAGAAGAAAAACTGGAATCATCCCCTTTCCCCCAGTGACAGAATTTCAACCAAGCCTTTGTCTTTATACCCCACCCCTCTCCTGGGGGAGTTACTCTGGCATTCCAAGAGAAGGTCTAAGCAGGACGGATTTGGGGTTCTTGCCAATGTCAATGTCTCTTTCCCACATGACACAGCTATTCATTAACCCTCCCAAATGGAACCTTAAATAATGAGTGTTTTGTATATACCAGACATACTTACCAGCTCCTGTACTTAGTGCGTCCTACAAAGGAAAGAAAAAACAACAGACTGCAATTAGAGAAGGCACTTTTCATTGACTCTGGCTTAAAATATCAGATTTATTTTTCTTAAATCACCCTTCATTGCTGTGGATGACAAGCTCCCCACCCTAGAAGTCAAAGCAAAGGACAGAGAGGGGGTACTGCAGATGGGGTTTTAAAGCCTCTCATGCCAAGAGCCTTTCATTGGAGGAATTCACTTTCTATTACCCTCTCTGCGTTCCTCCCACGTCCTAGCTTCTCTACAAAGCCCAGTGGTTACTACAATGCACTCTGATGGCAGTAAGTGCCTGTCTTGTCTCTTCAGCATAGTGATGATCTATTGAGGGCCGAAGCCTGAGTTCCAGACTAGTGCCCTGAATACAGAAGGCACTGGATAAAAGCTCACTCAACTGATTTTTATTTTATTGATCTCCTGCACCAGCCACAGCACACAGCACATTGCTGGACACATAGTAAATCATAGGATCATAGATTTAGAGCTGGGGCAGCCAGGTGGCACAGTAGATAGAGTGCTAGGCCTGGAGTCAAGAAAAGACCCTTACTAGTTGTGTGACTATGGGCAAGTCTTTTAACTCAGTTTGCCTTAGTTTCCTCATCTGTAAAATGAACTGGAGAAGGAAATGGCAAATCGCTCCAGTATCTTTGCCAAGTAAACCCCCAAAAGAGAGTCAGACATGACTGAAATGATTGAATGAAGAACCAGATTTACAGCTGGAAGGGATTTCAGAGGTTATTATGTTCACTCCTTCACTTTACAGATAAGAAAACAGGTACAGAGAAGTGAGTTGCCCAAGGTCACACAGCTAATACATGTATGATGCAGGATTTGAACCTGGTCTTCCAGTATTCTCTCCACTGCACAGCATTGCCTCTTACAGTACTCTGTGCCCTTCTCACTGCACTGCAACAAGACCCTGGCCACCATGCTGGTGGGATCAAACTCAAAGAGAAATGGGCCGTTCAAGGGTACATAAGGATTCCTGTGGGTCACATATTCGGTTGGCAAGTCACAAATCATTATTTCTTTATATTCTATTGTGTTTTTATCTATTTTGCTAGATATTTCCCAATTCCATTTGAATCTGGTTTGGGGCTGCTGTTTGACACCTTTGCCCTACCTCCACACAAATACTTATTGGTGGGCTGATGTATTGATAAAGACAAGCTGTCTTCTAGTAAACTAGATAAATTCAGGGGGAGGAAAGGATCCATCCATCAACAGGCATTTGTTAGTGCTCTCGACGTGTTGGGCACAGGGCACAGAACGCCTGAATGTTTTCTGGGGTCCTCGGCCATCAGCAGAGGAGCACAAGAGGATCACAGGAGGGACCACTTGACAGGAAGGACATTCAAAGTCCAGGACCAGGTGAAAAATCACCCCATGTGAGAGCTGGAAGGGACCTTGTCTAGGACAACTTGTACATGAAAGGAATCTGCATCACAACATACTCAGTGAGTGGTCCTCTAGCCTCTGGCTTAGAGACTTCCTAGGAGGAAGAACCAGCAACTCCATGACAGTAAAAAGATCTAGTGGACCTGTCACTCAGATGGAAGTCAAAGGCTACATGTAAATAATCACCACTGCAGATGAATGAAGACGACATAGAGGGGAATCTTGTTACTACCATCACCCGTAAGGGATGGTTTATGCCTCAGGGAAGCAATGAGAATTTGGATAATTGACCAGTGTGCCTGCCAGCAGGCATGAACCAGGTTTTGTAAGCAACAGGGGTGAGAGAGAAGAGAATGGGTTTGGATGTTCTTACCGGGTCTACAGGAGAACCTGAAAAAGAAGAAAACCAAGCAGAATTAGAGGCCAAACAGCCTGTAACGAATGAGCCCCTGGATGAAGCTGTTCATTCTTTTATTCATTCAAGTACATTGCCCTGGGCCTGTTGTTTTAGGTTTGTGAGTGAGGCAAGACATCATGAAGGTTAGTCACCAGTATGGATTACAGCGAGGGCAGGAAAGCAGCCCAGGGGGGTTTCCCCCCACTGTTCCCACCATGTGTTCCTACCATTCCTCTGAGTACTTTCTATCAATTTTGAAGAGTTAATTTTTAAGCTTTGGTTTTGGGAAGGGGGAGAGATGGGAATCTGAGCAGAGCTTTGGGACAGAGCCCTACAAACAGATTTGCTGATGTCAGTGTGATCACATGCTGCAGGGGAGAGGCAGGCTTCAGCTTGTCAGATAGCAAGGACATATTCTAGCCCCCATCCCATGCTCCCTAGGATTTCCTCCATCTTCCTCCCCCCCTCCAAGAGCAGCCTGCTGAGTCCCAAGGATCTGACCAGCTGGGTAGCCCACCCTCTGTGGAGCAGGGCAATGGTTACAGTAAAAAGCACACGGGAGACTCTGGCAATTCAAATGCATTCTAACACTCACAGTTGCAGATATATTTAGGTAGACATATGTATCCAATGGGCCCTAAAGAACACAGATGGACACACTGAGCTGGGGTCCAGCAGAGATCCAAGCCAGGAGATACACTTAAAGAAAGAAGTCATTGCACACACTCGCATAAGGGCTGCCTGGGGGCAGCCTCAGAATCCTTCCAGCCCAGGATTCTATCTCTGCAATGGTCCCTGAGGAATGATTTAGGGGAGGAGCTGGTTCTCTCCAAGGTACTGGCTGAATATGGTACAGTGTTTGCCACATATTGAAGAGACTTAAGTTCAAACTTCAGTCTCTGACACCTGTTTGACCACGGGCAAGATCTTTCACCTTTCTGAGCCTCAATTTTCCCATCTATAAAATGGGGATAATAAATGTTGGCCCTACCTACTTCATCAGCTCTATATAAATGGGAGTTATTGTTTTCTCTAAATTGATTTAATAATTTGTTACATAAAACAAAAGTGAATGGAAAGAACAACAGCAACAAAACATTCTAAACTGAATGCTGCGAACTTATAATGACTAACTTTGGCCCCAAAGAGGAGATAATGAGAAAGTTCCTTCCTCTACTTCTTTACAGAGGTGGGGGACTATGGGTATGGAATAGTACATATATGTCAGACCTTTTTCAACATTGTTAGCTAGTTTTGCTGAGATATTTATTTCCTTGTTTTTATTCTTGTTATAAGGTGATGACTCTCTGGGAGAGGGATGGGGAAGACTATATTGGAAAATAGAAATTAGCATAAAAATAACTTGCTATAATTTGTTTGAACAATGATTTGTGTTTTAGTCTATGCCATCCAACATGGTAATAAGTTCTATAAGCTTATTCTCTATTGCAAGAAGTCTTATTTTGGGGGGGGGGTTCTGAGAACTATCTCACATAATGCTCTAAGGTACCCACAGTTTTAGTATCTGGAATGTGGTGAATAAATCCACACTCCACTTTCTTCATGCTCTCTGTGAGTTTAAAGCCTTCTATCTTATTCCCTTTTAGCCTTCGTCTCTCCAGACTTCAGTGTTCTAGTCTCCCTGATCACACTCTTACACCTCCACACCTTTGATCATGTTGTTCCCCCCCAACCAGAAACCCTTGTCATCTCTGTACCCAGCCAAATCATCTCCATATTTGAAGGACCAGATTAAGTTTCTATGTAGTTTTTCCCGATTCCTCTGGTCCTCAGTGTCTCTCTCCCTCTCTTGCCAGCCAAAATACTCCTACCTTCCTTTGCCCTACTCTTAACTTGAAGAACAGAACTAAATACTTCTTACACTAGACTGTATTTGTGACCCACTTGTTTTGTCTGGACTTTGAGCTCCTCAAAGAGCAACGTCTATCTCCTCTGTTTCTTCTATATCCCTCACTGTGCTTTGAAGGAGGACCCAGGAGGAGTTCAATACAGAGTTGTTGGCTGACTGAATTAAATAAACAAAGGCCAAATACATATTTCTATAGCCTAAAGGATCACAAAACGTGTTATTCACAATAACCTAGTCAAGTAATTCAAATGCCATCACCCTCATTTTAAAGACAGGGAGGGGAGCAGCTAGGTGGTGCAGCACCTGCCCTGGAATCAGGAGGATGTGAGTTCAAATCTGGCATCAGACCTTGAACAAGTCTGATTGCCTCCAAAAGAGCAAATAAAAACAGATGAGGAAACTGAGGCTCAGAGAAATGGTCACTGGTCCATGGTCTCATTTCATAAATGTCAGAACCTGAATTTGAACTTAGCGCTGGTTCCATGTGTAGGACTCTTCCTACCACATGACACCATCTCAGGTCAGTCCTTAGATCATACCTTCTACCCCCTGGTTCAGAGAAGTGATATGGCCTGGAGTGTCAGAAATTCGTCAGAGAGCAGAGCCTGTTTCATATTTGTCTTCTTATCTCCAGTTCTTAAGACAGTGGTTGGCACATAGTTTGCACGTAATAAATGCTTGTTGATGGACCGATTCAAGTTTTACCTCAGGCACTTATTACCTGTGTGATTCTGGGTAAGGTATGTAACCTTTCTCAGCATCAATCTCCTCATCTGTAAGATGAGCTCATGGGGCTCCTGTAAGGATCTACTGAGGTAGCATATATAAAGCACTTTGTAAATAAAATATAAAGCTCTTATCATCACCACCACCATCGTTGTCACGTTTTCTTGCTGTTCCCTGTCTCTGCTCTGTCCTACCTTGGGCTCCAAGGCCAATATTTGCCTAGAGAATCTAGCTGAGTTTGGTACATGTCTGTGGAATTGTACAGTCCCTCCTTCTCTATAAACTGCATCATGGAGATGGCATAAAATAACTCTAAGAATTAAGGGCTAGGCTGCCAAGGTTGTCCAGTCAATAAGCATTTATTAAGTACTTATTGTATGCTGAGCACTGTGCTAAGCTCTGGGAATACTTGGAAAGTTACAAGACAGTTCCTCCTGTCCAGGAATTCACTGTCTAAGGGGGTAGACAATGTGTGCACAACCATGCAAAGATGCAGAAAGAAAAATTGAGGATGGTCTCTGATGCTAAGCAGGACTGGGATTCTTGTGGAAGGCATGGCTTTAGCTGGACCTTGAAGAAAGCTGGGGAAGTCAGGAATTACAGATGATGTGGGAGAGTATCCCAGATGTGGGGGATGTTCAGTGAAAATGCTCAGAGTTGAGAGCTGGAGGTCATGTGTAAAGAAAAGCAAGAAGACATATAGAGTGCTTGCTGTGCGTGTCCCTATGGCTGAGAACAAGTAGGGTTAGCATGAGCAGGGGTGTGCTGGGACCAGCCAAGGAGTGGATTGCTTCATTTTCATTGGGAGCATTTACACCCTGGAAATCAGAAAATGCTACAAATTAGGCCTTGATTTATTATTTTGTTGATTATTTCAACTTAAGAAACAGATGGAAAAATGTTAATTATGTAGATTAATCTTGAAGTATATCATGCTTTTCAGAGAGCTGATTCTTAAACATTTACCACTCCCACCCTGAGGCCATGACCCTGACTCTGGTGATACTGGCCAGGAAGTCTGTTGGTCTTGCCAAGGCCCTGGACTTTGAGCATATTACCACATCACCTAGTCGAGACTAAAATGTTTATGAAAGCCACATGTCCCTCTAACAATAAACCCTCCTGGGTCCTGTGTACTTACAACAGTGCCCAGGACATATCAGGAGCTTAATAAATGCTTATTCTGCCTATTCTGCCCATCTTCCCCCTCCCCCCCATTTCTTCTGTTGCTGCTTGTGTTGTTCTTAGGTGTCTATCAAGGAATACCCCACTCAGTGATTAACTAACAGTAGGTGTTGCTATGCCTAAGGGCAGGGCTATTTCTACAGGATAACATTTTGCTCTAGACTGTGGAGTGTTATATGACAATGTGGTAGATCTGTGATCTCCTTGATATGAGTGCACATTGCAACCTACAAATACTCTCTTCACCACAGAATGGGGATTCTCCCATCCCATGACTTTCCCTCCATGCTCTACAGCATGTTCTGAACTATGAACTGCTGTTATTAGGGGACTCTTCAGCATGATTCAGTGTTATTACCTCTAGTTTATAAATGAAAAGAGTCAAAAGATTTAGGATTGAATCCAGGTGCTGCCACTTATATGTGACCTTGGGAAAGTCATATAACCCCTATTTCCTTTTCAATTAAAAAAAAAAGGAAGTGAGTGGAGCATTGAATTAGTTCTTATCTTAGATTCCTCCCAGCTCTAAATTTAAGGGAAAAATTATTCAGCCTCAAAAGAATGAATCTCTAATGTTGGGATTTCAGGCACTACCAGGTAGCAAAGAGAGGAAGAGACATTTCTTCCCAGTACATTCTACATAAGGACTGCTCTACATGAAGGTTTCTGTCCCAGGACTTCAGGAGTAGACATACTTTTCGCCTTCTTCTAGATCGCCCATCTATATACCCTGAAGGAAAAATGAACAGAGATTGGTGAATCCCCACAATTCCCTGAAACTGGGCTAAAATATAGCACGTTAGCCTCATTAGTATGAAATTTGGGGCACGGCATGGTAAATGGCATGGTAATAGCATGATACTTTGGACATGAAGATAAAAAGTATGGGAGAGCTGAGAGCAGTGAATCAGGAGTCAGGAGGCCTGGCTTCCAGTCCTGATTGTGATACTACCTTGCTATCTGAGCCAGTCACTTTTACTCTCTGGGGCTCAGTCCCTTTATCTAGAAAGTAAAGCAACTGGACTATAAAATCCTTCTAGCTCTAAACACTTGACTTGGCCTGATGCTGGGCAAAGTTCCAGAGGGGGAGTCAGGGCTCAGTCCGAGCCCCTGCCACATCAACTGTGTGATGTTAGGTGATCTCCCTTTATTTCTCTGAGATTCCTTTTTTTCATCTGTAAAATGATAAAAGCAGTATTTTACTCCCTTGTTATATGGATCAAATGGGATGTTTGCAAAGGGCAAATATTAACCTGGAAGGGCTATGATGATTTCCCTCCATTTAAGTCCTCTTCTGATGCCTAACTGTGGCATAGAGGTGGCTATAGGAGTGGATTATATCTAATCAAGCTAAAATGACTTTTATTATTATTTTTTAAAAGCAATCGGGGTTAAGTAACTTGCTCAAGGTTACACAGCCAGTTATTTTGTGTGGGTGTTAAGTATCTGAGGCCAGAACCGATCCCAGGTCTCCCGACTCCGGGGCCGGCACTCTTACTCACTGCACCACCTGGCCGCCCCTAAAATGACTTTTAAAATGGGCTTACTGTAAACCATGTCTGCTGCCTAGGTAACCAAATGACCACAAGCACTTATCAAATATCCACACAGTGCCAGGCACAATGTTAAGGATGTTAACAATCTCATCAGAAGGCTGATTTCCTAAAACACAAAGTATGGCCACATCACCTGCCTCTTCAAGAAGCTTTAATGGATTCCTATTTGATACTTTTGAAATAAAATGCAAATTCCTTAGCTCAGCATTTAAAGCCCTTAATAATCTAGTTCCAATCTGTATTTCGATTTATTGTTTACTACTTTCTTTATACATGTTCATTTCTAGTGAAACTTTCCCCTTTTTTAAGTGGGCACTTAATTTCTTGCCTTTGAAGCTGTGGGCCACAGCTTACTTGCCACTACTAGCTTAATGCCTCCCCTCCCCTCACCAGCCTTCTTCACCTCCACAATGGCTATGAGGCCCCCTGGGAATAAGAATCTGTTTTTTGTTTTTTTTGTTTTTTGGAGTAGGGAAGACAAGGCAGTTGGGGTTATGTGACTTTCCCAAGGTCACACAGCTAGTATGTCAAGTGTCTGAGGCCAAATTTGAACTCAGGTCCTCTTGACTCCAGGGCCAGTTGCTCTATTCACTACACCACCCTAGCTGCCCCAATAATAATCTATCTGAATACATTAACGGTTAGTATCTTTCCAACCCACCTTACTCTCTCTGTCCCAATGATTCTGAACCACAAACCCTGGTCCTCAAACCCCAGTGCCCACTCCCTTATTCTTATCATCCCTCAACCCAACCATGCTACACCCTATTCCAGATCTACTCACTCCTCCCACTGTACTCTGTGGAATGCCTGTTCAATGGTTAAGAAACTTGCTTTCATTTCCAACTTTTTTCTTTCTCATTCCTTCCACCTTCTGGCATCTGACAACACATGACGACCTTCTGAGAATCCTATATCTCTGGCCATGCTAGCCAGTACTGGTTACACTTAGACTTATGTCCCCCTACCCGGTAGTAGATGAGTTGGAATACTCCTTGCTCCCCATCATCACTTTCAGATTCTCCCTCTACTAATATTTCTTAGTAACCCCTCCTCCTTTGAGGTTCATTTGACCCATATTGATCACCCAACCAAAATTTGGTAGCTGTTATCTACCCTCAGGACATTTTCCTTCCTTCATCAATGATTTCAATGTCTTTCTCCTCCCCAATTATGGCCTTCATGTTAGGGGCTCTTCAATATGCACACTGATACATCCTCAAACAGCCTAATTTCCTACTTAATTTACTCATTTCCCATGACCCCACATCCCCCCTCAGCTACAGAGATGGTCATATCCTTGATCTTGGAATATTCAGAAGTGGTCTACTTCCATGTTCATGAGCTCAGAAATTCATTTACCTAATCAGAATGTCCTATTTTATCTTTCCTTTTTGCCTTAAAACTTCTAACTCTCTTGTTTATCCTCATTGTGATATCTAATCCTCCCATTGCCCAGTTCTTCCCCAGGCCATTAGTACTGTCTTGGCAAAATTCTCCCCTCTTCCCCAACTTGACTTCTTGGTGAAACCATTCAACTCTGCGCTGTCTTCAACTCTTAACTCCCACACCCCCTTATACTATCATTGATTTGTCCCTGCCAAAGACCAGCCTTGGATTACTCCCACCATTTACCACCTTTGCTCTAATTTAGGCACTTCTGAGCAAAAGCTGGAGAAAAGTAGGAAATGATGATGGAGACCACTAAAAATTTATGTTACATAATTCCAACTTGTCAGTGCACTAAAGCAATCTTTTTATACTTCCCTAATTAACTCACTCATTACAGCAGCTTTTCATCCCTTCTCAAATCTCCCTACCCATCCCCACTCCTCCAATAAGAATCTTGCCTCATATTTCACTGAAAAATTGAGGCCATTCACCATGAGCTCCCTCTTCTCTCCTTCCTTTTTTTCATCTCATCGCTTATATGCCTTCTTCCACTCTCTTCTCCTTCACCCTTGTCTCACATAAAGAGGTGACTCTACTCCTTTCCGAGGCAAACTCTTCTATCTGCACACATGATCCCATTTCATCCCATCTTCTCCAAAAAAACATTTTTTTTCTATCATTCCCCACTCTCTCACTAATCTCTACTAGCTTCTCATCTACTGGCTGCTTCCCTGTTTCTACAAACATGACCATATCTCCCCCATTCTTATGAAAATCCTCATCTGACTTGTCCATCCCCACTAGCCATTATCCTATTTTGTGACTAAATTCCTGGAAAAAAACCCTATACAATCAACGATTCCGCTTCCTTTCCTCTCATTCTCTTCTTAATTCTCTATGGACTAGCTTCCAACCTCACCAACTAGAATTGTTCCATAAAGTTATCAATGATCTCATTTGACAAATCAAATGGCCCTTTCTCAGTCCCCCTTTTTCTTGACCTCTTTGTACCATACGAAGATACTGATTATCCTCTTCTGTCTAGATTCTTCTCCTGCCTATGGAACCATTTCTTCTCTATCTCCTCTGCAGGATCTTCCTCCAGGTGACGGCTCCCAGTTGCGGATATCTTCCAAGATTCTGTTCTGGGCCGTTTTCTCTTCTCTCTTGACACAACTTCACTTGGTGGTCTTACCAGATTCTATGGATTTAAATATCATCTTTGCTGATGATTTTCAGATCCCTTTGTTCAGTCCTAAGCTCTCTCCTGACTTGCAATCTCTCCTCTCCAACTGCCTACTTGATACCTAGAAGCAGATGCCCAACCACCATCTTAAACTGCACATGTTGTCTTTTCTTCTCAAACCCTCCCTTTCCTCCCCAAACTTTCCTACTAATGCTGAGGGCGCTACCATCTTATCAATCACTCAGGCGCCTAATCTACATGTCATCCTTGACTCTCCACTCTCTCTTATCCCCCATATCCAATCTGTCGTTAACTATTGATGATTTTACCTTTGTAATATCTCTTGTATATGATCCTTTCTCTAATACAGTCAACACCCTAATATAGGCCCTCATCACCTTATGCCTGGAATACTGCAATAGCTTTCTGGTTGGTCCCCCCTGCCTCAAATCTCTCCCTACTGCAGGACATCTTCAGTTATCAAAGTGAACTTCCTAAAGCAAAGGTTTGACCATGCGATGTGCCCCACCATCTCCAATGGCTCCCTATTACCTCTAGAATCAAATATAAAATCCCTTTATAACCTGGCTCTTTCCTACTTTACCAATCTTCTTATACTTTACTTCCATTCACATACTCTACAAACCAGAGAACCGTGGCTTCTTTGCTCTTCCTTGAATAAGACATCTCATCTACTGGCTCTATGCATTCTATGGCTACCCCCCATACCTGGAATTCTCTCCAACCTTAACTCTCCTTCCTGGCTTTCTCAGCATCTTGGCTAAAATTCTACCTTCTGCGAGTTCTTACTTAATATTAGTACTTTCTGCCCAAGATTATCTCTGATGTAGCCTGTATATTTTATATTTGTACAAAGCTGTTTACATGGTGTCTCCTCATTTGACTATTAGTTCTTTGGGAGTAGGGACTGTATTTGCCTTTCTTTGTATTCCTAGCATTTAACATAGTATTGAGAACATAGTAGCCACTTAACAAATATTTGTTGACTGACTCTGCACAGGTTGCCGTCCCCATCCCCCTTGGCATTCTTGGAATATACTTCCTATCCACGTTCAACTGTTAAATCTGTTTCCTTTCAAGATTCAGTTCACTGGACGCCTTCTACAGGGAGGTTTTCCTAATCTTCTGAGTTGTTAGTAGTCTCTCCTTTCTAAATTTATCAAGTATATACTTATCTGTTCACATATTATTTCCCTCTAACAGCACATAAGCTCTTTGAGGTCAAGGGCTGTTTGGGGTTTTGTTGTTGCCTTTATATCCCTTGCTCTCAATAACAGGTCCTACCTATATAAAGGTTCATCAGATTGGGGGTAGGGTGAGGAATGAACCCTTTGGTCAGCAGCAGCTCACAAATACCATTCTAAGGCATGGATGGGTTGTAGTCTGCATAGGTACATGGAGGCACAGGGACAGAAGAAAACACAGAGCTTTGAAGTATTAAGATGCTATAGTCCCAGACCCCAATGAGGTTCCTGGGAATTCCATTTGGGTTGCAACCTTTTGCTGGGATTATTAGTAATAATAAATGTGGCCAGCAGGGGTCACTACAAAACAAGGCTAAACCTTTCCTTCCTTCACAGAATCCATACCTTTGAAGAACAAACACAGCAGTCATTCCCTCCCTACCCCCCAAATATACTAGGTCTTTCTCCTGAAAGACAGGCTGTTTTTAAATGTGGCCTGCCTGTTCTCTTCCCCATGCTGGGGAACAGGCCAGGAAGTGAGCCAATGACTAAACTTGGGGTTTCTGGGGGGTGGGGAGGGATTTCAGTTGGTAGGGAACACTGCAAAGCCTTCTGAGGTGAGGAATGGCCTGAAGTAACTGCCTTCTTTTTGTATTCCAGCCCATGGTTCTACAGAAGAGGAAATCTGAAGACAGGGTTCCCTTGACAAATATGAAAAATACGAATAACATGGGAAGATTTGTCCAAAGTAATAGAGAGGGAATAGAAGTAAACCCTGGACAATGTAGACACTGACCACAACAATATAAGTTACAACAATGATAATAACAAAAGTGATTTAAAAAAAACCTTAAGGCAGAACACGCAGAAGAGGTCAGAAAAGGCCGTGGAAGCAGAGTGGTTTCATAATTATTTCCAGTTGATAAACTTTTGAAAAACACATAAGGAAGGGGGAAGGGAAAAAAGAGAAGAGGAGGAAGGTAGAGGAAGAGAGAGAGAAAGAAGAAGAAGGGAAGGAGGAAGGGAGAAAAGAGGAGGGGGGAGAGGGGAAGGAGGACAGAAAGATAGAGGAAGGAAGGAAGGAAGGAAGGAAGGAAGGAAGGAAGGAAGGAAGGAAGGAAGGAAGGAAGGAAGGAAGGAAGGAGGAAATCTCAGATTACTTACTTATTTTGCAAGGTGGTATCACTTCTAAGCATTCCTTATGTGCCCCAACCCCACATTTAGTGCAAAGATAGCCTTGATAGAAAGTCCCCCTGAAGAGGCAAATGGGGAAAAAAAAGGGGGAAGGAAAAAAAATGAGACTTTGCCTTTGCTTAGAAATCTTCAAAGTTTTCCCTGGACTACAGGGATCAAGCCCAAACTAACTCCTCAATCAGGCACTCCACAAGACTCTACAATTTGGCTGCAATCTATTTCTTCAATGATGATAATTGCTTCCCTAACTAGTTGAGCATGTCAGCTTCTCTGAGCCTTAGTTTCCTCATCTGTAAAATGAGGGGGATTGGATAAGTTGCCCTCTAAGACCCCTTTTCTTGCTCTAAACCTCTGATCTTATCCATAAATGATCCCTCCATAAATCTTGGCTCTAGCCAAGAAGGCATATTTACTTGGCCTCAGCCCCACCCACCCACTCCCAGGTGCCATTTCCCTCACCAGCCTTGTATCCTGGCTCCTGGCTATGTTTCTATAGAGAATACAGTCCTCCTCCTCCTCCTTCTTCTCTGCCTGTCTAAATTTTACTCCTCCATCACAGCCCAGCTTTGGATCCTTGAGGTCAGAACTGGCAGAGTTTTGAGCACAGTGGATTCTCAATAAATATCTTCTGAATGAATGGATGCATTTATTTTTAAACTAACCCTATGGTAATCCAGACAGTGTTTTAGCTCAAGGACACACACCCTTAGGGTGGAGAATTTCAAATTTGGCATCACTGCCATGTAGAAATGTTTCCTTTCAAAAAAAAAAACCCCAACTTTTTTTTTTTAATCTACAGAAAATGAGCAAGGAACAATTTTGCACGAAGGTGACTTTAAGTTAGGGGACCAACTCCACTTTGCAAAGTCTCCCACTGGGAAATGTGGATGGTGGAGCTGAGCTGCAGCACAGCAGAAGGAGCACGGGATTTAGATTCAGAGATTGTTGTTGTTCAGCCATGTCCAGTTCTCCATACCTCCATTTTGGGGTTTTCTTGGCAAAGATACTGGAGTGGTTGGCCACTTCCTTCTCCAGCTCATTTTACAGATGAGGAAACTGAGGCAAAGAGGGTTAATTGACTTGCCCAGGGTCACACAGCTAGTAATTATCTGAGGCCAGATCTGAACTCAGGAGGATGAGTCTGACTCCAGTCCCAGTGCTCTCTCCATTTCACCACCTAGATTCAGAGGACCTGAGTTCAAATCCTGACTCTGCTACTTATGTCCTTTGGCAAGTATCCTAACCTCTCTGGGTATCAATTTTTTCATTTGTAAAAGGAAGGAGTTGGGCTCAATGAACTCCAAGTTTCCTTCTAGCTCTAAATCTATGAGTTTTCATTTCCCCCCAAATTATCCTAGTGAGTTATACACTCCTCTCTAATCATCCAGAGCAAAAAGGCTAAAGAAATAGGGGAGTGCTCTGCTGCTTCTTGGATGTGGCAGATATGGGGGGATCTAGCAGATGTGAGCCTCCTCTCACCTTAAGAACATCTTGCATGCTTTGCAATTGGTTGTCTTGTCGAATGTGTACATCTGGAAGTTGTGATGGTTTGCATTGGCCTTCTCGGGTTTAATGTTTGACCTGATAAAAGGGGGACAGAACAGAGGCCACACTGAGTGATGCCCTGCCCCCACCCCCCACCTCCCCAGGCCTGGGGTCATTCCTGCCTTTTGGGGCTTTCTGGGCTCCTTGACCTCTAAAAGACCCAGGGAATGAACCAATCATAGACACAGAACTTGAAAACATCTTAAAGACCATCCTATCCTGTCCCTTCATTTTTTTTTAAATAGATAAAAGCACTGAGGCTCCAAGGGGTTATGTGGTTTGTCCAATGTCACGCAGGTAGAAAGTAGCAGGGTCCAGATTCCAAACCATTCTCTGGATGCAAATCACGCACACTTCCTCTTGTAGCCCGTGGCTTCCAGTGGGGGCAAGACATGTTTTTGTGCAGTGGAAAATGCTTGACGCTGGTTGCCAGACTAGGGTTCCCATTCCAGGTCTACCACTGACTTTATGTGTGACATTGGGCCAGTTATCTCTGTCCCTGGGCATTAGCTTCCCCACATGCAAAATGAAAAGCAGGCTAGATGTGCTTTAAGACCCCCTTCTAGCTCTAAGATCCTGTGCTAAAAGCTTTAGAGTTCACTAACCATGACAGCATTTCCCCCCCTTGTTCATCAAGGGGATTTTGGCTAGACAATAACAGCCACTAAAATAAACATCTCTGTTTGAAATCCACCCCCCAAACCTGTGATAGAGAAGAGATCCTAGGAGAATGTCTCATCCCATACAGAGTTTGTTTTAGAAGTGTCTGACTTCTCAGATATGATCTCTTCAGGAGGTCCTTTACGTAGACATTCTGCTTTCAAAATAATTTAAGGCCACCTTCAGAACCCTGTCTCCTCCTGCTTTCTATTGCTCTGAACCTTCTCCACCCCGGATGTCCCTCAACTGTTGCAACAGGAGGGGCTGGTGCATCATGCACTGAGACTTTCTGACAAGGATATGGGCGGACACCCCCCCCCCCCCCAGGTACAAATGGCCCTCACGGTGCTCACATCGCCATCTCAAACTGCTCCATCCATTTCCTTTTCATGTCTTCGGTCTTGCAGAAAAACTGGAAGCCTTGTTTTCCTTGCAGGTGAATTAAGTAGAACCCATAAGACCACTGCAATGGTAAACAAGAAATGGTTCTTCCTTCAGTTGGGTATGGAATATGGGGGTTTTCCCCTTCTTTTTAAACTTATGTTCCTTTCTTTGGACAGGAATATGCTGAGGCAGCCCTGGTAGTCTCTGCCTTCCCCTAGAGCTGTCCCCCCAGTCCCCACTTTGGAGGAAACTCCTTGGTACCAGCAAGGGCTTCAATTCAAAATACTCCTTATCAGATACAGGGTGGTTTTTGAAACCAAGAAGAGGCATCCCTCCCCTTTTACCCATCCTCACTGTGCTGAACTTTTAGGAACAAGCTATGACCAAAGGAAGAAGGGCACTTGATTCTTTTTCATCCCACCTATTCTCACTTCCTAGATGTGGAACCCAAAATATCACTGTTCTTTGAGGTCAAAAAAGCATTAAGAAAGACTGCCTGAGGTCAGAACTAACCCACTACAGGTAGGGGAGTCAAGGCCAGCCTCTCTGTTTAAAATATTTCCCTGCTCCTATCTATGCACATACCACTACCTGAAATCTCAGGTTCAGCCAAGAAACGCAGCCTGAACCCCTTGCTTTTTCCCAAAAATCCCGTGGAAAAGAGGATTTTTAAGCATACCTCAATGGGGAAATCCCTCCCAATCACCACACCCACACCTTCCACCCCCCCCCCCCACCTTTCCCTCTGCCCTCCCCCAACCATTAAGTCACAATTGTCATACTCTGGGAGCATACAAACAGTCAAAGGGAACACTTAACCAGGGTCGCTGATAGTCAGGGATAGTGGGGAGAGGTGTAGGGTTGGTTGCTTACCATTTTCCCATGTGACTAGAAAGCATTAAGAAGAGGAAAAGTGGGGGGAAGAAGGTTATTACAAGATAAAGCCCAGATTACTCATATTTTCTGCAAAGCCCTAGGTCATTGCATACTCTTGTGTTTAAGGCCACTGTAGATACAGGGAGTATCCTCTGGGAGAAGCTAGAGCCAGGCCTTGGCCCCTGGGCTCCATGTAGCACAGACAGGATAAGGGATTGTGCAAAGATTCTTTCCAATTTTAAAATTAAAAAGCCAGTTATGTACATGCTGTAGCACTTAAATTCGAGGTAGCAGAGCAGAAAGAACTCTGGACTGAGAATCTTGAGAGAACTAATTCCAGCGTCAGTACTTAGTAACAGGGTAAATTGTCTGAACCTGTTTCCTCATCTGTCAAATGGGGCTAATGATAAACTGGGTAGCTCCCCTAAAGAACCATTGTAAGAAAAGTACTTTGTACACCTGAAAGGGGTATGGGAATATCAATGATTGCTACTGGTAGCTCAGTAAGCAATAGTAGTACCATGCCAAGGGTGTAGAGACAGTGACTAAAGGAGAGAAAGAAAAAAAGAAGCAAAATGTGTGTGCTCTTTCTCCATTAGGGAAAGAAGGGAGAGAAAAAGTTGGGCGGCTTTTCCCTTTCAAACCTCCGCCACCTCCACCACCCAATTCTATCCCACTGAAGGCAACAAAATCTACAAAGCAAAGAAGAGAAGCAGCAGATTCCAGCTTGGTCCTACCTGGTGCCTAAAATCACACTCAAAGAAGACTCCCTCTGCCCTGCTACCTTCTCTCAAAGTAGTCCCCTTTGTTTCTTCACGAAAAGAATAGGCAAAAGTGAGCCACTGATTCTTTTTTTTTTTTTTTTGCTTTTTGGAGGGCAATTGGGGTTAAGTGACTTGCCCAAGGTCACATGACTAATTTTTGTGTTAAGTGTCTGAGGTCGGACTTGAACCCAGGTCCTCCTGACTCCAGGGCCGGTGCTCTATTCACTGCGCCACATAGCCACCCCGAGCCACCGATTCTAATCACTTAGGAGACTATTCAGAAGCATTAGCCAATATTCCAAAAACCCTTGACGTAAGCTGCCCCAAGAAGAAGGAGACTCAGAACATCTGGGGTCCAATCTTGACTCTGCTACTAACTAGCTATATATACTTTTCTTTCTCTGGGCCCTAGTTTTCCCATTTGTAAGATGTGAGGGTTGGTTTTGATGTCCTTTAAGCATGTTCCCAGCTTCAAAATATTGAAGTTTATGATTCCAGAGGCTGGCGTGCTGAATGGCCCTGGGGGGGGGGGAAGCAAAGGGAGTCAAAAGACAAAACAGGGATGCCCATGTGGGTAGTGGGCCCCTGCCTACCTTCTTGATGTCCTTATTGTTCATTGGGTCATCTGTCATTTTGTGAAAGAGCAGCTCGATGATCTCCTTCAGCTCATAATTGTAGCCCTTCCTCTTACAGACAATCACCACTTTATCAAACAAAAATAAATACCTGCCTCAATGAGATTTAAAAAAGGAAAATCAGTGAGGCATTGCAAAGATTCAAGTTAATTCATAACAGTAAGTTCCCACTACCAACCAAGCAAGCGTCATTTAATTATTAAATGCCTACTTAATGGGCCAGGTACAGGAGATACAAAGACAAAAAGTACAATAACTCCTGTCACCAAGGACCTTACGTTCCCTTAAAGGAGACATATATACGTATAGGCATATAGGCAAATACAAAGTAAATACAAGGTAATTGAAGGGGGATGGGGAAGGCATTAGCAGCTAGGGAGAGCAAAAAGGCTTCATGCAGAAAGTGATGTGAACTAAGATCTGAAGGAAACTAGTCATCCTCAGAGGCAGAGGTAATGAGAGTGTGTGTTCTAAGCAGGGGGTACAGTCAATGCAAAGGTACAGAGGAGAGATGGAGTGCCATGTGTGAGAAGCAGCAATGAGACCAGCATGGCTGGACCAAGCTGAAAAGCTAGGTGGGGCCAAGTTGTAAAAAGCTTTAAATTCCACACAGTTATTTCTACTTGACCTTAGAGGTGATAGGGAGGCTCTGGAGTTTACTAAGTTGGGGAGTGTACAATTTAGGAAAAGTCTGGGGAAGGAGTCAGGGAGATTAGAGGGGAGGCAATGGCCTAGCTGAGAGGTGATGTGCGGGGCAAGGGACACGGAGATGATGAAAAATAGTCCTTATGGCTCCAGGAGCTTAAAAACCAGTGGGGAGATGCCATGTTTACAGAGAAGTGAATACAAAGTGGTTTGAGGAAGAAGAGAGAAGTAGGGCAAGGTGGGGAGGAGTCAGAGAAGCCTTCCTGGAGACTTGATGGAAGCTAAGGATTCTAAGAGGCTGATATGGGAAAGAAGAGCCTTTTAGGCATGATGTGCAGTAAGGAAGAGGGAATGCCAAGCTTGGCTAACAGCAGGCATGCTAGTCTGACTAGAACATGGCATCAGGTGAAATAAGTGGTGCCATTTGAATATAAAAAGAGAGAAAAAATCTCTACCTGGAGAGAAGAAAGCATGTCAAAATGTTTACAGCAGTTTCTTTTTCTGTGACAAAGAACTAGGGCCACTCATTGATTGGGGAATGGATGAACAAATAATGGCATCAGAATGTAATGAAATATTATTGTACTGAAGGAATGATGAAGGGATGGGTTCAGAGAAACCTGGAAAGACTTGTATGGATGGATGCCGAGTGAAGAGCAGGACCAGGAGAACACTTTGCCCAATAACAACAATATCGTAAAGACAAACAGTCTGAAAGACTGAAGAACTCCAATCAACACAATGACCCATGACAATTCCAGAGGACTTGTGATGACATATCTCGCTCCCCTTCTGACAGAGATGATGGACTTGGGATGCAGACCGAGGCATATATGTGTGTGTGGAGTCAGAAAAGACCTGAGCTAAAATACTGTTTCTGGCATTTATCACCTGTGTGTTCTTGTCACTTAAAGTTATCTAAGCCTCCATTTCCTCATTGGTAAAAAGGGGGTTGTGGCTGTGGTAGAACTAAACTTCAGTGTTGTTATGAGGCTCCAATGAGATAATTTATGTAAAGTGTTTTCCAACCACAAAATGTTAGTTATATGCCTTGTCTGCTGTTACTACTGTCTCCCAGATCAGTCTGAGTCCTTCTCTGAGGAGAGAACTATAAGACTATATATATATATGTCTGGGGTGGCAAGGTGGCATAGTGAATAGAGCACTGGCCCTACAGTCAGGAGGACCCGAGTTCAAATCTGGCCTCAATCACTTAACACACACACACACACACAAAAACCTAGCTGTGTGACCTTGGGCAAGTCACTTAACCCCAATTGCCCTCCAAAAAAGCAAAAAGAACAAGTATATATATGTCTTACTGATCTTACTGTATTCCATAAAGGATAGTAGGCAAGTAGACAACATGTGTTGGTTGCTTAACTGACTGAATGTGAACAACAGTAGCTCTTTTTTTGGGTTAGGGAGCTTTGTTTGTTTTTGGGTTGTTTTTTTTTTTGCTTTTTGGAGGGCAATTGGGGTTGTGACTTGCCCAAGGTCACACAGCTAGTAAGTGTGTCAAGTGTCTGAGGCCACATTTGAACTCAGGTCCTCCTGACTCCAGGGCTGGTGCTTTATTCACTGCGCCACCTAGCCGCCCCTATTTATTTTCTTTAAATACCACAAGAACTTGGAAGGTAGAGTAATTTTTGGATATATAGCCTAAATTCTCAGACTCACTTTTACCATCTGTAAAATGAAGACAATAATATTTACACTACCTACTTCACAATGATGCTTGTGTGGATAATTATTCGTGTGACAACTACTTATTAAGTGCCTGTGTGCACATCATTATGTTTGGTGCTACACAGAGAAGTTAAGGGATGTTGTAAGCCTTTGATGGAGATGCCAATGCACCATTCAGTGCCTAGCTCTCAGAGGATTCTATTGGCGCCCTCTATCCCTGGCCCTCATGTGCCTGCACCCCTTGCCCCAGTGGCAAACTCACCGATCTTGTTTGGTATGGTTTACAATGGATCGGACTTTTAATTCTCCATCAATCTTTGGCCTCCCAAATTCTTCCAGTTTAACTTGCTGGGAAAGAAGAGAAAACAACATGAGCCTCATAGTGGGACTCAAACTTTTTGTGTCCTAGAACCCCATCTCAGAAAGGATGGGGAATTGAAACATTTCAGGGGGAATAGAACTTCGGAGGAGAGTTTATGAAGGGCTATTTGAGCCAAAGGCAGTAGACCCTTTCTCTTCTCCTTTCAGGATGAGGTTCCTTTCCCATATTGTTTCACATGGCTCTAAAAGCTCATCCAAACCTGGAGAGTTCTTAGGCAGAGCAGAGTTGTTGATGGGGCTTTAATAACCCATGTGGCTTAGAATTCCAGAATAGAGCAACAGACCAGATTACCCATCAGCCTCCAGTGTGCCCAAATAATATGACATATTTCCAGCTCTGCCTAAGTCTTCTACCAACGTGTATTTTCTAAAGGCGCTTGTCAGCACTGAGCAGAACAACAAACAGCCTTGTATATCATATGCCAGCTCACTGCTGTGGGGAATGCTGGATGTATACACATTATAAAATTGCCCAGCGTCCAACACAGAAAAACAAAATCAAATCAAAACCAGATACTATGCGTCAGATGGATTTAGGAGGAAAAGAAGGTAGGGGATATGAGAGCTGTACTAGTGTTAAACCTTCCACTGAGACTGTCTTCTTCTTTGGTTCAAAGTAAAAACAGCCATGGCAAAAGCATCCTCCCTAATGTCAAGCTGACATTTACATTTTCACTGAAGTCATAACTGTCACTATCTGTGCTTTGGTTTCAAGGAGGCTTTGTGGATGATTGAAAAGCCATTCAGACTTACCAAGTTTTCTATAGAACTCTGAAATTCACTGATTTTCTTTAAGGTTTCTTTGTCCCGTTTGACTTCATTTATGTACATCGCCAAGTCCTTCAAAATAGCAAATAATGGTGTTAGTTGGCACACTCTGGGTATGTTGGGAAAAAAAATAACCCCCTGATAATCTGTCATGATAATGGTGTCTTCAGCTCTGCAAAGCATGTTCATATACACTGTATGACTTAATCCTCATCCATAGCAACCCTGTGAGGCAGGTAGAACAGGGATCACTATCTCCAAATTATTAAGGAAGAGACTGAAGAAGAGAAGTGAAGCAATCTGTGAGGTCACATTGCTACTTCACAGTATTATGGATTCAAAGGAAGCAGAAGGGACCTCGCGGGTCATCTGGCCCAGTGTCCAACTCAAATAGGAATAGATCCCTGCATCCTTGTGGGTCACGTATTAACTTAGAAAATCACAAATGAACATTATCGATGTTGTACCATATCTTTGATTTGTTTTCTTGAATGTTTCCAGTTACTTTTAAATCCAGTTCAGCAGGCTGTGAGTTTATCACCTCTGACCCAGTCCTCTTCCTCCTTATCACCATCATCTATGATTTCAGAAGTGGAGGGAACTCTCTTTATAAGTAGAGATTGGCACCTTTTCTACCTATTTACAATCTTACAGTGTTATCTGGAAAGAATAATAACAGCTATCATTCATGTATTTGTATATATAGCAAAATCTTTATGCAGGCTTGCTTTTTTGGCCCTCAAAACAATCCTGTGGGGTAGAAGCTATTATTACCATTCCCATTTTACAGGTGAGGGAATAGGGACCAAGAGAGGTCAAAGGACTTGTCCAGGGTCATATACTTAGTAAGTGCCTGGGGCAGGATTTGAACTCTTAAGAGATTAAAAAGTGACTTACACAGGCAGCAAGGGACAGAGTCAGGATTTGAACTTTCACCTTTTGATTTTAAACCTAGCACCATTTCCCCTGAACTATGCTGCTCTTCTTACTACACAAGCTGGAACCAGAATACAGAGTCCCCTGACTAGATCCAAGGCTCTTTCCATGGCACCAACTTTCGCAGAGCTCTAGATCAATTCAACTTAACAGAGATTTATTAACTACCCACTATGTATGTACAAGGTAAAACTGGGGGGAGAGGAACTTTTGCTTATTAAAACAAAATATTACAAAATTAACACCAATACTGGTCAGATTCTTAAAAGGGTATGTGTGCATGTGGGAGGCAGAGGGAAGCATTTATACTTAGTAGAGGACCTAGGCAAACTTTCTCGAATGACCATTTCTGACTTTGGGCAAGATAATGAACCTTAAAGGTACTAGAATTTTCCCAAATCACTCTAGGGCATACCCCTGGGACTGAATTTAATTTGACAATCACCCAAGCCTTATCAAAATGACTAATAGACTGCAATCTTCTTGAGAGTAGAGTCTGTGCTATCTTCTCTGTGTATATTCTGAGCAACAAACACCAAGACCTTATACCAAGCAGAGAATGAAATAAGCTTTAGTTGAATTACGCCACATCTGAAAGCATGCTACAGATGCAGATCTCCTGGTTGACACTAGAGGGCACTGTGTCCAACACCAAGAATTTAGACTACATTCTTTCCTGGAAAGTTTGCAGAGTGGACCCACAGGATATTCTTTCAGCTACAGACAAGCTGGGCATACAACCAATTCCATCTAATTTCATTCTCTGGAGAAGGCAGCAAGCGCCTGAGTGTAAAATCCGTAAGGCAACATTGCTCATCCTGGTAGGCAATTGTCAGAACTCCCAGAAAAGTAACCAAATGGAAAAATAGCCAACTGAATGTCTTGGGGGTGGGACCCTGCTAATCCCATAATTTACTGTCTTGCCCGTTCAGGTTTAAAGCAGAACTTCTAGTGTGGCAAGATAGCTTCCGATATATGGACCTCGTTTAACTATACAGAAGAAATACTCCACAAGACAGCTCTGAATTTTGGTGCACTGGAGAGAAGGCTAACCTTGGAATCCTAGGACCTGTGTTCAAACCCCAGCTCTAGCTCTTACTGTGTACATTACCTTGGACAAGATACTTAACCTCTCTGGGCCTTTATCCTCATTTACAAAATGAAGAGCTTGGTCTATATGACCTCTAAGGTAGCTCTTGGTTTTAAATCTATAATCCTATAGATTGTATTTTCTCCTGGTTTTCATTTTAAAATCAGAGAAGCCCTAATGATAGGCTGAGGTTTCATAAGGAAAGATACTCCATAAACTAGATGATTTATAAGGTAATGGAGGAACTAATTTGCTGGCAGTTCAAGTGAGGAAGAAATGGAAGTATTAGTAGAAGTCAACAAAGTGAAACAGCTGCTAAAAAAGCTAATGCTATCTTAGACTGAATTAACAGAAGTCTCATGTCCAGATCAGGACAGCCAGATAGTACAATGGACAGAGTGCCAGGCCTGGAGTCAGGAAGACCTGAGTTCAAATCAGGCTTCAGACACTTGCTAGCTACATGTGTCATCCAGGGCACAACTGCCTTAGTTTCTTCCTATGTAAAATGAGACAAAGAAGGAAATGGTAAATCACTGCAGTATTGCCAAGGAAATGCCAAAATGTAGTCACAAGGAGTTGGCTGTGCCTGAAAACAACTAAACAACAATGTTCCAATCAATGGAGGTGACAGGCATTCATTTGGTAACCATTTATTAAATGTCTGTGTATAAAGCACTGTACTAGGCATTAGGAGTAAGACACAATAGAGATAAGACACAGTCTCTGCCTTCATGAAACTCACAGTCTAGTATGGGAACAAAGCCCAAATGCAGATTTCTGCATGTTGTTCCTAGTCCCCTCTCAAGCCCTTACAATTATCAAATGCCTTGAGGGCAGGGCCCACATTTTATTTTTCTTTTTGGCCATAGTGTTTAGCACAGATGCTGGCACACAAAACACCTTCAATAAATACTTGTTGACAAATGAATCACTGTGATACACCATATTACATCTTAAGTGCACATGAGAAGTATGTGAAGGAAAGTGTTATGTCATTGCCCAGTAACTTGGACACATTTGGAGAACATTGCTCAATTATGGAACGCAAGTTTTGTTTTCTTTTTTTCTGGAGGCAATCGGAGTTAAGTGACTTGCCCAGGATCACACAGCTAGTAAGTGTCTGAGGCTGGATTTGAAGTCAGGTCCTTCTGACTCTAGGACCAGTGCTCTATCCACTGTGCCACCTAACTGCCCCTGGAAGGAACCACTGACAGACTGGACTAACTCCAGCAAGACCAACAAGGGGAAGAAAGGTCAGGTAGCCACAGACCTGGAGCCAGGAAGATCAGGGTTGACACTTAATTAGCTATGTGACCCTAGGTAAGTCGATCAATTTTTTAGAACCTCAGTTTCCTCCTCTGTACAACGAAGAAGTTTGAATAGACAGAATCTAAGGTCCATCACTGCCCTAAATCTATGATCTTACAGCCTCACAGACAGGAATTAGAAGAACTGGGGACATTGAGTCTGAAGAAGCAAAGGCAGAGAAGGAGAATGATCAGCGTCCTCAGATATCTGAAGTGTTGCCCCACAGGGAAAAGGGTTATATTGAGCAGAACTGCAGAAATTTCCTGGGCATGTAGGGGTTGTACTAGATGACCTACATCATCATCCCTTCCTTTTCCGTGACTGTGTGATTCTGCTCCATGGAGCAAATGAGGGAGAATGGATGGAAGTCAGATGGAAGCAGATTGCCACTCAAAATAAGTAAGAGATCATCCATCAAACCACCTCTTTAAGTAAAGTGACTTCTGGTGCACTGGAAAGAGCAATGAACTTGGAACTTAGGCTCAAATCTCACACAAGTCTTACAGTGGAGTGGTCCAAAAGCAGCACTGGCTGCCTCAGTCACTCCCTTCGTTCAATCGTGAGCCGTGTGGCTACCTGCCAGGGATGCTCTAGAGGGGTAATCCTGTGAGGAGTAAGGAGGCCGGACAAGATGACCCCAAGGTCCCTTCCATGTTTTATACTGCCGTAGTATCCAAATCAATCATTACTGTCTCTTTAAACACATTGAAAACACACACACACGCGCACACACACATGCATGCACACACACATGTACGCACACACACACACACACACACACACTATCTTCTCCAAAGACTTTAATTTTTTTTTATAATGGATTCAACCTGAATCTCCCTTCACAGCCTAGAGGCCCCTGAACTTGTCTGAACACAGGGGAGCTCTTAGCTGAGACAGTAAAGCAGTGGATAAAACCATAACATCTTTCAGACAACATTCACTTAAAGGACTTCCAACATCTCTCTCTCCTAGCTAAAGGGGCGCAGTTTCTAAAAGGTCGGGCAGCAGTCAGGTGCTCCTATGAATCAAAATTAAGTCTTTTAAAGAAGGTGTTATAGAAATAGAGCAAAGGGGGGGAAAACACATCCAGGGGCCAGACTTGCCCATCAAGGAGAAGTATTTCTGCCAAGAAGAATGTTTCAGTTCCTCTGATGAATTTCAGGCTATGGGGGTGGTGGAGAAGGGAAGAGTCAAAATCGTGATTTTGTGCTCTGCAAACTAAACCACTTATCAACCATCTCTAGGATAGACTGACAATGATGAGAAATTTGGGCTTAAGAGGGCTAGTATATGATCCCCTATTCCTGGTTAGGACAAACCTTCCAGCTTAGACTTCATACTTCACACAGCACTTTGTTGTATAATTCTTTAATAAAATCATTATTTATTATTGGGTGGAAAAAGTTGCTAGGTTTGGGGTCTGGAAATTTGGGTTCAAATTCTGGTTCTAACACTTAATAGCTGTATAAATGTGGACAAATTCTTTCATCTCTCTGAGAGATGTTCAATTTCCCCATCTATAAAATGCTCATACAACCCTTTCACAGAGACAGTGTGAGGTAAGCATTTTATATATCCTAGAGTGACACAGAATTGGAAATGAGTGTAGTGGAAAGGACACTGGATGGGGAGGCCAAGGATGTGGGTCCAAACCCTACCTCTTGCCCACTAGCTGTGAGGCCTTTGGCAAGGCACTGACTCTGGTCTTCAATTTCCTCATTTGCAAAATGGATTATAATAATATCCAGCGTTTATATAACACTTTAAGGCTTTCAGAGAGCTTTATATAATCTCACTTCATAACTCCTATCTATAATCTACACATACACACCCATATATAGTCCAGACCTGTTATTTCACCTGTGTGGGGCACGTGGGTCAGGAAAGATCTCACTTTGATTCAGATCAGTGACTTCTCGTCTTTAGAGAGTTACCTGGGGGTGGGGGTTCCAAACTGAGAGGTTGGTCACGTGGCCAGGATGTTTGAGAGGCATAGACCTAGACCTGAGTCTTCCTGAATCAAGGCCCACCCTCTATCCACTAGGCTGTACTACCTTTCCTGTATCAGAGAGCATGCTCACCTACCCACATATAGAGAGATAGGGACTGGGCTTCAGACTTCTGACATATAGATATAGTATTCTTATATATTCTTATAGTGGATATAGAATTCTTTTACTAATGAAATTCTGCACTTTCTCAGCAATTTCCAGATTTAGAGATTTGCCTAGAGCAATGAGAGGTGAAGTGATTTGTCCAGGGCCATGAAGTCAATGTATGGGGAGGGGGGGAGAGGGGGAGAAAGGAAAAGAGGGAAAGGGAGGCAAGGTAGAGGGAGGGAGAGAGAGGAAGGGAAGGAGACAGAGACAGAGAGATAAGGTGGGAACTGGACTCAGCTCTGAGGCCAGCTTTCTATCCACTACTTCATAGTGCACACAGACACACATACATACACGCACACACCACACATACACACACACACAATTTGTTATATGCATTGGTGTGTTATTCCTCTACCAGACTAGTTCCATGAATGCAGGGATTACAGTTCATCTTATCACCCCCAAACCCCTCCACTCAGCACATTATTGCTGCTACTGGTGGTGGTGTGTTTATATGTATGTATATGTGGTATGTACGTATGTGTATATGTGTGTTGGGTAGAGAGGGAGGGAAGTTAGAGGATTTCTCCTGCAGGGAGATTCTCTGTCTACCCCCTGCTTCTCATGAGGCACTTTCCTTGTTACACTACATTGAGCTCCAGATAATATGATCCCCCAGGCTTCCAAGAGTCACTCTGCAGTGACAGGGAAGCTGACTTCACCACAAGCTCACTATAATGCACTATGCTATAGGTCCTGCCTTCTATGTGAGAATGTCTTACAACAAGACTTGTTGGTCTTGCTGAGTAACTGCAGCCCCAGGTATGGAATCCAACACAGACTCATTTGGTTTGTAATTCTACTGACTAGACAGAAAGAGGTTCTAAAGCAGGAGTTTTTAACCAGGAATCTACTGACTCCCACAAGGGGTCAGTTGATAGATTTTAGGGGGTCCTTGGACATGGATGGGAAAGAAATTTCACCTTTATTTTCACTAACCTTTGGTTTCCTTGGCAATCTGATATATTTCATTTTATGCACTTAAAAACATTATTCTGAAAAGTTATCTATAGGCTTTATCAGACTTCAAAAAGTTGCAGATACAAGACACAAAAAAGAACCACTGTTCTAAGGGTAGTCTTGCTCTGACTGTTGGTGTTCCTTATGACTTCTCAATAGAGAGCTGGCTCCCATCCTAATTAACCCAGCTACCTGCATGGCCTCCAGTGCTTCCTTGAGCTGCTGTCTCTCCGGACGATCTGCAGAGTGGCTGAGGAGTTCCTGAAAGGGTTGAGGGAGTGTTACTAATCCCCAGTTTCACACACCACTGTCCATACCACAATTCTGGCATGTTGTACTGCATGGCTCTAATGACAGGACCTCCCATCCACCTAGAAGCATATTTCAGTTTGATAGACTAGCTGTAGCAGGCAAATCAGAATCATTTGATTATAAACTTAAACTTCATGCATATTTCCCAAATCTTGTGGCAAGGTGATCCATTGTAGAGCCCCAAAAGAAAGCTAACAAATGCATGATGTTTTTGTTATAAGTCACTCACACTGCATGATGCATCTACCAGGAAGCCTCCACTCTCAGGATCCTTTTGGGACCAGTATCAATAGAAGGTCTGTGGTTGATGGGCACTTACCTTCAGAAGGAGGTGATATTTCAGAACCCGTTGCATTGGCACTACTAACAGATCTTGCAATTTAAACTTCCCATCTTGAACCTTCAAGGTGCATTCCTAAGAGTGACCATAAAAGAACAAATGTTGTGAGTTTAAGTTTGTTCAGGGAAAAGTTCCCCCATGTCCCTCTATTCCTCTGTAGACCAAAGGTAAAGAGACAAATTTTGGACTCAAGCCCAAATGTCTTATACACCTCTTATAATGGAGATCTCTCCATTAAAGGATGCAACTATGGACTAATTCCTCAAATCATAAAATATTAAGACTGAATTGGACCTTAGAATGTGAGAGCTACATTATAGAATGTCAAAATGACATTTAATGACCCATTCTGCAGTTAGGAAAACTGAATCAAAAGTACCCCCACCCCCCAGTCCCCACATTACCTCTACTTTTTGCCTGAAATCTTCTCGATTGGCAATAAGATGGTTCAGAGTGTTCTGGGCATATTCCATGTGGCTGCAATATTCTCCATAGATCAGTAGCCTGAAGGGAGAAAAACACCAATACCACACACACACACACACACACACACACACACACACACACACACACACAATCACAAATTAAATAAGAAACACTTGACGTCACCTCCATCTTCTGGCTTCCTTCAAAACTCAGCTCAAATTCCACCTTTGATAGCTGGATAGGAATTTTGATATTTGAATTTTGATCAACTCCTTTTGATAGGAAACCTTTTCTAGTGCCTAGGAAATTTTGAAATCACCTTCTACTTAACATTGGATACATATCTTGTTCATACATGGTTGTTGACATGCTGTCTCCCTCGTCATAACGTGAAAATCTTGAGATCAGGAGTGATGTTCTTGCCTTTCTTTGTATTTGCAGCACTTAGCATCTAGGACATAGTAAGCATTTAAGCTTGCTTACTATTAAAGTTGTGTCTGTGTGCACATGCATGTATGTATATAATAATATAGGCATATTTGCGATGAGCTATAATCTAATGGCTTAACAATATTATTTATAGTCCTATTTTCTTATATGCTTAGAACTTTTCCTTATAAGGATAATTGGGCCTGGGTCCGAGGGAACCATCAATATCTATCCCTGCACTTTCCCCCACCCCCTCGTCAGGACTGGATAGGGACAGTTATAGATGGCCTGGTGCTCTTTGCCCCAGGGGTCTGGGGATCTGTCCAATCTCAAGGATAATTTGCCCTGAATTGTGGGAAAATAGCTTGTGTTGAGCAAGTCTTCTTTTCTAAATAGACTGCTCATTGAGTCCCTTTTGAACCTACTCCCAATTCACCCTTATTCATTTCTGACTAGTATCCCTAAAGACTGTAGTATGAAACTTTTAAAAATATATGATTTCTGGGGCGGCTAGGTGGCGCAGTGAATAGAGCACCGGCCCTGGAGTCAGGAGGACCTAAGTTCAAATCTGGCCTCAGATACTTAACACACACACACACACACACACACACAAAACTAGCCATGTGACCTTGGGCAAGTCACTTAACCCCAACTGCCCTCCAAAAAACAAACAAAAAAAATAATGTAATTTCTACTTATATGAACTGATGTTGGAAGGGGAGCAAAACCAGAAGAACATTGTACACAGTTACAGTCACGTTGTGCAATGATTAGCTTTGATAGACTTGGCTCTTCTCAGCAATGCAAGGTGCTAAGACAACTCCAAAAGGCTCATGATGGAAAGTGTTATCCACATCCAGAGAAAGAATTACGGAGTCTGAATGCAGATCGAAGCAGACTATTTGCTCTCTCTCTCTTTTTTGTTTTGTTTCTTTTTTCTCATAGTTCATTTCATTCTTCTTTGTAACATTGACTAATGTGAGAATATGTTTAATGTGAACATATATGTACAGCCTGTATCAAATTGCATGCTGTCTTGGGGAAGGGAGAGGGGGAGAAAATTTGGAACTCAAAAACTTGTGGAACTGAATGCTGTAAACTAAAAATAAATAAATTAGGAAAAAATACGTCTAATTTTTCTTGAAGGGTCTTGGATGGGGATGGGACAGGTATGAAAGAGTAGATTCTCACCTGGAATCTGTGTGTCAGGAATAACTAAGTCTGGGGGATAAGAGACCATATGGTTTAGGTATTTTCATTGGCCTAATACTTGCTTCCTGTAAAGCTATGCACAAGCAGCTTTCCAGAGGACTGCTGCTGTGAACAACTTTTAAAGTTATGATTACATAGTATAGTGAACTCTCCATTTATTCAATAACAAATTAGTGCAAAACATTCACAGAAAATCAAAATACAGCACTCACCATGTCACAACTCAACAAGTTATCGCTAAAATGGCCACATAGTTTTCACCAAAGTGGTCACACAGTTTTAAGCAAAGTACATTCATTTAGTCAATTGCAGAGTCCTTAATTCAATCACAAAGTACAAAAGTCAAAGTCATCCACCCATGGAGTGCAATTAAGTTACAATATCATCAGTCACTAGTCAGTACCCTCTCAAGGGGTAGTAGAAGGTACAAAAGCTATTCATCCTTAGGTAACAAGTAAGTTACAATTTCATCAGTCACTACTCAGTACCCATGGAGAGGTCTTTTTATATTCAGCTTCCATGGTTCCTCTTCCATGGTCTCAGCTCCTGCCCAAATCTAAACACCTGCCACCTGGGTTCAAAGGCAGACAGCTCCCAGTCTCTGTTCCTGGGAAGACAAGGCTTAACAAAGCCACAATAACATTCTTACACATTAACAAAGCCACAACAACATTTGTCTAAAGTGCCGGCACCACAGTCATGCTTCCTCAGTCTTTGGCAGCTCCAGCTGGCCCTTGGAAGTCTTCAGCAGCTCCGGCACTACAAGTTTGAATTCTGCCACCACAAGTTCCTTTCTCAAAATCAAAATCAAAATCACTTTATCCAGCCTCCACACAGCTTGCTCCAAGAAATTCTGTCTCAGTTCTCAATTCTCATTTTTCTTCTCAGTTCTTTTCAATTCTTAGTTCAGTCTTCAGTCCAGCAATAGTAGCCCAGCCTTCAGATACTTGCTGAGAGAAATTCTGTCTCTTTTTCTCTTGCAGCAGCTGCTCTGCCTACACAATGCTTACCCCCAAGAAATTCTGATTCTCCCAGCTGGGGCTTTTCCTTATATATGGTATTATTAGTTCCTCCCTGTTACAAGAGCAACATGGGTTCATACCTTGTTTTTACAGAGGCTTAATTTGAAACTAAGTGCTAAGTACCTGTTAGCTTGGCAATACAAAAGGATCTTTAAATTTCATTACTATTACACTACCTCTCAGGCCTGACTTTCTGGGAAAATGTTTGGCCAGCATCATATAGGTGACCACACCCTGGGACAAATCAGTTGCTGCATGATGCCCTTCAGGGCATGGACCCTGGCTGGCTGATCTGGGATCACCTTCTGCATTGTCCTTCTCCCCAACCCCTGGACCTCCTACCTCCTACTCCTTTTTCTACTCAGCTTTCAGAACCTTCCGCAAAGTGACCCAATGCTACCTAACCCAATCCTACTTCCCCTTCCTCCCTCCTGGAAACCCCACTCTTCTTCCTTCTAACGAGATTAACCAAAAATATCAATAGACTTGAATAATAGATCCAATTTAAAAGGATGAAATTTAATAGGAATAACTGTAAATTCCTTAATTTGGATTCTAGATGCCCATATAGCCTCAACCTATACAAGTACAGGATTAGCGGCATGGAGACCTAGTTCATGTGAAGAAGAAAAAAAAAGATCTGGGGCCTTTGGGAACTTCAATATTGATATCTACGACTAATACAACACAATAACTATAAAAATCAACACTGATCAAGCTGCATTTAAGGCCACTATAGTGACCAGAATGAGGGAGGTGACATTCCCACAGTACTCTGTCCTGGTCTGATTCTATCTAGAGAACAGTATTTAGTTCTGGGTCACATATTTTAGACAGGACACAAAGAAATTGGAAAACATGCAGAAGATAATGGCAAGGATGGTGATAGTCCTGGGGTCCTGTCATAGATGAGCCACTTGAAGGAACTATGACTGCTTCACCTGAAGAAGGGGAGAATGTAGAGAGGACTTGCAGGCTGTAGTCAAAACTCTAAAGGGCTGTCACAAAGAAGAAATTTTCAATTTCTTCTTGGAAATCAGACCTAGAAGCAACGTGACAAAAAAGCAGGTAAAGGTTTGATAGGAAGGAAAACTTCTCACTGATGGGAGCTGTCCAGCGGCAGACAAGGCCACCCCTTTGGAGGTGGCAAGTTCCTGATCACCAGAGGTCTTCAAATTGAGGCCAAGAAGCCCCTTGTCAGAGATTGCTGCACAGGGGATCTGGGACACAAATTCAGGTTGGACTCTCCTTCCTTCTCCTTCCTTGGTCAATGGATACAGGTGCGCATCAGATTAGGAAGCACAAATGAATGTGACCCTTCTGGGTCCTCATGTACCACATAGCTGTGCATCATGGTATGATTCAAGGCACTGGAATCAGGAGTATTTCTGAGATCGCCTCCAAATCTGAAATGCTGGGACTCCTCACCACCATCATCACCACCTTTGCTCATTCTGTTTCTTCTTCTTGCTTGGGATGCTCTCCTTATTCATTCCCTTCCCCCTTCCTCTGTTGCAGAAAGCATTCCTAACAATTCCAGTCCCCTGTCCTTTTTCCTTCCTCTGAACTCTTTCAGTAATTGGTATCTAGGCCACATAATCAGCACTTGAATCTACATTGTCTCCTTTTGTTCTCTTGGTTGTTCATGTTTTTTCCCCAAAGAGATTTTAAGTGCCTTGTGAGCAGAGAGATCTTCCTTTTCTCCTCTTCCCTTCTAATGCATCTAGAAGCTCATTAAGTTCATAAGTACTGAATGTTTCCCAATCTAGTGCTAGAGCTACCCTATGGAACTGTAGTCCTAAAATGTACTTTCAAGAATGTACTCTTCTTCTTTCTTCTCCCTCCTTGGTCAAGGGATACAGGTCAGGAAAGTTGCGAACATCAGATTAGGAAGCAGAGAAGAATGTACCTTTCAAGCATCCCTTGAAGGCGCCAGGCTTTCATGTACCATGTGTTGTGCATCATAGTGTGATCCAAGGCCCTGGATGGAATCAGGAGGCATTTGACAGAATGGTTAAGCTCTGTGGACAGAGGCCTGGAGGCTTTCCATCTATGTCTGTGTCCTGGGAAAGCTAGGAGCAATGTCTGGGAACCCAAACAAGATGATCTCATCATTCTTTCTCCATCTCTAATTGTGATTGTGTGGCTTACACTAAAATTGGCTTATGAAATATAGTCTGAAAGCTGCAGCTGGTATGATTTTTTTCTGGAGGCCTATATTTGAGGGAAGAGGGCAAACTTGGTCTGAGTGAGTGCTCAAGGATGTTAAAAAGTCGACTTGGAGGGGTGAATGAGCCCCAAATCCCTGTGCTAAATCAAAGCTGAAAGCTTGCTTCCTAAACCCATACAGACAACCCTAAAACAGTAACACCAGTAGTCAGTCCTGGAATACACTTTAAGATCAAAAAGCCTTTCAGCTGAGAGGGAATGTCAACATTTTCCATCTAAACCCTTTAGTTAAGGAAACTGAAGACCAAAATGATTAAGTGACTTTCCCAGGGTCACACAGGTCATAGGATCATAGATTTGAGCTGCAAGGGATTTTAAAGGCCAATCTAATCCAACCTCCTCACCCTATGCTTTTCATTGGCAATTACATTTTTTTTAATTTCTGCTTTTTGGCAGGGGGAAGGCAGGGCAGTTGGGGTTAAGTGACTTGCCCAAAGTCACATGGCTAGTAAGTGTTAAGTGTCTGAGGCCGGATTTGAACTCAGGTCCTCCTGACTCCAGGGCCGGTGCTCTATTCACTGCGCCACCTAGCTACCCCTGGCAATTGCATTTTGATTAAATTAATATAGAGAAAGAACAGATCCAGTGAGGTTAAGTGATTTTCCCAAAGTTATAAAGGTAATCTCAGAAGTAGGATTTGAACCCAGGAGGTGGGAATTTAGAGCCATTTCATGGTGCCATGCTGATTCTTCCTAGGCATTAGTAGTAGCAGGGTCAAGCTTCAGACACTGGCCCTTTGACTTCAAGTCTGGTGTTCCTTCCCCTCCACTCACTGCTCTGCCTCTAGGGATGCCATCATTTCACACACAAGTGTGTGAGGTTGCTTCAGGGCATGAGTGGCATTTTTTGAGAGACACTTCCTAGCTCCCTACATATGCATAGCATACACTGTGCATGCGTGGACGAAACTGTTCCTTCTGCCCAGCACTTCTCACTAGCTGTCACGTTTGGTTAGGCTTGACTTTGAAGAAGCCACTGTGTGGCAGGAGAATACAAAAAGTCAACAGGACAAGACTTGGCAAGAAAAGACCCAGTCTTGTCTAAAACTGTTCAGTGAAACATAAACTGCTTCACAAGACGGTGGCAATGTACAATGTCACCATTGCTGCTCAAACCTGCTTTTCACAGCTGTGCAGGAGGCTCTGCCTAAGACAGGAATCTGACTCTTGGCTTTAGCTCAGGCAAATATGCTATTAAACTGGGAATTTTGATGCAGAGGATGATTAAAAAAACAAAACAAAGCCATACACTCAAAATTCTTTCTAATTGAAAAGGTTTTTCTTTTAGGATCACAAGCAAAAGTTTTAGTGGCTTTCCATGTGGGGAATGGAGCAGGGGGTGGGGAGGATGATAAAGGGGACTTAAGCAGCTGCTAGTCCAGGAAAAGTCCTTTACTCCAGATTTGCAGCCTTGGCCACCAGCACCGGCACTCCAAACAATATCCACTTTGCTCCCTGTCTCTCTAGTGCCCAGATAGCTGTGTCTGGGCAGACCAAACCTTTGTGTAATCAGGTATTAAATGTCACTGAGCTGCCCCATTCCTGTCTCCCTGTTACTCAAGAAATCTGGAAACATTCAAGGCAAGAATGGAGCAGGGGGAATCGCAGAACTCTCTCAAGTCTTAGGAAAGCTATCACAATACACATTGAGGTTTTCTACCCCATCTCTCCTCAGGTACAGCCACCCTCCAACCTGCCAGCTCTCCCAGTTAAAAAGGCCCTGTCAGTACTCCAATGCACCTCCCCCCTTCCCATTGAGAAGGGGAATTCCTAAAATACAACATGACGAAATCCCCGACCTCTGCCCTAAGGAAAGTTGGGTTTCGGAGAAAAGCAAAGAAAGAAACCAGTAACGGAAGGGCTTTCCAAATCACGTCCATATCTATTATTTCATTTTTGTCCCCACTGTATTGGGTTAGGCAGACTCCCATCACTCTAACTTTATAATCTGATGGATCTATAGTACAGGTAAGTCCTTCACTATTACAAAACACAACCTATCCAGGCCTTCTCAGCCTCCCCAGAGATTCTTCTCCACAGAATCTTTCATAAATCTTCCATAATGCTCCAGGGATATGGTCCTGTCTGACTGACTCCTGCTCTATGGCCAGCCCACCTCCTTTTCTACTCATTCACCACTGAGTAGTAGAAGGCTAGGTGTAATATAATACCAAGCAAAGGCAACTTCCCAGGTTCAAAATACCAGCATAGGTGCTCTCTATTTTATTCAGTGACAAACCAAGAACAGAGAAGATCAAAACATGACATCATTCAAAATACAGCATTTACTAAGTGTGATTAAATAATCTCCAAGTACTACCCCACCCCAGGATCTTCCAATCATTCAATCAATTACAAAGTCCCTGTTCTAAATACTACTCCACCCCTAGGCTATACCTTAATTAAGTCCACCACAAAACCCCTCTTCTCAAATGGAGATTAGTTTCCAAACATAGGTAAAGTACCTTCATTTGTCAATCACAGAGCACAATAAGGTCAAAAGTTCCCCACCTCCTGGATCACAATTGAATCTACCCCAGAGTTACATCAAGTTTAAACACAGCACTTAATACCCAAATGGAGGTCTTTTCTTCATCTTGACACGAGGCAAGTTCTCAGCAATCTTAGTTCCTGGAGAGACAAGGCTTAGCAAGGCCATAAGATACATTGCCAGTCCCTTCATGAATTTATCCTCTGTCTGTAGAACAGCCCTAGAACCCCTGAACACATTAGCAAAGCCCTCTCCCAGGATTTCTGTAAACATACAACAAGAAAATCCTTCTTCAGGGCTTCTGAACCAACAGAAAGGCTCCCAGACCCCTGCAACAACAGTACTGTCCCTCACCAGTGGACAGTATTCATTCTGTCTGCAGGACAGTCTCCAGACCCCTGCAACAACAGTACTGTCCCTCACCAGTGGACAGTATTCACTCTCTGTCTGCAGGACAGTCTCAGGCCTTCTTAGCGAACAGCCAGGTTCCAGGACTTCTTCAACAAAAGGACAGTCTTTCACCAGTGGACAAATCTGGCAAAACAACATCAAAACAGACAGACAAAGTACCAGCAAAACAGCCATGTCTCCAGTCCTTGGCAGCTCAGGGGGCAGGTCTCAAAAGTCCAGGGCAATTCAAAGCGGCCACCAGCAATTCTCTTAGTCTCTCTCTCTCCACGAGGTGCTGCTTCCAAAAAAAAATCTTCCGCCTCTCTCTAGTGTCTCTCCAAATCTACATCACCAGCTCCTCCCAGTTCAGGACTTTCTTTTCACATCAACAAGCCCATCCCACAGGTGGGATTAACAAACTCTGGGTTTTAACACAATCAATTTGAAAACCAAGCCAATACAGGGGAATCTTTAATTGCCATTACTATCACACTAGGGCACTCAGATTGTCAACCTGAATTTTAGTTACTCTCAAGCTGATCAGGCACATCACCAAACTGAAGTCAGAGAAGGTGAAGCTGCATTACCAAAATATCAAAGAGGAATGCAACGATTAACCAGGGAAGTTAATGCCATGGAAGTCTAAAAGGTCATGTTCCTGCTGGCCTGGTTGGTGAAGGTCTCAGCTGTTTCACCATATCTAGGTTGGCCCCCGTCATCTTATGCTTTACTCTCCAGTGATGATCTCATCAGCCATCTTGCTGACATGGGCTACCTTTTCCTCCAACCCATTTCCCTACTTTCTGGTTTGAAACTACAATCAAATTAATACTATCATTACTGTAGGAGAGAGGGGACAATCTATTCCACTATGGCTCTATTCACTATATGTAGAACTTGCTAAACTAAAATACTCTTCCCTGGCTACAACTCCGCAAAATATGTTGTTTCCCCAATCAGAATGGGAGCTCCCTCCCTGAGGGTGGGGGGCTATTTGGACTTCTGCATTTGTATCCCTAGCACTGAGCAGGCAAGTTCTAGTTTTTCACTCATTCAACAGCAAAATAATAATATACTGATAGCAAGCATTTATTTAATGTTTTATGGTTTGCAAAATACTTTACAAATACAATTTCATTTTGTCATCACAGCCACATTAGTAGTTGGTGCTATTACTACACCCATTTTACAGGGGAGGAAATGGAGGCTGACAAAGGTTATATAAGCTATCCAGGGTCATAGCAGTAAGTTACTGAGGTAAGATCTGAACTCAGGTCTTCCTGACTTTAGGCCACCTCTCCATCTACTGCATCACCAAAGTGCCTTGAAAAGTGGCATTAAAAAAAAAGACTCCTTTCCACTTTATTAACGAGGAAAATAAAGCTCCAAGGAGTGACTTTTCCATAGTCACAGAGCAAGTGAGTGGAGCATTCAGGACAATCCAGGCCTTGCTTCTTCTGGTACTCCGCGATGCCAAAGTGTGCACTATATCCCCAGTGTTTCTCTTTCTTTACCCCCAATTATATTGATGAAATAATGTTTTCAACACCAAGGAGAATTTCAATAGACCAAGTCTTTCTTTCTCTGCTCAGGAAAAAAAATTGTTTACTCCTTCTCTGGGTTACTTGATAGACACTTTAAGACTCAGGAAGGGCTCAGATAGTGCATAATTCTGCCCTTGAAGCTGACTCATTCTCCTCCCAGTGAGGTAGGCTTTGCCATCCACAGAGTAGAGAATCGTGACTGGTATTCTATATGACTATATCAGCTCTTGAGTGAGTGACTGAAACTTGGAAAACTTAGCCCCCTGGACAGTGAGATCTTCATTCTATCCAGCCCCCAAAGAGAAAGAAATTAATTTGGAAAATGAAAGTGACCCTGTTGGACTTTGTATGGCCCAAATGTTGGTCCTGATTCAGAGTGGAGCAAGTTGGTTCTTCACAGCTGGATTTAGGCTGTGACTTCTCTTTGGTGGGTAGGAGTTAAGAGCTTGTGAAGAAGAGGCTAGAACCACACCTGGGACATTAGAGCAGACAAGGGGAAGGTGATGGAAGAAAAAGGGAACAGGAGAAAGGGAAGGAAGGAGAAAGAGAGACCTTAAGGAGTTTAATCTGTTCAGAAGTAGGGGTAACAGAGGGTAGAATGAGCACAAAACTAGGGGGTGCTATTTTGGGTCCTGACCTATCATTTTTGTTGTTGTTGTTGTTGTTTTTGGTGGCAGGGATTCTGAGTGAAGAAATTACTTCTTTTTTTTTTTTTAAGCAATCGGGGGTAAGTAACTTGCTCAAGGTTACACGGACAGTTATTTCTGGGTGTGGTGCTGAGTATCTGAGCCCAAATTTGATCCCCAGGTCATCCCAACACTGGAGCCGGTGCTCTTACTCACTGAGCCACCTGGCCGCCCCAAGAAATTACTTCTAATGAAGACTGGTAGCTTCTCTACAACATATAGAATTACCCAGGGTCACACAGTCATTAAGTGTCAGAGGTAAGGAAGAGTGGGCACTTCGTAAACACATTTCATTGATCAATTTTGTGGAATCATAGACCTCATAAAATCTATATCTGAGCAGAAAATCCTGTCTACATGGTTGGCTGTTGTTTTTTGTAGTTGAAGAGGACCAAAATAACATCACTATTTTGGGCAGAAATAGTCCATGTGAACATTTGGAGTGGCGATGTCCCTAAATTTGTACATCTCGTGTTTTTTTTTGAGCTACTACAATTCTACTTTGCTCATAGGGCACAATGCCTTCTTTGATGTGGGCGTGCCATGCTGGGTCATGTCTCTTATGTCACATAGTTGATACCAAAGTTCTTCAGAGAGACCTTGACAGTATCCTTGTATCAGTTCTTCTGACTTCCATATGAGCACTTGCCTTGTGTGAGTTCTCTGTAAAATAGCATTTTAGATGAATGTACATTTGGCATTCAAACAATGTGGCCAGCTTATCAGAGCTGTGTTCTCTGCAGTAGAGTCTGAATGCTTAGCAGTTTGGCTCAAAAAAGGACCTCGGTGTCCAGTACCTTATCTTGCCAGGTGATCATCAGAATCTTCCTAAGACAATTCAAATGGAAATGATTCAGTTTCCTGGCATGGCCCTTGAATGCTATCCAGGTTTCACAGGCATACGACAATGAGGTCAGCACAACAGCTCGGAGGATCTTCAGTTTGGTAGGCAGCCTAATACCTCTTCTCTCCCACATTTTCCTTTGGAGCCTTCCAAATACTGAGCTAGCTCTGGCAATGTGTGCACCGACCTCATCATCTACATGTACGTCCCTGGAAAGTGAACTTGTCCACAGCATTCAAAATCACTCCATTTGCTGTAACTGATAGTTCCATATGTGGATGGTATGGTTCTGGCTGGTGAAGAACCTCTGTTTTCTTGTTATTAATTGTCAGGTCAAAATTAGCATAAGCGTCAGAGACTAGATCCATCATCTGTTGTATCTCAACCTCAGAAGCTTCATTCCAAGCATGATAATTTGCAAACAAAAAAATCATGCACTAACTATCCCTCCACTTTAGTCTTGGCTTGTAGCTTTTTCAAGTTAAATAATTTCCCATCAGTCCGGTAGCCGACCTTGATGCCATTTTTGTCATCACTGAAAGAGTCTGACAATATTGCTGAAAACATCATACTAAAAATCATGGGAGCAACAAGCTGCTTCACTCCACTGGTGACTTGGAAAGCACAAAAGTCTTGTCTATCATTCAGAACCCATATCAGCATGCTGTCATGGAACTGGCGTGTAATACTGATGAACCAGTGTCTACAACAAATCCAACAAGTGCTCATCTAACTTGTGCTTGAAGACAGAGACCTCATTACTTCCCAAGGCAGCTCATTTCCCTTTTGGAAATCTTTCATTGTTAGGAAGCCCCCCCTGTTGAGGTAAAATCTACCTCATTAGTTCTGATTCTATGCTCTAGGGCTAAGCAGAACAAACCCAATGCCTGTTCCTCATGACAAGCCACCAAATATTTGAAGAGAATGACCACATCTGTCCCAAGAATTTTCTCCTCCAGGCTACATGGATACTGTGAGCACAAAATGAGAGCCTAGATTTCCAACTCATGTGTAAAGCCCTATGTGGAATGGTTCTCTCTTTGTGTAGCATGAACTTGTGTTGTCCCCCTGGTCTAGTACCTCTGGCACTAGTCTTAGAGCTCCAAGAAGCAACACTTCCCCTGAACAATGGTGCCTGGGCACAGAGCACTCCTTTGGGGTTCAGAGTTCCCTTTGGCTCAGGCCCCTTCTCCCTGCTTAACAACCCAAACACATCCAAATATTATTATCTATTTACTCTGTGAGTTACCTATAGAAGGCACTTGAAAATTCGGGAAGGGCCAGCTCACGCAAAATTCAGTCAATTAAACTGCCTAATTCTCTTCCCAGTGAGGCGGGTGCTGCCATCTGCTCAGCTCAGCAATCACAATATGTGCTCTTTAAACCCATAGCACATAGCATCTATATGAATTTCTAGGGAGGGAAAGTCTGAAATGTGACCCATGGCCTAAACTAACCAGAAAGCATAAAGGTATCACCTTTTTCCTTTCCCTGGCATTGGTGGACATTCTGGAATGCTCGTGAAGTTACTAAGTGCAGGCAGTTCTCCTTTGGAAAATACCCTCTCTTTTGGACTCTGCACTCTGGCTGAGGTTCTGGCTAGGGATGCCTGGTGAATTATGAAGTATAAATCCCTTTAGGTCTGTGTTCCTACTATATCCCTTGGACCATTTTCTACTTCTCTCTCAATATGATGATCCCTGACCTTTCCTTTTGACTAGGCCAGCCTTTGGCAGAAAGCTCTTGCGATTGGGCAAGGGACCATTCACCCACAAGGAACAGCTGCCTCAGGCTTGAAGAATCTCTCCATTGTTACTCAGTTTGGAAACATTTTGCAACTCTCTGATTTTTACACTTTCTAGGGGAGAATGTAAATCATTGCATATTACAACAGGAATGGATTTTTGAATTTAGAGTGTTAGAGCTGGAAGTGACCTTAAGATATAGAATATGAAAAGTGAAAATAACCTCAGAACACAAACTGTTCAAAGCTTTAAGACTTCAGAGACTGTCTAGTATAAGGGTTAATCTGGGATCCACAGTCCAGGGGGTCTGCGGACAGATTTCAAGGGATCCATGAATTTGGATGGGAAAAAAATTATTTCAATATAATTAGTTTTCTTTATAATCCTATGTACTTAATTTTGTGGCTTTAAAAAATATTTTGAGAAATTAAATTAAATTAAAAAATATTTAACACACAAAAACTGCTTTAGTTCACTCTCTCATTTTACTGATCCTGTAGGGGATATAACTAGGAGCTGACGAAGAAGGAATAAGAATAACAGCAGCTAACGTGTGTATAGCACTTAACTATGGGCCAGGCACTGTTCTAAGTGCTTTACAATTATGACCTCATTTGATCCTTATAACAACCCTAGGATGTAGGTGTTATCATTATCCCCATTTACAGTTGAGTAAAGTAAGGCAGATAAAGGTTAAGTGACTTGGTCAGGGTCACATAGCTAGTAACAGAAGCCAGATTTGAACTCAGGTCTTCCTGATACCAGGTCTAGGGCTTTATCTACTGCACCACCTGGCCGGACAACAATCTTGAGTGTGGAGATATAAATGGGTATATAGGCTGGTCTTCCAATATAGAGTTTATGTAGATGAAACATTCTTAGATAACTAGAAATGTTCATGGATAAATGTTTATTTCATGATATTATAAGGCTGATACCACAACACTATGTGCAAACATTTTAATATGGACCCACCCAACCAAGGATCAACTCTTGGCTATACCACAGAGAACATTAGCACCTTCCCATGTCATCACTTATAATTAGGCCAGAACACCCCTTGTGGGTTTGAGGGGTTGAGGAAAAGACAAGTTCAATCTCTTCCACCAGATAACCTATCAGATATCTGAAAAGAATGATTGCATCCATCCCAAGTTGGGGTGAGTCCGCTCCCTCCCCCCAAAGTCAGGAGGGAGTTTGGCACAGGGTACAGAGCACTGAACTTGGAGTGTCAGCTGGGAGAAGACATATGGCATATAAAAAGATTGATGTAGGAGGACCTTGGAGACCACCCAGTCACAGGATCCCAGATCTAAAACTGGAAAGAACTTTAAAAAACATCTAATCTAAATCTCGCACTTTAAAAGATGAAAAATATTTAAAATATTTTTTTATTAAACTGAGATCTAGAGAGAAAGAAGGACCCTGTCCAAGGTCACACAGGTAATAAGTAGTAGACCTAAGATTTGAATCCAAGTTCTTCGACTCCAAAGTCAATTCTTTTTGTTATCTCACAGTGACAATAAGGAGCAATCCTGGGCAATATGTATTGAGTGAGGCAGAACAAGTGAGGCAGAGTGTAGGCCCCATCGGTGTTCAAAGGAAGAAGAGATCACCATGGGCTGGAGGAAAGAAGATGAATGTCATTCAAGAGGTGAAATTTTTAGCTGGTCCTGGAAGGATGGATGGGATTTAGAGAGGTTAACAGATCCACAAGGAAGAATTAGAGGTGGGAGAAAATGGTACACAAACTGGATCTTTCTCTCTCTTTCTCAGTTCTAACTCAGAAAAAAGAAGCCTAAATAAGACATAAGAATGAAGAATTTGGGTGGGGAGGAGACAGACTCAGTTGACAGTATATTTCTTTAGTGCTTTATTGCTGACTGACACTAGAATTCAAGTTCTTGTTTAATTTAGGGGCTGATGTGCCAAGCTGTATCCAGGTTTCAGTGTGACAGAGGCCTGGGAAATCATTACCTAGGATGCAAAGGGCAACTCGTTAAGTCTGGATTTGTCTCGGCTAGAATGAGCTGATTTCTAAAAGTCAGTTAGCTAGCCTCACCCTACCCCCCAACTCTACCCCTCAGCAGCCCTACTACCAGTCACCAGGAACTCAGAACCCCACTACAAGGGAAGGGGCCAAAGTTCTCCCACTCTTCTAAGGCCAGAAGATCCACCCCTTCTTGGCCCCATGAAAAGTCAGACAGTCCTATCAGGAAGTAGCTAGTGGCCCACTTATAGAAAGGGAAGGTTCCCTTGGGGGAGGTATCCTTACAAAGAACATTCCAGGAAAATCCTATGTTTTAGGGAGGTCAGCTAAGTAAGACATAAAAATGAATATTCTCCTCAATGGGGCTTAAACAGCTGGATGGGCCCCAAGTCTGTCAGACAATTTCTTCATGCCTTGGTCAAAAGCAGGTTCCCACATCAGGTTCAACATCTAGGGCTATGCTATCCATCCTTTTACTGGGCAGGTTCCAGGACGGCTTAGCAGCCTCTAGACTAGTGATCTCTTCAAAACAACTGCTGTCGGTAACGTGAGTTCCAGGTATGGAACTTTACAAACTTTACAACTTTACAAAAATTAATTGGAACTATAAATGGTCACATGAAAATATACTTCAAATCACTAAAAGTAAGAAATGTGAATGAAAACAAGGGTGAGGATTCACCTCACTCTGTGCAAAGATGAGAAAGGATAAGAATACTCCATTTTGGAGAAGGCCTTGGAAAGACAGGAACATTAATTCACTGTAGATGGAACTTTGAAAAGACTCACTACATCAGTGATCCAAGTGTTCTGATTTCAATTTGGAATAATGGAAGAAAAGTGACTCTCATTATGCTTTGATATAAAAATCTCAGTTGAGGGGCGACTAGGCTGTGCAGTGAATGGAGCACCGGCCCTGGAGTCAGGAGGACCTGAGTTCAAATCCGGCCTCAGACACTTAACACTTACTAGCCATGTGACCTTGGGCAAGTCACTTAGCCCCAATTGCCCTGCCTTCCCCCTCCAAAAAGCAAAAAAAAAAAAAAAGTAAAAATCTCAGTTGAAATATACTCCCAAGAAGTTATAGAGAGGGGGAAAAAAAGGTCCAACAGATATCCGTCCCCTAAAACAAAACAAAACAAAAAAACAGCAGCATTCTTATATACAAGTGAGGAACAAAGTCAGTGCCCATCCACTGGGGAAAGACTGAAAAATTAAGGTATATCAATTTAATGCTTCCCTCCCCCTACCCTTTCAACTGTTTGGCACAAAATTGCCAAAGTGATTTTCCTGACATCTAGCACTGACCAAGTAGCCTTACCCTTACCCAATAAGCTTCAGTGGACCTCTATTAGCCTCTAAAATTAAATATAAAATGTTACCTCATACTGGACAGAAGAAAAATGAGACTACTCACCTTCTTTCTTTTCCCTTCCTCCCTCACATCCCTCTGAAATCATTCATCACTATTTCTAGTCTCTAAAGAAGTGGCCTCTGTCTTTCCCAAGGTCAGCCCCTCTAGATTCACCCTTGCTCCCTTCTCTTTCCATCTTTTCCAGCAGACTGACCCCATGATCATCTCCACCACATCTCTAATCTTCAGTCTCTTACTTACTAGCTCCTTCCCTGCTGCCTTATAATGATGCCCATGTTTCTCTCATCATTTAAAAAACCCTCACAAATCTCTTTCTCTGCTACCTATCATGCTATATCTCTCCTCCCCTTCTTGGCTGAGGTCCTCGCAAAAGCCATCAATACTTCTTCTCCTTCGTTTGATCTTTTAAATCCTCTGCAACTTGGCTCCTAATTGGAAGCCAGTGTAAACTGCCTGCTCTAAAGTTACTGAGAGCTCTTAATTGCCCAACCTAACATCCTTTTTCCAATCTTCCTTCTTCATGTCTGCAGCATTTGTCATTGCTGATCACTTTCCCCTCTTAGATCCTCCCTCCTCTCTAGGCTGTCGGGATGCTAATCTTCTTGGTTTCTCCTATCTTCCTGAATACCGTTTCTTAGAATCCTTTTGCTCAATTTTTATGTATATTATAGTAACTGTGGCTGACTCCAAGTCCCTGTCTTAGACCTGTGGCTTTTCTCCCTTTACTTGGTGATCTCATCAACTCCTATGTGTTCAATTATCATCTCTATTTTTTTTTCATTTTCCAAAATAATCTAATATTTTATTTTTCCCCAATTACATGCAAAAACAATTTTAACTTTTTTCCCCAAATTTTGAGTTCCAAATTATCTCCCTTTCCCCTTCCCCATTGAGAAGGCAAGCAATTTGACATAGGTTATGCATGTGTAGTCTTATAAAACAGAATCAATATATCTAACTTAAGCATTTCTCTTGAGCTCTAGTCCTATATTACTAACTATCTCTTGGACATTTTGAACTGGATGTCCAATAGAAACCTCAAATAAAAGACAATGTCCAAAACAGAACTCATTATCTCCACCCGAACCCTACTGCAAACCCTCTCCTATTTTGAACTTTTCTGTTATTGTCAAGGGTAATTGACACCTTCCCAGGCAACCAGATTTGCAACCTTGATATATCATCCTTGACTTTTCTACTCTCTCTTTCTCATATTATATATCCAATCAATTGTCAAATCTTGTCATTTTTACCTTCACAACATTTCTTGTATATAAAATATATAAGAACACACTCTTCCTACTCAAATAACCACCTCCCTAGTTTAGGCCCTCAATACTTCTTCACTGCAATATTGCAACAAACTTCAAATTGATCCCTGTATCTTAGGTCTAATCCAATCTATCCTCTACAAAATTGCCAAAGTGATCTCAACCTCACTCAATAAATTCCAGTGGCCCTCCATTAGTCTCTAGGATTAAACAGAAATTCCTTTGTTTAGCATTTAAAGTTCTTCCTCACCTGGCCCCTTTCTACCTACCAATCTTCCTATCCATCACTCCCCTGGAAGCATTCTGTTTTACTTGGAGATGACTCTCTCAGTTGTCCACAATAAACTCTGACTTTGGGAAGATGGGGGATTTATGGGGACTATAAGAAGCCATTTTTCAGATAAAGCTCATTCCACAGTATTGTCCTATGGTCACAATGACCAGGACCACATTAACAGACACTTGCTAGCTGTGTGACCCTAGGCCAGTCACTTAACCCTGTTTGTCTGTTTCTTCATCTGTAAAATGAGCTGGAGAAGGAAATGGCAAAGCATTTCAGTATCTTTACAAAGAAAACCCCAAATGGGGTCACAGAAAGTTGGACACATATGAAAAATGACTGAACAACAACAAAGGTACAAAGCCATTTGCAATTGTCCCCTGCCTTCAGAGAGCTCACACTCTATTGGGAGGAGACCATATTGCTACACACATACATCTAGATGTGTGTTTACATAAATAAAGATGTGTGTATATATTTACATATATTTATATTTCTTAGTCTCTTAAGATTTATTACAAACAATGTCACCTCCTGGGGCTTCTTTGGTCAAAGTTCAAAGAAGCCCAACATACCTATCTGAGTCATTGTAACAGAAGCATGTGCTTTAAGGTGCACGGATTGTTTAATTAAAGATATAATGTAAGAGTTAATGCTTAACCTTTCCTGCTTCCCTTTTATCTTTCAAGTCATGACTAACAATCAATCAAAATCAATCAATCAAACAAGTCCTTCTGTCTCACTCAGGATGTTTGCTCTTCTTATAGGTAGAGAGCTCTTTAAAGAATACTCAGGGGACATGTAAGTGTGCAGAGGGGTGCTATTGGAAGGAGAGAGGTGATCTGACTGAACTTGACTGACTCAGCTGTCACTTCCTACAACACAAGTTTCTTGATTCTCCAGTTGTTAATGACATCACCTGCCCCCATGACTTTGTATTTCTCCCATATTTACTTCTCTGTGATCTGTTTCCCTGCCCCACCCTAGCCTCATCACTGAACCTACCACCTCCACAGGTGCCATGGTGGGGAGTCAGATCTTCCCCAATCTTGTCTCAAACTGCCAGTGGGAGGCAGGAAGATATATATCAGCAACACCTGCTATCACTGAGGGGGTGCTACAGACCAGTCTCTTACCCAACCAACCCTGGCTGCCAACTACCCAGTTCCTATAGGCGCAGGACATAGCCACTGCCTGCTGGATCCTGACCCTTACGTCCTTGACCCTGCTAGAGATACCACAGAGCTCCCTTTCAGTCTAAGCCTTGAACTCTCTATCCCCTTAGTAGGGGGCCATCTTCCCTGCCATTACTTCACAAAATCCTCTGGGTCTTGCTATCTGTACTACTCTTTTCCCTGGCTGGCCTTTCTATCGGCTATGAACTAAATATAAACGTGAAGCCTTCTTTACGTGTTGTAGCCTTCAATTAGAAATGCAAGTTCTTCAAGAGCAGAAAAGGTCTTCATTTTCTCTTTGTAGCCCTATAACTTAACACAGTGCTTGGCACATTGTAAGCAGTTAAACGCTTTTCCATTCCATTCTCTATTATATCACGCTCCAGCAGGAGTTCATCACCTGGGGTACATGAACTTGTTTAAGTATTTTGATAACCATACTTCAATATAATTGGCTTCCTTTGCAATCTTACACACTTTATTTTCTGCATGTAAAAACATTATTCTTAGAAGGGGTTGACAGGCATCACCAGTCTGCCAACAGGGTCCTGGACACAAAAAAAGTTAAGAATTTACACCCCTGAAGGAGATAAGCTCCTTGAGGCCAGGGACTATGCCAATTTACAATTATTTCCCTTGCCCCCATCACAACACTTGGCATATAGCAGACATTTAATAAATTCTTGTTGACTAAATGAATGCAATTCCACAAACATTGAAGTGCTTAACTCCAACAGGTTAAGCCATGCTGTTGTTATTATTGTATGAATCACAGTCACTTGACCCTTTGGGGTCTCAGTTTCCTAAACTGTAAAATGTTGGGGCTGGAACATTCTAAATAAAATCAGATTTTGTTTATATGTTGGTTATTTTTGTTGAACTGTTTTCCCCTGCCTCTTTCTTTTCATTTTTAAAAAAATTTATTTTTTAAATTTATTTTTAGTTTTCAGCACTCACTTTTTTTTTTTTTGCTTTTTGGAGGGGGAAAGGTAGGGCAATTGGGGTTAAGTGACTTGCCCAATCAGCACTCACTTGTATAAGATTTTGAGTTCTAAATTTTCTCCCCCTCCCTTCCCTCCTCTCTTCCGAAGATGGTGTGCAATCTGATATAGGCTATACATATATATTCATATTAAACATATTTTTACATTATTCATGTTATAAAGAAGAATTAGAACCAATGGGAGATACCATACTTCCTCTTCATTTTTAATCTTTATTCTCTAGATGTAAGGGAGAGGGGTTACTAAGGTGATGAAAACAAAAACTAACACTTTTTATTTTTCACAAGGTGTTTGTGAACTTTAAAATCCTCTCCCACTCTAAGATTCTATGGCTACTAAGGTTCCTTATAGCTCTGAAGCTCTTTGAACATCAAGATCTAGTTCAGTCCTACAATCGCATGCTAATGGGTTATAGACATAGACTGCATGGGTCATGAGATGAAAGACAGTAAGGGATAACCATTGGTTAGCCTGTGTGCTTCCCCTGCATCCTTGCGATGGAAGAAGAAAGGGCGTGATGCCCCCAGGACACTTATGGGAGGACATAGACAAGATTTATAGGCAGGCAAGGATGGGAGATCTGTTGGAAGAATATCCCATGTTCATAGATCCCAGAGCAATAGGAGCACTTGAGCATTAACTGTGTAAGTTGAGTAATAAAGATGTGCTAAGCAGGGAAACTGACCTCCAATGAATTCAGGTTTGGCCTTCTAAACTGGAGCTTTGGTGTGAGGTTGTCCCATAAAGTGCTGGGGAAGTCAGGACAACCCTGGTCTCAAAATCTAAGATACCTAACAGTTGTATGATCCTGGGCAAGTTAACTTCTGTCTGCCTCAGTTTCCTCAACTGTAAATGGGGCTGATAATAAAACCTACCTCCCAGGTATGATGATCTTCTGATAATCTAATGAGATAATGTTTATAAAACACTTAGCACAGTGCCTGAAACATTGTAGTCACTTAATAAAGGCTTGTATTTTTCCTTCCTTTCTTTCATAGGGTCCATCTGATGGTAACCTCATTCCAAATACTACTCTGTAGCAAACAGCTTGAACCCCAGGACCCGGACAAATCACTTTGCTGAGAAGACATTTACAAAACCGAATTAATGCCTGTCCTGACTTGGCTAGATAGAAACCAGATGCACAGCTTTGTAGGCAGAGTCTGGGATGTGATCTAACTGAGGGAATCCAGAATTTGAGGAGGAGGAGGGTGAGAGGTGAGCTGCAGCTGAAGTATTTTGACTTTTTGGAAGCCATTCATTTTGAAGCTGCCGTTTGATGTTTCTGGGAGTATCACACGGGGAAAAAAATCATCAAATTATGTTAGTCACTCAACTGCCCTCTGACTTCTCATCCTTAATATTCCTTGCACAGCAACAGCGGCTCCCAGAGTTGGCTTGCAAATGTGCTCTAAATGAGAGTTTGAAGAAATATCACTGCGGAGGATTTCAATAATTGTCACCACCAAGGGAAGTCACTCACACAGGGTAATAAAAATGTCTTACCCTGGTGGAATGGAAAACTCCAAAGTGCTGTAGACTGTGGGGAGGTAATTTTAGACTGCGTTCAAGCTTCATGGCACTGTGAAAGTCTAACTCAACTCCCATTAGTCCCCTTTGCTTGAATCCTGAAAGCTTGTGGTAAATGGAGTGGGGACCCGGAGACAAGATTGGTATCTGGGGATGGGGCCAGCCCACTTTATTAACTAGCCATGAAGCTGCAGGCATTTTCAGGATGGGGTTACTGGGAGCAATATGATCTGACCCTTTGTGTATCTAATGTGTATATTAACTAGAGGATTAGTAGTGTGCTGATGTAAACTGACTTCTCTCTTCACTGGGAAAACATCCATAAATCTCTCACCATTTGGAAAGTGATAGCATCACCTGATCCCCAACATGCACATGTGTGTATACACACACAAAACATTTATAGGGGAAATGTAAGTTTTCTAAATCAGACTAAAAATGAGAGAAGAGCTACCCTGAAATAGGAAAAGAGGCTGGGGGTGGGGGAAACAACAGAAAGAGTATCAGATTTGTAGTTCAAATCTTGTTTCTCCTTCTTACCACCTGGGTGACCTTGGGCAAGTCCCCTTACCTCTTGGGGCTTCAGTTTCCCCAACTGTAAAATTAGGAGGTTGGAAGCAACATAGCACAGTGAAAAGGTCTCAGGACCTGAAGTCAGGATCTGTATTTGAATTCCAATTCTGCTCCTTCCTGGCTGTATGTGGTACCCTGGGTAAGTCGCTGCAGATTGCTAGGTCTGTGGACTAGATGACTTTTGTAAAGTTCTTTCTATCTTTAAATCCAAAATCCTGTAAGTCCAGGGAGGCAGGTTAGGACAGAAGGAAGATTCTTAAGAGTCCATTGAAAGAAATAATTTGACCACAGGAGCGAAATGATCAGAGTTGTGTTCTGAGATGACCTTGGGAGGGGTTTAGAAGGATGATTTAGAGGATGTGAAGATTGGAGGCAAGGAGGTTAGTTAGGAGGTTATTTCAACAGACCAAGTGAGAGATGCTATGGATCTGGACCACAGCAGCAGCAGGGGGAACAGAAAAGAGGCAGAGATAGAACACACAGGATGTTGAGGTATATTCATGACTGGGGACAGGGATAGGAGGGAAAAGATGATGACTCTGGCTGAGCTTGGGGACTAGGTGGGACATCCAGGGAGCTGAAAATACAAGACTGGGCTTTGAAGAGAGCTTAGTTAATCAATAGGCATTTATTGAGTACCTGCTGTGTGCCAGGCATTGTGCTATAAAAACAGTCTCTATTCTCAAGGAGGAGAGAACATACAACAAATTGTACATACAAGATATATATGGAATAAATGGAAAGTAACTTTAGAGGAGCAGACAGCTAGGTGGCACAGTGGATAGAGTGCCAGACCTGATTCAAATGTGGTCTCAGACATACTAGCTGTGTGACCCTGGGAAACCTGATTGGCCTCAGTTTTCCCATCTGTAAAATGAGCTAAAGAAGGAAATGGCAAACCAATGCAGTATCATTGTCAAGAAAACCCCAAATGGGGTCACAGAGAGTCAGGCACAACTGTAATGACTCAATCACAACAAAAATCTCAGAGGAAAGGTGCCAGAAAAGGGGGGGGGGGAGTTGGGGAGAAGGTCTCTGTAGAAGGCATTTGAGATGAGTCTTCAGAGAAGCCAGGGGGCAGAGGTGATGAGAAAGAGCACTCTAGGCACTGCAAGGGGGTGGGGGGCATTCAGCTGAAAGGCATGGAGTCAAGGGATGGAATGTCTGGCATGAAGAATTGCAATAAGACCAGGACCATTAGGTCACAGAGTATAGGGAGGAGAGCAAAGTGCAAAGAAGACTGGAAGGGAAGGAAGGGGTCAAATGGTGAAGGCTGTGAAAGCGAACCATAGCTTTTATATTTGATCTTGGAGGTACCAGGGAGCCATTGTAGTTAACTGAGGGGCGGTGGTCATGGTGGTGGTGACATGGTTAGATCTGCACTCTAGGAAAATCACTCTGGCAGCTGAATGAGGGACACACTAGAGCAAAGAGAGACTTGAGAATGACTGAGACCAAAAAAGGCTAAAGCAATTGTCCTGATAGGAGATAATGAGGGCCTGTCCCAGTATGGCAGCTGTGTGAGTGGAGATGAGACATATAAGAGACGTTATGAAGCTAGAAACATGACTTGGTAATAGAATGGATTTGTGGGAATAGATTGGGAATGATCTACAGAGAGACAGACATAATATGGAGGAAAGAGCACTGCCTTCCAAGTTAGAGAACCTGGGTTCAGGGCCTGGTTCTTGTACTTAACACCTGTGCAACCTTAGGCAAAGTACCTGATCATTCTGGTCCTAAGGGTCTTAATCTGTAAAATTAGGTGATTACACTCAATCACAAAATCATAGCCTTAGAAGTGTTAAGGGACCTCAGAGGTCACTGAAACCAACCCACTTCATGAACAGATGAAGAAACTGAAGTATAGAATGGATAAATGACTTGCCCAGGGTCACGTAGGCACCATCTGGGATAGCATTTAAACTCAGGTCCTCCTCACTCCAACATCACTGCTCTATTCACAATCACATGAGTCCTGTCTGATGTTTTCTAAGGTCCTTTTCTAGTCTTAAATCCTAAGAACTAGCTGAGAATGTAAAGGGAAGACAGAAGAGAGGAGGCCTCTAAACACAATTACTTGTCTTCATCTTTTGTACATGGAATAAAATTTGTCAGGCTAGTCTACAGATGCTCTACTTTCCAAAGACATATATCCAAGTTTTCAACTCCCACCTGCTAAGTGTAAAGACAACAGGGGGCCCAGAGCCGTTTTGAGCTTTGCTCCGGAAGAAAGCGCCCTGGGGCCATCCATTAGAAGTCAGTATCTAAGCCCTACCCTCAGGCATGTCTAGCTGAAATTCACACTTGTTCTCTGATCTTTACTAAAATGAGAATGGAGGGAGACCAGGTCTCCTTTCTGGATTAGGTCCCCAAACAGGACCAAAACAGAGCTTTAAAGATAAAAGATACTTCTTTTTGAGCCTCAGCCCCACTACCCCAGTCTTCAAATCAATGTTAATCACCTCCTAATTGCCTCTTATCGCCTAGTTTCAAATTCCAAAATGCGAAGTCACTATTCACCTGTCTCAGAATCCTTATCTCTGAAAACTCATGAAAGCCACAGATGGTAAAAATGTCCCTTTAATCTTACTCTGACAGGCTTTACGCATGAAAGCCCTCTGCAAATCTTCACTTAAATAATGAGCAAAGGGTTCAACTTACTCTTGTACCTTTCTCCCCACAGTGCAGCTAAAAATTCTGCAGGTAATTATGAGAAACTGGGTTCCTTTGTATTCCCTTCATTTCAAAAGGGGACAAGAAAAAACAAACAAACAAAAAAAAAAAAAACCCAAGCCACCTCCTGGCCCTCCCATAAATTTTTTTTCAAAATTTAGTGGGTGGATAGCTCCCATGCCCCATGGAAATGGAGTGAATGAGCCTAGCAGTGTTAATAGCAACAACACTAGTAATAACAGCTAACATTTCTATATCACTTTATGGCTTGCAAAATCCTTTACAGATATTATCTCACTCAAGTCTCACAACAACCCAATGAGGCAGGTGCTAGTATTAGCCTCATTCAATACCTAAGGAAACCAAGGGGATAATGAATTTCACTCTTTCTATAAGGCTCTGTCTATCTGCTCTCTAGCAGAAAATAAGTTCTTTGAGATCAGGAAGAATATGACTATATTTCTGATACCTGGCACTGAGACTTGCCTGTAATAGGCAATGTTTTGTTGAATTGAAAAAAAAAATGGAATTTGTATAGTTAGCATTAAACTTACAAAGTAACAGGCTGCTAAGTGACCCAGGGGATAGAGCACCAGCCCTAGAGTCAGGAGAACCTCAGTTCAAATCCAGACTCAGACACTTTCTAGCTGTGTGACCCTGGGCAAGTCACTTAACTCTAACTACCTCAAAAAAAAAAAAATGCAAGCCAAGCCCAGGCCATACCTGTGCCCTGTCAATCTCAGACCTAAACAGAATTATGCATACCTACACTTAGGGAGACCAAAAGAGCTAAATGGACATCAGGCCATAGATCTGGTTTCCTCATCCTCATTCCCCCTCAACTCTCTCTCAAAAATTTTTGCTTGCTAATCATTCATAATGTACCCAGAATAGATTACCTGAGCTCTGTAAAGTCTCTTACAGCTCTAAGCCTTTGATTCTATAACTGTGTAATTTGCTTAAGGATTTATAGGAAGAGTAAAGGAAGAGGGTTGGGAAATTACAAGTCTTTGTCTTAGAAAGTTAGCTATTTGGGAAAGTGATCCCATTAAATCACTAGAACTAGTGGGGGTCTGAGTGGGATGAAGATAAGGAGGAGGATACCAGACAAACAGAAGTGGGGGGTCAAGCCAGTTTTAGACCAGAGTTCTTTTAGAAGCAGGAATGTTAAGCTGGGAGCTATGTAGGCTATGCTTGTAAGTCATAGTTAGTAATAGATTCATTGAGCACAGTCCATTGCTGGAACCAGGACAAAAAAAGATTGTTCATACAGTTGTTTCTCAGGATAAAATTTCTTTGAATCCCCCTACACTCAAGGGTAGAATGTCTAGGATTTCAGAATTCACCATGTTGTTTCAGCACAACTGGACCAAAGGCTAAGTCACTGATGATGAACTATGACAGCCCCTCGGAGCCAGAGGTTACCTGAGGAAGCTTAGCTAACCCTTTACCCAATTCAAAACCCCCTAAATGGAACCTCTGGCAAATGATCACTTGATTTCTGATTGAACACCTCCAAACCGGGGGTCCCTTGTGGAATCTGCATTTCTGAACTCTAACATCACTGGCTGTGTGACATTAAGTGAGTCATTTCCCATTCTTGGGCTCTATGTTCCTCATCTACTAAATGGAGATGATTCTTGCAATAAGAGTCACTGAGATGCAGTAGATGGAGGTCTAGCCTTAGAGTCATGAAGACCTTGGTGGTATAGTACAGAGGGCGTCCAACATGTGGTCTGTTGGTTACAAGTGTTGCCCAAATCAGATTAAGATGTAGTTGGGAAATATTCAACAAAGTCAATAAAAATACAATAAAATATAAACAACATTACATTTTAAAACTAAGTCAATATGTGAACTGCAGAGGGGCAGCTAGGTGGCGCAGTGAATAGAGCACCAGCCCTGGAGTCAGGAGGATCTGAGTTAAAATCCAGCCTCAGATATTTAACACTTACTAGCTGTGTGACCTTGGGCAAGTCACTTAACCCCAACTGCCTTGCCTTCCTTCCCTCCTCCAAAGAAAAAGAAAAAGAAAGAAATTTACAAATATGTGAACTGCAGGGATCTTTATGTACAGATTAGTGGCCTCTATTTCTATTTGAGCTTGACACCATTAGTAGCATGCTGGGCATGGACATCTGAGTTCAAATCCTGCCTCTGATTACTAACTGTGTAACCCTGGGAAAATTACTTAATCTCTGTGCCTCAGCTTCCTTATTTATAAAATAAGGGACCTTGGATTCAATGATCTCTGAGGTCCCTTAGATCCTAAGTCATGCTTCTGTCTTCACAAGTCACTTAAACCCTCAGCATCCCTGATAACTCTTTAAGACTGAGATTGAGTAGACTGAGTGCCCTGCGTGGCTAAAATCACAGGTCTGGATAAAAATGACACAATCCTGCATCACCTCCTTCACGGGGCTATTATGACTATGTCCTGGGCCTACTTCACTTCTCCCTCTCTACTACTTTATTTGGTGACCTCATCAGCTTCCACAGTTTCAGTTATTATCTCTAGGCCCAAACCTCTCAGCTGCCCTCTAGACTCACATCTCCAAACTGCCTGTTGGACATCCTGAACTAGATGTCCCATGCACATCTTAAACTCATCATGTCCAAAAACTGAATTCATGATCTTTTGCCCCAAACCTTCCCTTCTTAATTTCCCTTTACTGGTCCCCTTTGAGGGCATGAGCACCCTCCTCCTACTCACCCAGGCTCACAACTCAGGTGTCATGCATGACTCTTTGGGTCTCTCTTATCCCTCACACCCAATATATTGCCAAGGCCTGGCGATTTCACCTTCAAAGCATCTTTGAGCATACTCCTTTCTTTTTTCTCACAGTGCTGCCACCCTGGTACAGGCACTCATCACTGTGTGCCTGGATTGTTGCAGTAACCTGTTGGTCGCCTCCTTGCCACAAGTTCCTCCTAACAAAATGATCTTCCCAAAATGCACATTTGACCATGTCACCCCACTACTCACTCAACTCCAGTGGCTCCATTCCACCTCCAGCATCAAATATAAAATCCTCTGGCATTCAAAGCCCTTCATAAATTGTCTCCCTGTACTTTTCCGGTTTACTTTTATCTTATTTTACCCACCTACTCCCACCCCCTACTCCCAACCAGGCACTAAGTACAGGACAACTAGTGACACCAAATACTGAGCCTTACATCAAGGGATCAAAACCTGCTCTGGCACTGTCAGACCCAAAGGCCCCTCCAAAGTTTCCTGGAGAATACCTACCTGGTTCTCTTACAGAGAATATACTTTCAACCTCCAGCCCACTCAGTCGTCAGAAATCAAAGGCAGCAGGGGACCCTATACCAGGCTCTCTCTTTTTCCTCCCACATCTATCCATCAGGCCAGTGATAAGCAGTATTAGGCAGCCAAGACTAAGAGAGTCTGATAAACCAGACAGCAGGTTAAGTAGGGCTGAGATCTCCGTGCACTGGGAAATTAGAGGCTCACTCACAAAGGTCATCAGTTAGCTAACAGAGGCACAGAGCCAGACCTGTTACACTATAGCTGTCATAATGAAATGCAGAAAGAATCATGGTCCCCAGCACTTCCACCCATCACCAACCCACCCCCACCTCCTCCCACCAGCTTTGTGGAGCAGAATCACACAGCCAGGCTAATGAAGGCTCCCTATCCTGAGAGCAGCCTCTGCCACCTGGGTGAGGATTTGTAGCTGTCAATCAGGCATGTCTAGGGCACAGCTGTAGAGCTGATTAATTCAGCTGTGAATCTGGCTGGTTCCTAGGCAAGTGGAAGAACTTATTTGTGGATTTGGTATGAAAAGTGGGTCAGAGGACTGACCTAAAATTGACTCCCCCCATGCTCCACATGCCAGGCCTGCTAGCCCAGCTCTGTGTCCCACAAACCAACATAAGTGATGTTAGCGGATGGCTGCCTAAGGGTATGGGGGGGAGGGCCAAATGAGACCCCAGGGCAGGGCAACAAGATGCACTAATGGTTTATTCCTTATAAGAAAGGAATCTGGGAAACAGACTGAGCTGCTTGACCCTCAAACCCCACCCTCCCTCCCCTCAAAGAGCCACTAACTTTTCCTCCTTACACAGCAAAACAACAAACCCTATGGCTTCTCCTATAGCACAGTAGAGTGCAAAGTGACTAGGGGAAAAGGGGGGGGGGGGAGGATGTAGAGAATTCCTCTTGAGGTTGAAAAATACCCCTCAGAAATATGGAATGTATGTATGTGCATGTATTGGAGGAGAGGGGAATGGAGGGAAGGGAGGTGCAGCTTGTCCCAGCCATCCAAAAATGAAGTGTTTGCCTTTTAAGACACTTCCAGAAATGGCCCCAGAGGCATGTAACACAGATCCAGGACAAAAGAGGTCAAGCCAGATGGTTCCAAAGACTCCCCACCCACCCACTTCCACCACCTCCATCTGCCTTAACTGACCTATGAATAGAAATGCTTAGAAATGCATTCTCTGCAGGAACACTGAAACTCTAGAAGTCAAACCGCAGTGATCACTTTGTACATGATCCTTTAAGACCCGATCACTTATCTTTGAAGTTTTCCTAAGTATTCAACAAGAGCACGTAAGAGGTAGCATGAAATGGTCAAAAGAGAGGGACCTGGGAGGGAGAATGAGCCTGGCTCTGGGCTTGAGAAGATCTGGATTCAAATGCTGCCTTTGATATCTGTTGCTATATTAGCAAGCACCCCAGCACTCCCAGGATGGCCTGCTAGCACAGGTTCTTTGATCTGCTTTTTTTAAGGAAAGGCAACTTTTAAAGGGGTCAACAACCTACTTTAATTATATTCACTAGTTCAGGGGGAAAGGTCAGCACCCTGAACATGGAGAAAATATAAGCAGAGAAATTAGTACAAAGACCAACAGACAGGACTCCAACTGTCTGAGTAAAGCAATATTGCTATATACTCTACATATATCGCTGGACTGAGGAAGCACAGACATCTAAGCAGTGGGGGTGGGGGAGGGTGACTATGAACAGAGAGTCTCAAGCAGAAAATCAAAAGATCCTTCTCATGAGTGAACCCCCAAAGCAAAACACAACCTCCAGAATATATAACAAAGATTTGGTATCTGACTGGCTGAGTGCTGAGGAGCTTGGAAATCCTTGTGCCCCAGCACTTAACTGGAAACTCCCTGTAGCAGAAAGCCTGATTAGCTCGGGCCCAGGGCTCTATGTGTCTATTAATGGGCAGGGAAGATCTTCAAATTCCTACCTATGTGAACTTAGAAAGGCATCAGACAATAATGGATATAGGAGGCAGGAGGACCTGGATTCAGATTCTGCCACAGACACTACTAGTTGTGTGACCCTGGGTAATCACTTAACCTCTCTATGACTCAGTCTTCTTAACTGAAAAATGTAGGGGCAAGGAGGGGGATAGGGAGTTGAATTCACTGGCATCTTAGGACCTTACCAACTCTGAATCAACCAAATCTTTGACCTTGTGAAAGTTAATTAACCTCCTTGGGCTTCAATTTCTTCATTCGTAAAATGAGGGGGTTTGGCTAAATGGCCCCTGAGGTTCCTTCCATCTCTAGTTCTAATTCTATATATAAGTGCTTTGAAAACTGTAAAGTACTTCTTAATTTCTGCTTGACTTGGCTGTTGAGACCTGTTGACTGTGACTTGCTTCTTTTGAAGGCTTTTGGTTTTCCCTAACCATTGACAGCTAAAAGCTCCCTGCCCTCCATCCCGACTGACAGCCTGGATTCTAGTCCCCAAGAACTGCCCTTACCATAGAGTCCTTAACCCTATTGTTTATTAACCTAAAACAACAAAGTGGAAAGAGCAGAAGGCTGGTTTCTACCACTACAGTAATATGGAATTATTTATTAAGAAGGGAGGAGCGTAAGGAAGGGAGAGAAATAAGCAAATGAGTGTCCCATAAAAGAGATCAACCTGTCTTCTGCATTTTTTTGTAAATTAGTTTTGCTATCTTCTCATCATAAATATTTACTTTCTAAAAGGAGCATCATGCATAATGGAATATCTAACCTAATGGTCGGTTATTAATGCAGATGATATTTCTGGAGTTATTGACTGCTGAATGATATTTTTATGTCTAGACACCGGTTTAATTCCCCCTGGCATCATTCCACAGCTGAAGCCTAGCCACTGATTAGATTACGAATATTAAAGGATTTTTATTCATCATATCTAACCATTTCAACTTTTTTTAGGCTTCCTGGGTATTCATACTGGGCAGCTGCAAAGAGGAAAAGGGGAAGATTTGGGAGCTCTTGAGTGCTTGCCATAATATAAGGCTAAGAAGCAAGTTATTGCTGTTCAAGTACTAATTTTCCACTATAACTAGCTGGATGACTTTGGTCAAGTCACTTCCCCAAAATCTGTAATGAGATGATTGGATGAGAGGGTCTTCTAAGGTCCCTTCTTGCTCTAATGTTCTGAGCCAGTGGAAATCCTCTTTGTCTGGGTCACTCACTGTCCATGACATAACTCTTCTTTGAGAAGAAGTAATAAACATTTGTATAGCAACTACTATGTGCTGGAGGGTGGGCTAAGTGCTTTACAAATCTCTCATTTGATGAATACAACTTAATTTTCCAGAAAACTTAGGAAATGACTAAATAGCCTATGAGCAGTTTCTCGGTCACCAGTTTATCCACTAGGAATTTCCATATGGAATGAAATTTGTTCAATCTTACCACTGCCTCTTATCTTGAGAAAGGAAAGAAACCCGAGACGAATGTCTTAATAATAATCATGTGTATCTATATATCATTTTACAATTTTCAAAAAAGCTTTCACATACATGATCTCATTTGATACACGAATAAGGCAGGAAAAACATTATTCCCATTTAATCGATGAGAAAACTGAGGCCCAAACCCCAAGCAACTCACCTTTCTTTGAATTCTAGAAAGACTTTGGCCAGGCTGCTCCCGCCAGCCATCATCGATACATCAATGGCCCTTAGGAAGCTGTTGTGCACTTTAATTAAGTCCTGTGATGAAGGAACAGGCAGCATGTTACCATACAGACACCATGCAGGAAGGGTTCACAATTCTTGTAAACAATCTTCTGGTCTCTTTTCATCCCCATTAAATGTTGTAATGTAAGAGACTCTAGCAAGATGTATCCCTGAATCACCATAAATACTCATGTGTAATTAAGTTAGAAGGTTATACAATGATAAATATACATAGGAGTTTTGAGCATATTAAAGTCCCTTTACTAAACCTAATGGGAGCCGTCCAAACAGCATACATTAGCCTGTCATAACACACAGTCAGCCCTTAGCAGCCCTGGGCACTGCAAATGAACAAAGATGGAATAACACAAACTGTTGTTGGCTAGTCTCTTGGGCCATTTCTTCCCTAAGCCATCACTGAAAGAGAGAAAAACTCAGAAAGTCAGTTCAGGTCCTATTCCCCACTAGAAATGCTTTTAATCTCATCATTGGGGTATGAATAGAGGATCAGGAGAGATTTACTTTAGATATATTATCTGAGGGCGGCTAGGTGGCACAGTGAATAGAGCACCGGCCCTGGAGTCAGGAGGACCTGAGTTCAAATTCAGCCTCAGACACTTAACACACACACACAAACCTAGCCGTGTAACCTTGGGCAAGTCACCTAACCCCAATTGCCCTCCAAAAAGCACAAAACAAACAAAACAAGAAATATTATCTGACTTTAAAAAATGGATGTATTAGTCAACTTGGTTTTCAAGATGAGTTTGAAATCTTGTCTCTGAGCTTGACATCCATCTATCCTTGATAAACTTCCTCTGTGAAGCCTGAAGCCTTCCCACACATCCCTTGTAAATATGCCCACATTGGAAAGTTCAATTCAATTGAACAAGTACTTATTAAATATGTACTGTGTATCCCCAGTGCCTAACCTAGTGCATCATCGCACAAAGATCACCTCAAGGTGATCTTACCCTCCATCAAATTCCTCATAGTACTCTGCTGGGATTTTTCCTTTGCATTCATTTTACTCTTCTTGATAACATAATTATTTATTATATGTTATTCTATGTATAATTATTATATATTTTATATGCAATTGTCATGTATAATAAAATATAATTTATGATATATGCATATATGTGATAAATATTATTATATTAAACTCTACCACCACTTATAATGCAAACTCTCTGAGAGTAGGAACTGAGTCTAATTTACCTTCGTATCCCCCAGCATTTAGCATTGTGCCTTGTTCATGGGATAGGGATCAGGGACTAGACCTGGGATTTCATTGATAGCAGGAACTAACTCCTGGATAAGGGAATTCTTTCTGCCAATGCAGGCTGGCACCTCCTCCATAATTTATAATCTCAGAGAGCTGCCTAAAGTTCCCTGAGGCACTGAGAGGCTAACTTAACCAGGATCATTAAGTTATCCTGTGTCAGAGGAGAGACCTGAATCTAGGTCCTTCTGACTCCCAGGCTAGTTCTCTGCTGTCAGTCACTTAACTAGCATTTATCAAATACCTACTAAGTGCCAGGCACTGTGTTAAGTGCTGGGAACAAAAAAAAAGGAAAAAGACAGTTCTTGCCCTCCAAGAGCTCATAGTCCAATGGGGAGACAACATGCAAACAATTAAGGACAAATGGGATACAGCCAGAATAAAGTGGAGATAATCAACAGGGGGATCGGGAAAGGCTTCTTTCAGAGGGTAGGACTTTAGCTGAGACTTGAAGGAAGCCAGGAGGTAGAAACAAAGAAAGAGAGTGTGTGGGGCATGGAAAACAGCCCCTGAAAATGTCTGGAGTTAAACCTGACTCTGCTCTCTATCACTTGTTTATTCCCAGACTGTTCACCTATCCCTAAGTCTAATGGAGTTAGGAGATGGAGTGTCATGTTTGAGAACAGCAGGAGGCCAGTGTCACTGGATTCAAGCGTATGACACCAGACTGGAAATGCTCCTTACTATATTTATAGTGTGGCCCCTCCCAAGCCCTTTCTCAATGAAGGACAGAGCAGTGGACTGATAAAAGGCTCTTGCTTAAGTATAAACTGGATTTCTGGACAGTGGATTGTAAAGGCCATCCCTGTTTCCTATAAGGCCCACTATGTGCTTCCAGGCAGAACTCAAGACAGGCACCATCTCCCACTGTCCTTACCTCAATGAGTGTGCATGATGGGGAGTGGGAGGAGCTGCAGGTCTTGGTGGCCAGGCTCTCACTTGGAGAGATAAAGCCCAGATGTTCTTTGCCTCCTAGGGCCAATGAGAAAGAGGGAAGCCCGAGCAGGAGATTGTGATAGTAATGGCAATTAAAGATTCCCCTGTATTGGCTTGGTTTTCAAATTGATTGTGTTAAAACCCAGAGTTTGTTAATCCCACCTGTGGGATGGGCTTGTTGATGTGAAAAGAAAGTCCTGAACTGGGAGGAGCTGGTGATGTAGATTTGGAGAGACACTAGAGAGAGGCGGAAGATTTTTTTTTGGAAGCAGCACCTCGTGGAGAGAGAGAGACTAAGAGAATTGCTGGTGGCCGCTTTGAATTGCCCTGGACTTTTGAGACCTGCCCCCTGAGCTGCCAAGGACTGGAGACATGGCTGTTTTGCTGGTACTTTGTCTGTCTGTTTTGATGTTGTTTTGCCAGATTTGTCCACTGGTGAAAGACAGTCCTTTTGTTGAAGAAGTCCTGGAACCTGGCTGTTCGCTAAGAAGCCCTGAGACTGTCCTGCAGACAGAGAGTGAATACTGTCCACTGGTGAAGGACAGTGCTGTTGTTGCAGGGGTCTGGAGACTGTCCTGCAGACAGAATGAATACTGTCCACTGGTGAAGGACAGTGCTGTTGTTGCAGGGGTCTGGGAGCCTTTCTGTTGGTTCAGAAGCCCTGAAGAAGGATTTTCTTGTTGTATGTTTACAGAAATCCTGGGAGAGGGCTTTGCTAATGTGTTCAGGGGTTCTAGGACTGTTCTACAGACAGAGGATAAATTCATGAAGGGACTGGCAATGTATCTTATGGCCTTGCTAAGCCTTGTCTCCCCAGGAACTAGGATTGCTGAGAACTTGCCTCCTGTCAAGATGAAGAAAAGACCTCCATTTGGGTATTAAGTGCTGTGTTTAAACTTGATGTAACTCTGGGGTAGATTCAATTGTGATCCAGGGGTGGGGAACTTTTGACCTTATGTTTGGAAACTAATCTCCATTTGAGAAGAGGGGCTTTGTGGTGGACTTAATTAAGGTATAGCCTAGGGGTGGAGAAGTATTTAGAACAGGGACTTTGTAATTGATTGAATGATTGGAAGATCCTGGGGTGGGGTAGTACTTGGAGATTATTTAATCACACTTAGTAAATGCTGTATTTTGAATGATGTCATGTTTTGATCTTCTCTGTTCTGGGTTTGTTACTCAATAAAATGGAGAGCACCTATGCTGGTATTTTGAACCTGGGAAGTTGCCTTTCTTTTGGCATTTCATTACAGAGATCCACGTAGTGCATCAGCTGTTCACATCCCCTGGCTACTGCAGCAAGTGCGGAATAGCTGAGCTACAAATCTGGCATATGTTTTCTGAGAAACTCCACTGATGTATGTGTTCTGAGACACTGGGCCCAATTATTTCTCACTTCCCTATAGTAATTATGTTTATGTGAAGCTCCATGGGTGTACACCTGTAAACCACTTCCTCCAAAAATGCAGAGAAATGTCTATCTCTGGCTATTAAGGAAGCTCCTGTTGGTCACAGACTTCCTTTATATTCCTTCAAATTCTCACAGCTCCTCTTTTCCAAAGGACTCAAAGTCCTATCATGTTTTTTTACCCTTTCTAATACTACTTTTCCAAAAGCAAAACCTGTGATTTCTCCCATTGTCAGGAGCTCCATCTAAGAAACTTACTTTACCAGTGCAGGGTGACACCTTCGTTGCCTGGTGTACTGAAAAGTTGTGACTTGCCAAGGGTCATAAAACCAATGTCAGAGGCAAGATTTGAAGACAAGCCTTCTTGACTAAGAGGCTAGCTTTTTATACCTTAAAAGATGCTGTGTCTCATCCTTTCCTTGTATGTTCTCACATAAGCCCTGGGTGAGACAGGAAGGATTAGGTCTACTTCGTAGACATGGATAGACTATGTCTGACTGCCTTTCATTTTGTTTTGTTTGTTTGTTTGCTTTTTGGAGGGCAACTGGGGTTAAGTGACTTGCCCAAGGTCACATGGCTAGGTTTTGTGTAAAGTATCTAAGGCCAACTTTGAACTCAGGTCCTCCTGATTCCAGGGCTGGTATTCTATTCACTGAGCCACCTAGCCGCTCCCTGCTGACTGCCTTTCAAAAAAAGAAATTGTTAGAGAGACAGAAGCAATGAGTCTCTAGCAGCAAAACCCAGGGATCACTAGGAAATCATCTTTGGGATTATAGTGCCACGCATCTGATCTAGGTATTAATGTGCCAGGAGCACTGGGCACCAGTAATACTCCAGGTCATCTTCATAAGGTGAGAGCCAGTGGGTCCATAAGGTCAAAGGCTTGGAAAGAAGAAGCACATCCTCTTTGAGGCTCTTACCTCCAGGTTGATAAAGATGGCTGTCATGTCCAGAGGGCTCAGCACCAGCTTCAGAGGATTCATGTAGTTCTGAAAGAGAGAAGACCACAGAGTATGGGGAAGTGAATGCCACCTCAAAGGGATAAAGGAGGCAATTTCCTTTCCCTCTGCCTCTATCAGGAAGAAGAAGGTTAAGGAGAATTGGAGCTCAAGGTCAGTTTGCATGTGAGACTCAATTTAATTCAGTTCAATGAGCATTTATTCAGTTCAATGAACAATGTTAAAGGCCCTCAGTCAGACCCCCACTGACAGTTAAATTCCTTGAGGGCAGGTATTATGTTTTCTTGCAACACATGCCATCAATCTCTCAATAAACAAGTATTATATAAAGAGCCTACTATGTGCCAGGCACACTGTGGATACAAGTAAAAAGAAAAGGGAAAATAATTGCCAAATAATTATATTCTACACATAAGTATGGGAATGTAATAGCAAAAGAAGCCAATAATTTATAAAATTGAAAAATATATGTATATTTTATATATAATATCTTAGAAAAACATGGACAGACTTGCCTAAAATAATGAAGAGTGAAGTGAGCAGAACCAAGAGAATGTGGTATACAGTAAGAGCGATAGTCTTTTCTTTTTCAAATGCTTTATTAACTTCTGATTTACATCATTCATTTCTACCAGATTTTGAGTTACAAATTTTCTCCCCATTTTTCCCCTACCCACAGCCTTAAAATAGCAATCCCGCAGGATATCCCCTCCTCTAATCTGAAGAGTGATAGTCTTTTAAAAACAACTTTGAGTAAGTCATTTTTGACTATTATAAATACCACAATTAACTACAAAGGACATATGAAGGAAGGCACTACCTGCATTCAGAGAAAAAACTGATAAATAGAAGTATGTATAGAATGATTTTACAGATACATACATACACACACATTTGTGTCTGATGATAACCATCTCTGGGGAGAGGGTGAAGGGGAAAAAGGAAAAAGATACAGGATAACTTTATTTTATATTTATAGGAAATAGCAATTTATCCATAATAGGTTAGCAGTTTAATGCGCAATCATCTTTCTTATTATACTACATTATTAAAATGCTTGTTTTATTCCATAAATTAAAAATAAAATGAGTAAAAAAAATTTTTAAGTATGTGATAGGCACAAAGGACAAATTCAAAGCGCTCTAAGACAATCTGAGAAGGGAGGACTGATTTTTAGGTTGTGGGGGAAGGTAACACTTAAACTGAGGCTCCAGACAGCTTTCTAAGGGCCAAGATAGGAAAGCTGGATATTCCAGGAACGGAGAGTGCTCTCACTTTTGCCCTGGCTTCCTGTGGCACTCCCTGTCTATTCCCCTTGGAAGTATGGAATTTAGGACTGGAAAGAACGTTAGGGATCACCTGCTAACTCCTCTCTCCTGACCTCCAGCTTCACACTTCCAAGTATCTCTAATACCTTGAACTGGACATCCCATACAAAGTTTAAACTCAACACATCTAAAACTGAACCAGACTTCCCTTCCCCTCCCCACAATGTCCCCATTACTGCTGAGAGCACCAGCATCTTCCTAATCATCCAGAATCATAATAGAGGTATTGCCCTCCAATCCGAACTCTTTCCCAACCCCTATATCCAATCAATGGCCAATTCCTGCTGATTCTGCCTTTGTAACAACTCCCATACATGCCGCCGCCTCCTTTCCTCTGATGCTGTGACCACCTGTTCACCTGCCCTGGTACAGGCACTTATCCCCTCACCCCTCACAAAGTTATCTTTCTATAACGCACAGGTCTGATCATGTCTCCCACCTCTGCAACCCCCCACTCAATCAACTTCAGTGGTTCCCTGTTACTTTTAGGATTGAGTATAAAATCCTCTGTTTGGCGCTTAAAGCCCTTTATAACCTGGCTCTTTCCTACCTTTTCCACTCTTATTATACCTAACTCTACCCCACATACTATGTAACCCAGTGACACAGGCTTTCAATTCCTCACGTAAGACATCCCTATCTCCTGAATCCAAGCATTTTCACTGACTGACTCCCATGCCCAGAATGATCTGGCTCCTCACCTTTGCTGGTTTCTTTCAAGCTTCAGCTAAAATTCCCCCTTCTGCAGCAAGGGATACCTTTTAATGTTAGCATCTTCTCTCTAAGATTTTCTCCATTATATATCTTCTTTGTACAGTTTTTTGCATGTTGTATTCCCCCTTCCCTATTAGATTATAAGCTCTCTGATGCTAGGGACTGGTTTTTTCCCCCCCTTTCTTGTTTCTCTAGTACTTAGCACAGTGCCAGGCACACAGTAGATGTTTAATAAATAAATATTTGTCAAGTCTTGCTGACTTGACATTGTCTTATTTGAACCTTCTGGCAGCCATGAGACCTATGGTGGGAGTATAGCTGATGCACACTGTCTTATCAGTTTACTAAGGGCTCTCTGGACATTATCTTATACCATCCTCACAGAAGATGTGGGAGGCAGGCAGACATAAGGAGAATGTATTGCCTGGATTGTAGCAAGAGGCAGGGTGTATAGTGGATAGAGAACTGGTCTGGGATCCAGGAAGAACAGACTTCAGTGCCAGCCTCTAGTTGTGTGATCCTAGGGAAGTAACAGTCTCAGTACTGTAGGCCTTTGGTATCAAACTCAATAGGAAACAGATGTCTAAGGGCTTCAGAGTGACTTAGAAAACCACAAATTAACATCATGTATATTCCACTGCATTTTTGTTTTGTTAAATATTTCCCAATTACATTTTAATCTTATTCAGGCTATATTAAAGAGTTTTGTGGGCTCTTTGTAATCCCCCTAACCAGGAGTTTGACCCCTCCACTCCAGGCAACTCTTTAAGACTATGAGTTGCAAAGAAGGTCTTCATTTGTATTGATGAGAGCCATTTCCTCACCTAAGAGTAATTCCCTTCATCAATGAAATCACAGGTCCCCACCCCTATTTGAAAAGTAATGATAATAATAAAAACAATTGTATATCACTTTTAGTTTTACAAATCACTTTACAAATATGTAATTTGATCTTCACGACAACCCAGTGAGGTAGATGTTGTTACTATCCCCATTTACAGATGAGGAAACTGAGGCAGACAGAGGTTAAGTGATTTCTTCTGGGTCATGAAGTTCTTACGTGTGTGAGACTAGATTTAAAAACTCTGGCCTTCCTGATTCCAATCTAGAGCTCTACCCACTGTAGCACCTAACTTTTGTACCTAGGCCCACATTAAACATCAGTGCCTTAAAGAATGAGACGACATTATTTTTCTTTGTATCTCCATCACTTACCTGTGCTTTGCACACAGTAAAAGCTTAATAAGTACCAAACTGACGTATCATTGTTCCCATTTAACAAACAAGGAAACTGAGGCCCACAGAGGGAAAGTAATGTGTTCAAATTAGTTGGTCAGTGGTAAAGCCAGGACCAAATCCCAGGTGCCTTGACTCCAAATCTAGTCCTCTATCCCACCCTTTCTTTTTTCTCTTCTTTCCTAGACCAAAAGGTTTCCCTGCCTCCATATCTTCTCTCTCCTGATCTACCTTTTCCATAATTGTCAGAGTAAGCTTTGTAATGCACAATTCTGACCATGGCACTTCCCTGCTCTAAGAAAAAAAGAAAATTCCTGCCTCTGGCTTCAATATGACATTCAAAATCTGTAAACCAATGAAAAGGAGCCTGCCAGTACTAGATTGAGGAAGCATTGCTGGGCATCAGTTCGTAGACAGGACCGTCCCAAGATCTCACCAAGACAAGGTCTGAAAACCCCTTATGTCTATCCTAAAGCAGTTGTCATATTCCTGCTCTGATCTGAACCTCGGGCTCTAATTGACTTCCAAAAACAAACACAGAGCAGGCAATGAAGCATCCTAAATCAAATGGAGCCAGCATGCTTGTTTTCCTCCCCACCCCAGACGAGCAAGGTAAATGTTTGGAAAAGGAAGCATCGGGTGACCAATCAATGGAGTCACTGTGGGGTTTGAATTCAGGAAGGCGAAGATGGGGAGGGAAATAGTGCCTGGATGATATCACTGGCTGCTGAAAGAAAAGCTTCCCTTCACAAGTCAGTATAATCAGCATTCAGTGATTCCAATTTCCAAGCCGGGAATGCAGGCAGTGAAATATTACTTTAATCCAATTAGTTTCTATGACAAGCTTGCCTACTCTACCATGTTAAAAAAAAATACCCACAAAACCAAAAGCTATCCAGTAACTAAAAGTTGGTCTTGATAAAAGTGCAAGGAAAATGCCACCTGGTTTTCTGTTTCTTAGACACATACATGACTTGTTAGATGTGGCAAATTCACATGCCTCCTCTGAATAGGGAATGCTTTTTTATTCTGATAAGGCTACATATGAATGCCGAGCTTCCCAGACTTGTAATACCTTCTTAGACTAGAACCCAGTTCAAGTCCTATCTCCTTCAATATGCCTTCCCTTGCTCTGACCTCCTCTGGCACATGAAATCAGTCTGAACCATGCCATCAGGTACCCGACCACACAGCATAGCGTAGGCTGCTGTTTGATGTATGTAAATCTTTCTTCCCCAACCAAGGTATAAGTTCCTTGGATCCAGAGTTCACATTTTGGGTACAGCACAGGGAAAGCCACTTCAGTCAATCAACTGACAAACATTTATTAATGCTACTATGTGCTAAGTGACTGGGATACAAGACAAAGATGAAATAGTCCCTGCCCTCAAGGAGCTTACATTCTATCTGAGAAAAAAAAAAACATGCACACAACTAAGTAGATAGAAAAGATATAGAAAGCAGGGTTGGGAGAGGGGGGAACATGGAACTTGATAACAAAGGATATACAAAGTAGGGTCTCAGGAATAAACAAAAGTAAGGAGATACAAAAGATATACTAAGTATGGTCTTAGCATTGACTGATAAAGCTTTTCTGATACCTTCTGGAAATACATCTTTTAACTACAGGGACTGCTTAGGCCTTCAGGGTAGCAGTCCAAGACTTGTAAATCCAGGGATGGTGAGTGTTGAGGAATTTGGGTTTAAATTTCAGCTGTGGGATTGCGGGATTGGGGCTCCGAGAACGGGACTGCTATAATGGAAACAATGGTGGTGAGTCAGGAGAGACAGGTCTGAATCATTTCTGAAACACTTTTTAACTCTCTGTTCCTGGGCAAGTCACTTCACTTTTTCTGTGCCTCAATTTCTCCATTCGTAAAGTGGGAATAAGGATACCTATACTTCTTATATAGTATAGGGAGAAAAAGGTCTTCTGAGGGGCAGCTAGGTGGTACAGTGAATAGAGTGCCGGCCCTGGAGTCAGGAGGACCTAAGTTAAAATCTGGCCTCAGACACAACACAAAAAACTGGCTGTGTGACCTTGGGCAAGTCACTTAACCCAAATTGCCCTGCCTTCTCCCTCCAAAAAACAAACAAACAAAAAAAAAAAGAGAAAGAGAAAGGTCTTCAGAAACCTCAAACTCAACAAGTCCAAAACAGAGCTCATCATCTCACCTTCACTCCCAACCCATCATCCTATTGAACTTTCCCCTTTCTCTCTAGGAGTACTGCCATTCTTCCAGGCTTCCAGGTTCATAACTTTCAGTAGGACCTTTGATCAGATATCTCCCTTACCCCACATAAATCTTCTTTCTACCCCCAAGTACCTCAAATCCAATACTTCTTCACTCAATCACCTCCTTACTTCAGGCCCTTTTCATCATTCACCTCAACTCTCCCTGCATCAAGGGTTTCTCCATTCCAATCCATCTCCACACAACTATTAATATGATTCCCCTCCCCCCAAGTACAGATCTGACCACGTCACTGCTTTCCTCATTAAACTCCAGAGGTTCCCTATTGCCCCATGAATAAAATACAAACTCCTATTTGGCTTTTGAAGATCTGTGCAACATGGTCCTTGCTAACTTTAAGATTAGCAAAGTATCTTCCTTGCTATAACACTATGAGGGAAGTAGTGCCAATATGATCCCTATTTTTATAGAAGGCAAGACTCAGGCTTGGTCAGATTAAAGTGATTTGTCTGGGGTCACACACAGTCAGGGCTGGAGATGAAACTGGAAGTGGACCACTGACCCCAACCCCATACTCCTTCTCATTCAAACAATGGTGTTAACCTGTCAAAATTTAAAACACAGGCTACAGCCTCTGGGAAACCTTTTGGTTTCTTCTCTTGGTACCATCTCAATGGCCCTTTAAAAACGGCCAGAAAAATGTCCCTTACCTTTTCAATATCTTCAAGAGTCCTGTAGTATTTGGCTTCTGTTTCCTGAATTTCTAGCAAGCAGCAATTTCTTTTGTCATCTTCTGTCATTCCCATTTTCTAGAAAGAAAACATTCCTCTGGTCAGTGAGGTTTCTGATCCCTTCTGGCCTGCAGGCTGGGTCTCCCCACACCTGGTTTGCTGGAGCAGTCTATACTGAGGTCATTCCTTTTAAATTAGCATGGATGGAACACATGGGATGGTGACCCACACTCACATCCATTATGGGGGTAGACTGATTATAGGGTTCCCCCCCTCAATTTCCATTCATGCCAACTGCCAGGACTCAGAAATCAAATTATCTCTACTTATTATTTTTAGCCCTTGGAAACTATTAAGCCCCATTATACTTCATGGAATAATAATGATGATGATGTTAGCTGACATTTCTATAGTGCTTTGAGGCCTGCAAAATGCTTTACATACATGATCATATCTGAGCTGTAATCTACTGGGTGCTGTTAATTACACAGACTGTTAGTTCTTTGAGGGCAGGGACTGGGGCTTCTTAATTGAGAGACAATTCCCGGACCCTGGCTTATAGCCCCCGGGGCCATAGAATTTAACACTGGAAAGCACTTCAGAGCTCATTTAATCCAATCATCTCATTTTACTGAGGAAGAACAAGGGATACAAAAAGGGGAAATGATTCACATTTTAGCCCATTGTCCTAAAGGGAGCAAGTAACAGAGTCAGGATTTGAATACAGGTCCTAACTGCAATCCAGGGTTCTTCTACTAGACCATACCATCAGCTGACTTCTGGCTATAGGATAAGAATAAGGCTTTTTCCAAAAGAGTTTCTAGCTACCTACTAAAAGGGAGCTCAAAAATAAAATAATTCATTAGTGAGGTATTGGCTAGGCCCTGTACATTTTTTTATTGCATCTTTTGTTTAGGGTCACCCTCATTTTTATGTACCTTGCCACTTATCTCCCCTATTCCAGAGCCTTTTCATAAAAAGGGCAGGGAGGGTGGCAGGTGGGAAACAGTTCAGCAAAAGGCATCTACACATAAGCTAGGTCTAACAGTATTTCACAACTATAGGTCACCTCGTCAAAGCAGGAGACAGGTATGTATTTTTTATCTTTCAGCCTGGGCCTTATTCAACAGATGAGATGCCTAATTTGGTACAAGAGATACTAAGGGTGGGGGTCTTCTAGACCAGAAATGTCAAGCATGCAGACTGCAAAGTGAACCAGACTAAAATGTAATTAGGAAATCAAAACAATAAAAAGTAGCTAATGGTAACATGTGGTTTACTAAGTCAATAAGTGGCCCAGTTTAGAGGCCCTGTTTCTAATTGAGTTTGACACCACGGTTTTAAGGGTTTCTAAAGTGCTTTCCTCCTAACAACTCTGTGAGGTAGGTAGTCTAAGTATCCTTAGTACCATTTCACAGAAAAGTAAGTTGAGGGTCTCAAAAATGAAAGGATTTACCTATTTCTCAGCTACTAAATTTCCAAGGCAGAATTTGAATCCAGGTCTCCTGACTCCAAGTCCACTATGTCACAAATGGCACAATAAATGCCATTAGGAGTTCTGAGAGAAGTTGGAAGCTCCAGGGGGCTGAAGTTTAAGCCCAAATAAAGTAAGGAAAGCATTTCCAAGTCACACTCTACTTTTCATAAGTTTTTTAAAATATTATTTTGGGGAGAAAGTGGCCTGGCCATGGATTTTTGTGATATAGAAATGAACCAGAACACAGTTACCAGTGATTCCCTCACTGGGATCTTCTTTAGAACAACTTCATATTCAAATGATGCAACATAGAGAAAAATATTCAGAAGCCAACAAAGTCCAAACTCTGTGCTACCATGGTCCCAAGTAAGTTCTGGAACACGGACTACCCTATCCTCCAGGATTGGTCCACTCAGTAAAGAAAGATAGGTAGATTTCTGCCACACATCTTTTCTTTCCAAGACTAAGAGTCTTTTTTTTTGCTTTTTGGAGGGCAGTTGGGGTTAAGTAACTTGCCCAAGGTCACATGGCTAGTTTTTGTGTTAAGTGCCAGAGGCTAGATTTGAACTCAGGTCCTCTTGACTCCAGGGCCGGGGCTCTATTCACTGTGCCACCTAGCCACCCCTTAAGACTAAGAGTCTTATGCTTCATATCTTTGGGGGAAATGTTTCTGGTTTCCCCCACCCTTCTGCATTCTATGTGCCACCACCAGGCATGGAGAAGAGACAAGAGATTCCTTAACACTATCAATGCAGGGTAGCTCTTGGGGAGGCCAGTGCATGAAGAGGTGGGGTGGAGAAAATCACCCTAGCCTATCTGATACCTTCTCATTTTAACTAACTGTTCTTGTTAAATAGATGCTACTTCTTCCTACATTGCTAAAGGCCCACAAATGTTATGGGCTTAGGAGCAAAGTTTCAGTTGCCTAGACCTAGTTATAGCCTTGAAGGTCCAGCAGAAGTCAGAGGAAAGTCCCCGATGCTGAGAAAGTAGGGCCCACAAAGCAAGCAGTTCCTGGCTTTCATCTGTAGTATGACTTTTTGGGAGGCCTTAGAGGTCATGTAGTCCAATTTCAATACAATAATTTCTTCTGCTGCATACTTGAGGTGGGCCAAGAATTTGCTAAAAATCCACTGGTGCTGAAGTTGTAAGTAATTAATGCTCTCTTGATCCCTTCAACAAACAGTCACAAGAGGGGCATTCATCCTTGTCAGGATGACAGCTAATGAATGGGCTGAGATCTGACTGAGAATGGCCTGTTGCCAGAATTGGCATAACCGTGCTGTGCCGGTAACACACTCATCCTGGCTACTCTGATCCATCACCAGACACTGATGGGTCGAATTCCTTTCAATTCAACAAACATCTGTAATGACATATTTGTGGATGCTCTGTATTTGTACATGTTTGCTTTTATGCCTCATACCAGAAAGATGGAAAGCTACATGAAAGCTGGTGTAGCCTCCTCTGGTGTCCATCACTTACCTGCATATATCTAATCTGAAAGCATGGAGGGAGAAGAAGCACAAATAGTTAGTGATGCCCACACTCTGGCACTTTAAGCTGGCCTTGGGAGAAAGCCAGGCCCCAGGTCTCCAACATTCTGCCAGTGACATAGGGGAGCACACCTGTACACACATCATGGCTCCATGCAGGAGAAGAAACAGCTATGTAACTGAGCCTGACCACCTAACTCTTCCTCATACCCTGACACATTTATACTGCTTCAAAGACACTAAGCTTTTACCTTGGGCCAGAGAGCTCCTACTTGTACTTTTTTCCCCAAAAGTCTCACAATTCAATTCAATGAATACTTGCAGCGCACTGGGGATATGAGGGTGAAAAATATATTCCTTGCCCTCAAGATGTTTGCATTTCCACTTGAAGGGTAGGAGGGAGGACAGAGTAGATTTCCACTGCCTTCCACTGACAGCATTAGGCTAATTCCAGGCATAACAGTGAAAATAAAACCACCTGCTTTATCTCCTAGAGGATGCAGGCATGAAGTGCCGTCTCCATCCTGCCAGGGATCAACAGGGGCACTCTGTAAACGTTTCAGTCCTCTGGCTTGGAGATTAAGGGCTGCACAAAGCAGCACTTGTAATACATCCATCTCTTCCCTAGAACACAGATAAGCAATCTTCCCTTATGCTCCCTGGCAGGCTTTGAAAATAAATCTTAGAACTTTTCATGTGCATTTCGAGATCAAATAAACACCCTAAATGGGGGCATCATCAGGAGCTAGGAAAAAAGGACACATCCTCTCTGTGGGAGCAGGATGACTGCAGGAATGGCAATATGGATACGGGGCCTTTGTGCAGGCAGAGATGTTCATTCAATAGGCAATTCCTTAATTTTCTACCATTCCAATTTTTATTGGTACCTTCATATTTTAGTCACAAGACATGCCTTTTTTTTTTTAAAGGCAATTGGGATTAAGTGACTTGCACAGGGTCATACAGCTAGTAAGTATATGATGCCAGAGTTGATCTCTGGTCCTCTTGACTACAGGGTCAGTGCTCTTAAGACATGGCTTAGTCATAGAATAAAACACCTAGGTGTCAAAGAGGCCTTTGTGAGGAAAGGTACTGAAACCTAGGACTAAAATTTCTTCTAATCACCATTGATTGTCAAATTCAAAATGGTCAGCAGGGAAATCTTTGGACTTCAGGTACGAACATTCAGAAAGCCCTGTAGTGGGAAGGAAGAAAACACTAAGCCAAGCCACATAGTGTTTGGGGTGATTAATTTGGATCATCTATCTGAACAGGTTTGATTTGGGAACTATTCTCCATCATGAGGGAGGACCAGAGATGGGTTTGCTCTAATCTGGACAAATTGAGCTCTTTTAAAAATATACAGCAAGAGAAACATACCTTTCTTCTTGCCTTGGAAGAAGGGCATGTTTCCTGACTTTGACAAGGAAATTCAGCCTTGGGAATCCTTCCCATCTCATGCCCATGCCCATGGATCAAGGTAGGCAGGTGAATGTACACTGTCTACAAGTATTCTGCGGAGAAGAGTTGCTGGTCTTAACCACACTTGGATTTTATACTCTCTTCCTGGCCTTTACTCTTGACTTCTATGTTACACATGTGGGAAGAAGGAAACCCACAAAATAGAAAATTCATCTTAAGAGCAGGTTTGTTTGTTGTGGAAAGTAAACTCTGGTCTTCGAAAGGCGCAGTCACATCTGCCTGTAATGCGGCACCAGTTAAACCAACAGACACTCCCTCAGAATGAGAAATCTCTCTTTGAAAGGCACTTTGGGGGTTTTTTCTCCCCCTCTGCTATCTTTTCTTTTACCACTACCAGCTGGTTAGTGCTACACTAAGGAAAAAAACACACACTTAAATTTGGTGTCTGGGTAATATCCAGCTTTGTTCAGTGGCAGCACATGGTTTCACAAAAACACCAACCCACACAGAAGGGACTTGTTGATGGTTTAGAGAAGAAGCAAAGCCTTTGGGTCAGAGGCCTAATAAGCTCTACCAGCATGTTTCAACCTCACCACCACATGTACCACCCTTGGGCAGGGAAGGGCTGGTGGCCTTAGGGAAGAGCAGTTACACTTGATAAAAAAATATGCAATGGGAAGCTGGCTTCAGACAGATTATTAGTCAAGTTGCTTGGAAGTAAATATGCTTGCCACATAAAAGATGCACAGCTGGCTAATTGAGCCAATATCAGCCTCATCGTTCTGTGTACAAAAGGATGAAATGATACCCGCTGTGTGCAATGGGGACTGAGCAACTATTTGTAATGCTGGGTTTTTTGCAGTGAGAACTTAGAACTTTGCAAATCCTTCAGAGGAGAACTCCATAGCAACACATTAAAAAAATCTTAGAAATGGTCGCAGTGGCTCTAATTTAGTTTCTTTCTGCCTTTTCACAAAGACCCAAACAATCAGAAGAGATTTGTCAGCAGATTTTGAGGGTTGCTACTTCTAAATGTAAGGCAAGGAAGGTGGGGCATGGGGGTGGGGAGACACACACACACGCACACACACACACACACGCATTACCATAGGCTGTTGGACTTCCACTTTGATAATATCCTCATAGATATCATCACCTTCATCTTCACACGGGACGCAGTCATAGATATCCTCACCCAGATCGTGTTCACTGAAACAAGATGAGCACAATATTAAGGGTGAACAGACATGTTCCTATAACCTTGCAAATGAGCAAGGCAGACCGAGTCAATAAATAGCAAGGAATTGGTGGCTCTAAATTAGTTTCAGGATCACGTCCCACAAATGAACAGCACTGAGGTTGCATCTGCATGGGCAGCGTGAAGTTGTGAGGGCAGGCAATGAGCCAAGATCGGTCGGCAGCATACCATGATTGTCTTGGTGCCAGGAGACATAGACTATGAAAATGGGAAGGGACCTCAGAACACAGAATGCCAGAATGCAGAACTCAGAGGATTAGAGTTGGAAGGGGGCAAAAAAGGGAATACCAAACTATAGAATCACTTAATGTTAGAGGAAGAAGGGACTTCATTTCATCTAGGGCAGGGCTTCTCAAACTTCTTCCTCTTCTCATTTGGGCAGCATTCCTTAGTTTTTCATGGCCTGAGGGCATGCTCAATGCAAAGTGAACATTTTGTGTTCAGAACCAGGGCTGCAGTGAAGTCCATGAAGCCACATGGGCAAGTACCTCAGATTCATTGTGAGTTTGGTTTTGAATGAATTTTTGGTCATTCTGTGTCCAGAAATCTTTTACTGGTGCCAAATTTTTCACAATCCACAGTTTAAGAAGCACTGATTCTAGTCCAATGCTCTCATTTTACAGAAAAGAAAACATGTAGGAAAAAGAGGTCACCATTCTGACTTAAACACTATCAAGGAGTCATTATCAATGGTGGGAACCAAGATTGGAGTGATGCTAGTCTAGCCCTCTATACATTAAGGGGAAGGGAAGGGAGAAAAAAATGTATTAACTGCCCACAATGTTAGAAATACATGATATATGTGTGCATTATATATATATATATATTTCATAAATACATATTACATAAAATACTATATACATATGTGTATATATGTACTTATGTGTGCGTTTTATAAATATCATCTCTTCTGATCCTTACAACCTTCCATAACACACCCTGCTATGAGTTCTCTGGTGTGTTTTTCATGCCAGGATCCCAATGCATCTTACATTCAATGACTTCAATAAAGTCCTTAATAGCTCTCTCTAAAAGTAAAGATAAAGAACATTGTACACCCCTCCTCCAATTTCATAGTTAGGGGAATAAAAGTGCTAAAAAGTACCCCCACCCAAAAGCCAAAAGGTTAGGTAGCACACAGAGACCAAGTTAAGAGCTTCTTGTTTCCAGTGTCCTGCTTCCTTGAAATTATTGCTCTGTATTTCCATTTGCAAGAAATAAAAATTTAAAGAAAAGCATCCTATTACCTTCAAAACCTGCCTTTCTCAGATATATCCATAAAATTATGTAACCCAGACTTTCTTCTGCCTTTACAAACCCCTACAGACATTTCCAGATAAAACATAAAAGGGGAATCTGTAAGTATGTCATTTCTAATAAATATATTCCTGGGGAACCTGCCTGGGAGGTGCCCTGAGAGTTCCAGATGTAGGCTGTCTAATCTAAATATTTAAGGTATAAAATGATTTTTTATCAGTTGATGCCCAGGGCATAGATCCCCAGGGTTTCATAGTCTATATAACTTTATGGATAATTGATCCCATATATAACCATAATCCCAGAAGTGTGTGTGTGTGTATGTGTATAAGCACGCATGTATGCACATGCATTTGTGTGGGGAACACAGCAAGTCATGATAAAGAGTGTAATGCATATTAGGATTATTAACAAGGGATTAGAGAAATGTAAATTAAAACAACTCTGAGATACTATCTCACATCTATCAGATTGGCTAACATGAAAGAAAGGGAATATGACAAATGCTAGAGGGGATGTGGGAATATCGGGAGACTAAAGCACGGTTGGTGAAATTGTGAAATGATGTAACAATTTTGGAGAGTATTTTGTAACTACATCCAAAGGGCTATAAGACTGTGCATACTCTTTGATCCAGTAATACCACTGCTAGATCTGTCTCTCAAAGAGATCAAAGAAAAGGGAAAAGGATCTATTTGTACAAAAATATGTTTAGCAACTTTTTTTTGTGGTGGCAAAGGATTGGAAATTGAGGAAATTCCTCAACTGAGGAATGGCTGCACAAATTATGGTATATGATTGTGGTGAAATACTATTGTGCTAAATGATGAGCAATATGCTTTCAGAAAAACCTAGGAAGACTTACATGAACTGATGCAGAGTGAAGTGAGCAAAACCAGAAGAATGCTGTACACAGAAACAGCAATGTTGTAAGTATAATTAAGTATGAAAGACTTAGCTACTCTGAACAAGACTGAGGTCCAAGATAATTGCAAAGGACCCAGGATGAAAAATGCTATCTACCTCCAGAGAAAGAACTGATGAACTCTGAGTGAAGATTGAAGCATACTTTTAAAAACTTTTCTTGTCTTTTTGATATGTGTGTATGTTTCCTTTTGCAAACAGTTTTATGTGATTTCACAAGTATAGTCAATATCAAATTACTTGCTTTCTTAGTGGGTAGGGGAGGGGCAGGAGTAAAGGATAGGATGTAGAACTCAAAATTTTAAAAAATGAATAGTAAAGATTCTTTACATGTAACTGGGAAGTATTTAATGAAGTACATAAAAATACAGCATCAAAAAAAGATCATCAATAAGAATTTTGGCATCAAGTCACTGATAGCATAAAGAAAAAATCTACCATCAACTGATTTCATGAAAACCATCAATGAAATTTCCCTTTAATCCATGTGAGACCATTTGGGTCTTATACAGTGGGAAGGAGGGAAGGAGATGGGTCATGGAACAAGATTTTCCACTTCATCTAGCTATCAGGCAAACCATCTATCCATAAGGCAAACAATCTCCTTTGTTTTACAAGTCGACAAAATTGATTTCCATTCATGAGTCCCTCATGATTCTGATGCAGGAATTTATCAAACCTATCCAGAGCAGATGTGTCAAACAAGTAGCCCACAACACTCCTGAGGGTGTCCAGAGCCAGATTAAAATGTAGTTCCTATCTGATTCTAATCTATGTATTTTTAAAAAGAAGAAATATATAAACATATGTGGTTTTCTAACTTAATATGTGGCCTGCAAGGATCCTTACATATGGGTTAGTGGTCCTTGTTTCTGCTTTAGCCTAACACCACTGACCCAGAGCGTGGCCTCACCAGCCCTAACCTACAGATCAGAGGACTGCTCTCTGAGGCGTGCAAGTGGGGAACACCAGAGCACAAAACCCTTTTGGATCCATGCTGAGAAGGGTTTAGAGGCTTAGGGCTTCTGGAGCCCCTGCCCTCCTTAGTCTTCCCCCTCACGTCAAAAAGCACTAGTAGACTTTTATGCTACCCAAGCACAAAGCTCCATTTCTTGCCGCGAAGGGAAGCCCTGCACATTTGTGCCAGCTCTTTTCTTTGTGCCAGGGTTTCCTTTCAACCCGGCGAGCGATAGGATCTCACATCCTGTGTTCAAAGGTCGGCTCCGCCAAAGCTCACTTCCAGAAGTCATTGAAATGCTGCAGAACGTTCCCTGGGACAACTGGGGCCAGAGGAAACATTCAGGTGGATGAGGGGGGCAGGGAGGCGTGTGCGGAAATGATAATATAGGATGGCTGCCAGCGGCACACAAAACCCTGGTGGAACTGTAATCCAATAAACTTGAATTAAAAATAAACATGTCCCAGAAGCACTAATCTATTGCATCAGCTATAGTTGGGGGCTGTTTTTTTCCCCTTCGGTTTGCAAGGGCAGAAGGAAGAACAGCTCTTTTAATGTGGGCCATGCCATGGTAGGAGAAGCAGCATGGCTTAATAGAGAGTTACTCTTGGTGTAAAGGAAGAGAAGAAGAGCTTGACTCCTGCCTCTGACACACACTGGCTGTCATTTAGTTTCTCAGTGTCCCAAGAAACGCTTAAAGACTCTATGTTGCATTCCAAAGACTACATGATAGAAAATGCTGTCCATATCCAGAGAAAGAACCATGCAGTCTGAATGCAGATCAAAGCAGACGGTTTGCTCTCTTTTTGTTGTTTCTTCTTTCTCGTGGTTTCTCCCACTGGTTCTAATTCTTCTTTAACAACACGACTAATATGAAAATAGGTTCATGAATGTATATGTAGAGCCTATATCAAATTACATGCCGTCTTGGGGTGGGAGGAGGTGAGAGATGGGGAGAAAATTTAGAACTCAAAATCTTATGGAAGTAAATGTTGAAAACTAAAAACAAAAAAAAAAAAAGTGCACAGCATTGGGGCAGCTAGGTGATGCAGTGAATTGAGCACTAGCCCTGGAGTCAGGAAGACCTGAGTTCAAATGTGACCTCAGACATTTAACACATACTGTGTGACCTTGGGCAAGTAACTTAACCCCAATTACCCTCCAAAAAGCAAAAAAAAAAAGTGCATGGCAGAGAACAACAACTCTGAACATAATATATAGTATTCATTATGTAGGATTTTTTGAAGTGGAAATTCATTTTGAATTTTGAATCCTCTTTTCTGTTCTGCTCTGCGTGTGGCAATGTTTTTTTTCTTTTCTTATTTTATATTTTAGCATTTAAGTTTAAATGTTTCTTTTTCTTTTTTATTGCATATTTAAGTTTAAAATAAATTAATAAACAAAAGAATATGGAGATAAAAAAATTATATGTTGCCCTTTTAACCTATATCAGATTACTTGCTGTCTTGGGGACAAGAGGAGGGGAGGGAGAAAAATCCAGAACTCAAAATCTTTAAAAAAAAATGAATGTTGAAAATTGTCTTTACATGTAATTGGAAAAAATAAAATACTATTCATTTTTTTTTTAAAAACTATATGTTGCAGAGCAGGTGCTGGTCTGCATTGGTAGAAGGGATTTTCTCACTGGGAGTTCATCATACAAAACCTATGGTATAGTGCAGTGGGAAGACCAAGGAGCTAGGAAGCAGGAGAACTGGGCCCGAGTCTTGCAGTTGGCAGGAATGTTTCTGAGAAGACAGCTCTCTGTATTAACCAATTTTAAAAAGGCTCCTCTGATTCATCAAGTCTCAGGTGATCAGTGAGCAAGACAACAAACTGGGAGACTTGAGATTTCCCGCCTCGGGCATACATAAACCTACTGAACAAGGCAGACAATCAACACTTAGGGATAAATGACAGGGGGCACCAGCCATAGCTTCAGATCTCTATCAGCCTCAGATGACCTCTCACTGCTAGGTCAGCAAGCAGCTCATAAAGAAAGGGCTTTGTCAAGTATACTAAGTAGAGAGGGGGAAGTTTTCAGAGAAGCTAAAATTAGGCAAATTAAGTCTTTCACTTTTACTTCCTCCAAAGTGGAGACCAGCTTTAAGAGGTTTGGTTGGCCAGGGCAAGGCATGAAAGAGAGAAGGAAAGCCCCAAGGGGTTAGTTACAAGATTTTTTTTTTCCTTAGAATTTTAGAACCAGAAAGAGGCCTCAGAGAGACACAGATTGTGACTTTAGAACATAGTATGGTGGAGATAGAATGAACCTTAGGAAGGATGTGGTCTGACCTCTTCACTTTACAGAAAGGGAAACTGAGGCTCAGGGAGGAGAAGTTACTTATCCTGTATCTACCTTACTGGGTTGGTGTGGGAAAAAAATAAAAGAATTTGTCCTGCATAAATTGTAGGAAGCTATGTAAATCTAAGGGATAACTGAAGGATTATTCTCTCTCTACTGTCCCTCAAAAGACTTGGAAATCACCACACTAGAACAAGTGTGGGTACAGATTAGGACACATCAGTGAGGAAGGACTTGGCATTGCTATGCTATTCCTGCTTCTTGCCATGTCTGTTCCTTCTAGTGAGGTTGCTGTGTGCAAACCCGGCTTATTCAAAACACACAGGTCTCTCTGTCATGGATCTATCTACACCCGCTCATCTTTTGATGATTCACCTGGAGACCTGCAGGTACAAGGAAACAGGAGGAAGTCTGTGATCTTAATGCTTAGAAAGTGAGATACAGATTGCTCTTCTCTGTTCAGCAAAGTGTTTGTGATATATAGTCTAGGGTAGCCCTAGAAGGGGGAGCTAAGTGGTGCCATGGATACAGTGCTGGGCCTGGAGGTAGGAAGATACAAGTTCAAATCCGGCCTCAGACACTTACTAGCTGTGTGACCCTGAGCTAGTCACTTAACCCTGTTTGCCTCTGTTTTCTCATCTGTAAAATGAGCTGGAGGAGGAAACAATAAACTACTCTAGTATCTCCACCAAGAAAACCCCCAAAAAGGGCCACATGACTGAAAAATGACTAGGCAACAGTCCTGTAAGTCCTAGGCCTCCTTTTAGCAACCAGTTTAGTTTAATCTGTCTGGTCAGAAATGTATAAGGGAAGGGAATAAGCATTTATTTATATAGCACCTATATGCTAGGTACTATGCTAAAAGCATTTTAAATATATATATATATATATATATATATATATATATCTTTTGATTCTCACAATAACACTGTGAAGTAGGTGTTATTATTATCTCCATTTTACAGTTGAAGAAACTGAGGCAAACAGGTTAAGTGACTTGCCCAGGGTCACATAGCTAGTGTCTGAAGCCAGACTTGAACTCAGGTCTTCTTGACTTCAGACACAGCTATACTGATAGATATATAGATATAATCTATCTCATAGTTAGTCATAGCATTTACTGTAGTCTCCTGAAGCCAAGGGAAAGAGTGAAAAAAAAAATCACAGATGCCCATGAATTGGGACTTGGAAACAGAGCAAGGCCGTGGACTTGGGACTTGGAAATAGAGGGAAGATGTTCCCAGACATCTCCTGGTGGCTACACCAGAGTTCATGAAATAAGTCATTCCCTTAGTATCTTTCCTTTTAATTTAAGAGGCAGATTGAATGTGGAGTCAAAGGACCTACGCTCTAACCTAGATTCTGCACTTACTGTTTTGTAAGTATTTAAGCTTCTCTGGGACTCAGTTTCTTCACCTGTAAAAAGAGAAGAGGAGTCTGAACTAAGTAAGTAGACTAAGGTTCTATCTAGCTCTGTGATACCTTACTTTGGTAAATCTCTTGTGTCTTTATAGCACTTTACTGTTAACAAAGGTGTTTACATTCATGATCTTATTTGAATTCTGAGAGGTAGGCAGTTTTATACTCCTTTTGTTTATTTATTTTTTTAAGCAATTGGGGTTAAGTAACTTGCTCAAGGTTACACGGCCAGTTATTTCTGGGTGTGGTGCTGAGTGTCTGAGCCCAGGATTCAATCCCCAGGTCATCCTGACACTGGGGCTGGTGCTCTTACTCGCTGTGCTACCTGGCCACCCCTATACTCCTTTTATAAACGAAGAAACTGGGGTCCAAGGAAAGTCATTGCTCAAGGAACCATAGAGCTTAGGAAGGGGACAGAACATGAATTAGAACGCAGGACTTCTGATTTCTAGTCTAGGGCTCTTTGCACAACACCAGGCTGCCTGCCTCTCATATGAGTTAAAACACAGATAAAGAGGAAGGTACTTCTTGGGAGAGATAGGTAGCATGCTAAGCCTCTCTGTCCCTCATTAGAACAGACTGATTAGCCAGCTATCACCTGGAAGAGTCCTTCCTGATGGAAGGGACAGATAAATGTGAATAAAAGAAGTGTCAGGAGAGTTATAGGTCAGAAAATATTGGTAAGCCTAGGTCAGCACCTGCAGTGTGGCTGGTGGCACCAAGAGCAAAGGTGAAAAGAAGTCAAACAAACTTCAGGGCATTCAGAATGCTGCAGAGGTTGCTGTCTCTTTGTATCAGTTTTCCTATACTTCCTCAAGCCCAGGTACCACCCAATTCAATCCCTTGGCAATAGCTTAAGGATCTCTCCTCCCTCCTTCTCTGCAAAAAGACAAGGACTAGCAATGTTTTGAACTCTAGATTAAGCTGACCTGTCAACTGAATTAGAGATGGTTGACTACCCTGCCAGAAATGTATTGCAAACTCTTGGTTATCTGGTATTCTACAGAGAGGGATCTCTTAACCAACACTTTTCCAGCTGCACAGTCTCAGCCCAACTTGTATTTGAAACAGGCAAATTGAAGGAGAAATTTCTCTTTTGAGTCATAAAAATAGTTTCTAAGGAATGTCTGGAGTTCAGTTCATGCTTGGCCCATCTATTTGCCTATACCCATGATTTTTCAGTCTCAAAAAGTGATAGCTGATGTTCCTAATGATGACCTTGATGCCTGGCAAGATTAGAAAAATCCTTTTGAGTCAGCACAGCAAGGTCTGGTCATGTTTAGTCTAGCTTTGGGCCTAAGTGGTATTTTACTGCATCCTAATTCTTTCATAGTTGGTCATCCTTGAAGGGTGTGTGTTTCTGTGGGCGTGTTGAGACTCACTTAAAAGGATATTCAGTTCTCCATTTCGTTCCTTAATCATAGCAAGCCTATGCACACAGTAGGTCCTCAATAAATATTTTCTGAATGAGAAGTTTTCCAGCATGGTTCCACACACGGGAGTTAATTAAGATTTTTCAATCAGCTCTAGTGGAAAAATATTCATTCCTCTGTTTAGCTTTTAAAAACCTACACAACCTAGCCCCAACAGATCTTTCCAGTCTTACTGGACATTACCCTTCCTCCCCTCCCCACCTCTGCAATCCAGCCAAAATTGCCCTCTCACTGTTCTTCACATACTATGGGTGGTCCATGTTCCCTCTCCCTGCCGTTGCACTGGCCATTCCCCATGTCTGGAATGTACATTCTCCTTCCCTCCAACTCACAGGCTCCTTCTTTTTTCTTTAAAACACAACTCACACAACATATTCTGCATGAAAACTTTCCAGATCCATCCCCTCCTATCTGCTATGTCCTCCCTCCCAAACTGTCTGTCATTTAATTCCTTTGTATATATTTGTACTTTATTAATGTTATGTCTATACAATATATTTTAACGAGCATTTGTCTCCCCCACTAATAATAATAGCTAACATTTATATAGTGCTTACTATATGTCAGGCACTGTGCTAAGCACTTTACTATTAGCGCTTAGGACCTGTTTCATTTATTGTACTTCCATCTCCAATGCCCGGCACAGTGTTTGGCCCATAGCAGGCATTTGTTGATTGACTACTAACTTCATCCTTTTTTTGGTGGTCACTTGGAAGTCTTGGCCATGACAAAGATGGGAGTTTAAAAAGTAAAAGACTGGCCAGAGAATCCATAGACCTGCAGTCTGGTCCTGGCTTTGCTACACAGGGCTTTGGGCTAGCTGCTTTTCCCTCCTCGTCTGTAGTTTCTTCACCTGTGAAATAAAGGAGTTGAAAAGGCAGCAAGGTGCACTAGAAAGGCCAGAAGTTGAGAATCAGAGGACCTGACCCTGCTACAGACTTCAGATCATTTTTCTGGAATTTAAAGTGAGATGCAATTCAAAAAGGCACTAGGGCTAGGAAGATAAAAGGGTAAAAAACATCTGTTTGCCTTCAAGAAGCTTACTTTCTCATGATAGCTACAGGCTGGAGAGGAGAGGAGAGGGGAGGGGAGGGCAGAGGAGGGGAGGGGAGGGAAGAGAAAAGACCACTGGACCTGTGAGTAGGGGATTTTCTGGGAGAAAACTCCTATCAAAGGGGGTCTTCAGTACCTACCCCCTCAACTGTGTCTTATGGAGTTGCATTGGGGCATTGGAAAGTGAAGTGATTTTCCTGGGGTCACACCACTCCAAAACCCAAGATCTCAATACAATCTCTAAGGTCCCTAAAGACCACATTTTATATTCTAAGGCTCCTTCCAGCTCCAATATTTAGTGATTTCATATATTCAGCAGCCATTTATTAAATACCTACTATGTACAACTGGTGGTAGGAGAGGTCAAGATAATTAAGACACATTTCCTCATGGAGTTTAGGAACTAGTAAGAATTATGGGGACAGCTAGACACAGTGAATAGAGCACCAGCCCTAGAGTCAAGAGGACCTGAGATCAAATCCAGCCTCAGATACTTAATACTTACTAGCTATGTGACCTTGGGCAAGTCACATAACACCAACTGCACTGCTTTCCCCCCTCCAAAAAAAAAAAAAGACAAACAAAAGAATTATGAAGCAACTGTAAGGCAGGGGGGGAAATGAGAACATGAGATGTATAAAATGTTACACAGAGTAGAATGAAGGAGACATCTTAGAGTGGGGGGAATCGTGGTGATCAGGAAAGGTAGGAGTTGAGTCAATTCTATCAAACAGTTTGAGTAATTCTAATTCTGTATCCTATTTCCTCCCTCTCCTCCCCCTCCTCTCTAAACCTATCAATGTCTATTACAGTTTCTCATTGTATTCAGTAGTACTGGCAGATATGAAATCCTGACAAGTCTGGATGTTTATAGGGACCTTGAAAGATAATCTTCTAGGCAGGGTACCATCCAGCCCAGTGGAATGTAGTGTGGGGGCAGAGGGGCAGGGCAGTTCTGAACTTTGTGAAACCATGCCAACCTCTGCAGCAAATTGCAGCCTTCACACTTGCCTCAAAAAGCCTTGGCTGCAATGGTTATTGTAACCCCTTTATACTCCTACACCATCAGATCTTGGAGGGAAGCAATCTCCCTTTTTGTTATAGAAAGTTAGTTCCCAGAGACCCATACCATTCTCTTTTACTTGTTTGCAAAAAAGAATGCTACTCCGCCTTTGAGCCTTCACCAGCCACCCCCCATATACACATAGAACATGCAAGAAAAGGGCACTTGGGCTTTCTGTTTTCTTGCCTCGGGCCAACGTGTGCGTTTTAAGGCTGACAGTAAAACATCACTCCTGACAGGCTGGAACATGCTATTTTGGCCACCGGCCTTTTGATGCTGGTAGAGGGATATAAAACCATCATTAAGCTGTTACTAGGAAACCAAGCCTGACATCCTTGCTCAGGGTCATCCCTGAAAGGTGGTTTAGTCTGTGGAATGCTGGAATTCAAGGAAAGAAAGGGAGAGAGATGCAGGAAGGATGGGAGTGGGGGATGTAGGGGATGTAAGCAAAAAGGACTCTAGCCACTGGTCGCTATTCAATAAATATTTATCAAGGTAGAATAGTATCAAGCAAGTTAGTATTTATGTGCAGGAGTCTTAGAATTCATTTGGGAGGGTAAGATAAGAATCGAAGTAATTATGATACAGGGGACCGTAGTATAAGTTCTGTAAGAAATATGAGCAGAAAGAGCATTTTTTTGCTCTTTTGCTCGGTTGTGGATGGAAGAGAAGAATGTCTCAGGGAGGAGGTAGTTGGACAAGATGGTTTCAAAGGACTTCAAGCTCAAAAGTTTTATGAGTTAGTTAGAGTTCTCTACATCTGCTGCTGGGTGGCACAGTCTGGAGTTAGGAAGACCCAAGTTCAAATCTGACCTCAGACACTTACTAGCTGTGTGACCTTGAACAAGTCACTTAATCTAGTTCTTCTCATTTTCCTCATCTGTAAAATGAGCTGAAGAAGGAAATGGCAAGCCACTCCAGTATCTTTGCCAAGAAAATCCCCAAATGGGGTCACACAGAGTCAGACACTACTGACTCTGAACTCAACAACAACAAAATGAGATGAAGGAAATGGCAAGCCACTCCAATATCTTTGCCAAGAAAATCCCCAAATGGGGTCACAAAGAGTTGGACACTATTCAAATGACTGCACAACAAAACATCTGCTGTCCCCATACTCTGCCCTAAGGAACTGAGTCAAGTCTATCCAACTCCCCTGAAATCTGGGGTGAATAAAGAATTCATAGACCAGGCATAGAGAGGTTCCCAGGGTTATTTAAATGCATCTTCTTCTTTTTCATTCTTTTTGGCTTTTTTTTGGAGGGGGGAAGGCAGGATAATTGGGATTAAGTATCTTGCCCAAGGTCACATGGCTAGTAAGTGTCAAGTGTCTGAGACTGGATTTGAACTCAGATCCTCCTGCCTCCAGGGCTGGTACTCTATTCACTGTAGCACCTAGCTGCCCCCATTCTTTTTTTTAAATTAAACTTTGATTTAACTGAGTTTAAGTGACTTTTCAATGTCTGATATGACTACCAGTGTCATTTTATGTGGGATCAGTAGACAGAGTAAAAAAATGTGGTATTAAGATCTGACCCCAAGTTCTTCAGTCAACCCAGCCAAGGAAATAGCCTGTTGTCCAGCAGAGATTCTCAGATGAGTCATAAAGTTATTTGTGCAGCACCTCTGGAGAGAGGAATAGGGATAAAGTGGTGGACACAACATTGGAGAACGAGGTTCCAATACTACCTGTTCCCCATTCCTTACTGTGTGACCTAGAAAGACAAATCACATACCTTCTCCATAAACGTTTTCTTGGTCAAGGAAAGAGATTGTAGAGTTTTTAGGAAAAAGTGACCTTAGAAGGTAAGCAGTCCAACCCTCTCATTTCACAGGCTGTGAAACAGATTGATCAAAAGGATTAAATTACTTGACAAGGTCATATATGGAGTAAGGAGTACAGTTGGGATTCAAACCCAGGTCTTTTGACTCTAAATTCAGTGGGTACTGGAGGCAAAATAAAAGTCTAGCCTATTTCCCAGGGCTGTTATAAAAATGAGGAAATGTCTGTGAAGGTAACATAAAAAACACAAGGGAATTGTGATTACTAGGGTGATTTGGGAAACCGATTTCCTCAGATGTGACTGTGAAGCTGTGGTGACAATGTGATGGTTAAGGCTATGGAGTTCCTGCTGATTTCTGAGAAAATGAAAATAAGTTTGGTGCATACATGACCTTTAAAAACCAGGTCCCCCTTTGAAGTCCCTGAACTAAATTGGACCACAGAGATTCACTGTAACTGCCTCTGTACTTACAGTATCCAGGTTTAACTAGGTATTAAAAATAAAAATTCATGTAAATTCTACACTGCATCTGCTGGCCTGCATACATTTGAATATTTAGCCTCCAAGCAGAATGGTAATGGTGCTCCCATCAGCCCTCTGGGGAAGGGGATGGGTCTGCAAAGGAAGCCATGGGGGTGAAGATCTGAAGAAAAGAGTATTTGTCAATTAGAGATTGGCCCATAGAGATGTAGGGGGAAACCAGGAGGTTCTAAGGTCAGGTCCTTAGATCCTGGGGTGGACCCTGGCAATAGAGAGCCTTTGTCTGCCCTGGTTTGAGAGTCAAAAAGCAGGGGCAAAGTACCCATCGAGGACAACACAAGGGAACCCACAGTGTATCTGCTCAAACACAAGCCAAGGCAGAGTTGTTAATCCTGCCTGCCCAAGCCAGTCCAGCCAAGCATCTACAAACATCTACAGAAGGGGATTGGAGTGCTAATGAGCCAAAATCCAAAATGTAGGGTCTCCTTCCAAGGTAGAGTGGGAAAGAAACAGAGACTCCCTATACAGTGACTTTCATTCTAACAACTGCATAAAAAGAAGAAGATAGATAATGTGGATAGGAATTGCAGCCAAGAAGACCCAAGTTTGAATTCTGTCATAGACACTTATTAATTGTGTGACCCTGGGGACAGGTCACTTAATCTCAGTTAAGTCAAAGTTTAATGTAAAAAATAAAAAAGAAGCATTAAAAATACAGTAGGCAGGTGTCAGGATACCAGGAACATACATCAAAGGCTATTAAGAGAACAGAACTAGGGATGGCCAGGTGGCACGGTGAGTAAGAGCGCCGGCCCCGGAGTTGGGAGGACCCTGGATTGGTTCCAGCCTCAGATACTTAACACCCACACACAAAAAAACTGGCCGTGTAACCTTGGGCAAGTTACTTAACCCCAATTGCTTTGAGAGAGAGAGAGAGAGAGAGAGAGAGAGAGAGAGAGAGAGAGAGAGAGAGAGAGAGAGAGAGAGAGAGAACAGAACTATATACTGAAGGTAAATGTAAATTCTCCATCTACTGGTATATGTAATCAATGACTTAGACGAACGTGTCTGTTTACTGAACAGTCTCCAAAGCACCCCTGGTGAGGATCTGCAGGGCAACAAAGAAATAGAAAGCCATGAGCTAGTATCAAAGGAGTTTATGGTATAAAGAAGGAAAATAGGATGTACACAGGAACAAGATATCATGACACAGAGACTAATGTAAATGAATCAGCTTTAGACATCAGCCCAGGGAGCCTGTTGGAGTGGATGACAGTAATTACAACACATATTTCCATTTATGGTTAACAAAATGCTTTTCTAAAACAACAAACCTTTAGAGTAAATAGTAGTAGTGCCCCTATTTTACAGATCAGCTCCCATGGACTCACCATCTCTATACTGAATTCTCAAACCATTCTTTCTACTGCCCTTCAATCTCTGTCTTCTAGACATCTTGAACTGAATATCCAGCTCTTAAGCTAAGCTCCTTGAGAGCAGGGGCTGTTTTTTGCCTCTTTTTGCATCCCCAGTGCAGACCACAGTATCTGGCACCTCGTAGGTGCTAAAGAAGTGTTGACTGATTGATTGGAGATCCCCCTCAGCTCCCAAGGATTTAATTACCCTGGTACAGGTTGGACCAGCTCACCTCCCTCCTCAACAAACTCCAGTGGCTCCCTACTGCCTCCAGGAGCAAATACAAAATGTTCTGTTAGGCATTCAATGTCCTTCATAATCTAGCCCCCTTCTACCTCTCCAGTCTTCTTATGCCTTACTCCCCACCACCTACTCTTTGATCTAGGGATACTGACCTCTTAGCTGTTCCAGGAACAAGACACTCCATTTATTTCTGACTGTCCTCCATGCCTGGAAATACTCTCCCTCTTTGGCTGTGCCTACTGACCTCCCCTCTAAGTCCTAATTAAAATCCCATATTTTACTGGAAACCTTTCCTAATACCTCTTTATTTTAGTGCCTTCCTCTGCTAATTACTTCCTATTTATCCTTATGTATCTTGATTTTTTTATGTATTTGCTTATGTTTGTCTTATTCATTAGATAATAATTTCCCTAAGGGCAGGGGTTATTTTCTGCCTCTTTTTGTATCCCCAGTGCTTAGCAGAATGCCTGGCAAATATTAGATACTTAACAAATGTTTATTGTTTGATTGAATGAATAGAGAAGAAGATATTACCCAAGCCCACAGGACAAGTGATAGAAACCAAGATTCAAAAAGGTGTCTCCTAGCTCCAAATCTACTCCTCTATTCATGCAACCATACTTCCAGTCAGAGGATAAACAAATCAGAGAGGGCTTCCCAAAGGAGATTCTTTTCAAAATGTGGGCTTTAGAGAAGGAGAGGAAAGGGGATGATTTGGCAGGGAGGATGAGGAAAGATCATCCATAGAGGAAAAGCAGCGTGATGGGAGCGAGTAAGATGAATAAGGATAATGAGTCAGATGGGGGCAGACTGAGCTGAGTAGAATGAGTCAGGTGAGGGAAAAGCCCTAACTGAAGAATTTGGATCAAAAGATTGATCTGGGGGCTACTACAGGTTTCAGAGCAATGGAGTAACATGATAAAAATAACAAAAAAATATGAGCTGTGTGGTTTTGGGCAATTCATCTTCCCTTTCTAGATCTCTAAACTTCCCCATCTGCAAATTGAAGGGATCGGCGAGATGATCTCTCAGGTCCTTTCCAGTTCCAAGTTTTTATGATTCTGTGCTACACCAAAGCAGAAGTAAAGTCTCTAAGCACTTCATTCATGACCCAATTCTTTTAAAACACACCCTCTAGTCCCTGCCCCACCCAGCTCAGGGACCTGGAGAATGAGATGAGTCTAAATGCAACACATATTTTCTTGGCATACAATAATAGCCCTCATAAGAAAATGTCTCCTTTTATTCCGGGCCACCCTTCATCCCTTAATTCCTCCTGTATCAGACATTCTGGCCTCTATAGTTCTCTCTGAGGCAGACACAGCACATGCAGTCAAGGGAGGACCTGCTTCTGGTCCTTCAGGTCTTGTGGCTCTTCCTCCCTTCTCTGTGGGAGATCAGAAGTGACTCCTCATCCTGAGAACAACCTCCTGGCGGCAGGAGGACATGCTGTATGGAGTGAAGAGAAAGAATCAGATACTTACTTTCCCCCATCTTGGGAAGCGGGTCACCTTTCCTGAGATATTCCTGCCTTAACAGCATGGGAGAATGGAATGGTGAGAGCGCTGAACTTTGCTACTGAAGACTTGGGTACCAGTCTTAGTACTGGCATTTAATAGCTGTGTAACCCTCGAAAAGTCACAGAGGATTCCTGGGCCTCAATTTCCATTTGAGAGGCAGCATGGGGTGCAGAATGAGGCACTGACTTGGAGTCAGAAAAACCTGACTTCACACCATGCATCAGGCACTGACTAGCTGTGTGAAACTAGGCAAAACATTTAATCTCTCTGTGCCTCAACTATAAAATAAAGAGGTTGGATTTAATGCCTTTAAGGTCCCTTCTACCTATAAAGAATGCTCCTCTGATCTATAAAAGACAATAGACATTGCACACAAGGCAACTATAAGGAAATCACTTTGTAAAAGAAACATTATGAAAAAGTACATACTTATTTTTATTCGTTTATCTCACCAATAAAAATCCTAATTCCCCCCCCCCCTTCTTATTCTCACCCAGTATCATTACTTCAAAAAGGTTGCCAACTCCTTACTGACATCTCTAGATTTAGATGAAGGACATCCATCAATCAGAACACAAAGGGCTGCAGCTTTCCCCAGGACCCCTTTATTGACTAAGTATTCCTTCTCAATTTGGGCTGTCTTTTTTTTTTAAAGCCTCCCCCCCCACACACACACACACACTTTTCACTGTGCTTTTTTGCTGGACTAAAGGAAATTAACCACTTTATGATTCTGATTTGTATTGCATTTTGCTCTCAAAAAGCTGCACAAGTCTTTGGTTCTACTAACAAGGAAATTAAGAGCCTTTTTAGTTATAACTCTGGAACCCAAAGGGACATCAGAGGCCATCTGGTCTAACCTCCTTATTTTGTTAATGAGGAAACTTCAGCCCAGAAAGATTGGTACTTAGCCAGACTTAGGTACTCTTGCATTGTACCACACTATCCCCAGTGTTGAATTTTCTTTTCTTTTTTTCTTTCCTATTTTTGCTGATTGATGAGTTTGAGGTTGCCTTGATTTTCATCTCTTATTAGATGATTGGAGTAGCTTATAATTTTTTTCTTGGCACAGCTGCTATCATTTTAGTTTAGATGTTTGCTAAACTACCATGTCAGCTCCTAATTATGCAAGCTAATCACCAAGGAAGATTGGTAACATGGTTCATTCAAATCCACAGACAATCATCAAATCTTGCTTCAGTTTGCTTCTCTGGACTATATTCCCACCAAGTCACTCGCCCAACCTCTTAGCAAGGAACAAATCTGGTTGTTTGGTATGGGTTTTCCTTCCTTGTCTTCAGGCAGATGGGATTCTAAATAGTGAAAAAGCCAAGAGAAAAGTAGTGATCTGTTGGGGAATGTCACAATTGGTTACAGTTGAGAAAGGTAGGTTGGGCTTCAGGTGTTGATGATCATGCCCTTCTATAACAATTAAGGAATGTTATATTAGCCTTTTTGGCCTCCATCTCCCACTGTTGACTTTTATTATTTATGTTCTTGAGTCTTTAACTCCCCAGATCTTTGCTACAGATCTTTTGGCTTGTTGATCAGGAGGCACCAAAAACTTAGACAGGGTCCTAGGGTAAAGAAGACACATATATCATCTTCCTCTACAAGAATGGAGGTAGTTTATTCTCATTTAGCCCCTTATGGTTGTTTGCACATGGTTAAGTCAATTTTGACTCCTGTGTTTCAGAGTTTCTGCATGGTTCTGGTGTTTTCATCTGTAAGGCTTGAAAATCCTCTATTATCACTGAAATGAAAAATAATTTGGAAATTCTCTCCTCACATTATCCTCCAGGCTTAACAACAACATACCATGACAGATTGTGACAAATAAGGGACATAGTCATGACAGAGCTGTGGCAGAGCAATGAAAGAGTCATTGGCATGACACTAGTATGATATTGGCATATAATTGCAGTGGTGTTTACATGTAATTGGCATGAAGTTTTGGAGATATTGCATCTAATTGGAGTTATGTCTGTGTGACACTGGTGTGTAACTGATGTATATAATGGGCCTCATGTTTAACATTGGCATGTTTAAGGCTGTTGTTTCTATAATGTTGGTGTATAACTGACATGTAATCAGTGTGTGGCTGGTGTGTTGTTTCCATGAAAGCAGTATTGTGTTCTCGTGGCATTGGCATGTAATTGATGTGTAGATTGTCATGATGTTTCTGTGGCATTGATGTGTGTTCCTGCAATGTCAATGTGTAACTGGCATGTTGTTTTCTATGTGGTATGATGTTCCGTGTCACTGGCATATGTATTGACATGTTTTCATATAATTAGTGTACTGTTCTGTGGAATTAGCATGTGTAATTGACATGTTTCCCTGACAGAGTATGATTGGCATACAGTTCTGTGATATCATATAATCAACTGTTTCAATGACATAGCAATTGGGTGATGTTCCATGATGTTGACAGGTAATTGCCATGTTTCTGTGGTGTTGACATGTTATTGGCATGTAGTCTCACCAGGTCAGTATGTAAGTATGAAAGTTAGTGTGTGGTTGTGTTGTTTCTGTAAATGACTGGATATTTTTCCATGATGGCATATAATTTGGTATGTTGTTTGCATTATATTGTCATGTAATTGATGTGATTTTTGCATGACAATGATGTGTGATTTGCATTGGTGTGTAATTGGCATGATATTTACATAGGATGGCCTCCTTTGGGAGGTGGTAGATTTTCCCCTCTTTAGAAGTCTATAAGTAAGGGGCGGCCAGGTGGCTCAGCGAGTAAGAACACCGGCTCCAGTGTTGAGAAGACCTGGAGATCGAATCCCGAGCTCAGACACTTAGCACCCACCCAGAAACACCTGGCCATGTAACCTTGAGCAAGTTACTTAACCCCAATTGCTTATTAAAAAAAAAAAAAGAAGTCTATAAGTAGAACTAACTGTAAGTAGAACTTTGGCTGTGTAGGAATTGCTTTTAAATATGGATTGAAGTTCCAATGACAGTTTCTGTGGCTGTGATCCCAGGCTCTGAAGTTTTGATGCTGAGCACACAGCATTTGTAAGATTGGCATGAGGATCAAATGCAGTAATGCCTATGAAGGTTCTTTGTCACCACAGAGCCCATGGTCATAAAAGATATACTATACAGCATCCAAATGGAAGAAGAAGGTTATAGACCAGGAGCTCTCAACCATTTTTTGTGTTGTGGATCCCTCTGGTAGTCTGAGGCCTTCAGTGAAGACAGTGTGCACTGCATTCTGACTACCAGTCCAATAATCTTTTCATTAATTTATCCTGTTTTCATCATTCCTTTTTGTCAATTTCGCTGTAAGAATCACTCACAGATGAACTTGAAGAAACAAATTCCTTTGATTTGGGCATCACTCTGTTCCTGTGGCTACACACTCTGCTGATAGCTCAGGAGTGACTAGTCTGGGCTGCTTTAAGTGCCTATCTGTTTGGCAGGTGGACAGGAGAATCTTTAGATATCACAATGTTTTTAGCAGGTCTTTGGAAATAAGCATATTGATTCACCAAACTCCACAACAATTCGTTAAGTCCTTATAATTGTAATGGTAATGGGAATCTGAAGATCTTCTTGGTCCCTATTTAATAGGTATAAGGGAATTTAAAGATCTTCCTTGCTTTGAAGATCTTCCTTTCCCCTTAATAGGCCAAATGTAATCACATGGAGCCCGTGATGGGAAGAGCTTGCTTAATAGTGGAGCAGAGCCCAGAGGAATCTGGGAGTCAGAGTAGTTAGAGGGGGAAGAAAGAGAGGGCACAGCAAGGAGATAGCTAGAATTGTGAGTGTTCATGGGAAGGTTTTGGGATAGTGTTGCTCTCTGCCGTGTTATAGTCTATTAACTTCTTTGTTGCTATGATGGATTCAGTTTTCTAGTGTTGGGATTTGGCTTTCTGGTGTATGATTAAATGTTTTACTTTTGTCTTCTCTATGGAGAGTCTGTTATATTTTCTGATTCAGAACTATGTCATCATATTCATAGTCACTGTCGGTGCTGTGAATATTGTGTTGGCACTAAAATCATATACAAGACTATGCATAATGAATGCTCTTCTTCCTCCCTTGAAAAAAAGCACTGGATAGGGAGTTAGAAGATCTGGGCTCAAATACTGGTATTTGATATTTGAATTCAAATACTGGGCTCAAATACTGACCCTTTTTTCAACCAAACTCCTAGGAAAAATTGTCTACACTTACTAACTCCACTTTTTCTCTTTACTCTCATTCCTCATCTGACTCAAGCACTCAATCACTCAAAACTGAAACTGCTTTCTCAAAAGTTACCAAAAATGTCTTAACTGCCTAATCTGACAGTGTTTTCTTGGTCCTCATTCTTGTCAATCTCATCCTCTTCTCTTGTATGCCCTCTCCCCTGTGGGTTTTCCTGACACTACTTTCTGTCTCCTCTCCTTTTCCAGCTCATCATCCATAGCATACCTAATTATAGGTTTCCCCAAAGCTCTTTCAACTGGTCTCTCTTCCATTTGTTTCTATAACCTCTTTCTTGAGGATTCATCAGGTCCTATTGGTTTATGAAGATGACTCAGGGTAGATACAGCCTGAGCTTCAGGCCAGTGTTGCCAATTACTTGCTGGATGTTACTGGAAACATCTCAAACACAGTATTTCCGAAAAAGAACTCGGTTTTCTTTCCCTTCAAAATCACTCCTCACTCAAACTTCTCTACTTCTTTCAAAACCCACTATTCTTCCTTTCTCCCAGACTGGTAGCCTGGATGTTATCCTCAAGTCTCCCTCAGTTGCCAAATTTTACCATTTCCATCTTCACAAGAGACCTCCATCTCTCTACTAAGCATACAGAACCTGCTGCCTTAGTTCAAGTCTTCATCAAAGCTCACCTAGATTATTGCAACAATCTCTAATTGGCCTCCCTGCCTGGCCACATTCTACATATTTGCCAAAGTAATTTTCCTTAAGCACAGATCTGACCATGTGACTCTACTATTTGTATGCTAGAGACTCCTATTGCTTCTAGAATTAAATATAAACTCCTTTGTTAAAGTCCTTCACAACCTGGCCCCGATTTACCTTTGTATCTTCATTGTACATCACTCTTCTCCCTGAACTCTGGGGTCCAACCAAAGCACTCTCTATGTTCCTCCTATACCACACTCCACCTTCAATCTCCTTTACACTGGATACCCTGCCTGACCAGAATGTACTCACTGCTCATGGCCTCCTTAGAGTATCCTCTTTTTTCAAGGCTCAACTCAAGCACTACCATGAAGCTCTTCTTATTCTTCTTCAATGTTAGTGTCCTCTCTCCCAAACTACCTGGAATTGAACTACTTTACCTTAACTTTCTTTATATTTATTCTCTATATACTTGGCTGTTATTTCCCCAATAAAACGCAAACTCTTTGAAAGTAGGGACTGTTTCATTTACTGAATTTGTATCTCCAGTGCCTAGCACAGTGCCAGATATGTGTAGTTGTTGTTCAATTGTTTCAGGCATGTATGACTCTTTGTGATCCAATTTGAGGTTTCCTTGGCAGAGTTACTAGAGTTATTTGCCATTTCCTTTTTTTTTTAAATTAAATTTTATTTTATTTTTAGTTTACATCATTCATTTTGATGTTGCAAATTTTTTTGAGTTACAAATTTTCTCCCCATCTTTTCCCTACCTACCATCCCAAAACAGCGATCCCACTGTATACTTCCTCCCCCAATCTGCTCTCTCTTATATCCTTCCCCATTCCCCCTCCGACTTTCCAGTAGGGCAAGATGGAAATCCATACCCCAGTGCCTATATATCTTATTGTCCAGTTGCATGTAAAAAAAAAAAAAAATATATATATACACATACACACACACACATATATATATACATATATACATATATATATATATATATATATTTAAACATTTGATTTTAAAACTTTGAATTCCAGACTCTTTTCCTTCCTCCCTTGTCACCCACCCTTACTGGGAAGATAAGCAATTAAATATAGGTTGTATATGTATAGCTATGTAAAACATTTCCATAATGGATATATTGTGAAAGACTGGCTATATTTCCCTCCATCCTATCCCGCCCCCGACTTGTTCTATTCTCTACTTTGAACCTCCCCCACAACCTGCCCTCCCTTCCATCATTCTCCCTCTCATCCCCTTCCCCCCTACTCTCCTGTAGGGTGAGATACCCTATTTAGTGTGTATGTCATTCCCTCCCTAAGCCAAATTCAATGAGAGTAAAGTTGACCCATTCCCTTTTGCCTTCCTGTTCTTCCCCTCCATTGTAACAGTTTTCCCTTGCCTCTTCTATATGAGATAATTTACTCCATTCTCTCTTACCATTTCCTCTCATTATATTCCTCTCTCACCTCTCAATTTCACCTTTTAAGTATCATCCCTTCCTATTCAATTGATCCTGTGCCCTCTGTCTATGTATACTTGTACACATATGTATTCATATGCCCATATACCCTCCTATATAGACATATATACGTATGTATATATGTATATATATATTTATTTTCTCTTCAACTATTTTCATACTGAGAAAAGTTTCATCAGTTACAATTATCATTTTTCCATGTAGGAATGTAAATAGTTCAACTTTGATAAGTTCCTTAAGATTTCTTTTCCATGTTTACCTTCTCATGCTTCTCTTGCTTCTTGTATTTGAAAGTCAAATTTTCTATTCAACTCTAGTTTTTTCATCAAGAATGCTTGAAAGCGGGGCAGCCAGGTAGCACAGCGAGTAAGAGCACTGGCCCCAGTGTCAGGATGACCTGGGGGATCGAATCCGGGCTCAGACACTTAGCACCTACCCAGAAACACCTGGCCATGTGACCTTGAGCAAGTTACTTAACCCCAATTGCTTTAAAAAAAAAAAAAGAATACTTGAAAGCCCTCTATTTCACTGAATGACCATATTTTCACCTGTCTCCAGCTCATTTTACAGATGAAAAAACGGAGGCAAATAGAGTTAAGTGACTTGCCCAGGGTCTAGACACTTGCCAAGTATCTGAAGGCAGATCTGAACTCAGGAAGATGAGTCTTCCTGACTTAGTCTCAGCACTCTGTTCCATGGCATACAGTAAGCACTTAACAAATGCTTGTTGATTGATTGTGTGAACATGATTCCACCCCACCTTCACACTGTCTACTTCACCTCTACCTCTGAACCAGTACTCTTAGCACTTAGCTGGGACAATGGGCTTCTGATTGGTGAGCATTTACTGTACCTTGTCTGGAATCAGACCTATCTTAGAATTCTCGTATTCGCTTATATTTGTATACCCAACACTAACTAAAGTGAGTGCCTGGCACACAGTAAGTGATTAATATGTGCTTTTCCATTCCATTCTATAGTGTAGAAAACTAGCCCTAGTAGATCATAGAGGCCCTCTCCTCAACATTTGGATACCCCCTAACTCTTCCTGACAGTTCCCATTTATCAAAGGAACAACCTAGAAAGTTACAAGCCATGCTTTAAGGAGAGCGGTGGCCCATAACTAAACAAATTTCCAGTGACATCCTCAAGACAAGTGAGCATCCCTCTGCTGCTATCATTCGGAACATGTTAACAACTATTACCATTCTCAGCAAAGAAATTCCTACAGGCAATTGTTCCAAAGAGACTAGAGACTTATATTGGATTTAGACATATAAGACAAGAAGGAAGAACAAAAAGCAGCATTCTGACCCTGAGAATCACCGTTTGTGCAATGGAATATTCTGTTTTGCACAAATGGATGGCTGAGAGTCAGATCTACTTTTCATCCCTGTTCCAGGAGTAAGAGAAGGCTAAGGAATGGCTGCTTCACAAAGATCTTTATGAATAAGTACAACATTTAGGCATCACCCAAACCCAGACAAATACAATTCTTCAGTGATCTTTGACTCCATTGGTGATGATATTAGCTCTACCAATGTAGAATGCTGCTTTTCCATAAAAAAGCATCAGGGTGGTACAGTAGATAGAGCACCAGGTTTGGAGTCAAGAAGACCTGAATTCAAATTCAGCCTCAGATATTTACTAGCCATATAACCCTGGATAAGTCACTTAATCTTTGCCTCAGTTTCCTCATCTGTAAAACGGAGATACTTGTTGTGAAGATCAAATGAGATAATAATTGCAAAGTACTTAGCACAGTGTTTTGCACATAGTAAGGGCTATATAAATGTTAGCTATTGTTGTTGCTGTTGTTATTATTATGTAATACAAGGTCTAAAGGTCAGCTCAATGCAATTCAAAAAGCATTTCTTAAGCTCCTACTATGTACAAAGAAATGTCCTAGTTACTGGGATTAAGGTGGAAAAGGAAAACAACTAAGTCTGTCCTTAAGGAGCTTACATTCCACTGATATTTCCAAAAGTTGCTGTGGCTCAAAAGTCAGTACCTACAGCCAGATAAGTATCTCCAAACTTAGCTGGCCTGGTCCTTGGATCACAGACATATAGCCCATCACCAGACCCACACTTAAAACTTTTCCAGCTTAGCAGGACTTGATTGGGCTTAGGTTTCAATGTTATAATCTCTGAGAACCCTAATCATTTCCATACCAGTGTCACTATAGGATGTTAGGGAATAATTGCTATGGAAATTGACCCAATCTGCTACCTGTAGTTCTATTTCTATACCTGCCAGAGTAATGAGAAAACACCAGGGAACCTTTTGACAGAGAGGTGATGAAGTAAATATGCAGAATAAGAAATACATTTTTTTGGACATGGCCAATATGGGAATTTCCTTGGTTATGCATATCTGTTACAGATGGCTTTATCGTTATCTTTTTTTTTTTTTAATAAGCAATTGGGGTTAAGTAACTCGCTCAAGGTTACACCGCCAGTTATTTTTGGGTGTGATGCTAAGTATCTGAGCCCGGATTTGATCCCCAGGTCATCCCGACACTGGAGCCAGTGCTCTTACTCGCTGAGCCACCTGGCTGCCCCCATCATTATCTTTCTTTTCCTAGTTGGGGGAGGGAGCCTTTATCAAGTGGGGCGAGGTAAAATAAATGCTTCTTAACTGAAAAGAATTTAATTTTAAAGAAGATTTTATGACTTTGGAGAATTGCCCAGGTTATCTTTGGTCGCGCCTAAGAGAAGGACAAACATATGGTTGTCAATGCAAAAAAACAACAACAAATGGATCTTTTTAAAAGCCATTCTTCTACAGGAGAGAGTAGAATTGCCCCTGGGCATTCCCAAGATTACATAGACATAATAAAATTACAAGCATCTATGAAATGTAGTATATATTTATATATTCATCTAATTTGTAATTTTATACACAGTTATTAAGTTAGTAGAGAAACATTTATCAAGACAGGGATGTTTAACCTTTTTTTATGTGTGCTCTAACCCTTTTTACAATAACATTTTAAAATTAAAAATAAAATACATAGGATTGCAAAGAAAATTAATTATATTAAAGAAAAGATGCATCTTTTTCCTCATCTATGTTTATGGACCTGAATCTACCCACAGAAATTGTGGACTTAGGGCTAGGAACCCCCTAGTAAGTGTGCCAAACACTGTGCTAAATGTTAGGGATACAAAAAAAGACAATGGTCTCCACTAAAGTCTTACTCTGATACCTCCATGTTTTATGGAAATAGCTCTGAAGTCTCAAAGGCTATGCCAGTAGACTCTCAGATTTCGTAGGTCCTACCCAATTGGAAAGGCTTTGAGGAGAAACCCAATAGTGAACTATATTTCTGTTATCCAAGGACTTTTCAGCTAAGTTAGAAAACTCATCAGTAAGTTGGCCCCTGATTGATATATTTTCTGACCACAGGTATTCTCAGTCTTACTGAGGTACAGAAGGGCTCTGTTACGCATTGCTAAAGGAGTAACCAATACTAATTCATGGATCTTTGAGGGGGACTATGAATCCTACTACTCTACACAGTACAACTCAAGATTTTCTTCTTCTGTGAAGCCTTTGCTGACCACCCTAGACCACGATAAATCTCCCAACTGACTGTTGTCAACATACTTTTTGGCACCGTAATAGGCCTTTATCCTGGGGTATACTGGTAAAAATTTAACAACCAGCTCTCCTGTATGCAGGACACATTTTAAAATGAAATCTGTATTTTTTTTACATTTTCTTCTGCATCTTCCTAAGCCTAAACAATCAACAAACAATAAACCAATTCTGACTTGTAGCGTTTGCTGATTTCTGATATGTAAATGCTGAGACTGAAAAATTTACTACTCCTCTCTTGTTTGAGCAAGCTTCAACACTGTATCTATCACTTCTATTTTTCCCCCGGTGAACTCTGATCTAACACTTATGTTTATTATTTTGCTTTTTAGGCACCAGGGCATTGTTCATAGAATGCTGGACCTGGAGGAAGGAAGATCTAAAGCTGAATCCAGGCTCAACCACTTAGTAGGTGTATGCCCCTTGCAATGTAACCTCCCAACCTAAGATTCCTCAGCTCTAAAACAACAATATTAATCACACCTACCTCATGGGGTTATTGTAAAGATCAAATAAGATAATATATGTAAAAACACTTTTCAAAACTTTAAAGCATCATGTAAATATTAGCTGAAAGCTTTGAGGACAGGAACCAGGTCTTATTTGTCCACAGAAAAGGCTCTTGAACACAGTAGGTATCTGACAAATATTTATAGAATTTGTTAAAGTGACCTGCCCTAGGAAGGCAGAAAAAGGAAATGAGTCATATCTATCTATATTTTTTACTTGACTACTGGCAAACACTTAAGCTGTGGACATAGGTAAGGCTTTTTTTTTTCCTTTTTAGATTTTAACTGCAATATTTCGGGAGAAAAGTAACTAAGGTCTTGGAAGGTAAGAACAGTTTTAAGCATTTATTTAACTATCTTAACTTATTACCTGTGTGATCCTGAGAAAGTCACTTAACTTCCCTCTGCCTCAATTTCTTCAACTGTAGAATGGGGATAATAATAGCACCTACCTTGCAATGTTGTTGTGAGGATCAAATGAGATACTTGTAAAAGTACTTAGGGCAGTGCCTGGCACATAGTAGGTGCTTAGTAAATGTTTATCGGCTTCCTTTTCTACTATCTTCTCCTTATCATTGCTTTAACTGCACAATCCTAGGGTCAGAGCCACTTTTAGGTAATTAAAAATATCTCTGCCTACCAGCCCCCCCAAACCTCCCACATCATGTCCCACTTTACTCAATTTTCAGATCTCAGAATCGATTTTCTTCATACACCTACTTCTTGAAATCTTTCCCTCCATCCACAGTCACCTCTTCCAAGAAAACTTCCCTGGTAGATTCTCTAGAAGAGATCTCTTCAAACTCAAATCTCTCATGCTACCTCTTTTCAAAATCTCTCCTATGATGTATGATGTGTTTGTACAGCTATCTTATGTCCTATCTCTAAAATGTACATAATTTTTCAGTGTCTCAGATTACTCTAATACTACCATAAAGTTATACAGCAGGTACTGATCTCCAATGGTAGAAATTTCCTCACCAGGAACTCCCCCAAAACAATGAGAACAACAAAGCCTCATACCCTTATTAGATTATAACTTCCTTGAAGGCAATGCCTGGTTCCCCCTCTTCCCCATATGTTGGCTTTCAGTACCAAGGACAGAGTCCTGTGTACAGTAGGCACTTAAAGAATGCTTTTTTAAATTGAATTTAGGTATCCCCTTCCCCTCAAAATTTATTGAAAGCTATTGTGCTAGAGGAAAGCACAGTTTTCACATCTTTTCAACAAACCCTCATCACCTTCATTCTAGCAGTCTAACATTTTATAAAGCATATTTACCAACAACAGTCAACACAGGGCAGAAAATTAACCTGATTCTATTTAGGGAGAAATGGAATGTCACCCGACACCTCTAAAGGCTGCTCTTTCCTTAGTGAAAGTTGAATTCTATTTTCCAAACATTTACAAGGGGGCAGAGCTCTACACTCCTCAATGGAAGAGATAGAAGTTAGGGTAAGACAAGGCCTCTGTTCTTCTGGGGTTCACAGTCTAAAGAATATTTTGCTGTTTAGTCATATCTGACTCTTTGTGACCTCATTTGGGATTTTCTTGGCATAGATACTGGAGTGGTTTGGCATTTTCCTTCTCTAATTCATTTTACAGATGAGGGAACTAAGGCAAACAGGGCTTAGTGACCTGTCCAGGATCACACAGCTAGTGTCTGAAGCCAGATTTGAACTCAGGAAGATGAGTCTTCCTGCAAGACAAGGAAGAATGAGCTTAGAGACTCCATGGAAAGCTTGATGGCTGAAAATAAAATAATAATCAAAACTAATTGGCAGGCCATTTGACTTCCCCGTGTTTTGCCATAATATGTAGCATTGCATGAAGACCTAGGTTCAAGTCCTCCCACCTCTACTAAATACTGGCTGTGTGACCTGAGACAATGCACTCTAAGATGATGTATAGATGCCAATCTGCCCTGGTACAAGGAGTTTCTTTGTTAGGTGAGATATGTGTATGTGTATACACATACACGCACACACATACACACACACATACACACATACATACACACATATCACCTAGCAAAGAAAGTATATCAGTGGAACCACAAATCCAGGGGGTTTTTTGTTTCTATTTTTTTTTCCTACATTACTCCATTTGGATTCACATCTATTCTAAAAGAGCCCAAGGAGGCAGTTGCTGATCATTCTACCCTGGTTCACTCTTGCCACCAAAAAAACATGATGGCTTAGACAGATTACCTTCTTTTTCAAAGAACATAAGGAAAATTTCTTTAAAAGCAAGGTATGTCCTGGAAATATTTTCTCTTACATGTCCTCAAATAGCAGAGAAGCCCTACCCTGTTATCTATAGTTTGCTGATTATAAATCCCTACACTTGGTAACTATGACAGCACCAAGCAAGGTATCCTTTCTGACTAGGTGTGCATTTCACCAATGATTTATTTCATTTCAAGTCTCCTTCAGTCCACGGGTAGAAGCTCTTTGGGGAAGCTTTTATATTTCTCAGAGTAGGTAGTAACCAACTCAGACAGCATAGATTTGGAGTCAGAGGACCCATGTTCAAATTCTGGCTACTTCTACTCCTGCTGCATATATGATCATGACAGAATCATCTCCCTATTCTGGGCTTCAGTTTCTTTATCTAAAAGATGAGGAGGTTGGATTATTTTAGAAAGTCACTTACAAGGCCACTGAAATTTCTTCCAATTCTGAAATTTTGTGAATTTATTCCTAGGAGGAGTTGCTATTACATGATGAAGTTAGCAGAAGAGAGTAAATGCATAGACTGGGGGTACTCCCAGGGCAGTCAAACTGCTACAATCTATTAAAGGGTTTACTGCTGTGGATTCAGAAACACTGGGTTCAAATCCAACCTCTGTCACTTACTTCTTGTGTGACCTTAGACAAATCACTTAACTCTTATAAATCTTAGGTTCTTCATCTATAAAAAGGGGCAGTTAGACATGTTAGCCTCTGAGATCCTTCCAGCTCAAGACTGATGATCATATGATCCTCCTGGATTTTTCTGGGAGTTGCTGAGAAGTCTTCATAGTTGATTTAAAAAAAAAGAATTTTTAAAATAAAAAAAAGGACCCCTCAGGTCAGGGTATTATGTTGTGCCTACACAAAGAGCTGAGGAGAGGTGGCATTGGTTCAGTATAATATTCTCAGTTAGAAATTGCAGAGTAAAGTGAAATGACTTTTGTTCCACAGCTCCAAGCTTGAACCACTGCAAAACTCACTGGACCCCGCCATCTGTCCACCCTCCAGTATGCCTTCTCCCTTCTCATTGCCTTTAGTCTGCCATCTGCCTAATGAACAGAACCACTGAGGGTGGGGGTGGTGAATCCATCAACTTAATAGCTTTTTGGAGGGGGATTCTAATTTTTTCTTCACATTGGCTCTTTGGTTGATTGTTTTTATTTTTATTTTTAAATCATCATTTGCAATGGTTGTTGGGATTTTCTTTTGTGTACATACTTTCTCTTTGAAAAATATCAATCCATTCAGTTACAAATGGCACATCCACCAGCCCAGCCCAAAACAAGCTTCATGCATGGGAGGTCTCCACATATGCAAATCTAAATCTCCCTGCGTGAAATTGAACTTTCATGCAAGACAGCTTGAGCATATGTGTGTTTGTGGATACAATTTTTAAGCAAACTTTCTTGGTGTTCAGGCTGGGGGAGAGTTTGGTGGGTGACAGCAGGTGGGTCCCAAGCCGAGTTTGAGTTCGCTGCTCTTCTCAGATGATCTTCTGAGATCCATACCTAAAATGTCCAATACCCCTCAACTCACACCAAGGTGGAACAGAGAAGCATGACTTGCTGCCATCCCCAATCATGCCTGAGGTCAAGAAAACCTTTGTTTTTACAGAATTTCCAAATAAGAAGGGTTCTGTGTGTCTGTCTAATTCAACCTTTCCCATGGGAGATACAAAGACAGAAAAGATAGCCTTCCCTCTTTTCAAAGAGTTCATATTCAGGGCAACTAGGTGATGCAATGGGCCCTGGAGTCAGGAGGACCTGAGTTCAAATCCAACCTCAGACATGTGACACTTACTAGCTGTGTGACCTTGGGCAAGTCACTTAACCTCAACTGCCTTGCCTTCCCCCTCCAAAAACAAAAGAAAGAGTTCATATTCTATTGGAGTAATACAACTAGTGATTAAGTAAACCAAATCATGAATAGGTAGATTGCATTCTTAACTAAGGGGAGGAAAGACAGACTGTGGGAGGTGAGAGTTGTCTCAGTGCTGGGGAAAAAGTCTTTGATTTGGAGCCCTGGAGAGGACCTGGGTTTGAATCCTGCCACTATCTCTTATTAACTGTGAAACATGGGACAAGTCATTTTGACTTTATGGGTCTAAATGGGCCTCAGTTTCCTTATCTGTAAGTTGAGGGGGTTGGATTAAATGGCCTCTGAGGTTCCTTGCAGCCCTAAAGCTATGCTCCTATGACTCATATTTGACAAGAAGGTGCTTCTATGACCCAATAGATGAGTGCCTATCCAGCTTCTGCTTCAAGCTGCCTAATGAAGGAGAAGATACTGCCTCCCAAAGCATCTGCTCTGCTTCTGGACAGTTTTAATCATTATGAACTTTCTCCCTGCATCAAATCTAAATTTGCCTGGAATTCTCCCAAGTCACCAGGAGCCCCCTTTTCTCTCTCTCCCCCTCTTCTTTTCAGCTTCCTATTATGGGTTATAATTAGAAGGTAAGCTACTTGAGGGCAGGAATGGCCTTTTCTCCTACTTAAATTTGTATTCTCATTGTCTAGTACAATGCCAGCACAGAATAAGTATAGCAAATCCTGATTAAGAGCTAGTTGACTGACTGACTGACTGTAATATAATGCCAAAAGAAGGCAACTTCCCAGGTTCAAAATACCAACATAGGTGCTCTCTATTTTATTCAGTGACAAACCCAGAACAGAGAAGATCAAAACATGACATCATTCAAAATACAGCATTTACTAAGCCTGATTAAATAATCTCCAAGTACTACCCCACCCCAGGACCTTCCAATCATTCAATCAATTACAAAGTCTCTGTTCTAAATACTTCTCCACCCCTAGGCTATACCTTAATTAAGTCCACCACAAAGCCCCTCTTCTCAAATGGAGATTAGTTTCCAAACATAAGGTCAAAAGTTCCCCACCCCTGGATCACAATTGAATCTACCCCAGAGTTACATCAAGTTTAAACACAGCACTTAATACCCAAATGGAGGTCTTTTCTTCATCTTGACTCGAGGCAAGTTCTCAGCAATCTTAGTTCCTGGGGAGACAAGGCTTAGCAAAGCCACAAGATACATTGCCAGTCCCTTCATGAATTTATCCTCTGTCTGTAGAACAGTCCTAGAACCCCTGAACACATTAGCAAAGCCCTCTCCCAGGATTTCTGTAAACATACAACAAGAAAATCCTTCTTCAGGGCTTCTGAACCAACAGAAAGGCTCCCAGACCCCTGCAACAACAG
>NW_027187344.1:3952228-3976080 GCF_028583685.1 Petaurus breviceps papuanus | reverse complement strand
CAGTCCTTGGCAGCTCAGGGGGCAGGTCTCAAAAGTCCAGGGCAATTCAAAGCGGCCACCAGCAATTCTCTTAGTCTCTCTCTCTCCACGAGGTGCTGCTTCCAAAAAAAAAATCTTCCGCCTCTCTCTTGTGTCTCTCCAAATCTACCTCACCAGCTCCTCCCAGCTCAGGACTTTCTTTTCACATCAACAAGCCCATCCCACAGGTGGGATTAACAAACTCTGGGTTTTAATACAATCAATTTGAAAACTAAGCCAATACAGGGGAATCTTTAATTGCCATTACTATCACATTCCACCCCTCCAGGATCCTTGGCCTTACAATCTCAATCTAAATGGCCATGGATCCTGGAACAAATAGAGGCACTATGCTTTGTACTCCTTACAGCCAATAAAGGGGAATCTTTAATTGCCATTACTATCACACTGACATGCTTAGTTTTGTCTTCTGGGGACACACAACAAGGCTGATCTCCACTGCCGATAACATTTGCCATTCAAATACTTGTAGAGAAATTTTATATCCCTTGGTCTTTCCTTCTCCTGGACAAACAGCCTTAAATCTTTCCATCAGTTCCTATTTGGCCTAAAAAGACATAGCACAAAAAAAATGGCTCAGGCATGAGAGGACCAAGGTTCAAATCCTGGCTCTAGCACTTGGGTGCTACCTGAGTGACCTTGGACAAGTCATTTGACTTGGGTTTAAACTTTCTAAATTTCTTCATCTATAAAATGAGGTAGTTGGACTTTGTTGCTTAGTCATGTCTAACTCTTCTTGACCCCATTTGGGATTTTCTTGGCAAAGACACTGGAGGGGTTTGCCATTTCCTTTTCTAGCTCATTTGATAGATGAGGAAACTGAGGCAACAAGGATTAAGTGACTTGTGCAAGGTCACACTGCTGGTAAGCGTCTGAGGCTTGATTTAAACTCTAGACCCATTGCTCTTTCCACTGTGCTACCAGCTGCTTCTAAGGGGGAATGTTTGACTCTAGACCTTAGACAGAACATATATATACATATAAAAAGGCTGTCTTTGTGTTCTTTTTCAGTTGTGTCCAACTCTTTGTGACTTCATTTGGGGTTTTCTTAGCAAAGATACTGAGGTGGTTTGCCATTTCCTTCTTCAACTCATTTTATCATTGAGGAAACTGAGGCAATTAAGGTTAGGTGAATTGCCCAGGGTCATACACCTAGTAAGTGTCTGAGGCCAAATCTGAACTCAGGTCTTCCAGACTCCAGGCCCAGTACTCTATTCACTGAGCCTCCTAACTGTAGTTGGATGAGATCTGCAGTATCAAACTCAAATAGAAACAGGATCCTCAGGGGATGCATGTTGACTTACAAAACCACAAATTAACATTATCTACATTATACTCTACTCCTGTATGTTTTGTTATACATTTCCTGATTGCATTTTAATCTGTTGAAAGCCCTGGACTAGATAAGCATCTGAGGTCTCATCAATCTCTAGATTCTATGACCCCTTCACCAGGGCCTCGGGGTGTCATTCAGTCTATCAATGCTGTTCCTAAAATGTGGCACTCAGAACCCAATGAATTCATGCCCCTATAAGAAGGAATAAAAAAAATTATCTAAAAGGCTTCCAGACTAATTGGGGGCTACAGTAAGCACAAGCAACGTTGCAAGCCTGCATGCATGTTTCCCTTTTTAATACTTTAATAGCTGCTACCCTGACACTCATCTAGAACGTCACAAAGTCATTTTACGATGCAATAAACTATAAAGTTATACATTTATTTATAAATTAGCTTCCCCAACAGTATCACAGTTACATGTGTTTAAGCCAAGAAATCACTTCAATTCCGGGTACGATAAAGTAAAATTAAAGCAGCCAAATCCTGAGCCATGAAATATGGGCTTTTAGAGCTAGAAGGGTCCTTAGAACATACATCTGATCCAAAAGGAACCTTAGAGATCGTCCATATCAACTCCCTTCTGTTACAAATGGAGAAAGGGACTCAGAGGAGGGAAGCTGCCTACCCATGGTCATACAGATCATGAATGTGAAAATTCAATAAGTGCAAACAAACCCTACAGTTTAAGAGGAGTGAGTGTGGGGGGCTGCGAAGATCAGAATCTGCCCTTCTGATTTTCTCAGCTTAGTTCAAATCTGCTCCCTGATCAACCAGCCTCCAACACAGACAGTGAAAGAGGTGCCTGAAATAATCATAGGCTGAGTACTTTCACATGGGCAAAGAGTCTGTATCAAAAGGAAAAACTGAACCTAGTTCTTCCAGACTCCCAGGTCTTCCAGACTCCAAGTCCAGTCCTCTATGCCACGCTGCCTCTTTATTAAAAGACTGGAGCCTAATTCTTCCCAAATATACCTTATAAAGCACAAAGGGAAACAGCCTACCTCAAGCCTGCCTTCATTTTCATCAGAGCAGTAGAAAAGTCCAAAAGCGCATCACTCCCTACTCAGTAAATGCCAGTGGCTCCCTATTACCACCAGAATCCAATTTTATGTCATCTGTTCAGCATCTCTTTGAAACCAGGCCTGTTTCTACTTTTCCAGTCTTCTTACACATCACTATTTCCCCACACCCTCTACCATCCAGTCACACTTGCAGTCTATTCCACACAACTCTCCATTTCCCATCTTTGGGGCTTCATTCATATCTAGAATGCACCCTCCTTATCTCTGTCAGTCTGTCTACAAGTACTAATTATCCTGTACTAAGGCCCAAGCTAAGTAAGCCCTGGAGATACCAGCCCATGCCCCCAAGAAGCTTAAAGTCCAGTGGGGGACAACAGTAAGGAAGCAGGCACATGGAAGACATGTACCGAGCAACTAAAGGTAATCTGAAAGGGGAAGGTGGCATTAGCAGCTAGGGGAACACAGGAAGCCTTCTTACAGACTGTGGAATTTGAGATGAGCCTTAAAGAAAGCCAAGAAAAGGCAAAGGTGAAGGTAAGAAGGAAAGCATTCCAGAGAATTCCTGGAATCTGCTTCCTTCAACATTCAGGCCAAGTGTCATCTTCTACCTGGAGATTGCCTCCCTTTTGCTTCTAGTGTTCTGGACCCCAAAATCACATTGTATTCATTTTGTATATATTCTACATGTACATACTGGCTGCTACAAAGTGAAGTAGATAGATCACTGGACCTAGAGTTCAAATCCAGCCTCAGACATTTTACTAGCTGTGTGACTCCCTATAAGTCATTTAACCTCGCCTAGCCTCAGTTTCTCCATCTGCAAAATGGTGATAATAATAGCACCCACCTCCCAGTGTTATTGTGAGGATGAAAAATATCTACATATATGTTAGCTTGAAAGCTATCTCACACTGAGAAAAATGTAAACTCACTGAGTGCAATCTTTGTATCTCCAGTTCTTAGCATACTGGCTAGTACATAGTAGGTGCTTAACAAATGATTACCGATTGACTGATATGTGCAGAGCTGTCCAAAAGGCACAATAAATTAGAGGAATCATCTGCACTCTGTATTATGACAAGGACACATCCTTCAAGGAAAGGAGAGAAGAGAGAAATAAAAAGAGGCAGAAAAAAAGACCTGATACAGTTCTATAAATATGACCAACATTGACCTTCACTAAGAGAATGGGGCCAGCTAATTGGCAATAACAAGCTCTCACCCACTAAATCCATAAAACTGACAATCCCTCTTCTATGCACTTAAGAGTTCATGATTTAGAGAATGACCAATCACTAGTTGTTGGGTAGAAGAAACAAAACATATGGAAAATCTGGTAAGCTGTGTTTTTATTTTATAACAGACAAATGAACAGCTGAGGGGTTCTAGAGAAAATAACACTCAGTTAAAATTGATATATCAGGCTTTTTTTCAAACCAGGCTTTTAATTTGCTCAGCAACCTTGCAAGTTGTTATAACAATATGAAAAAGAAGTTGAGTCGACTCTAGAATATGTATCCATCCATGCAAAACTTCTGATGGGGCAGAAGACTTTCTTCACACCCTGGGAGAAGGAATGAGTATAAAGGAGAGAGGACTGATAGGCTGTATGGTAATGTGGGGCGGGCTATATCCTACCTGGCAGGACTATCTCCTATGTCCAGTTGCCAAGTCTTATTGATTCTACCTGTCCTTGGACACTGCCACCACCCGGATGTAGCCCCTTATCCTCTCAGCCTGACTATCCCAACATCCTGCTGGTTACTCTCTCTGCCCCAAGTCTCTCCCCACTGCAGGCCACCCTCCACTCAGCTATCCAAGTGATCCTCCTAAAGTGCAGGTCTGACCATGTCACCCCCTTACTCAATAAATTGCAATGGCTTCCTGTCACCTCCAGGATTAAATACAAAATCTCTGTTCATAACTTGGATCCTTCCTGCCTTTCCAGTCGTATACTTTACTCTTCTCCATTTAATTTCAGATTAAATGACTTACCTCCTTCAATGCACACAAGACACTCTACCTCCTATCTCCACGTTTTCATTGCCTGTCCCTTATGACAGAAATTCTCTCACTCTTTACTTCAGACTTTTGGGCTCCTTGCTTTTCTTCAAATCTCAGCTACCATCTACCTTTGACAAGGAGCCTTTCCTGATCCCCTTTAGTGCCTTCCCTTTGAGATCATCCCCAATTCATCCCATGTATCTTGTTTGTACAGACTTGTTTCCATGGAAACCTTCTTATTAGACTGTGAGCTCCTTGAGACCAGGCACAGTTTTCACTCTTTTTTTTTTAATGTCTGCAGCACTTAACACAGTTCCTAGCACATAGGAAGCACTTCATAAATGGTTGCTTTGGCAAGAACCACTTGGAAAAATTGGGAGTTCAGAGACGATTATCTCAATGAGCTAGAGAGCCACAATAAGGATGGTGTCATAGAAAGTCAGGTCAGAAGGACCCTTAGAAATGATCTCATCCAATCCCCTCATTTTACAGAAGATCATGGGTTTGTTTCTGTAAAGTAAATCAGCCTCCCTTTCTCCCCACAGCCAAGACAGCCCGTGTTTTTAAGTCAGGCCGAACATCTCTCAAATCCATCCCTTTGATCATCAAGGGGGTCAGGAGAAATTGTGTGTGGCTCCGCACCAAACAATGGAGACAAACTCGGCATAGTCATAATCAACTGAATTTGGGGTCAGGATTCAAATGGTGCCTCAAATAGCTATTTACTTTGTAACATAACTTACCATCTCTGTACCTCAGTTACTTCATCTATAGAATGACAGGGTTGGCCTCTATGACCTCAGAAGTTCCCTCCTAGCTATGACTATAATTCAAGGCATGTGCCCTGGGTGGTTCAGTCATGTTACAGAATCCTAGAACTTAAGAGTCAGTAAGAGGGATTCTCTTTCTGTGCTATATGATCATGTTGGAAAGGCAGACCTGCATTGTATATAGGTCAATTCCATTCACTAGTTTTTTGTCCTTGGGAAAATCATTTCTCTTCCCTGGAAGGCAGTGAGGTAGTGTAGTGGATACAGCGCTAAGCCTGGACTCAGGAAGATGAGTTCAAATCTAGCTTAGACACTTCTTAACTATGTGACTCCAGATAGTTCGCTTAACTCACTTGGCCTCAAGTTTCCCCACCTGTAAAATGAGCATAATAATAGTACCTATTTCCCAGGGTTGTTGAGGATCAAATGAGACAATATTTGTAAAGCTCTTAGCTCAGTGCCTTACAAAAAAATCGATGTTATTTAAATGCTTATTCCCTTCTTGCTCCCCACTATTTTTTAAATGAGAACAGATAGGGTTGGAATAGATCTCTAACTTTTTTTCCATACCCAACACTCTGTGCTTTTATGATTCTATTACTGCTTGACTTGGCTCATCTCTTTAATCACAGAGTCTGAATTGAAAGGGATATCAGAGGCAACCTAGTCTGAAGGTTTCAAGAGGTTCATATATTTGTTTTGCTAAAAAAAAAAAAAGTATATTTCAATATAATTGGTTTCCTTTGTAATCTAATGTATTTTATTTCATGCATTAAAAAAAATTCTAGAAATGGTCCATATGCCAGAGTGATCCATGACACAAATAACAACGAAAAACTCTCCATTACAATCCTCACCAGAACAGGAATCCACTCCTACAACTTTCCAGATAAATGGTCACCTACCCTCAAGACCTTTAATAATGAGGAATTACTGCTTCCCAAGGCAAGTAAATGTACTTTGGACAACTCTATTCATTTAAAAAACAAGTTTGGTTTTTTTTTTTTTTGTACCGAGCTGAAATATATTTGCATTTTTAGCTTTTTGCTCCTAGTTCTTCCCTTTAAGGCCAAGTAGAGGATGGCTAGGTGATGCAGTGGATAGAGCAACTGGTCTGGACCTGAGTATTTTCCTATGGGCACAGTGACTAAGGACCAGGACTATATTACCAGACACTAGCTGTGTGACCCTGGGCAAGTCACTTAACCCTGTTTGTTTCAGTTTCCTCATCTGTAAAATGAGCTGGAGAAGGAAATGGTAAACCACTCCAGTATCTTTGCCAAGAAAACCCCAAATGGGGTTACAAAGAGCTGGACATGACTGAACAACAAATATCAAATTCTCTTTATGGGCTTCAGCTTATTCATCTGTAAAATAAAGGGCTTAACAAGATGGTGTCTAAGGTCCCATGTAGCTCTAAGTCATAATCCTAAGTAAAACTCTCATGTAAATGCATTCTAAAATAGGTCACATTTTCACCTCAATTTCCTTGACAAAGCAGTTTTAAATGGCAAATGCTTTTGTTTTCATTTTTTAGAGTAAGATGTCTTTATTCCTTGATCCCACATTATTCAGTGACCTCAAACTAATGCTAAGAGCTTTCAAGAAATTAGTTTTATAGGATTTAGACTTTGAAGGGTCTTTAGAAATCATCCAGTGCAACCTTTTCCTTTGATAGATGAGGAGAAAGGCAGAGCCAGGTCAAGTTTCTTGCCCAAGGTCATGCAGAAAATAAGCAGCACAGCTAGAATTCAAATGCAGGTCCTCTGACTCTAGACCAGCAAGCATTTATTAAGCAACTAACATGTACAAGGTGAGAAGCAACATAGAGTAGTGGATCCAGAGCTGGGGTCAGAGTCAGGAAGACTTGTGCCCAAGCCCTGCTTCTGATCCATAATGGCTGTGTGACCTTGGACAAGTCTCTTAACCTCTCTAGTAACCCAGCTAAGTAGTGAAGTGGATAAAGCATTGGGCCTGGATTTCAGGAATACCATCACAGACATTCACTAGTTGTGTGAACCTAGATAAGTCACTTACCCTCTTTCTTCCTCAGCTTCTTCAACTGTAAAATGAGGATCATAATAGCACCTATCTCCCAGGAGTTTTGTGAAGATAAAATGAAATAACATTTGTATGTCTGGCACAAAATCCAAACTGTCCTTCCCTCCTTGCAATTCTTTGAGACAGTTCTGACCTGCACTGGAAGAGTAAGTTGCTCACTTAGAGTTCCCTGCACTGACATCAAAAGTCCAGTAAAAAAATATAAAAGTGGAAATCAGTGTGGTAAAAACCCAATTCTCTCCACTACAAGTTCAATTTAATCCATACATATTCATGTTGTAGCAGCTCAACCAAAGGCAATCGTCCATCTGTTTCTGGTTGGGGTTTTCAGTTTTGTTTTGTTTTGTTTTAATTTTTAAAGGAAGATCTTGAGAGAGAACCTTTTGAATCCTGGATTTGAAGCCTGGAAACCAAAGACAGAAACTCCTGGACATGGTTTTCAGTTCACTTTGGTTTAGGAGCGATGGCAAAGCTGAGCCACAGTCCTAAAAAAGTTTGTGATGCAGACTTATAGCCCCTTATACGTTTACGTCCTGGGTTTCCTAAGCACAGCAGCCCTTGAGGGGAGCCAAGAGAATATATCTCTCCCCTCTGAGCAGGGATCCAGGGTGGTCACGGTTGCTGAATCCTAACTATCAATGCAAGATCCTGGCAAGGCTGAATCACTCTCTTCCCATGAATGCTCCTCTTGTGCAGCTGCTGGGGATTAGAAAAAGGCTAAGAACAAGGCCCTCTCATGCTGGCTTAACCGGTGCCAGTTTCTAACATCTGCCTACAGTACAAGGCATTGTTCCCTGGAGGAGAAGAAAAGAACTTTCTTTTCTCAATGCCCAGACCACCATTCCTCGCCTTAATCATGGTGGATATTTTTAGGTATCTGAATGGGCTACCATGACTTTTCGTACACACACTGCATCAAGTTCTAATTCCTTAGTCTGACATTCAAGATTTCTCATAATCTGCCTCCAACCCACCTCCCCAACATAATCACCAGGGGATCCATCAATTCCAATTAGCATCATGGTATAGTGGAAAGAACACTGCCTTCAGAGTCAGAAGATCTGGTTTCAAATTCAACTCCTTGGGTTTACGGACAACTATAACCTTGGGCCAGTTATTTTACCTTCCTGGGCCTCAGTCTCCTAATTTGTAAAATGAAGATGTTGGTCTAGATCAGTGATGCCAAACTTACATGGAAACAAGGCCATTAAACTACCCCCTGTGGGCAGCGAATGGATTTAGAAAACCACATTTTAACATTATCTATGTTCCACTGCATCTTTGTTTACTTTGTTGTACACTGCCTAATTACTTTTTTTTTCTTTTGCTTTTTGGAGGTGGGGGATGGAAGGCAGGGCAATTGGGGTTAAGTGATTTGCTCAAGGTTACCCGGCTAGCAAGTGTTAAGTGTCTGAGGCCAGATTTGAACTCAGGTCCTCCTAACTCCAGGGCCTGTGCTCTATTCACTGAGCCACCTAGCCACCCCCTGCCTAATTACTTTTTAAGCTAGTTTGGAACTCAAAACTGCTGCTGAGGCAGAGAAGGTTACATGTTGGTACATGTGGTCCAGATGGCCTCTGAAGTCCTTCCCAGCTCTAAATCAAGATCCCATGCTCCTCACTGTCTCTTGTGCTCCTGCTCCAGCACCTGCATTTATGCATTAATTTTTCTCCATTTCTCCCAGATCCCATCTATCCCTCCTGGCTCAGCTTAGGTCCCATGACCTAAGCTTCCATGGGAAGCTTGCATGGTTACCGAGGACACACTTATTCCTACATGAGAATTGGCCGAAGGAACAAGATGCTTGGCTTGGAAAAGAGAAGGCTCAAGGGGAATAAGCAATTCCCTTCAAACGTCAACAGAGCCATCATGTGGAAGGCTGCTTAGGGTTGTTCTTCTTGAATCGAGGATAGAACTAAGATCAACAGGAAGAAAGTCCCATAGGTTGATCTTAGCTTGAGGTAAGGGGGGAGGGAAAGGTATTGTAATAACTAAAGCTGTTCAAGTTCAAATTAGGGCTGTCTCAGGAGGTGGGGAGTTCCCCATCACCAGAATTTCAAACTGAGACTAAGTGACCACTCATTGTGGATGTTACAAAAGGGATTCCTTTTCAGGTTCAGATTGAACTAGATGACCTCCAAAATCCCTTGTAAGCCTAAAATTCTGTAATCCTTCTTCTATGCATTTCTCTGTTGCCTCGGCACCTTACAGTCTTAACTTTTATCACATGCTGTCTTGTTCAGTTCTCCAGTTGCTTTGCCTGTCTCACTGGCTAGATTATAAAGGTAGAAGTAATGAGTTCCACCTTATGTCCAGCACAACACTGGGCATAAACAATAACTGTCTAAAAATTTTTAGGTGAGTTAATGTACTTCTTGTTGTGCAGTGACTATGAAACCATCTCCAGCCTTGGGGGCATTACGATATCCTCTCTGTACAATTCTTCTGTACCGTGTCCAGCAGAGAGTTGTCTGTAGTCTGACCTTAAACACATGCATTGGGGAATAACAATGATAATTCACCGGCAAATTCCAAAGCCAGGAGGAGCCTTGAGCCTAATGCATTATTAGATCAAAAGTGCAAAAGGTATTCTTCTTCATTTTCTCAGATATTTTATTCAAAGCTTTTCAAATGCATATGCTAAAATGTGTATATCTCTGCACATGCACATGCATATGCATGTAACAGGCATTTAAAGCTTGTTGAATGTATTAATGAGGTTTTTGGTCTCTCAGAGGGCATTAATAAAAATTCCACAATAGACAACAAAAAGAATTTTAGTTTACTTATAAAAGAATATTTGCAGATAAAAATGTTTTGTCTGCAAAAGAATATCTGTAGATAAAAATATTTTGTCTTCAGTCTCTCTTCTCTAAACCATCTTTCATACAGTTACCAGAATAATCTTCCTAAAGCACACCTTTGATCGCTTTACTCTGCTGCTCAAGAAGCTCTAATGGCTCCCCAGTGCCCACTAAATAAAAATAACAACAACAATTATAATAACTGACATTTATATAGGGCCTTAAGGTTTACAAACTGCTTTGAGCTTCACAATAACTGTGAGGTTGTAAACTTATTAGCCTGACATTTGAGGCCCTCTACAATCCCATCCTAATCTATTTTTTGAAACTCTCATTTGAAGGGCACTATATTGAAGACAAACTGGAATACTAGCTGTTCCTTGATCGAATGGTTCACTCCAACTGTCCCCATATATTCATAGAAGTGTCCATGTCAGGGCAGCCAGGTAGCACAGTGAGTAAGAGCACTGGCCCCAGAGTCAGGATAACCTGGAGATTGAATCCCGGGCTCAGACACTTAGCACCCACCCAGAAACACCTGGCTGTGTAACCTTGAACAATTTACTTAACCCCAATTGCTTTAAAAAAAAAAAAAAAAGAAGTGTCCATGTTGAGAACATACCAGCCCTCCAAATCTCTGTGGAAGTCCTTCTCGTCATTGAAGGTTCACCTTAGGTGTAACATCCTGAAATCCTCTATACCTTCCCAAATGAAAGAGATCTCTCCCTGTTTTCATACCTTATAACACTTTGTACAAAGCTTCCTTCTATATGTATTATATTCCATGCTGTGGTGTGGAATGGGATAGAGCTTTGGAGATGGAGTTAAGGAGACCTGAGTTTACCTGATGCTTACTAGCTGTGTGACCCTGGACAAATTACTTAACCTCTCTGGGCCTCAGTTGTCTTAACTGAACTCAATGACCTTTAAGGTCTCACACAGCTCTAAATTATGCTTTCATGTCCTCTACGGTCCCTTCCATTTCTAATGCTATGATATGAGTTCTCTTATGTCATAGGTGAATACATGCTAAATTCCCCATAACATGATAAACTTTCTGAGGACAAAGGACTGTTGTTTTTCATTTTCACATCTCTAAATATAATAAGAACCATCACTTTAGGAAATTCTTGATCATCTCATCTTCCTGTGCCCATGTTGAAGAAAGGAGAGGCAATTATCATAAAGATATCTGTAGCTTCTGTGTCCATATCTTTGCAAGGAATGAAAAAAAAAATAGAGAAATTCTACAAAGAGTTTGGATGCATTCTGGGAAGACCATGGAATAGATCAGAAATTTCTACGCTCTCCAAATTTCTTCCATAAACAGACAGAACTTCACCACAAAATGAAGGTAGAACAATAAAAATAAAGGGGTAAAGCAGCTGTCCTCCTAAGACAACTGGAGAGGACCTCAGGAAAGACAGAGCCTCCAGGAGCTGAGGTTTGGCCTGAGTGGGGTGTAGACACCTCCAACTGACTCCACTGAAACAACAAACAGCAGGCCCTGGAGCAGCTCCCTCAGGAAGCAGACTAGGCCTCAAGAAATTCTACCTCATGGATTTTAACCTCACAGTTTACCCTGTCCCTTTTTCACTCCCCCAAATGTTCCCAGGGACACTTTAATGAGACCTATCGCCATGCCAAGGAATCAATTTTCCAGAAGGGCTGATACCCCTGTTTCTTGCCTAGAGCAACATAGAACCCGTGCATCCAAACTCCTTGATGAGAAGACGCTGAAGAGAAGGCGGCTTTCCACTTTGAAAAGGAAAGAAAATTCAAGCTGAGAAGCCATGGAGAAACTCAGAATCCCATCCTTCCTTTGGTTCATCTGGCTTCATTACTGCTTCTTGCTTGTCTATGTCAGGGTATTAGTACCAGGCCTGGAATATGAGAGCCAGAGATCTAAGGAAGAGACCTTGAAGACCATCTGGTTTAACCTTCTTATCATACAGACAAAGAAACTGAGGCCCAGAAAGGTTAAGTTATTTTCCCAAGGTAACACAAACAACAAAGCATTAGACTTGGCATTTGAAGCCAGACCTTGTGATTTTAAGGTTAGTACTCTTTCTACTCCCCCCTCCCCCCCAATTCCTTCAACATGGACTTCACGATGCCTTTGGACCAAGGACTTTAGTCTTACTAGCACCTGAAACCTGAATGGCAGAGGAGGGCGGGGCTGGGGGAGGGGTGAAACCCCTCCAGTGATCGGATGGACCTAGAAATTCCAGTTAAAACAAGTAACTCCTTTCCTTTCCCCTGAGGAATTGAATTCCAATCAGGTCCCAGAACAACCGATGCTCTGATTGTCTCTTCCCAGAGTGTTTGTTCTCTATGGCAGGGCCTCTCACCTTGAAAATGTTTTAATTGATGATGTCTTTGATCAGGGCAAGTAAGATCCCAGGGTGTGAAGGAAAAAAAGGAGCATTTATTCTAGAAGGTGGGGAGTAGTGAGAAAGGACAGATGAGATAGCTAGTCAACCATTCCCAATAAGCCAGGAAGCAAACATTTCAAAATGAGATTGAAGTTTGTTTCATTTTGGAGACTAGTCCATTGGAACATCACTAATATTTCACCAACCAGAGAAGCTGCAGACTTCCTTACAGATCTTTCCTGAAAGTTCTAAAAATAGTTTTGGTGATAGCTGATGTATGTTGTTTATAGAGCATCTCAAGGTTTAATTACAAAGCACTTTGCTATTCAGTTAGGGTTAGTAACCTCTTTATCTCCAGTCCTTCCTCTCTCTTCAGTTTTTTGTTGTTGTTGTTGTTGTTGTTGTTGTGTATGTTTTAGATCAACCCATGGGAAATCCAAGAAGGAGATCAGAGTTGCAGGCTTCTTTGGTGATAGCAGACCTTAAAAATGAACTCTACGGGCGGCTAGGTGGTACAGTGAATAGAGCACTGGCCCTGGAGTCAGGAGAACCTGGGTTCGGATACGGCCTCAGACACTTGACACACTTACTAGCCATGTGACTTTGGGCAAGTCACTTAACCCCAATTGCCCTCCAAAAAGCAAAAAAAAAAAAAATGAACTCTAGGCTCTTGTGGTAAAGCAAAAGCACACAGAAAGGGAGACAGAGAAAAGCAGAAAAAAGGAAATCAGCCCTGGGGCTGAACTGCTGAACTGTGGTGAGTAAATGAGTGCAAGCTTACCTAGGGCATTCTACCTAGCCAGCCCCAAACCAGGAATGCTTCATATCCATTCCACCCAGGCGTCTTCCCTTTCTGTGATTTCACGTGCATATAGCCTGACTTGGGCCATTTCTACTACTTGTTCTGAGAATAATAATCAAATCAAGACTGTTATAACTGTTGGGAAAACTGACCATTTGTGACAAATGACTACACTTACCATCAGTGTGACTCCTCAAACCAAAATTTCCTTCCCTGGCTTCTACTCCTCTCTTTCTATAGGAATTCTCTCTCCCTAATAGAATGTTAGCTCTGTGATGGCAAGGACTGTCTCACTTTGTATTTGAATCCCCATCAATATCCTAGGCTCTTAAATCCATTCTCATTCATCCACGAGCTATGGGATTAAGAAAAAAAAGTTCTGAAATAATTTCCATGAACAATCTACGTTTTAGATTCTGAAGAATAGGAATCTACAACCTAGAAAGCGATATAGGACTGTCTCCTAAAAGGGCACACACACACCTGATCTATACAAACTACTGTTGCCCCTCAAATGCCATGAGTAAGAAGCCTCTAGGTTTTGTTGCACATGCCCGGGCAGACAAAGATTATCTGAGGACATACTCCTTGCAAGCATGGGGCCGCATACCATTGTCCCCTCCCCCAGATCATTGGAATATAAGAACCATCAAAAGGAAACCACAGTTTCCAAGAAACAGCCCCAGAAACAGAGTAAAGAGACAAGCAGCCTTTAAGAATGTCCCATTTCAGATGCTAAGTGAGGCCTGAGAGAGTCTGGGCTTGGTGGGTAGATCAGCTCCTTGACTGTCGTGTACCTTTGGCACACCTGAAGTGGCAGATCTTGGATGGATGTCTGGTAAGTAAAATCCATGATAAAGAACAGAGACACCACAGGGGCCACTCTGGGCAAGTGAGGAAGGAAAACAAGTTAATACTGATTTAGTCTTAAATTCCAGGCTCTACCAAATACCAGATTTGTAGGAATGAAGGATTGGATTTTTCACCACATCTCCCCTAAAGATTGAGCTAGAACTGTTCCAACCTTTCTAGAAAGCAATTTAATGACACTGCAATTAAAATGTTCATACCCTTTGAATTTGAGAGCCTGCTGCAAGGCCTATATGTCAAGGAGGTCAATAGTAAAAAAAAAAAAAAAAGGTCCTATACACACCTAAATACTTATAGCAACATTTTTGTTTTTACAGTAAAGTGAGAGAGGATTCAGTGAAGTTTCCTCATTTCTTTTAACTCCCTGTTACATTCCTATCTCTTCTCCATACTTTGTAAACCAGTTCACGAATAACTCATGATTTCCCCAAAATGAGGTAATTTGAAAGAAAACCATACTAGTCAACTTCTGATTGGGCTCTTCCAAATTTAGTGAAAGGAAATACATAATGAAGGATTGAAACTGCTTTGTGCCAATCAGTTAACACTAATGAAAGATTGTAAGCTTGGCTCGCCAGCCAATGGTGAGGTAGGACAGGGGTTAGAGGTGGGGTTAGGATCAGGACAAGAGAAGCCCACAAACCTCCACATTTTGCAGTCCCTGTCAGATGCCGTTTGAGTGACAGGGGCAGGGCCCTTTCTCATGAGAAAGAATAAAGACCTTTTCTGATCTCAGCCTCAGACTCCAAACTTTATCATCTCTCACAGTAACAAAGAAATGGAAACAAAGCAATGGCTCATCACCTGGAAAATAACTAAAACACCAACCTGGTATGTGAATGTAATAGAATATTCCTCCATTCTAAGAAAAATACAACCATGAAGAAGCTAGGTGACTTAATGGATAGGAGCCAGACCTGGAATCAGGAAGAACTCTATTCAGATCTAACCTTAGACATTTAGGCCTAGTGACCTTGGGAAAGTCACTTAACCTCCCTCAGCCTCAGTTTCCTCATCTGAAAAATGGTGATAACAATAGCACCTACTTCCTAAGGTTAGCATATGATAAAATGAGATAGTATTTGTCAAGAATTTTGCAAACCTTAAAATGCTATATGAATGTTATTATTATTTATTAATATTATTATTTTATGTTGACTATGGAGATACATGGAAGATGGATGAACTAATGCAAAGTGAAGTAAGCAGAACGAGGAAAACAAAACATAAATTACTAGAGCAATGTTAATGAGAATAACAACAAAAGAATCAAAACTGAATGCCATGAAATGCTAATGAACTAGCTTGGCCCCAAAGAAAAAGTACTGGAAAGTACTTTTTGGCTCCCCACCACCCTCTGTAAAGGTGGGGCACAATGGGAACAAAATAGTGCTTTTGATAGTAGACTTTCCTCAAGTATTGCTAGTTTTGATAGACCTCTTTTTTTTTTCTTTTTTATCCTATTATAAGGTATGACTTTCTAGGAAGAGAAGTGGGGGATGGGGAGAAGATATATTGATAAGTAGAGATAACGAAAAACAAAAGCTATTAACAAACATTTTAAAATTATTGAACTAGAACAATGGCCATTACATCCTTGCTGAGGCTTCTATTATCAATGCCAATTATTTAAGTGAAATGTTTTGCCTAGATTAGCACCTATGAGCAAATGTAAACATGTTTGCAATTCTGCAAGAATTCCTGAAATTTGTCCATTTTTGTAAGTTATAGGCAAACTAAAGATCTAGTTGGGTCTGACTATAGTGCTAATTCCTATAAGTAAGGCCTTGGATCTTATATAAGCTAGTAAGCCATCACTCTTTACAACGGAAGGGAAAATAGGACCCAGATTCATAAATCTTTTCAGTGTCCTTTTCTGCCTAGAAGACTATATATACTTCATAGTCCTTGATACCTAACTACAGAGTACCCCATACCAGTCTTTAGTATGATAGTATTGGGTTTGTTTTTTCCTTTTGACTTTACCCACTATTTAGATGTTCCAAAGTGGGCCCCCTTTGACATCACACCACTGACCTTAGCTGGTTCGCTAGGAAAAAAGGGGTGGCTCTATTGAGGGAGGGAGTGTTAGACTATCATCAAAGTATCTGTAGGGTGCCTAGGGATCCATCTGGATGAGAGATGCTTTCAAAATGCAAGATAATGACGATTCAGGCCCATCATCTGAATCTGAGCACAATGGACAAGGACAGCATGCTTTGCTGGAAATAACAGTCACCAATACTTTGCCTGGCTTGATGCCAAAGCCATTAATCCATTATTAGCACTGGTCTATAAATTCACAACCAGCCCGAATGCCCTCTTAGCAAAAACCAGTTTGGATAAGAAGGAGTGATTAAAAAAGTAATTTTTACAAAAACCGATATGATATTGAATTATTAAATTGAGGTTCTCAGGGACAGGTTGATATGCAATGTTGCCTCCCGGAAAAGGGAAAAAAATGGAAATCTATTCAACTTGAGTCGCTGGGTCCAAACCACATGTTTGGGATCCTAATTCATTTATCTGCCCTAAAATTTATGATTTACTTTTGCAGTAACTGCAGTCATAAGGAACTCATTGAATTAAGGAGCCTTACTATTTATGTTGTGGAATAATATTATTTAACTGCTCAAAAGCCACACATCTCCCAGAATAGTTTTTCCACATGAAATGGATTTATATTTTATTTTTTGGTTCAGGATCATTTACACACTTGGGTACACACACACATACACACACACACATTTTCTCTCTCAACATTGTCACAACAAACCAATATGGGTTTGAAGCACGCAGACCCAGACACTGCCTGGAGGATTACTCAAAGCATACAACATGAGCAGTAATCTTTGTGGTTAATAATTTATTATTCTAAGACATCAGAGTCAAGAGTCTGGTAGGTCCTTGGGTATAGTCATCTCTGAGGAGGGTTTCAATATCAGCCTAGACATTTACCCCACATTCAGCTCACCAAGACCTTGCTCCTTCTGTAGGGATGGGAAGAGTGCAAGGGTAGAAAATAAGGGAAGGTATGACTCTCTCACCTCAGGATTGCCTCAGTTTCATTCATTCAATAGACATTTATTGAGCACTTGCTCAGGCACTGGAGATACAAAGAATAAAACAGAAGTGACCCTGCCTTCAAAGGCCTCATAGTCTTCTGGAAGTAAACAATATGTACAAAGAAAATTAGATACAAAATAGATGTTAATTAATTTTTTGGAAAGGGAGGGTACTAGTACCTGGAGGAGGGGATCTAGATAGACTTCCTATAGGAGACTGAACTTGAGGTGAATGATTAGGAAACCAGGGATTGATTATATGAGGTGGGGATGAGAAGAAATTGCATTTCAGACATAGAGAATGTAAACTGTAAAAAGGCATGGAGAGGATATAGGATGTTATTTATGGGTAAGAGGAAGGAGTCCAATTTGATTGGAATGTAGAATGCATGAGGGAGAGACACATGTCATAATACTGGAAAGGTAGGTTTTAGCCAAATTGTAAAGAGTTATAATTTTCAAAGAGCCAGGGGAAGGGGAAAGGGGAGAAGAAGTGAAAAGAGAAAGGAAAGAGGGACTGGATAGTGGCCTTGGGTAACACCCATACATACGGTGTAGGACAAATATAATGAACCAGAAAAAATGACCATGTAGCAACAACCACAAAAAGGAAGAGAGCCAGGAAAAAGCAGTGTCATAAAACCAAGAAAGAGAGAAGAGCTAGGAGATGACAGTGATCAACAGTGTAAAATGATGCAGAGAAGTGAAGAAGAATGAGACATGACCTTTGAATTTCACAATTAAGATATCACCGTATAGGGGCGGCCAGGTAGCACAGCAAGTAAGAGCACCAGCTCCAGTGTTGAGAAGACCTGGAGATCGAATCCTGGGCTCAGACACTTAGCACCCACCCAGAAACACCTGGCCGTGTAACCTTGAGCAAGTTACTTAACCCCAATTGCTTAGGGGCGGCCAGGTGGCTCAGCGAGTAGGAGTACCTGCTCCAGTGTTGGGACGACCTGGAGATCAAATCCTGGGCTCGGACACTCAGCACCACACCCAGAAATGACTGTCCGTGTAACCTTGAGCAAGTTACTTAACCCTGATTGCTTTAAAATTAAAAAAAAAAAAAAAGATATCACCGTATCTTTGGAAAGAATAGTTCCATTTGAATGATAAAATTAGACACCAAATCTCAAGGGACTGAAAAGGAAATGGGAAGGTAGGGAGGTGAAAGCAATGAATGTTAACAACTTTTGGGGAAGAGTCTGCCTATGAAAGGAAGGACCAGATGGTCTCTCAGTTTCTGCCCAGCTCTGATAGTCTTTTTGTAAAGTCTCTTCCTAATTTTGATCATCTGTGCTCATAGTAAATTATAGGATTCATACCTAAAAGGGAACTTGGAGATCATCCATCCTTACTTCCCATTCTCTTATGAACCAGTAAATAGTCCTAGAAAGAAGTGATTTGCCCAAGACGGCAAGGTGATTTACTAGTTAACAGAGCCAGAATTTGAAGCCAAGTCTTCTGATTCTAAACTGTGGGTTCTTTCCACAACACCCCTCTGGGCTCTTATTGTAAGATGTCCTCTGAGTTCTGACAGTCTATGATTCTATCTCTACCAAGGCAGAGTAGCAGCTAGCAGTAGCCTTTCTAGAGTAATACAAACAACACTTGGTTCTAGCCTTTGTTTAACTACTACTGTCTCAGTCTCTTCATCTGTAAAATTGTCCAGAGGAGGAAATAGCAAGAAAACTCCAAATGGGGTCAACTGTTGGACACAACTGAAATGACTGAACAGGAACAAAAACAAACCCTATCGCCCCTAAGATTAGTCACTTTATTTGTCTAAGCCTTACTTTAACAATCTATGCAATGAAAGGATTTGGACTCTAAGGTCTCTCCTAACTCTGATATACGAGGGTCCAGGGTTCAAGGAACCAGTCAAAGAAGCACAGATATACACACACAGGCTCCTTCCCAATTAAGAACTTTCAGAAAGGATGAGAAAATACAAACACTGGGATTGTGGGCATTTAGTTCTGCCCAGGAGTGGGAGAGAGGGTATGGTTCAAGGAACATAGAGCTTAAGTTTGGATTATAGTGAGCTTACTTAGTGTGCCCTTTTTTTTGAGGGGGAAAGGTGAGGCAATTGGGGTTAAGTGACTTGCCCAAGGTCACACAGCTATGTCAAGTGTCTGAGGCCGGATTTGAACTCCTGACTCCAGGGCTAGTGTTTTATTCACTGTGCCACCTAGCTGCCCCGTAGTGTGTCCTTCTAGGGCCATGAGGGATAAGAGAAGGAGGCCAAAGTCTTAGCATCACACATATAATTATCCATCATAGGGAATGGGGAGAAGGTAGTTAGACCTGATCTCCACAGGCAGGGAATTGACCCTATATTTAAGTATTGATGTGTCCAAGGAGGAAGAGGCAAGAGGCTGACTCAGCAAATGTCCTAGATGGCAACAGCATTAAAAAATGCCTGTCCTTCCCCACTTTGGACAAAATCTCCAAGGTATACAGCTTGAATGCTTCCCATTGAGGTGAGCTTCAAACTCCTCAAACACTAGAGATCTTGGCTTCTCAAAAGCAACTCCATGGGGCATATTCATGCTAAGAACTCCTACTCAGCATCCAGTCCATGCCACTCTCCTGATAATAATTTACATATTTGCTGGATTCCCTGCTTGGGAGATTGCTACAGACAGAACTCACAAAGGAGGCCTAGCCCAGCAGCATAGTAGATAAGCACAAGTCAGAGACTGCTAAAATTTGCAAAGCTTCTATAACAGTGACTGCCTGAATTTTGCATTCTTGACTGAGAAGGCAAGGAGGCTGACCAACATCTCCCCAGGGCTTCAGTCACTGTTCAATGTAAGAGCAAGGAGGCATCCGCCCAGTTAAGGGGTTAAGGCCCCAGCAGCTGGCTACCAGAAGAACACAGCTGTGAATCAGATAGTCACTCTTTTCCCAGGATGCCAGGGCCTCTTTTATGACCCATCACCATTTTTGCTGGTCTCTCTCCAGTGCTTTCTGTCTAACCCACAAAGCACTCTGTATCAGGTATTCTCAGGTCTTACAGGATCAAAGATCAAAGCTAGAAGAGACTTTAAAGACCAATGAGTCCAATCTCCTCATTTTTTACAGATAAGGGAATGGAGGCCCAGAACAGGGAAGAGACTTTCCCCACATCACAGAGAATAAAATTCTAAGTCAAAATTCGAACTCAGATCTTCCTGACTCCAGGCCCAGCACACTATCCAATGCTAGGTATGAGAAAAGACCTCTGAGTGAGGAATCAAGGGATGTGTATACTAGTCCAGGCTTTGCCATTAACTGTCACATCCTGCCCAAAGCAGGTCAGTACATGTAAGAGAGTGGGTAAACTCCCAAATCAGGGAATAGTTATCTGCACCTGGTGTGGAGGAGAAGGGTCAAAGTTGGGACAAAAACATACGTAAGCAAAAAAGCAAGGCCAGGCTAGGACCAGAGTTTCTGTGGAGCAGCAAAATCCAAGAGATTAAGATTGAGATAAAATTGCCAGAATAGACATTCAGTCTAGCAAATCTATGTGAGATCAGAAAGCATACCTCACGAGGGGGAAGGGAGTTGGCCACTGTGTGTCTCAATCTATATTCCCAATGCTTCAGTGCCTCTAGGGTGGCTCCTTGGGGGACAGCTGGCACAATCTGGGTGAGGGAGAACTGTGTTCCTTCCTGATGCAGCCACTACTTGTCAGATTATGGGAAGCATAAATCAGTTTTGTTTTGTGGCCCTCTGAAAATTACCTTACATCCCTAGGCCTGAGTTTCCTCTTTTGGAAAAAGGGGATGATTTTCCTCATGTATTATCTCATAGGGTTTAGGTAAATGAAAGTATTTTACAACTGTACAGGACTGAATAAATGCAAACAGTCACTATCAAGTAAAAACACAGTGCCATAAAATGGATCAAAGATACTGAAAAGGAACTTAGGGACCTTGCAAATCAATTCTTCCCATTTTACAGAAGGGGGAACTGAGGCCCAAAGGTATTTCACTCTATGATCCTTGAAAGATACAGTGGAAAGAAGACTTCAGACTCAGCAGAGCTCTGCTATTTTATTATCTTTGTGACCTTGGGCAAATGGCTTCACTTTTCTGAACCTCAGTTTCCTCAACGGTAAGATGATGGGGAAGGGAATGAGCTGGATGACCTCTGAAATCCTTCTGAGCTCTAACTCTCCACACATTAATTTCCATAATGGAGGACTGTGAAAGCAAGTGACCATGCCTTATTCATCATTAATTTCCTCAGAGGAGCTGGAGGTACCCAGGGAGACCAGTCATGGTGACTGTCTGTATAGAAGAGAGAAGCGGTCAGGGGAGTAAAAGGAGCCACAGGTTGGGACAGGGCTAGATGACACTGCCCTGACTTTGCTTAAACCTGTATGAATATTCCAGAGCTCTCTCTCACACAAGATAAACTCTATAAGAAGTAGCAGACTTCTGACCTACAGCAAGCTCAGTCTCCATGTGCACCATCACTTCTAGCTGTTGCAGAGCCTGCAAAGGTGAGGGACCTGAGCCAATTCCTGTTTAAATTACTAAAGAGGTTCTATGTAACCTGAGATATTTAGAGGTGAATTTAATGTTAAGAAAGTTATCCCTAAAGCCTTGGCTCCCAATTACCCTCCATTGAGAAGCCCATAAATTGAGATTTATTAGAATTTATGTCTCCCACAGCTCTTCAATGAGAAAGTAGGGGTGATTATAATAGTACAAAAATCTCCAGGCAATATCATCCAAGGAACAGACTCTATATAGAGTTGGACAGCAATATTTCAATATGACGAGGAGGGAACAAAAAAGTGAAACTTTTTTCCTCCTCCTTTTTCTCCTCTTCCCGTTACTTACTCGGCCAACTCCTCCAAACTCCGATATACATCATCGTCATTCTCTGTGGTCTCTTCTGAGGGGAAGGGTCTGAATGAGAGAAGAGAAATCCATGGTTAGCAAAGCCTCTGTGCTCACACTGGTGCTTATAGACCAAACTGCCCCTGGGAACCAGGCTCCTTTAAAGAGACCCTGAGTGTCCTCTTTGGGGAAAATAAAAAGAGATGGTTTTTGTCATCTCTGTCCTATATGGTTTATATAAGGAAAGCATTTTGTAACTATAAAGGACTGTATAAATAGTTACCTACTGAGTAAAAACAGTCGTAAAATGTAAGATGTGAAAAGGAACCCAGGGATCATTTAAACCAATTCTTTCCATTTTACAGGTGGGGAAACTGAGGCCCTGAGACATTTGCTCTACAGTGGAAGTCAGGCTCCTGAGACAGACTAGGGTAGTTTCAAATTAGTGTTTTATTCCCACCCCCAACCCACAACAACCCAAGGAAAAGGGGTCAGGATTATGTTAATTTGTTTATACTGCGTACTAGCCAATGAAGAAGCAACTTCGAAAAACAAATATTCCAGATTTCCAAGTGTTTTCAGGTTTGGAAATGGTACAGGAATCCATATTTAAAATGGCAGCCAAAGACTTAGGCTGCTTGTGTGACTTGAACCAGAAGATTCAAAAGGCAAGCCCATCTCTCAAATCTCACTCTTTTTACCATATCTCTGGAAGCATCACAGTTTTGGCCACTGCAAGGAGGACAAGGGCGGGGCGGGGCGGGATGCAGCAATGCAGAAGGCTACCTGACTGTCACTATGTGTGGTTGGGAAGAATGCCAGGAGGAAGCTCTTCCATGAAAGGCTGCTTCTCTGAGACATCATTCAGATGAGCGGGGGAGCAAAAGGGGCTGGGGCTAGGGGTGGTGGTGGTGGCGATCAGACAGGAGTAGCTCCATAGCCTCTGTAGCTCTGCATCTTCAACCACCAAAAAGTGCTATAAAACTGACTGACTCTTGTCGCTAAAGCTTGTTGGAAAAGTAGAGCTAAATGATGGTTAAACATGCTGTAACAGAGAGGCTGCCCAATAGGAACTCCTGTAATCTGTATGCTGGCAATGCCTGTCTGAACAATGGCAAGACCAACTACTTTGCCAACAAACCAGAAGTGACACTATATGGTATTTATTGCCTATTGTATCATGCTACAATTCCATGTATTTGGTCTCTTCAACTAGGCTACAAGTTCCTAGGGGGCAATGACTAATGTCTTCTTAATCTGCATATTCCCCTAACCCTAGCACAGGGTCTTATATATGGCAGCTGATGAGTGAAAAATGTGTTAAAATATGTTAAAAATATGAAAAATATGTTAAAAGAAGGAACCTGTGGTTCTGTGTCTGAAGGCTTTTACTCGAAAGGAAACTGTTTGAGTAGAGATCCCAAAGGAAGAAGAGTAGCTTGTGGCACATGATCCTGGCTTTTACAAATTTCCATTTGACAAGAAAAATGTTTTGCTCTCTTATTGATTTCAAGAATTTTAAATGGTGAGTGGCAGTTTTGTTAATCAACATATATTCAGGTGAATATCACAAATTCTAGGTAAATAAGCAATCCTTGATTAGGAAAGGGAAGAAGGTGCCTCAATTTTTAGCATCAAGTTGACCAAATAATAGATTCTCAGACACAACAATGAACCAGGAATACAATAGCAAGTTTACCAAAGCAATACATTGATGATCTATTCAAGAATTCTTTGAAGAGATGTTTTATGGAACTTTATACAAATGGTAACTTATTCTTCATACACTTTCTAGGAGGACGGAGTGCAAGTAACAGGATTCCTATCGTACAAGTCCCAAGGGAAGAACCCCAATTAACCCGTT
>NW_027187344.1:3874494-3952218 GCF_028583685.1 Petaurus breviceps papuanus | reverse complement strand
CTGAGGCCCTATAAGAAGCACTGATTGTCTAGGGTCACAGAAGGGCAGAGCAGAAGGAACTGGGCTACTGTCTTTGTTCTGCTATTTTTTCTTTGTACGTTAACATACGTGACCTTCAATAAAGCCCAGCTAAAATCATGCTCAACACAAAGCCAGAAAGAGAGGGGGGGGGGGGGGGGGGAGGGGCAAAAAGACAGGACAAAAAAGAGAGGGGGGGGGGGGGGGGGGGGGGGGGGGGGGGAGTGGGCCACTGGCTGCTCAGAAAAGCTGCTTAGGGGTAGGAGATGAGGGCAGAGAAAAAGAGAAAGCCCACATCAAACATAGGAATAAAGAGGGGCACTTTCCTGGATGAATCAAAAGCAATAAGTCTAAGATCAAATAATACCTAGAAGAGATGAAAAAAATGTTCCTTTAATTAAACCAAATATTTCCTAGCAGCCCCAGGGGAATAATACTGTTGTAAGAAGCCTTTGACTGCTCAGTTGCCCAGAAGAAGAACCCGGTCATGAAGGTCTGCACTCCATTCCAGATGTCAGCTGGGATTTCTCATAGTCTCACCAGACTGACATTTCTCAGTGGCTGGATAGGAATCCAAGGGATATTGAGCTTAGCCAATTTAGCCTTGGCCTGCTTCCTCCAGCTGTACAGGAGCTACCCATGGCCTGAGTGACACAGAAGTCACAAAGATCCCATGGATAGGATCTTTCAAACCCTCTTTCTGACATGGACACTTTTAAAAATCCTTCCAGACACTGGCTCAGGTATCTATTCATTCATCCCATTCCAAAATAAATACATAGCTCCTTCCCTCTTTTCTTTTAAATGTAACTTTGATTTTATTTTACTTTTTCAATTAACAAGCATTTATTTTTCCCCACTTCTTCTTCTCCTCCCCTTCAAATCTGAACTCAGACATTTACTAGCTATGTGACCCTAGGCAAGTCACTTAACCCTGTTTGCCTCAGTTCCTCATCTGTAAAATGAGCTGGAGCAGGAAATGGCAAACCACTGTGGTATTTCTGCCAAGAAAACCCCAAATGGGATCATGAAGAGTCTGATATGACTCAACAGCCTCAACAACAACAACATGTGGCAGACAACATATTTCAGGACTAAAGGGATCTAAAAGCTTGTCTAATCTATCACCTTCATATTATAGATGAGGAAACTGAGGCTCCTGATATGCCCCAAATCACACAAGTAAGGAGCATGACCAAATTCTGAATCGAGTCCTCTGACAACAAAATGAATGAATGAAAAACAGACAACATTTAGCAGATTATTATGTGCCAGCTACTGTGCTAAGTGCTGGGAATATATTTTTAAAAAAATCAAAAATCCCTGCCCCCTCAAGGAGCTTGAAAACAATGCATAGAACATAATGGTGATGGGGTGTTTTGCTCCAGGAAGGCAGAAAGGCAGAGAGGGATGGCAGGAAGATGCTAAGATGGTCTGGGGTCTCCGTCCAGTCAGATATAGTGGACTAATTTGCACATATCTCTTATCACTCAACTGGGGTGGGCCCTAGACCTAGACCTGCAAAGATGAGAGAATTCACTTATACAGGGACTTTAGGGTCTAGATTTTCATAGATCTCTATGTGGAGGTCCATGTTTCCAGAGACTGGTCCAAGTGCTCTTTGTACTATATTTCACCACTGGGAGTAGTCCTCTAAGGGTCCTTCCAACTGTATTAACTGAATGATCTATTCATTTCTGATCCTAAAATGAAATACAATAGTAATTTAAGAAAATTTTAAATCAGCCAATCTTTTCTCAGAGCCTTTTTATTGAAAAGTTTATCTTTTCCCCCTGTTTTCAGTTCCTTAACTTACACACAAGTTTGCTGTCTAATTCAACTTCCCTGCCCCAACAGACATAAATTAGGAATAGTAAAGTCAAAAGAATTCTATTGTCTCCCATAAAATCTTTAGTACTTCAATTCTAACATCCCTATTTGGAGCAACAAATTCCAGAGAAGAAGAAGGGGAAAAGGAATCATAATCCAACCAATTTGTACCGCAGCTACAACCACCACTAAATTCTGTTGTAAGCAGGGTAGGAAGGGAGAAGTGCTATTTTTCTTCCTTGGAGTTGAAAGCTCTGATTTCCCTAGACAGCTTGAAACTCATGCAAAGGGGAAAGTCAGGGAAGCAACTGACCACGAACAGTATGTGTCCTCGAGGAACAATGACAAACAAAACATGGACGGGTAGTGGAGGAAACATTCCCTGGAAGGAATTACAAAAATCCATCTTGAGAAAGCATATGGAGATGATCAAAAGCCACTCCTTTGTTGTGTCTTCTCCTACTGAGAGGCTTTACAACATATTGTCTCTGATTTAATAGGAAGGGAAAAAAAGAAAACATTCACACATAGAATATTTGGACAGCCTTGCTACATCACATCCATGTCACAAATTAAAGCCACAACAGGATAGCTTTGAAGGACCCAATTTGGTCCACCAACAAAGAGATTTAGAATCCTGTCATCCTTGCTCCAAAGTCTATGCTGCCCTCTCTTAGCTTCTTTCTCTCCATCTTCTTTGGATCCATGCCCCTTTGTCTTCAAAGGCACAAGCACACCTAATCCTCTGCTAATGGCCTGATCACTTTCCTAACAAACTTCATCCAAAAAGTAATCTGTCTCATGATTCTGTTAACTATTCACCCACTGTCTACATTCATTCATTCATTCAACAAATATTTCTTAAATACCTACTCTGTGCCTTTACAGTTCTAGACCCTGGGGAGAGGAGGTATAAGGCATAGATCTACATATTTATTTTTTTATCCCACTTAACACATAACTTGGTGTCCCCCTCCCTCAAAAATAATAATATTAGCCTGAATTTATGCAAACTCTTTAAGTGGATGTTTAGTAATATGATGCTTTATTAATTTAATGAAGTATTTCAAGTATTAGCTGACAGAGTTAATACTCCTTGGAAAGGGAATATTATTTGGAGGAAAGTATAGCCCACCAACAGAGCACACAGGAATGTGTCATGAGATTAAGTACTTTAAAAAGTTGTCATCTAGTTTGAATAGCTGAGTTCTGAGAGAATTGGGTATTTTCCTCCCATTCTATCAAGACCCTTTCTATGGATATGTTTCCTTGAGCCACATCTCTAAGAAACCAACCTTTCCACTTGAGCTCTATCAATCAATCAACAAGTCTTTATTCTTACTCAGTGCTTCCTGGGCCAGAGCAAAGCACAGCACTGGGCATACAAAGAAAAACTGAAAATGCTCCCCATGTATTAGAGCCTCAGGGATTCTAATGCAGGAGACAATAGATACTTATACAGGAGATGATTACAGAATAGAAACAGGGAAACCTTAGTCACCCTAGCAGCTAAGGAGAATTAAAATGATTCTCCCACTACCCATGCCCACTCCAAAGGGAAAAAAAATGCATTTCTCACTCAAAATCCCTCCCTGGGAAGTGAAATGAAAAAAATTCACCCTGACCTTTTCATTTAATCCTAGCTCCATGTTAAAAGCTTTCCTCTCTACACCAGCACCAGGCTTTTCCATTGCCCTCTGAAACACCCACATTTCCCCTGAACCCTGAAGAGCTGATGAATTTGGGTGTGCTGGCAAAGCCACTTATGGGCTGGATAACTTCCAATCAGAAAGCTGAATCTCAAGCTGGCTATCAAAATGGCAATACCCAACCCAACTAAAGAAATCTCTCACTAACGAGAATTAAGCCCCCAAACAAAGAACAATTAGATTAAGCATTCAATCAAAACATGTTCAAATATTCTCCCTGGTAGGGGTAAACTCCTAAGAGACAGAGTTCATTGTCATTTCTGTCTTTGTATATCCAACACCTAGGATACTGGTTTGCACATAATAAGTATGTGATAAGTGCTTGTGGAAAGTAGATACTGAAAATGATAGAAAAAGAAAGTAACACATTAGAAGGGACTGTGGGAAAACAGGTATGCTAATGCACCGTAGGTGGAACTGTGAACTAGTCCTGGCATCCAGGAAAACCATTTGGAAATATACTCCAAAAACTGTGGCTATCCTTTAACCCAATGACACGTCTACTAGGTATGTATCCCAAAGAGATCAAAGAAAGAAGAAAAGGATCCATATGTCCTTTACTGATAGCAAAGAACTGGAAACTGAGGGAATGCCCATCAACTGGGGAATGGCTGAACAAGTTATGGGATATAAATATGATAGAATACCATTGTGCAGTTATAAATGATAAAACAAAGTTTCAGAAAAAAACAGGAAGACTATGCAAAGAGAAGTGAGCTTCTGAGTTCCAGGAGAATTATTTACAATAACAACATTATAAAGACAAAAACTTTGAAAGATTCAGGAATATAACAATGAACCGTGATTGTGAATGGCTCACGATGAACACGCTGCTCATCTCCAGACAGAGAGATGACAGACTCAAGAGTGCAGATTGAAGCATTTGGGGAAGACATAGTTAATGTGGGAATTGTTTAAAAAGGTTTGTGGTTTTTTCATTGGGAAGACAGGGGGATGGTGATTAAGAGAGAATTTAGAGGTGAAAAGAAAATTTAATTTATTTTTTTAAAGATTAGGAAGGGAGAAAAGTAAACACCCACAATGAATTGGAAAGAAGATTGAGAAATGGCTAAATAAATTTGTGACTGCTAGGTAGCACAGTGGATAGAGTGTTGGGCCTGGAGTCAGAAGACCTGAATTCAAATCCAGCTTCAGATACTTACAAGCTGTGTGATCCTGGGTAAGTCACTTACCACCGTTTGCCTCAGTTTCCTCATCTGTAAAATGAGCTGGAGAAGAAAATGACAAACCCATTCCAGTGTCTTTGCCAAGAAATCCCAAAACTGGGTCACAAAGAAGCAGGACTAAAAACCGACTGAACAACAAGAAGTTGTGGAACATGAATATGCTCTAACAAGCATTTATGAAGCTCTTACTAAGTGCCAGGCATTATGCTGAAGATAGAAATGCAAATTAATTAGTTCCCCTTCCTCCAGCAGCTTAACTGCTAAGGGGGAGAAGCAGAGAGAAGCAAAAAGGCAACAATGTAAACAGAAAGGACAAAAAAAAGCAAAAGACAAAAAACAAAGAAAATGAAAGCTATGAAATTACAAACTCTAAGCTGAGCCCTAAACAAGAGAAATGAGAATGTACCAATGGCTTTGGAATGTTGTATATAATGTCAGGCTTGCGGTCCTTGGTTTTGCTGACCTTTTTTTTCCCCTCATTTTCCTATTTTTTATTCATTGTTCTACTTTCTGGGAGAGGAAGGGGTGGGGAACGATAGGAAGGGAAATGGAGGAGAGGCAAAAACAAGAGGTATCAATACAAATTTAAATAAATGGTTTGGGTTCGGTTTTTTTGACAGTAGATATTGAGGAATATTGTGAGTGTAATGGAATATGAATGCAATGTAAGAAATGATGAACATGAAGAATATAGAGAAGTGGGGGACAGACTGATACAAAGGGGGAAAAACAGGATCAGAAAAATAATATACACAATTACAACAGTATAAATGGGAAGAACAAGTGAACCTAAATAATATTATCTACTTACAATAGCCAAGCTTAACCCCAAAGAAGATAAAATACACCTTCATTTTCTTCAAGAAGCAAGGGACTAAAAGGATGAAACATTACATATACAAACTCAGTCTCTTCTTTTTCTTCGCCCCACCCTTTCCTTTTATTTATTCTATTACAAGGAATGGCTCTCTACCTAGGGGAGGATGGATATATTTGGAAAGGAGGGTGATATCAAAACAAAAGATATCCATCTTTAAGATTAAAAAATGCTCGATGAAATGTCTTGAATTCTAAATGGACAATTTAAGAACTGGCTGATACTATTTTTTAAAGATAAATACAAGGGGTTGTTGAGTTGACAAGAGCTATGAGATGGGATTTCATTTGAAGGACCAGGACTGAAATAGCAAATGAGAATTTACTATGGAGCTCAAAATCCAGGGGGGCCCTCTGTAGCAGCAAGCACCCCAGTGTCCCCAGGGTGCCTGCTCACACAGGTTCTTTGATCTGCTTTGCTAAAGGAAAGCAACTCAAAATGGGTTAACAAGCTTACTTTAATCAGTCAGACATATATCGTTTACCTTATTCAGGGGAAAAAGGTCAGCACCCCAACTTCAAAGTATACAGGCATAATTATCAAGACAGAAACATCAAGTAGACAGATTTCCAAACTGTCCAACCATTACATCCATACCCAGTCAACATCTGGGTTTCCACATTCTGGGTTTTTCAAAGCCGGGGGACTCTCAACAACGGCTTCCCAGAATTCAGATCAAATCACAGAACATTTCTCAAAGTGAGTCCCAAAATAAAGCTACACATCAGGGCTTATATAGCCTTCTCCTGGCTCAGAGAATGTAACAACCTTATTGACTCACTGGCCAATCAAGAAGTATCTACTGAAAAACAAGCCTCCCTCCCCAGGCTTCTGGTGCACTTTAGCCTAGGGGCAGGGAAGATCTTTAAAATTTACATTCGCATTACACCCTCTTTAGAGGGGCAGTGATATCAAGGTGCTCTAGAGGGAGTGGAGGAAGGAATCAAGAGTCAGACACATTTATGGCAGGGTTTTAGTGCAGATCCCATGACCTCAAACATTCAAATAAAAAGAAGGAGCAATTCAACAGGAAATATGATCCACCAGCGGGTCTTAAATTAATATTTCACAAGGCAGCCACTAATATAGGGAGAAAAAAAAACATTTGGGTTACACAATGCTATGTGATTTGATTAATCTCCTGACTGGCTCTTTATATGCCCTTCAATACCAACTCCTTAGGTACAGAGCTCAATTCAATAATACGTGCCTGGCTGTGGACACTTCTGCATTATTAAATATAAGCTAGACGCTTAATCATTTTAGGATACCTGCAGAGAAGACAGATTATTCAAAAGGAGCTTGGAAATCATGCTTGGCACCAGTTTTTATGAACCATTTCTCTTCGTGAAGAGCTGGGATCTGGCTTCAGAAAAGGAGATAGATCTGTAACTGTCCTTTGATTTTGGATGGCATTTGACATCTCATTTTAACTTTCTGCAGAAGGTTCTGCTATTGAGTTTTCAGCATCTTCTCTTGAGAGAATGTTTTCCCCCAGAGACAAAGAGGGAAACCCTACCAAAGAAACAGAATTCCCCTCTTCCCCCATCTAATGCAAAAAAACAAAACAAAAACAAAAAGTACTAAGAATGTTATTGATTTGCATAGCTCTTTCAGGTCTGTTCCTAGTCACTTGGTGACTGCATTAGGCATTTAAAACATGGGGTAGTACAAAGGTGGTTTCTCTGCTGCTAAAAAAGCTAGACTTTGTACGGTTGTACAGAACACTGAATTTGATACCTCTTCCCTCCTGCTTTGACCAGTTTGCCTCTGACAACATCCCAATGACAGTGTTTCACAAACTCCTTCCCTCTATTACACATTCAAGCATTCGCTGAAATGTTCCAAAGCAGACACTCTCTCACAGAATCTTTGAATTGGAAGGGAACCTGAAATCATTTAATTCAATACACACTTAAGTAGGAATTTTCTGTACAATTCCCCCAACAAATGAATACACAAATTTGCTGAGGGGAAGGGGGGGGGGGAGCACTTCTAGTGATGGGTTCCAGAGGAACTCCCAACTTGTGGGCAGTGTTTCTACTCTTTTATAACTCTAGTTTAGGAAGTTTTCCTACCAGGCAGACTGGCATAGTAGACAGAGTACTTGTTCTGAAGTCAGAGAACTTGGGTTCAAACCACTCTCTGATATTTATGATTTGTGTGATCTTGGATCAGTCACCTAACTTCCCTGGAGTTATTCCTCACCTGTAAAGTGAGAGAATTAGACTACACGTGCTCTGAAGAACCTTTCAGGCCTATGTGGATCATCCTATGATTACATAAAACCTAAAATGGCATCTCAAACTTCTACCCATTCTAATCCATTTTCTCCATGGTGGCTCTTGAAATACTTAAAGACTACAAAGCAGTCTTATCTCCTCACCCCAACCCCAGGTACCAATCCTTCTTCATTTCAGGCTAGATACCCTTAATTCTTTCAACTGATCCTCAGATGTTGTTGATCACTGGGCCTCTCCCAAACTTGGTCACACATCTTTCAGAAATGCTCTAATTTTGTCAATGTCTTTCTTTAAATATTTCCCTCCTCTCCCAATCACAATGTATCTGTACAAATACACATATCGAGTCACCATGCATTTATCAAGTACCCACCATGTGCCAGGAGCTATACTAGGTTCTGGGGATATAAAGAAAAATAAGAGACAGTCTTTGCTCTGAAAGAGCTCATAGTATAACGAGAGAGAAAACATGCAGACAATTTATATTAAAAAATATATCATAGGATAAATTGGAGATAAAATTAGAGGGATGGTACCAGCATTAATGAGAATCCAGAAAGTCTTCTTGTAGAAAGTGGGATTTTAGTTGGTATTTGAAAGAAGCGAGTTGGGTCGGCCAGGTGGCACAGTGAGTAAGAGCGTCGGCCCTGGTGTCAGGAGACCTGGGATCAGTTCTGGCCTCAGATACTGGGCTCCCACACAAAAATAACTGGCTGTGTAACCTTGAGCAAGTTACTTAACTCCAATTGCTTTAAAAAAAAAAAAGAAAGAATCGAGTAATGGAAATGAGGAAAGGGAATTGTAGGAATGGGAGCCAGTCAGGCAAAGTGCAGGAGGTCAGAAGATGGAGAGTCTTGTCTGAGGAACAATAAAGAGGCTAGGTAATGGGAATGTAAATTTTTAAGATCTTCCCTGCCCCTAGGCTAAAGTGCACCTGGAGCCCGGGGTGGGAGGCTTGTTTTTCAGTAGATACTTTTTGATTGGCCAGTGGGTCCAGAAGGTTGTTACATTCTCTGAGCCAGGAGCAGGCTCCCTGATTTGAGGCTTTGTTTTGGGGCTCACTTTCAGAAGTGTTCTGTGATTTGATCAGATGAGACTCTGGGAAGCCATTGTTGAGAGCCCCCCAGCTTTGAAAAACCCAGATGTTGATTTTGTATGGATGTAATGGTTGGACAGTTTGGAAACCTGTCTACTTGATCTGTTTCTCTGTCTTGATAATTCTGTCTGTATACTCTAAAGTTTGGGGTGCTGACCTTTTTCCCCTGAACTAGGTAAACAATACATATTTGACTGATTAAAGTAAGCTTGTTAACCCATTTTGAGTTGCTTTCCTTTAACAAAGCAGATCTAAGAACTTGTGTTGACAGCCACCCTGGGGACGCTGGGGTGTTTGCTGATACAGGCTAGTGTCACTGAATCACAGAGTTGTAGTGGCAATCACACTGGCATACTCAGGATGGCGACTAGCACAGGTTCATAGATTTGCTTTACTAGGAAAGATAGCTGTTCAAGGAGACAACAATCTTTTAAACTTACATTCATTAGTTCAGGGGGAAAATCAGCACGCTGACCTTCAGAGAAAATCCAAACAAAGAAAATAGAGAAAACACAAGAAGAGAAATAAAGACCAACAGACAGGGCTTCTAACTGTATGAAAAATGAGTACAGATCAACAGACAGATCCAACCGTCTGATGAAGGCAATACATACATAGTTACCAGAGAGAGAAGCACCAATATCTGAGTTTTTAACAGCTACCCAGAGTCTCATCTGGTCAAATCACAGGAACACTCTTCCAGTGAGTAAGCCCCAAAGCAAAATGCTAACCTGAGAGTATATATACTCTTTCACAACCCTGGTGACTAATTAGAAATTAACAAAAGGTGTGAAAGCCTTCCTATAAGCAAGCCTCCCTTAATGGGCTCCACCTGAGGTAATTAATGGGTGGGGAAGATCTTATATTCCATTAAAAGTTGGGCAGCAAGGTGTTGGTGGTTGTTGTCCTTCATTCTTGAAGAGGATCAAAATGACATCACTATGTTGGGATCAGGTACAACGTGTCCAACTGTGGCTGATCGGACTAATAAGAGCTTAAAAGACTCTACCATGGTAAGGCATAAATAATCCATATGAATATGTCTCTAAATTTGCACATCTCACGTTTCTTTTGAGCTACTGCAATTCTGCTTTGCTCATAGAGCACAGTGCCTTCTTTGATGCAAGTACTCCTTGCTGGGAGCATCTCCCATGTCACACAATCAATTCCAAAGTTCTTCAGAGAGACCTTAAGAATGTCATTCTAGAGGCGGCCAGGTGGCTCAGCGAGTAAGAGCACCGGCTCCAGTGTTGGGATGACCTGGAGATCAAATCTGGGCACAGATACTTAGCACCACACCCAGAAATAACTGGCCGTGTAACCTTGAGCAAGTTACTTAACCCCGATTGCTTAAAAAAAAAATGTCATTCTATAACTTCTTCTGAACACCATGTAAGCACTTACTTGTCTTGTGTGAGTTTTCCATAAAATAAGTTTTTTAGGCAAAAGTGCATTTGGCATTCAGACAACATGACCAGTCCACCTGCAGTAGAATTTGAATGCTTGCCTGTTTAGCTGGAGAAAGGACCTCAGTGTCTGGTACCTTATCTTGCCAGATAATCTTTAGAATCTTCCTGAGACAATTCAATTCAAATGGAAGTGATTCAATTTCCTGGCATGGTGCTGGTATACTGTCCAGGTTTCATAGGCATACAACAATGAGGTCAGCACAACGGCTCTGTAGACCTTCATTCTGATAGTCAGTCTAATACCTCTTCTACCCAACACCTTCCTTCAGAGCCTCCCAAACACTGAGCTAGATCTTGCAATGCTTGGATCAACCTCATCATTTATGTGTACATCCTGGGAAAGTACACTTCCAAAGTAAGTGAACTTATCCATAGAATTAAAAATTTTTCCATTTGTTATAACTGATGTTTCCACATATGGATGGTGTGGTGTTGGCTGATGGAGCCTGTGTTTTCTTGGTGTTAATTGTTAGGCCAAAATTAGCATGAGGGGCAGAGAATACATAGATATTTTGTTACATATAAGCTTCAGAGACTGAACTGAGTACACAATAATCTCTGAACAAAATATCATACACCAACCCTCCCTCAACTTTAGTTTTGGCTTATAGCCTTTTCAAGTTAAATAATTTACTATCAGTGCAGTAGCAAAGTCCAAGAAGACTAGAAAAGGTAGAAGAGGGCCAGCTCATGAATAACTTTGAATGCCAAACAAAGTATTTTATGTTTGATCCTGAAATTAATAGGGAACTACTGGAACTTATTGAATAAGGAGGTGACACAGTCAGATGTCTTCCTAAAGGAAAATCACTTTGATAGCGGAGTGAAGAGTGGACTGGAATGGGGAGAGATTTGAGACAGGGAGACCAAGCTGAAGAGTGTTTCTGCAATTGTCTAGATATCAGGTAATGAGAGTCTGTATCAGTGGCAGTGTCAAGGGAGAGAAGGGGGTATATACAAGAGATATCATGAAGGTGGAATCAACAGGCCTTGGCAACTAATTGGATATGGGAAGTAAGAAAGAGTGAGGAGTCCAAGATGACAGCCTGGGTGACTTGGAGGATGGTGGTGCCACTGATGTTAATAGTGAAGTCAGGAAGAGGGGAGGATTTGGGCTAAAGAAAATGAATTCAGTTTTGTACATCTTAAGATGTATATGGGACATCTGGTTCAAGATGTCCAATAGGCAGTCGGAGAAACAAAACTGGAGTTCAGATGAGAAGACAGTGCTGCACAAATAGATCTAAAAGATCACCAGCACAGAGGTGATCGCGGAATTCCCAGGAGCTGATGAGATTAGAAAGTGAAATAGTATTGAGGGAGAAGAGAAGGGGGTCTAGGACAGATTTTAGGGGACAACCCCAGAGATCAATGATGACTTAGAAAGATCTGGCAAAGCAGACTAATAAGGAGAAGTCAGAAAAGAAGGAGGAAAACCAGGAGGGAATAATGTCATGAAAATCACAGACACACACACAGACACACACAGACACACACACACTGACTCTCCACTATTCAATCCATCCCTAGTTTTCTCTCTATCCCCTCTAATAAAGCAATAGTTTAAGTCAAATCAATAAGTATTTATTAGGCACCTACTATATGTGAAGCATTGTCTTAAGCTAAAAGCAATGAGAGAACAGAAACAGAAGAAACCAAGTATGTCTCCATGAGGTATAGACTAGATAGGATATCACTAAAATTCTAGTAAGGCACAGACTCCCTTAGGAAGATGAACAATAGAACAGAACAGAACAATCTTTTCAAGGAAGCAAAGCATGGAAACCCCATAGCTTACTACAGTCTGAACTGTAAGAACAGAAAAATTTTGCCTAATGGCCAGAGCAAGCTACAAACATGGATCCTAAATCTAGAGGCAGATCTCTGTAACACTCTAAAAAGTGATGGACACAGTGTTAGGATGAATCAGACACTAACCATGTGACCCTGGATATGTCATTTAAGCCCTGTTTGCCTCAGTTTCCTCATCTGTAAAATAGGAATTCTAATAGTACCTTCTCTCCAGGGTTGTTGAAAGAATAAAATGAAATAGTATTTGTAAGGCACCTAGTAAACCATATACAGATAAAGATATGCCATGCTAGCTTTGATGGTGAGGATGATGATAATAAAGTAGAAGAGAGTTCTGAAATCATTTAATTCAATCCCCTTAGAGGAAACTGAAGCTCAAAGAGGTTAAATGATTTTCCCAAGATCACAAAGAGGATTTGAGCCCAAGTCCTCTGCGTGCAGATTCAGTGCTCTTTGCCTCAAAGCCATATTGATAGCTACCAAATATAAAAGATCAAAATAATTATATTTGGATGATCTTTACCAAAAATAATTGCACCTGAAATATCCAGATAAGAGAGAGAAAAATTGGATTCTCAATTGCTGTATAATTGCTTAGACTTTTCACTCCACTTATCACTTGTAGGCCTGGCCTAAGAGAACACTGAGTTCTCTCTCCATTACAGTTGGGAATTAAGCAGCCCACTCCCACTCAGAATATTTCTTCAAGGAATAAGATGAGATCATATATGATCTCAAATGAGATAATGTATGTAAAAGTCTTTGCAAACTATGAAATATTAGATAAGCATCAGTTATTATTCACAGAATCATATAGATGGATGGGATATTTATCTATATATCTATATCTAGATATCTAGATTGATAGACAGACAGACAGACAGATAGATAGATAGATAGATAGATAGATAGATAGATAGATAGATAGATAGATAGATAGATAGATACTTTACTTAAAGATGTCACTTGGGGAAAGTTCTAATTGTTAGCATGTTTTTCGTTATATCAAGCTTAACTTTGCCTCTGAAAAATGTCCACTCGTTGCACCAAGTTCTTACAGGGACCAAGCACAGAATGCCTAATCCACTCTTACAGATGAGTCTTCCAAGAAAGCTGTACTTCCATCTCTGTGGTCACCCCCCACCCCCCCCCACTTCCACAAGTTGCTATAACTCTCTCTTGAGACAAAAGTCTTTATCTAACCTCCTTGAGGGTAAAGACTATTTCATATTTGTCTTTGTATTCCCAGAGCCCCACACCAGACTTAGCACATACTGGGGCTTAATAAATGTCCCAGAGAGCTTGCTCTCAAAGCAGCTATAATGCTGCTGAGCCAGATACCTGGATGGAGTTTCCCTGTGGTTCCCCTTTCTCTCATCCACAGCTCCTCTTATGCTGGAAGTGAACACTTTGGGTGTTTCTCTTCCCCATACAATGTTCCATCATCACAGGACAATGATCAACTGTTTCTTCCTCCATGTGACAGTGGGCAGAGTCCCTTATACCTTTGAATCTGTTATCCTCTCTGCTAGGGCAGAAACTGCTTTTCTGTGTGACCTCTCCCCATTTTCTCATCCTTATCCACCTCAATCCTGAAACAATCTTTACACTCTTCGGCTTTCCCATTCCGATGTGCCTTCCTGAACACTTGATCTAGTGTTAAACTCCCCTTCTTCCTCATCTCATTTTCTTTCCATCTTATGATGTTAATAGAGACCTATCTCCCTCTGGAAGACACTTCTTCACTGGCCACCATCTTTGGTACTGGAGAAAATATGTGTCTTATGAGTACACAAAAGAAAACAAATTTCTGGACATTGACAAGGGCAGAAAATGCATTTCTCCTTCTGCATATCAATCTGTCATAAGATGAGCAGCATTCTTCTTCACCAGTCTGGAATCATAATTAATCATTTCATTGATCAGAGCTAAGTCCTTCAAAATTACTCATATTTACAATATTGATGTTGTATAAAGTGTTCTGGTTTTGCTCACTTCCCTCTGCATTAGTTCACACAAGTCTTCCCAGCTCTCTCTGAAACTATCTCTTCAATTCTTATAGTATAATAACATTTCATTACATTCATATACCATGATTTGTTTAGCTATTCCCCAACTTATGAGTACTACCCTTTCGAGTTCTTTGGCATCACAAAAAGAACTACAATACATACTTTTGTACATATAAAACTAAAACCATTTCCTCTTTCTGTGACCTCTTTGGGGACAGCAGTATTGCTGAATCAAAAGCCACATACTATTTCATTACATTTAGGATATAGTTCCAAATTGCTTGGTTAGACAAATTCACCCACAATACATCAATGTGCCTGTTTTCCCACAGCCTTGACAACATTTGCTATTTGCTTTTTCTTTTTGTCAGCTTTACCAATCTGATGGGGATGAGGTAAAACCTCAGAGGTGTTTTAATTTATATTTTTCTAACTAATAGTGGGATTTGGAGGATTTTTTAAAAATATCACTACACATAGACTGGGTCTCTTCCCTTGAAAATTGTGTTCACATTCTTAGATCATTTAGCAATTAGGGAATGGCTCTTATTTTTATAAATTTGAATGAGTTATTGATGTATCTTGGAAATGAGACCTTAACAGAGAAACTCGCTGAAAATATATACGTATACATATATATACACATACATTACATAAATATGTATTGGATTTAGGGTTAGGGTTATGAGTATGTATATGAGTGTGTGTATGTGTATGTATATATATTAGCTGATTCCTTCTAATCTTAGCTGAATTTATTTGTGCAAAAACTTTTGAATTACATGGAATAAAAATTTTCCATTTTATATTCTTCAATCCTCTAAGTACTTTGGTCATAAACTCTTCCTCTATCCAGAAGTTTGAAAGGTAGCTTCTTCCTTATTCCTCTAATTTCTTTATGATGTGACTTTTTATATCTAGGTCACGTATTCATTTGGAGCTTATTTTGGTATTAGGTGTGAGAGGCTGGTCTCAACCTAATTGCTCCCATGCTGCTGTCTAATTTTCTCAGGAGTTTAAAAAAAATTAACTAGTCTCTCTCTTTGTGAGGTTGTTACTTCCCATGAGTTCAATTATCATCTCCCCAACTGCTAGTGTTCTCCCTGCCAAACTACTTTGTACTGAACAAACTACCTAGTCATACATACATATATATATATATATATTTACATTTATATAATTTATATTTATCACACACACACTCACAAACACTCATATTTATATATGTAATTGTTGTCTCCTCTGATGGAATGTAAGCTCCTTGTGAGTAGGAGCTGTTAATTTATTCTTTATACTTGAATATCCAGAACCTAGCACAGTGCCTGGAAAAGAGAAGGGCTCTAACAAGTATTTACTTTTTGATTGATTGATCTGAATGTAGATGACTCCCAACCTATCTATCCAATTGCACATCTCTAATCTCTCTCCAAAGTTACAGTCCTGTATCACCAGATACCTGAATATCTCCACCTGAATGTCTATAAGTACCTCAAATTCATGTCTATAACAGGACTTGTTATCTTCCCTCCATGCATCCTCCAAATTTCACTATTTCTGTTGAGGGTACTACCATCCTTCCAGTCAACCAGGTTAACAATCTGAGTTACATGTTACTCTTCTTTTGCCTTCATCCCCCATCTCCAATCAGGAGCTAAGTCTCGTCAAATCTTCCTTCACAACACCCATTCTCTTCTTATTACTCACATAGTTGACTTCAGGCCATCATCACCTTCATCTAGACTTCTCCAATAGCCTCCTAATTGGTCTACTTGCTTCCAATCTGTTCTCTCCACGTTTCATCCTCCACCTGGTTATAATTTCAATATGCCAGAGACAAAAGTCTGGCCATGTTACTCATATGCTCAAAAATGTCCAATGGCTCCCCACTGCCTCCTACCTTTTAATATGTTTTATTATTATTTCCTTTTATGTACTCTCTATTCCATTCATATTGACCTACTAGCTATTCCTTAGGATTATAGTCAACCTCTCACCTCTGTGCTTTTGACCAGGTGGTTTTCTCATGCCAGTAATATTCTCTTTTTACCTCTTAGAATCCCTATCTTCCTTCAAGGCTCAGCTCAAGTACCATCTCCTTTGTGAAACCTTTCCTTATCTCTCTTGTTGTTCTTTCATCCCTCAAATTACCTTGTATTTACTTAACTTTGTACATGTTATTATATATGTCCAATCAAATGCAAGTTTCCTAAGGACAAAGGCTGAACTACATTTGTCTTTATATACTTGGAACTTAGTGCAATTTAAATATGCTCTTTTAAAAAATTGTCTTTTTAAAACTATCATTCAGTTCCGGCCTCAGACACTTAACAAACACACAAAAAAAAACTAGCCATGTAACCCTGGGCAAGTTACTGCCCTCCCAAAAAAAACCTGTCTATTGATATCCTTTTGTTTTTATATTATCGACATTTCCCAATGCATCCTTCTCCACTTCCTCTCCCAGAGAGCCATTCATTATAACAAAGAATAAAAAAGAGGAAGAGGAAAACCCAGTTTAGCAAAACTAATGTATTGAAAAAGCCTGACATTATATGTAGTATTCCATACCCATACTCCCACATCTCTACAAAGTGGTGAGGTTCTCATAACGAACTATATTGTGAATAAATATTAGTTGGGTTGAATTGAATTGGTAGACTTTTGGTGAGGAATGTCTCCTAATTTATTTAAACTGGTAATCAGAGGATGGACATGTAGCCTGGACATCATTTTACCTATGCTTGAAGTCTTTCCAGTTTTCTACAACTGTCAGTTTGGGCTTTGTTGGCATTCACTCACCTATTGTAATGGTAATGGGAATTTTAAGATCTTCCCTGCCCCCTAATAGGCTGAATGCAATCACATGGTCAGAAGAGTTTGCTGAAGGGTAGAGCATATCCTATAGGAAGCTGGGAGTCAGTGCAGTTAGAGCTGGAAGAAGGAGAGGACTCACCCAAGGAGACACCTAGGTTTGTGAGTGTTTATGGGAGCCTTTGATGGCTCCCTGCTCTCCTATGGTGCATTAACTTCTTTGCTACTGTGATGGATTTGACTTTCTGGTGTTAGGATTTGGTTTTCTGCTGTCTGAATAAATGTTTTGCTTCTGTCTTCTATATGGAGAGTCTGTTATATTCTGTGATTGAGAGCTATACCAGTATATTCATAGTTGCTATTGGTTTGGTGCATATTGTGTTGGCATTACACCTATAAGGGCCTTAGAGACCAGGACTCTAACGTTCAGCACCACAGCTGACAATGACACCTCCACCTACCTCATAACATCCTTTTCCCTGAAGTAAGAAAAGGCTTGATCAACAGTGTTGTGCTAAGCACCTAACAAGGCCAGCATTGCCCTGTGTGTAAAGGGGGCTGTCAAACCTGCAGGAAGAAGTTCAGGTTCTGCCCAGGGAATTGCAGCATACATACTATGAGAGCATTAAAGGATAATAAAGGACAGTATATAAATAAACCTTAGTAGTCACTCTAAGTGTGCTATAAGACAAAAATAGTATTAGAGCAAGGAGAGTCACACTTTTCCTTATTTTACAGAAGAGGAAACCATGGGGAAAACTACTGAAGAAGTAGCAAAGCCTAGACTAGAACCTGGGTCTCCTGATTCCCAGTCCACAGTCCTCCCTACCACACCACAATGCCTACATAGTCAATGCTTCCTTACCCTCATTCTCTCAGCCAACTCTGGTTTGCACCATGAAAACTTAGCACGCCCCCCATTTCTCAAGAGCTAAGGAGCTGGTCTGCCAGGGAAAATAAAGCTAAACTTTAAAGACAAATCAAAAGCATCAGCCTGAAGGACTCAGCAGAATCCACTTAATTATTTAAAGCATCACCTGGGGTCCCTGTCTCCTAATTGGTTGGGAGGTGTTGGCACATCAGAATACCCTGCTAAACACATCCAACTGTCAAAACAAGATGGAAGAACTGCATTTCTCTTCTCGATAGAGCAGCACACCCACCCTAGATGGGAAGGTTCATCAGGCAATAAACAGAAGCAAAGTGGTAACTAGGGAGGGGCAATCGGGACCATGTTCGAGGGTATTGGTGGCACATGCGGTTCTTCAGCAATATAGAAATAATGCAGATTTATCATCTAGTTAGCATGAGAAATTAGTTACAACAGAAAGCTAGCAGATGGTAAGACAGGATGAGCTCCTCTACTTTCCCTCCCCAGTCTTGTAACCAATATTCCAGAGTTTATAGCTACACACATACATATACGCAAACGTGTTGGCTGCACCACTCCTGCCTGGTATAGTCTATGGTCTTTGCCTTTAAGCACAAAAATCCTAATTATAGCTGGGACTGGAGTCCAACTTCCAGACAGTGTCCAAATGCCTCCAGTCCTCCAACAAACACCCTAATGTATGGGTATAACACTTCAAGTGCAACCTCAGCTTGATCATTTTACAGCAACAACAATAGCAAAAACAAGATTGTTTCTTCACCATCATTCTGGCTTATTTAAGAATAGAAGGAAGAGATATATCTTTGAACAAGTGATATCTTTCTTTTTGTACAGAGCCCTGGCCACCTCTCCCCTCTATCTGTCTGGTCTCTTGGAATCCAAGCCTTGAAAGGCAAGGCCTGTCAATTAGTCTATCAATAGGCATTTATTAAACATTTTACTATATTCTGGGTTTTGTGATACACACAGGAGAAGCAAAGACAAAAGTGAATCAGTTTCCCTTTTGTACTTGTGTCTCCAGAAAGAGTCAGCACAATGAGTGGCACATATTAGGCATTTCATTCATTCAGGTAGGTGGGGCCTAGAAACCCCCTGGGCTTCAAGGACATGCTGGTTCTTGGCATCAGTGACAGCTCAACAAGTTTTTCATTTCCCAACACATTTCCAGTAATGGAAACTCTGATAGGCAATCCCTGAAAGCTATGGAAACAGTCTTCAAGGCTTTTTTCCTGCAATGAGAAAGTTCTTCCCACTGGCAGAATTTTTTTTGTTATATCTTGGCAGCCAATGCCAGGAGACATAAATGAGGCTCATGTCCATACTTAAATGTTTCATGTGAATCCAAAGAGTCTTCCACATAGCAAAGGAAATCTTGGGATATTCCTGCTACAAAACACTTCTCCTTATACTCTAACCAGAGCCAGGTACCAGCCCTTAGAGACTGAATATTTTAAAAAGTGCTAAAGAATAGGAAATTGAGTCGATGTCCATTAATTGGGGAATGACTGAATAAGTTGTGGCATATAAATGTTATGGAATACTATTGTGCTATAAGAAATGATGAGCAGACAGACTTCAGAAAAAACTTGGAAAGACTTACATGAACTGATGCTGAGTGAAATGAGCAGAACCAGGAGAACATTGTACACAGTAATTGTATACACACTGTGTGATGACTGACTTTGATAGACTTAGCTCTTCTCAGCAATGCAAGGATCTAAGACAACTCCAAAAGACTCACAATGGAAAATGCTTTCCACCTCCAGAGAAAGAACTTTGGAGTCTGAATGCAGATGGAAGCAGACTATTTGCTCTCCTTTTCTTTTGTTGTTTTGGTTTGTTTCTTTCTTGTTTACTTCTAATTCTTCTTACAACATGACTAATGTGAAAATATGTTTAATATGAATGTATAAGTAGTGCCTATATCAGACTGCATACTGTTTTGGGGAAGGGGAGAAAATTTAAAACTGAAAATCTTGTATTAAAAACTAAAAATAAATTAATTATTAAAAAAACAACAACAGTGCTACTAAATACACATTCAGGACCCCTTGCCATGGATGTGCTTAAAATTCCCAGCTCTCTCAAGAGGAACTACACATCCACAAAGAATTCCATTTTTATAAATGCTTCTGCATTCAGAAAACATAGGATGGTCCAAGCTAGAAGAGAACTGCGAGCAGAGAACATTAGAATCAATAATAATAGAACTCAAAGGGACCTTAAAGAACATCTAAACCCTTTTGTTTAGCCTGCTGATGGGACCTGAGGCCCAGAGGGGAGAAATGAGCACCCCCAGTCACACAGCATGTCAAGGGTGGAGCTGGGGTTAGAGCCCAGGCCTGCTGTCTCCTCAGTGCTCTGCTCATCGCTCCCTATCTTAGAGCTTTCTTGAATCACTTAAATCATTGGCTTTTACCAGTTGGAAGAGAGTTTCTTCGAGGTCATCTAGTGCAGGGGTGTTAAACTCAACTAGAAACAGGAGCCATTACTATACATAAGGATCCCTGCAACTGGCATATCGACTTAGTTTTAAAATGTAATGTTATCTGTTTTATTGTATTTTTATTTATTTTGTGAAACATTTCCCAATTACCTTTTAATTTAGTTCAGGCCCCATTTGGAAGTATTGCTGTGGCCACAGGCCACATGTTTTGACATCTCTGATCTTATATTTTCTTTTTAAAGAAACTGAGGCCCAGAAAGGTATTAAATGACTTAGCCAAGATCATACAGAATAATTAATTGATAGATATTTTTTGTTATCGTTGTTTAATTGTTTCAGTCACATCTGACTCTTCATGATCCCATTTGAGGTTTTCTTGGCAAAGATTCTGAATGGAGTGCTTTGCCATTTCCTTTTCTAGTTCATTTTATGGATGAGGAAACTGAGGCAAACAGGTTAAGTGATTTGCCCAGGGTCACACAGCTACTAGGTATCTGAGGACAGATTTGAACTCATGAAGATGAGTCTTCCTGATTCCAGACCCGGCATTCTAGCCACTGTGCCACCTAGCTGCTCATAGATATCATTAGTTAAAGCTATTTTTGGTAGTCAGTATGTATTTTATGTTTAAGGTGGATATGAATCATCTATAGGGTATAAAGTAGAAATGTTGCCATAAGCCTTCACCCAGCCCCAAAACATCTCCTGAATAAGCATCACACAATTTCTGAAATTCCTATTAGAGTTGTGGGTCACAGCACTGAGTTTCCAAAAGGCCAATATTTCACCTGGTAGGGGTGAATATGTGGGAAAGGGTTAGTTTATCAAGAGAAGGTAGGACCCTGACAGAAAGGGACGTCAAGCAGGTTAGTTTTGAAAAGGGCTCTATCTAAAGTCAGAAGGCCTCCTGGTGAAAGTAGGTCTGATTGGGTTGTCATTTGTCTTGCTTGTTTCTGAAGAAGACCAGTGACATCACAGGGCTCTGCCTGCTGTACCACCTAGCTGCTCTTCAACTAGACACATGTAAAATACTCTATAATCCCCTAATGCTAACTACCTGTGTGACCTTGGGTAAGTCACTTAACTTCTTTGGGCCCCATTTTCCTCATCTGCAAAAGGGAGGGGGGTGGAGGGTTGGACTAGGAACCCAGGATCATTTTGCCTTAGGATTAATGACTTAGAGTTGGAAGGAACCTCAAAGTCCATTTAGTCTAATGCCCTCATTTTTCAAATGAAGCCAATTGAGGACAAAAAAAGGCTATCAGACTTGCTCAAGGTCACACAGGTAGTTAGCATCAGCCTTCGGGAGCTGAACCCATGTCCTCTGACACTAAGTCCTAAGTTGACTTAATGAGGGATAGCTAGGTGGCACAGTGCACCACTGGCCCTGGAGTCAGGAAGACCTGAGTCAAATCTGACTTCAGATACTTACTACTAGCTGTGTGACCCTAGGCAAGTCACTTTACCCTGTTTGCCTCACAAACACAAAAATAAACAACAACAACAAAAACCCCAACAACAACCCCCCCCAAAAAAAAACTAAGTTGACTTGATGGCCTTTGAAATCTCTTTCAGCTCCTATAAAGTCAGTTTAAAGTCACAGCTACTGAGCCATTCCTGCTTCTAAATAATGACATGTCCTTGTTTCTACTTTCCTCTTCTACTCCTTTCAGTCAGCTTTATGAGCAATTTTGCATTGCTCACACTAGGCTTCACAATAGTCAAGAGTTCTAAAGGGAAGTCAGGGGGCCTGGGTTCAAGCCCTGACTCTGTGGCTAACTTACTATGCCATGGATCACCCATCTGCAGAAAGAGGTTCTTGGACCACAGAGGTGATCGCTAGCAGTCCTTTGCAGTTGCCCCTCTACATTGTAAAGTGGCCAAGTCTCCATATCTAAGCTTGTACAATAAAATGCAACTGAGAGTGATTCGTGAAAGCCACCAGCTTCCTGATCAAGCCCCTGAGAAGTCACTGACAGAATTAGAAACACGGATCTCAGAATACCACACCAGGTTTCTCCCTCTGATTGGAAGGGTGCATAAGGGAAGGGGCTTCAACACACAGCTTTGGGTCTTTTAAAAATATGATCTGAAATGCTTATGCCATGGAATATTTAGACAGCTATAGAAGACAGAACTTCTTGGCCCACTTTTATAGCTGTTTTACTCTTGAAGCAGCCCTAAAAGGTGTTATTAACAGTTGACTTCAAGATTTCTAATGCTAAGTTAAGTCAGCATCAAAGTACCTCCCCTGCCATTCTCTCACCTGTAAGGACTCTCTATAGGCCAATGGTGATCAATTAGTGTCTAGGCAGAGTTGTAATCTGCTCTGTGTGTTTTTAGGCACTCTGACAAAAGAGAAGAGTAGCCTGTATAATTTTATGTTTTAGCACATTACCGTGGGTTAGGAGGGAAAAAAATGTTTATTTGACATCTACCAATGTTTAACTCAAGATGCTGGCACAGGTTCCATGTTCCAGCACTTCTTTAGGAATACCGGAAGAAATAGACCATATGGCAAGACCAAATTTAATGTTAAAAAAAAAAAAAGGATCTTGTTAAAAATCTAAAACTTGGAGACATGCTGGATCTTATTTCAAGGATGACAAGTCTGGAGTCATTCCAGGAAACTAATATGTTGTGGAGGGAAGAGATTAGGATTCAAAAGTTTGTGTGTGTTTTCTTCCCCTGCTAGTCCCAGGTCTGTCACTAACTAAGCTATGTGTCTCTGGGTAAGTCATGTGCTATCTGTGCTCCAGTTACCTTATCTGTAAAATGGGAATAATTAAAACTACTTACCCTACCTATCTGACAGAGTGTGTGTTGAGAATGAGACACAGTAATGGATATGAGAGGTCTTTGAGAAGTTTGATAGTTATTCATTCAAGAATTTAATCAAAGACCATTTCAGTTATGGTCCCAAGCAGGTAATTTTTCTTTAGTAATCTGGACCTTCTGGCAATAAAATAGAAAAGAAAGATGATGGAATTTTGTGCTAATCTGGTATTTTTGACAGCCTATAGCTTCTATGTTACTGTTGTAAAACTAATTCTACTGAAAGAAGACTGAACTAGAAAAGTAAACTGAGTCAGTCAAGGATGCCAAAGTTAGAAGGGACAGTGGAGCATACACATGAAATAGAGGAGTTAAAAAGACATTATCTAGGGGCAGCCAGGTGACGCAGTGAGTAAGAGTGCCGGCCCCAACGTCGGAAGACCTGGGATAGGTTCCAGCCTTAGATATTCGGCACCCACACAAAAATAACTGGCCGTGTAACCTTGAGCAAGTTACTTAACCCCAATTGTTTAAAAAAAAAAAAGACATTATCTAAAACTAGTCAATCAACAAGCATTTGTTAAGTGTCAACAGCTTACCAGGAATGGTGGTAGGTAGGTCCTAGAAATTTAAAGGTAATAGCAAAACAGTTCTTGTTTTCAAGAAGTTTATATTCAATTAAAGCAAACAACAAGAATAGGTATAGAAAATATACCCACAAAATAAATGCAAGATAGTTGTGACAATGAGGGTATTAGCAGCTGGGTTCATCAGGAAAGAAACAAGTGAAGCAGCAAAATACCGAAGGGAGAGATAGAAATTGACTTGGCCATGCAAGTCTATTACCATCAACACCAATAGCACCTGGCCTGACACCTTGCCTGAGACCCAGAAAGAGATATTTAAAAACCCCAAACTCAAGAGCCTTGGGAATCTCAGTTCCCCCTAGACTAAGTACAGTCAACTCCCATAGCCATCACTCAAGAAAAGAAGTCCAGTAGAGAAGGAGTCTGCCATTCCCACCAAGTACAAAATATGGGGCAAACAAGGTAGCCTAGTTGAAGCAGCAAGGGGAAAGGGGCAGGAAGGGGGGGGGGAGAGAAAGAGAGAGGAGGCAGCTCATACCAGGCAAGTCAAACCACACTGTCACCTCAACTACCACGTCTCCTTAAGACTCCAGTGGAGATAGCCCCAGACCCTAATCCTAAGAACCTTTGGAGTAGGACTGCCTGCAGATCAGTGGTCATGCTTCCTTCCTGGGCCCCAAAGTTATAGAGGGGAGAAGTCACTGTGAAGAATAAGTGTTTAATAAATGCTTTTTCATTCATTCATTCAAAAAATGAGATATTCTAAGAGCTGGAGGTGTGGAGCATGTACATTACATGTATGGGGGACACAACATGCAAACAACAAAACTGGCAAATGGAAGTGCTGGGTATTAGGAATAGTAAGAAGGCCACTGTGGCCAGATTTAAAAATACATGACCATAGAGACCATCTAGTCTAACTCTTCATTTTACAGAGAAGGAATGGAATACAGACTGTTAAAGTCCAGAGAAAACTGAACTGGGAATCAGATTTGATTTCTAGACTGGAATCAAGTAAACGAGCATCAATTAAGTATCTACCCACTGCCAGGCCCTCTCCTAAGTGCTGGGGATACAAAGAAAATGAAAAAAAAAAAACCCAGTTTCTGCTTTCAAGAAGTTCACTAGGAGAGAGAACATGCAAACAGCTAAGTACAAATAAGATATATAAAGAATAAATTGGAGATTGAGATCCTGGCATTAATGGGGAGCCACTGGAATTTGTTGAATAAGGAGTGACATGGTCATACCTGAGCTTTAGGATGATCAATTCAACAGCTGAGTGGAGGATGGAGTAGAGTGAGGAGTAACGTTGGTTAGGGAGACAACCAGCAAGCTATTGCAATAAAGTTATGAGTGTCTGCACCATTAACTTGCATTGTGACCCTCCCCTCTCTGAGCTCCACTTGGTAGAAGACGTATTGCCTTACTTACCTCAAAGAAATGGATCAAGAAACGATAATAAAGTATGTGAAAGCATACTGCAAAAGTAGAAATCACACTACATAACCTGGTGAGGAATTAGCATTAATTGGGCATGTATGTGCCTGAGAAAACCACATGTAAAGGGGAAAAAAATACTTTGTTCTCCTGGGATAAAGAAAACACCCACTCTAGAAGAAGGGTGAGGTCACTGAAAATGAGAAGGATTGAGGATTTTTCTGACAAGGGAGCTAGGGGATTATGGCATTCTGTGTGGTAGTGCCAGCTCTTCTTTGGAAGGCAGACTCTTGGGTGGGGCAGATTTCAGCTCAGACTACAAGTCAAGAACAGTGCCAGATTACTCACCTCCTAATTGTTAAGGCTGGAGGACACTACTAAGACTCACAGGGCTATAAGGATTTTGACTTTAATCAAAAACATTAATGCCTCCCTCCCAAGGAGAGAATATGGGCTAAACACTACATTCCAATGAAGACCAACCCTGCTCCCAGGATGCCAGCAGGAATCCTTGTAGCAAAGAAATATTTGGAGGGGTGGTGGGAGGTGAAATCCACCCAAAGGATACCAAACCAAAGTTCCAGGGACCTAGTTTTTCTCTGCTTCATCAGCCAAGATAATTCACTTAAAACCCAAAACAGCTGCTTTTTGGGGAACAACACCCATCATTATATAATCCAAGCAGCTATGTCCTGGGACAGAAAATGACACCTGTATTTCCTCATAAACAATGTTGCTGGAGGAAGATGAAATTCATTAACCCTGAATTAAGAGTTAGTCAGAGAGCAGTTACTCAGCCAAAAGTGAGGGGCTGCAGAATATCAAGGGTTTTGCCCTGGGCTCCCTTATCTTCTTGGTCTACATTCTTTCTTGGTGACCTCACCAATGAACACTCATGGGTTCAATTATCAAAACTATACAAGTGACTCTGAACTCTGTATATCCAGCTCTTCTCTCTTCAGCTACAATCCAGTATCACCAATAGTGAGCTGGACATCTCCATCTGAACATCTCACAGGTATTTCAAAATCAACATGTCCAAAATAGAACACATGACCTTTCTTTCTAAAACTTCAAATGCACCCCTCTCCCTAATTTCCCTCTTTCTTTTAAGGAATACTATCCCCAGTCATTTAGTAATTCCTAACATTCCCTCCCCCATCCCATATTCAACAAAGTCATGGAAGGCCATAGAACCAAAAGCTGGACTTTCCTTCTCCTCAATAAATGAGAAGAGGAGATTTAAGGGAAAGGTGGGCTATAGTTCCACAAAATGCTAAGTCCTGGGTTTCTGACCTGTAACAAGAAATGGGTCTTTACACATAATAGGCACTCAACAAATAAACTAGGGTAAACACAAAGGAAAGGGGCCTGTAAAGAGATCCCATAAAAGATACTGGGTTTTTAGTAAGTCATGAGCCATTAGACAATGTTGGCTTTGGAGGTGCCTGATTTTAAACTTTTTCTACCAGACAAAATAAGAACAAGAAGAACTCAGTTTTAGAATGCTTTCAAGTTTTAAAGGTATTTTCCCTCTTAACAACCCTATAAAACAGGTACAGGCATTATCTTCATTTTACAATAGGAAAAACCAAGGCTCAGTCAGATAAAATGACTTGCTCAGGGTCACATAACTTGTATGAAAAGGAGCAGAGAAATGTGAGCCCACATTTATCAACTTCAGGTTTAACATTCTTTTCACTGTAGCTCCTTAAAAATATAGCTGCTTCCCTACAGCAGTCTGCATGCCATCTTGGGGAGGGGGAAATTTAGAACTCAAAATCTTATAAAAGTGAATGCTGAAAACTAAACATAAATAAATAAAACAAAATTTTTTTAAAAAAGGAAAAAATATAGCTGCTTCTCTGTAAAACAGAAGCCAATTAAGCCTGAGACAGTAGAACTAGGAGCAATGGGTGGAAGCTGTCAAAGAGTAAAGGCAAGTTTGACCTAAAAATAATCTTTCTAACAGAGTTATACAAATGTGGACATGGGCTGCCTTGAGAGGCAGTAGATTTCTGCTCACTGGGGGGAAGGGGACAGTTCTTCAAGCAAAGGGTGGATGAACATGTGACTTGTATATCATAGATGGGATTCTTGTTCAAGTATAATTTGAACTAGAGGGTCCCCTGAGGTCTCTTCCAATTCTGAGATTCTGTGATTCTAACTGAATAGAAGTTTACTGAGCATCTGCTGCATGCAAAGTTCTAAGCTAGGTGAATAGGGAGAAGAAAGATGGAGGGCACACCAGGCTTGATTTTAAGTAATTTATAGTCTATCAGATTTACTTAGTAAATATTTGTGAATTGGTATGCAGACACGAAGCGAGGAAATTGAAGACTGTGGGCTACTCTGGAATCTTGAGGCAGTAATACTAAGAATTGGGTATACAAAGAAAAAGCAAAAACTGTCATTGACCTAAAAAAACTTCCACTCTACTGGAGGAGACACCAAGTATAGAAATAGGTATCAACAAGATACATTGTCAGCAAATATAAGTCAACCTGACAAAAGAAGGCACTAGCAGCTGGGAGGACTAGAATAGTGCCTACAGAAGATGGAGGTTCTTTCAAGCCTTCAAGAAAGTCAAGAATTGTAAGAAGTGGAGTCAAAGAGGGAGAGCCTTCTTGATGTGGGAGATGGCCAGTGCAAAGAAAGGTACAGTGATGGGAGGTGGAGTATCGTGTGTGAGGGATAGCAAATAGGCCAGTAGGAGGCAATAATGTATTTTAAGTCTGGAAAAATAGGAAGAGGTCAGATTGTGAATAGCTTTAATTGCTAAATCAAGGGGATTATATCTTATACTTAAAGCAGATTAAGATTTAGTAGGGACAGAGTAAGTCACCCAATGTTCCTTCAAAAGAGGGTATGCATTTGCATACAATTCCTTAATGGTAAATAGAGCCCTAGAGTTAACTCCTTATTTTGTCATTGTTATTTCACCTTGGTGAACTCTCAATAGTAGGCTATGGAGAGGAATGACAATATCAGTCAACTGCAAAGAAATAATATGAATTAATTAGTAAGTCTGTGGAAGGAGGTCAGCACTTGGACAGCTCAGGACTTTGACAAGTCCTGGTAAGGCTTTTATTCTAAGCCAAACCCTCCTGCTAACTCTAGTGTCAAGTATGAATTATTCAATACGTTTACAGAAAAGTAATTTTTGTCACATTTAAATAAAAGTGGATTGCTAAACGTAAGTCAGTGAAAGAAAATGTATGTTAGGCATTTTACTGAAGGGCTAAGTTTATAAAGAAAAGCAAAAACAAGTCCCTGCTCACATGGATCTCACATATTAACAGAAGACAACATACAAATAATTTTGTATGTACATGTTACATACAATCTAAATGGAAGGTAAGGTATACACAGAGGAAAGAGATTGGAGAGGAGAATAAGAAGAAGATTAGAAAAGGCCTCCTATAGAAATCTGGATTTGAACTGAGTCTTGAAGGAAGCCAGGGAAGTCAGTTGGAATTGGAGATGGAGGGAAATATTCCAGGTATGATTCCAGTATGGAATCAGGAAATAAAGGGTTAAGGAACAGCAAGTTGGCTAGTGTAGCTGGATGACAAAATGTACAGAAGCAAATGAACATGTGATAAAAATGAAAAGAGCCAGACTGTGAAGAACTTTAAATATTGAACAAAAGACTTTGTATTTGATCCCATAGGTAATAGGGAGCAACAGGAGTTTACTGAATGAGGAGAGGGGGAAGAAACATAGATAAATGCATTTTAGGAAAAATTATTTGGCAGCTGGAGTGAAAAAATGGATTACAGTAGGGGTGGGAGGGGGGACTTAAGGCAGGGAGAGCAATCAGATGACTATGAGAGCCATTCAGACAAGAGGTGATGGATGCAAGCATCTCCTAAGTTGATGACTGTGTGAGTAGAGGAGAGATATATTGAAGATGTTATGGAGGTAAAAACAACCAAGATTTGACAACTGGTTGTCTACAGAATAAGTGAGAGTGAGGAATTGAGGATGAAACTATGTTCATGAGAGCCTGGGTGTCAGGGAGATTAGTGATTCATGCAAGAGTAATAGAAAAGTTGGGAAGAGTGGAGGGTCTGGAGAAAATATAATGAGTTCTTTTTGGACATGTTAATTGTAAGATGTCTATGAGACATTCAATTCAAGATGTCTAAAAGACAACTGGTGATAAAGAATTGGAGCTTAGGAGAGAGACAAAAATTGAATACATACATATAAGAATGACCTACAGTTGCTGGCTGAACCCATGAGATAATGAGCTCCCCAAGAAATAGTATAAAGAGAAAACAGAATAGGGAAGAAGACAGAGCCTTAGGAGTCACCTATGCAATGCAGATGGAGATCCAGGAAAGGGATATAAGAAGAAGCAATTAGAAAGGTAGGAACAGAACCAGGAAGACAATGTCATAAAAACCTAGGGAGAACAATATCCAGGAAAAGAGAGTTATCAACAGCATAAAAGTCTGTAGAGAGATCAAGAAGGATGAGATTAAGGAAAAAGTCACAACATTTGGCAATTAATCATCTTTTTTTTTTTTTTAAGCAATTGGGGTTAAGTAACTTGCTCAAGGTTACACAGCCAGTTATTTCTGTTATAGAGTGTCTGAGCCCGGGATTCGATCTCCAGGTCATCCCAACACTGGAGCCGGTGCTCTTACTCGCTGAGCCACCTGGCTGCCCCAACATTTGGCAATTAATTGGTAACTTTAGAAAGAGCTATTTCTGTTGAATAATTAAGTTGGAAGCTAGATTGCAGAGAGTCTGGAAGAGAATAAGAGGAAAGGAAGTGAAGGCACCTAGTATGGATGGGATTATCAAGGAGTTTAGCTGGGAAGAGCAGGAGAGAAAGATTGATAACTAGCTGGGATGGTTGGATCAAGTATGGGGTTTTTAAGGGTAGGAGAGATATGGGTTGACAGTAGGCAGTAGGTTAAGAGCAAGAAAGTAGGAAGAGATTGGTATTAGAGAGAAAATGGTAGTGATAGTGGGGATAATCTGAGGGAAAAGATTGGATAGGTTAGGATCAAGGAGGGAGAGAGAGAGAGAGATAAAGAGAGCACAAGAGCTCATTCTTGGTATATGATCATAATTTTTGCAGTGAAATAAAAACTGAGTTGGGAATAAGTTGAAATAAAAACCTCAGCTGAGAGGTTGGGAGAAAGGGTGCCATGAAAAGCTTAAAGAGGGATGAAAACATTTGGAATAGCCACTGTGGTGAGTAGGATAGTGATTCCATTAGGGAGGTATAAAATGATTGCCCTGCTGCAGTAAGAGGCCAGTAGAGATTGCATAACATATATTCATAGTGAACACACATGCTTTATGATTTTCTCTAGCTCCAAATGGCATCAAAGGAGACAAATGGTTGGAGTAATCCAGCGTTGGGATTTGGCAAGGCAGTTTTCTGCTGAACAAAAGGTGCAGAGTATTTAAGGACAGACATTAATGTAAAGTTGAGTTGGTTCACACCAAAAGGGCAAGATAGAGAAGAGAATAAAGTATAGCCAGTATAGGAATCATGACCTTGTAAAGAACTGAAAGAAGAGGATGGGGGTCATAAGGCACACATAAAGCGGGAATGATAAAGGAGTTTTGTAGTTTATAGACACAGAATTGGAACACTTATGGATGATAGCTAGATCAAGGGTATGACCATCTCTGTATGTAGCAAAAAGAGAATAAAGAAGTAGTTCATCAATATTGAATAGATAGCAGAATTGAGAAGTTAAGAGTATTTCAGGGAGCATCACTATGTATGTTGAATTGTGAAGGTATGGATTGTGGTAGAGGAAAGACTGTGATCCAAGAATTTAATTCACTGAGGAAGAAAAAAGAATGTTCTGGGAAGGGTATAGCTAACAGTGACCAAAATCTGGATTTGGTGATAAATGTGGGTAGTGTTAATATCAAAGGAGAAGAAATTGGTGAGTGAGCAACTGAATGGTAGAGGGGGGGCCTAGAAGTGGCAATGGGGAGAGAAAGGAGTATCCTAGCTCTTTTATCTACCACACCCAAGCCAAGGCTGCAATACAATTGGCCCTAGATTTGTAGCCTATGCAAAATGGCCTGGTAGAATTACAAATGACTGTACAGGATGAATATGCAAACTGGAGTTTGGCAGAAACAACAAAGACAAAATGTACACTTAGGACTTTGGTCTAGGAAACTTTCTTCATCTGGAGTTGAATATACCCCTTTTGAAAAGCAGCTGTTAATTGCATATTGGGCTTTGGTAGAGACTGAACAACTGACTCTGGGCCATGAAGTGATTGCTACTTCATATATTGTCCCTACTCTAACACCAACTGATGATACAGTACTAGCAAAATGAGTCCATAATAGGGCTGGTCATTTAGGGGTCCAGACCCCATACCGGGGGCAGAAAATCAAGGTAGTAGTATCTCATATTCATTGTTAAAACAAGTAGCAGAGGAATGTCATATATGTTAACTGGAAAAAGGACAATGAACTGTTCCTCAGGTAGCAATTGGAAAAATAGCAAGGGAAAAGTTCCAGTCCAAATTTGGCAAATAGATTATATCGGTCCCCTACCTCAAGATAAAGGATGCAAATTTATATGTACTTGTGCTGACACCTATTCAGGTGCGCTAGTGGATTGTCCTTATAAGAAAGCAACCGAGAAGAACACCTGTAAAACTCTAGATATCATGTCTATGTTATGGAACCCCAATGCAGATTCAAAGTGACAATGGGTAACACTTCAAAGGTAATGAAATGAAGAGATATTATATATTAAATAATATGGAATGGATATATCATATTCCATATTATCCACAAGCATCTGGGTTAATTGAAAGAATGAATGGATTATTGAAAGAACAGTTCAGGAAGTTAAGTTCTAATAATTTGTATCAACATTATTAGGATAATTTGTTCACTGCTTTATGTAATTTGAATAACAGACCATTTGGAAGAAGTACACCTCTAGCCAGAATGATGATCCCAAATCTGCAAATTAGAAAACAACTAACACATAAGATCCTAAATACTGAGTATTAGACTGTGAGGCCAGATGTCCCAGCACCATATCCAGGAACACCTGGTTCAGCAGGATATGATTTACATTGTTTAGAGGACTTTGTGTTGGATAGAAAAGAAATAAGAAAAATCTCCACTGGAATATATATGAGAATCCCTAAAAATCACTTTGGATGGATATTACATCCAAAATCAGGAGTAGCAGCTCAAGGAATGCAAGTATGCTGGAGTAATAGATTCTAATTATCAAAGAAATTGTTGTGACATTCCAAAATTTAGGTAAAGAACCCATACAGTTTTGTAAATATGATAGAATAATTCAAGCAATCATTATTCCTTGTGAAACAAGATCCCTTGTGAAAACTGACCCTCCTTAAATAACAATCAGAGGAACTGAAGAGTTTGGTTCTACTAATAGAATAAAAGTATGGGTAAAGCAGAAACCAATGTTGATGATCCTCCAAAGGCTACAGGAATTACAGCACATGAGAAAGATAATAAACTGTCATATATTTAGGGGAAGATGCTTACCAAATTGTACCCTTAACTCATATATTTTACCATGAATGAGGCTATGATAGTGGGTTCATGGACTCCAGAAGCATGGCTGACTCTGTATTTGTTTCTTTTTGTCTATTAAACTTGTTTGCTAGATTTGTTTCCTGCAGACTTAGTACCCTCCACCTGCAGATGGCTGATCACTTAAGTTGGATGTCATCCCCATCCATGATTGTGATGTGTCACCCCTGGATCTCTTTCACTGACCCAGCTCCAGATGCCAGCTAAAGAACTGACCTCTAGAATGGGACCTCTTTATATCCAATTTCAGCAGGAAGTAGCTATGGAGAAGAGACCTTCACCCCTTACCCCAAAATTTTGAGCCCTATTCATTTGAGAGGGGAATGATGGAGTGCTTTTCCCACCCTAAGATATTGTTTTATGTGCTTATTTTCTGTTATCCCTGTTATATTGTTGTAAAGTTCTATTGACACCAGTTACCCCTAAACTTCCATTAACCTATGTAATGAAATGTATTGTTAAAGTATTTTTCCTATGTAAGGGACATGAAAGATCTTGGGGCCAAATGTAATGGTAATGGAATTTGAAGATCTTTCCTATCCCATAATAGGCCTAAGAGAATTTGAAGATCTTCCCTGCCCCTTAATAGACCTAAGGAAATTTGAAGATCTTTCCTGCCCCCTAATAGACCAAACATGGATCCTGTGGTAGGAGGGGCTTGCTGAAGGGTGGAGCAGAGCCCACAGGAAGCTGGGAGTCAAAGCAGTTAGATAGTGAGAGAGGACAGCAGGTTAGCAGACAGCTAGGCTTGTGAGTGTTTGTTTATGGGAAGGCTAAAAGATGGTGTGACTCTCTGCTGTGTTTTGGTGTATTAACTTCTTTGTTGCTATGATGGATTCAGCTTTCTGGCTTTGGGATTCAGTTTCCTGGTATCTGAAAAATTTGTTTTGCTTCAGTCTTATATATGGAGAGTCTTATATTTGGAGATTGAGAACTATGCTGGCATTTTCATAGCTGCTGTTGGTGCTGTGAATATTGTGTTGGTGCTACAGAGGGTCAGTAAAAGTCTCTAATATCTTAGCTAGAGTGTAAAGAGAGGGGTTGTTCATTCCATACAACAAGGACACAGATTGTGTGTGGGGGGAGGGGGGAGGAAGGGAGGGGAAGAAGATGGAATGATCACTTTTAAAAACTTATTCCTATGCAAATAAATGGATGATGTTTTCCAGCAAGAGGTGTCCAGTTTCCACTCTGGGTGTAAACTTAATGATCTCAACATCTTCATTGCATATGTATAAATCCCACTGAAAACATGTTAATGCTGTGGGTTTTTTTCCTTCCATCTCTGAAAACAAGGCTATAATATCACACAGCTGCCCAAATAAAATTTTGATAATGATATTTGCCAAAGAAACACTTTTCTGTTTTTCTTCTGGTTTGTAAAATTTTAAGTCCCAAGTAGGAAAAGGCCTTGAATCTAAAGTTTCCCTGAGCAGTGCCCATGATTTAGAAGCCCCAAACCCCAACTACACTGGCTAGCTTTGGGTTCATTCAATCAACACTAACAGCAAAAGAAGAAAAAATACTAACAGAGCTCCCCAAGGTATACAGTACAGAAAAAAAGCATAAAATTCAAATCCCAACACTCACAACCTTCTATAACCTGCCTTTCGCTGCTAGTAGTGGCTTGGATCTTACTTAAGAAACTTACCAGCCGTGTGACCCTAGGGAAGTCACTTAAGCTCCCTCAGCCTCAGTTTCATCATTTGTAAATGAGGATAATAAAACCACCTACCTTATATAGGATTGTCATGAGGCTTAGGTGGGAGAATGTACTTTATAATGCGCTTCACAAACCCTAAAATGTCATATAAATACCAGCTGCCATAACAACAATAATTCATTTCTTGGTCCAACCAAATCATTCCTCTTTATCACCTGTTTTCATTCTGTTACCTACTATCTTGATACCTCTGGTTATGAAATCATTCTACGAAATCATTCCTATGAAATCATCTCATTCTACCCCTGAACCCTGCAGTGATCCAAAGTTCCCTGGCTTTTTGTCAGACAAAAAGATAGATCATTAGTCAATAATAGCCCCTTCGTAAAGCCTCCACTTCACAGTGAAAGTCATCTGTCAGTCCTCAGACTTCTTATAGTACTTTCCCACAATCTCTCATTGGGGGCATGGGGGTGGGCATATCACAGAAACTGAGTCACAGGATTTAGGGCAAGGGAAAAAATGGGAGCTGAATTGGATGAACTCTAAGGCTTTTTCAGGCTCTAATATTCTATGATCTAAACTTGTTCTAGCTCTAGATTCCTTCAATCTTTACCATTTCTATATCTACCAGGATAAGATTCTACTTTTTTTCCCCCTTTAAATCAAGGACCACAGTATTGCTAAAGATGATTGATGGTTACAAGCCTGGGAGAGATCCCTTCCCCTGCCCTTCTTGTGTCCTGAGCCAGTTTATTTCTCTTCTCCTTGGTTGCACTTTCTAGAGGTTTTCTTGCCCATAAATTCCAGGCCATTAGGATCAGTTGACTAGAAAGCTGGCTAGAGCAGTCCTTTACATTGGGGAGCTAGTACGTGAAAATCTCTCTGTGTGTTTTATGGGCCTTTAATGCTAAGCAGTAGGGAGCTTTCTTCAAGTTCATTTTAGTAACATTAAGTCTTTATAAGTGTCATGGGGGTCTCTCCATCCTATAGTGGTGCCATTACACACTGGATGATAGCTTGGGACCAGTCAGGCAACATATGTTACTAACAGGTTTATGAAACAGAAGAGGAAGTAGCTAAAGCCCCAGGGGAAGAGTTAGAACCCTGTGGTAGCATGCCGATGTCAACTTGTTGGGGGTCAGAGGAGAAATGTTACAGTTCTTCCATACTGCAGGAAGCTGGTGAGGCACTTATCTACAGCTGCCATCCTTCCCTGAGGAAAGCACAGCCTAACGTCTGAGGGCAATGTGCCACAAAGGAAAAAGCCCTGGATTTGAAGTCAGAGGATTTAGATTCAAATCCCAGTTCTGCCATTGACTAGTTGTGTAACCTTGGATACATCCATTAACTTCTTTAAACCTCAGTTTCCTCATCTGGAAAAAAGAAGGAATTAGGCTGGATGACCCCTAAGGTTCATTCCAACTTTAAATTTATAATCTTATAACGTTACCTCATGCATGTTCTGCAAGCTATGGAACTGTGGAATGAAGATTTAGCCCCTTCAGATTGAGAGAAATAGCTCTGGGCACTGGTAACAGCAGTTTTCATTTGGTTTCCAATTTCTGATTCAGCTTAAAGATCTGTCTAGAGGGTCTTTCCCTCCTTCCTCTGACCTTATTCCTTCACCTGCCCAACCTTTTTTTTTCCTACTACCAGCTGCCTTTGTTCCATCCTACCCACACAACTTGGCTTTCTCTAATTCCTTTTCATTCTTCAAGTATTTACTAAGTGCCTGGGGTGTGTGTACGAGGTATTCCCTGAGAACTAGCACCTCTGGTGTGAGGACTTGCTGAGCCCTTTCCAGGGCTGCTCAGCTACCTTTGGTGTCCACTTTCATCCTGGATGCTGGAGCATGCACAGCAGCCACACCCTGGTAAGTCTGTCTTAGCAGACAGGCTAAACCAGATTAAGGGCAAGCAACCAACAGGCCCGTCTACCCCAAGCATGTGAAGATGACCCCCAGAGGTAAGAGCAGATGAGAACGATTTGTTCCAATGGCCACGAAGGTGGCTGAGGCAGATAATGGGGAGTGCTTAGAGCTTAGCAAGAGATCAAAGATGCCAAAGTCATCTGCTGCCTCCTGGGCCATTGCCCATCATCTTGACTTTTGTTCCGCTACTGGACTTTGATGACTCTGGAAGAGAGAGTGAAACTGAGGACTTCATGCAGCTCTGCCTCACTTTATCCCAGTTCATCTGAAAGTCAAGACATCATCTTGCAATATCATTGGTCTTCTTTGAAAACCAAGGACAAACAACAACTAAGGAGCTGTGCTGATCACTAGGGATAAAATGTAGACATGACACAATACCACAATGTTAACAATAATTTAGTACAACTCCTTCAATTTACAGCTGAGAAAACTGAGGCCCAGAGAGGTCAAGAGACTTGAACAAAGTTACAGAGATGATAACTACCTAAAGGGGGATCTGAACTCGAGTCTCCTGAGTCCACTGTTCTTTCCACGATACTTGTCTCTCTCTAGAAGGTTCTCAAATAAATGTTTTTGGATGTTTGGTAGGACTTTCCCTATCCCCCCCTCCAACCCTTTCTGGCCTTTCCTCTCTCTCTAACCTAACTACCTCTGGTATTTGGCAGGAAATTACTATCAGGGTTGGGGAGTAGAAATAATTTTTGTTTTTCTCCCTGGATCCAATCACTTGATCGGTGTCTGTCACAATTTCCAAAGAATTCTGCTAATGCTCTCTCTGATTTAACTCCAATTCCCAAAGCACATTTACCAAAAAAGACATCAATCAATCAGCAAATGTGTTGTTCTACCATGTCCAACTCTTTGTGACCCCATTTGGGATTTTCTTGGCAAAGGTATTGGAGTGGTTTGCCATTTCCTTCTCTATCTCATTTTACAGATGAGGAAATTGAGGCAAATAGGGTTAAGTGGCTTGCCCAGTGTCACACAGCTAGTTAGTGTCTAAGGTCAGATTTGAATTTAGGAGGATGAATCTTCCTGATGTCAGTCTAGGCATTCTATCTACAATGCCACCTAGTTGCCCTACTATGTTTCTACTTTGTCTATTATATTCCATTCACTTTAATAAACACTGAGGTCACAAACACAAATGTAACAGTCCCTAACCTCAATCTCAAAGTTGTTTTCCAAAGTAATTTGAAGCTATAGCTCTATTATTCTGCCCTGGTTACTACGTGACTCCACACCTTTGTGCCCTCATGTTTTGCATTATCAATTATCATTGGATTATAAAATATTGGAATTAGAATGGGCCCTCAACAAGATTTATTCTGACTCCCCTCATTTTAAAGCTGGTGGAACTAGTCCAAATGGAAGAATGTAAGGTCTTTTCTGAGATCACACAAAGAGCAAGCATCAGAGAATGGACTGAAAACAAGGGTGTTGTTCTGGGTTTTTTTTCTTTTGGGGGGGAGGTGAAGGGGGGGTCTCCAAACCTAGAAGGGTTCATTCTACTACTTTAGGTTGACTTTGCAAAGAAGGAGACTAAGGCTCAGAGACATCGTGTGATTTGCTGAAGTTTGCATGACTGGGAGTGCAACCCAGGGCTCTGCACTCCAAGGCCAATGATCTTATCCTCTACAGAAGGGGCAGTCTCTCCAATAAACATTTGGTTTTTTTAAAACAGAGCTGTAATATTTGAATGACTTTTCCTAGAATGTGGTAGCTACCTCATCATTGCTCAGAGCAGATTTGGGGGGCTACATATATTAGAGCATCTTAATAATGATATGATCCAATTCCCTCATTTCAAAGATGAGGAAAGTGAAGACCAGAATTCATTGAATTACTCAAAAATTCACCGTGTATAGTGGAGAGAGCGCTGGTGTTGGGTTTAGAAGATGTATCTCTAAAAAAAAAAAACAAAACACAAAAAACAACTTGTTCGGGGGCGGCCAGGTGGCTCAGCGAGTAAGAGCACCAGCTCCAGTGTCCGGATGACCAGGGGATCGAATCTGGGCTCCGACACTTAGCACCACACCCAGAAACACCTGGCCGTGTAACCTTGAGCAGTTTACTTAACCCCAATTGCTTAAAAAAAAAAAAAGATGTATCTCTATTGATTACTACCTAAACTACTCTGAGGAAGGCTCTTCTTATCTCTGAGACTCAGTTTACTCATCTGTAAAACAGGATCTTAGACTAGGTGCTCTCCCCTTTAGTTCTAAATTCTATAACGACATATACACATACATACATGTGTGTGCATGTAGATACAGATTAATGTGTATGTGTATGACATATATGCATTTATATGTATATATAGTCAGTCATCTAGTATCAAGATTTAAACCAGATATTTTTTTTTTTACTTTTGACCCAGACTTTTGTCTCTTTACTCCAAAATTGGTCACAGCCAGTAAGGGAGGTAATATTTCCATCAATTAAAAACCAAAACAAAACAGGAAGTAATCATTTTCTTGGCACTCTTGACAACTTCTGGCAGGGAGGAACAAGGGTGGGAGTCCTGGCAGATTCCATCTGGAAATCTGTCCCACACTAATGAACCCAGCAAAATACCCCAAAAACCCCAGGAACAGAATGATTCAGAACTTCCAAGCTGTTCTCCAAGGCCATCCATTCCCCAAAGACAGCATGTCTGTGAAATGGAATTGGAGCAGATAGATTAACCAAAGTCAGCCAGCGCATGGTAGGAGACAGTCCCGAACAGGCAGTCAGGAAACCTGGGTTTAAGTCATGGCTCTGACAATTACTAGTTGCATAAACTTAGGCAAATTGCTTCCCCTTTCTGAGGCTCCATTTATTCCTCTATAAAATGGGAATAGCAATCCCTACCTTGTGTACTTCTGCAGATGAGAGCAAGATGTAAACGAGATCATCACTTTGAGAAGGTTTGGTAAGTTATAAATGAATGTAAAACTACAAAGTAACAGTGGGGAGCTGCCTTCTTAATTTTCAAATCTCTCACAAGGTTTGAGACTGCCTACAGACATTCCAAACATTTGAATTATTTTAAAAGTTTACTAAAGACTGAACCACATTCCTGTGTTGTCTACTGCCTACACAGAGGCTAGTATCACAAACCAGAGCCAGCTGAACTTTTCACTAGCTTTTTCAGTCTCTCAGGGGTAACCTCCCTGTAAAGGTAGGAGGCAGTATGGTACTGGCAAAAGACCAATACCTTTAGAATCAGAAGGTATGGGTACTGATCCTGGCTCTGACATGAATTACCTGTGTGATGTTTGGTAATTTACTAAACTGAATTTTGCTGATGTTTATATCTAAAAAATAAGGTCAGGGCATCTAGGTGGTGCAGTGAATAGAGCACTGGCCCTGGAGTCAGGAGAACTTGAGTTCAAATATGGCCTTAGACACTTAACACTTAGTTGTGTGACCTTGGGGAAGTCACTTAACCCCAATTTCCCTGCCTTCCCCCTCCAAAAAGTAAAAAAAAAAAGAGGAGGGGGGGAGCTTGAACTATATAAAGTGAAAAGTCAAACTCCTGTCCAGCTCTAAATTCCATAATCCTATGATGTCCTCTTGCCTGACACTTGGTTAGAACTGTTCCAATTATTGGCTCTGAGTACTCTGCCCAAGTCCCATCATTATCTGCTTTTTTCTTTTTTTTGGTATTGCAAAATAGCTCTCCCAAGCTCTGAGCTGTCCAAGTGCTTTCCTCCATTAAAAAACTTCCTAATCAATTCATTTAGCATATGTCAGTTGATATCAATAAGGTGATATGCCCAGGAGAGCAGAACCTGATCAAGAAATCAATTAGGTGGACAATGTAAGCTGTGGAGATGAAGGGACTGACCAGTGATTGGAAAGTGATCTTGAGCTCACTTTCAATAGTTTGCTTTCTCTGTCTCCCCAACTCCCATCCCTCAGAGTAGGAAAGAGTTGTGCAGAGATGCCTACACCTCCTCCCTCGTCTTCCCTCATCTTCCAATGTATCCATTCACTTATTCACTCATTCAAACATTTCTAAGTGCCTATTTCACATCAGGTCCTGGGCTAGACAATCAGAATAATATAAAATCAGTGAAGAAGCTTTTAAGTGTGTAACTATATGCCAGGCCCCTGTGCTAGGCCCTGCTGACCCTAAATGCATGTCCCTATGCTAGGCCTTACTGATACAAAGATAAAAAAAGAGATAATCTTTGTCTTCAAGAAGCTACATTCAATTGGATGGATAGAGGCAGGTGCAGTGGGGAGAGGATAGAAACACAGCATGTACACATATGTGTGCAACTGGCTATGTGTGTGATGCATTTATATGTAAAATATACAAAAACAAAATAATTTCAGGGGTCAGGAAGGGACCATAATCTGGGGGATCAATCAAGACTACATGTGGAGCTGAGCTCTGAGGAAGCCAGAGATTCTGTCAGGTATCTGGGGAGAAGGAGTACATTCCAGGCATGGGAGAGAGCCTATGCAAAGACACAGATATTGGAGATGGGGTGTCATGTGTGAAAAAGAAGACTAGTGTGACTGGACCATATATTGTATGAAGGGAAATAATGTATAATAAGACTGGAAAGGTAGATTAGAGTCAGGTTGTGAAGAACTTTAAATGCCAAACAGTGCAATTTATATTTGGTCCTCAAAGTAATAGCAAGTCACTAGAGTTTATTGAGCAAGGGAATGACAGACTCAGATGCTTTAGGAATAGCAATTTGGCAGCTGGGTGAAAGATGAAGTGGGAAAGGGAGAGAGGCAAGGAGAACAAAAAAGAAGCCACTGCAAAGATCTGAATGAAAGGTGATGAAGGCCTGAATTTAAGTGGTGCGGAAGAGAGTGGTATGGTTCTAAGAGGTGCTATGAAGACTGAAGGGCAAGATCTAACCAAATTTGGATACATCAGGTGAGGGAACTCCAAGGGTGCAAAGTCAATTTAATGTATTTAAGGTAGTCATTATATTCTCAACAGAAATAGGAAGTTCAAAAGAGGGGTGGATTTTGGGGGAAAGGTAACAAATTCTGTGTTGGACACATCAAGTTTGGGAAGCATGTGGGACACCCAGTTTGAAATGTCAAATAGGCAGTTAGTAATGTGGAATTGGAGCTGAATGAGACACTATGGCTGAATGATCATTCCTGGCAATGGGGTATTTGTAACCACTGTTTTGGAAGTAGGACAGTAGTCTCCTAGGGAAAGAGTATGGTATTGTGGAGAGATTCTTTACTTCAGTTTTTGATGAAGAGCTAGCCCTTCTCCTCATGAAGGCCAATACCTCTACATGTATTCTTGAACCTTCTTCCCATTTTCACTAGCATAATGTCCCTTGTGTCATGTTTCCTCTAATCTTCAGTCTTTCCCTATCTAGTGACTCCTTCCCTACTATCTAGAAACACACCCAAGTCTCTCTGACCCTTAAATGATCTCTTGATTGCCAAATCTAATGGTCTTTTCTAAGTTCTCATTCTTCTTCACCATGTCACAGCATTTGTCATGGTCAACCATTCTCTTTTTTCTTTGATACTTACTCTTCTCTGGGTTTTCATGACACTTTCATTTAGTTCTCCTATCTGACCACTCATTCTCCTTCTCTGAATTAATAAATTCAATCAATCAGTCAATAAGCATTTTTTAAAATGCCTATTATGCACCAGAAAATGTACCATTCATTGGTGTTACAAGTACAAGGAATAAAACAACCCCTACTCACAAGGAGTGTACATTCTTATGCAGGAGACATGTACACACAAACATACACACAGCATAAAGTAGATAAATAAAAATATAAAATAGTTAAACATAAGGTAGTTTGGCAGAGAAGGCAGCAGCAAATTTTTTTCAAATAGATCTGGAAAATGCACCAGACCAAATCCAGATGGGAAAATCCAAGAAAAGGTTACAGTGAGTCATTTTTCCTGCCCATGGCAGCCCATGGAGACAGACAGAGAGGTTTGTGGATATTTGTGATATTAGGGATAGAGCTTGGCCAGGATCATGCCCCAAGGAGCATTCCAAGACCCAAGACTGTGTCCAAGGGCAAGGGGAGGTGGAAAACCAAGGAACTGGAGAGTAGGAACAAGTGGCAAAAGACAATTGACATTCAGTTCTAGGTAACAAATCCAGAATGTACTGAGATGGGGACATGCCCCTCAGGGGAGGGGTAAGGAATCATAGGCCATATGAGCTGGGTACCAAGAGATAAGCAAGTTCCATACTGAGCAGCAATGAAGTGGTTCAAATCCAAAGAAGGGGTAGAGGAGAAAGGGACAGGGTGGGTACTCTGTTCCAAATTTTAGTAGGGTCCGAAACCCCCAGAGGAATAATGAAGACAGGAATCCCAGACCAAAGGAAAACATAGGGGTTGTTTTTTGTTTTTTTCACTCTGAACCAGCAGATCTTCCTGGTTGGCTAATGAATGAGTCCAGCAGTATTCCATTGTTGCTCAGACCCAAACCCAGGTCAGAAACTTGCAAGAATTCAGACTGGGGGGCAGTGATCAGATGTTTTCTCTGCACATTTTTTTGGGGAAAGCTGAAAGTTTACAGGTCTCCAGCCTGATATTTCCCTAAGATAACTAGAATAACATAACACTTAATACCTCAAGAAAGCAAAAATGAGAGCAACCCAGATCTTTCCTCCAGAAGTGCACAGAGGCTACCCATAACATCAGATCACAAGAAAGTGGGCCAGAAGAAAAAGCAAACAAAAACAGAATCCCATCATAAAAAGTTATTATAATGAGAATAACACTCAAAACACAAAACCAGAAGAAGAAAATGACTCCAAAATATCCATAAGCAAAATCTTAAAGAAAAACATAGAAAATTCAATTAAAAGTCTTAGAAGGGATGAAGTAAAGGTTTTTAAAAGTTTAAAAATGCTTTTATCAATAAAATGAGAGTACTATAGGAAAAAATGGAAAAGAAATTATTGTTATGGAATAAAAGAATGGGAAAGGCAATAGACAACTTGGAAAGCCTTGCCCAAAGGCAACAAATTCTCTGAAAATTAGAATGGAACAAACAGAAAACAGGGATTCTATAAGACAACAAGAAATAATAGAACTCCAAAGCAGTTCAAGCCCTTGTCACCTCTCACCTAGGCTATTGCAATAGCATTTTATTAATTTGCTCTACCAGTCTCAGGTTTCTCCCCTCTCTAACCCCATTCTCTGAACAGCTGCTATGGTGATTTTCCCTAAGGCACAGGTCTGGCCACATCACCCTATTCACCCTATTAAATATATTTCAATTGACCCTCTAGGACCAAACATAAATTTTCCTTTCTGGTATTTAAACCTCTTCACAACATGATTCCTTCCTATTTTTCCAGGCTTCTTACATGTAATTCCCCCTCCATGTACCCTGTGTTTTAGGGAAACTGGCATACTTATTGCTCTTCAAAAACAATACTCTATTTCCCATCTCTATGCTTTGCACTAACTGTGCCTCGTGCCTGGAATGCCATTCCCAACTCTTGGAATTGCAGATTTATGTTAAAACTCAGATCAAATGACAGCTTTTGTATGAGAATTTTCCTGATCCTCTCAGCTAAGAGTACCTTCCTCTCAAAGGTTTGCTTGTATTTGGTTTACATCCCACACATACCTATATATGTGTAAGTAATTTCCCCTAATAAAAGAGGTCCCTAAGGACAGTGAAGATTTCACTTTTATATTTTTGTTCCCAATGCCCAGAATAAAGCAGGTACATAAATGAATGTGTAGTGACTGAAAGACTGAAAGTCCTGGTTGGACTCCCAAGCTCAACTGTCAACCAGCGGTATGACCTCAGGAAAATCATTTTATTTCCTCTGTGCCTCATTTTCCTCCTCACTAAGATGATAGTGATAGAAAAAATTCAAGTAAAAGAATGACCCGTGAGACCCATTTGCAACTCTATGTCCTTTTAGTTCCAAATGGACTAAACATGTGGATAGCCTTCTTTCTCCCATCAGAAGCCAACAAGATGAAAGCTGTGAAAAAGGTAGTTTATCTGCCTTCAGGGTATCAGGGAAACTCACCAGAGACATTACCTTTGTTCTTATTCTGAATTTAAGGGACATCAAAAAAAAGGGGGGGGAGGGGAAGAGGGAGGGAAATTTTCATATACCTTTTAAAAACATTCAACATTTTACTTTCAAAGCTGTGCTGCTTGTCTTCTGAACTTCATTCTTCCTTTTGTGCATTTGAAAAATGTTCCAATAGCCCTCTTTTCTTTCTTTTCTTTTTGGCAACAGTATAGTTAACACCCTTTCTGCCACTCCCACAATCAGCATTCAAAAATTAAAAAGAAAAGCACAATCCTTTCAACAACTATAGCCAAGCACAACAAATCCATATATTTGCCACATCCAAAAATGTATGTCTCATTCTGCACCTTGAATCTGACTGCCCCTTTCTCATGCTTTGTCATCACAAGTCATAGTCACTACCTTGGTCACTGCCTTGATCAGAGTTTTTAAGTCTTTCAAAATTTATACAACATGTTGTTATTGTATAAACTGTTCTCTTAGTTCTGCTCATGTCACTCTGTATCAGTTCATACAAGTCTTCCCAGGTTTTTCACTGTCCTTTTTCTTATAGTAAATAATATTATTTTACACTCATATACCACAATTTGTTCAGCCATTCTCCAATTGATGGGAAAACTCTTAGTTTCCAGACTTAAGGTTTTTTTTTCTTCTATCTTTGATCTCTTTGGAGCCTAGATAGATAGATAGATAGATAGATAGATAGATAGATAGATAGATAGATAGATAGATAGATAGCCTAGATTTTGGTCCAATCATATCATTTGACCATTTGTCTATTAGGGAAAAGAGAGATGGTTTTAAACCATGAACACTTCTGCTAGAATATGTCCCCAGAGAATGAACCTTGGGAAAGCACAGACTGACAATTCATTGAGTCAGAAATTCTTAAACGTTAAGTACCTATGTGCAAAACACTGTGTTAGACTCAAGAGGAGGGATATAAAATTCAGATACTGATGAACTGGGAGGTTGAGAACAAAAAAAATTGATAGTCCCCAAGGCTATGAGTGTTTGCAGGGTAATCAGCAATGGCAGTCATTGGCAGAACTGTTCTCAGTACCAAAACTCAGGCAAGTTATTCATACCATCTCCTGTCCTACAAAAATAGCCATCCATTCTCTAGAAGGTCTTAAAGCAAAATTAGTCTCTTCTTCATCACAGCTTGAAATGCCCAGTTAAGATGTTTCTTGATCAACGGCCTCTCTCCCCTGAGGCTATGATGCTAACCACTGCCTTGGCATGAAGAGTTGTATGAAAAATTCACTAATTAGAAATTTTGTAGATGAAGGGCAGCATGCGGACAGCTCTATGCCAGCTTGTCCCTGCACAAAGCTTCTTTGTTCAGCATATGGGTGGAATTAATATGCCAAAGAAGCTGATAGAATGATATAAATTGTCCCTTATGTATGTGGCTTAAAATTCTATCCTTTCAATGTGCTAATTGCCATCTAAATACGAAGTAGATGCCTACTACATGGGAGAGGGGAGACAGAAGGCTGACCAAGCCAGGAATACCTGGGCTCAAGTTTTAAGGCAGTATGTAGCAATAGAACCTTGACTCTTGAGTCACAGAGCTTTCACTCACATCCTACTTCTGATTCTCACTACCTGTGGGATATTAGACAAGCCCCTTAATCCCACTGGGCCTCAGTTTCCTCTTTTGTAAAGCCTATGATCTATTTATGATCCAATATAAACATATGAGCAGATTGACCACAGGAGAATCACCTTTTTCCCGGTGCCCCCAACAACTCTTTTACACTACAATTTATTGATGAGCTGCCAAGCTGCCAGTTTACTCAGTGGGCAGGAATTGTCTACACTAGGAATTCCACATAATGATGAAACCTCTCTGTCTCTGTCTCTCTCCTTCCTTCCCTTTCCCCCCTTCCTCTCCTTCATCTTCCCTCTCCACGCCCCCCCCCCACTAGATGCTAGGTTCTAGGGGAAAGGCAGCATGTGGAAAGAACACTGGACTTGGAGGGGTCACAAAATGCCAAGGTTCAACTCCTTCCTCCAATACTTACTGTGTAATTATAGGCAAGCCACTTAATCTTTGAACCTCAATTACTTCTTCTATAAAATGAGAATACCAATTATATTATCTGCCTTACAGTACCATTATATCATTAAATGTTTATAAAGCACTTAGTTACCTTTAAAGTTCTCTATTAGAACATACAATTCTTGAAGCAGTGACTGTTTTGAGGGGTTGGGGTTTTTTTGCCTTTCTTTGAATCCCTAGCACTAAGCACAGTGCTTGGCACACAGTAGTATTCAATCAATGCTTGTTGACTAGCTGCTATAAATGTCAGCTACTCTTCTGCTTCCAAAATAAACCTGAGCTAAAACAAAGTTAAAGCATAATTTGGGGGATTATGGGCTAAATTCCAAACAATAACAGCTCATATTTCTGTAGAACTTTACAATTTATCAAGTAACCAGCAGCTGGAATACCAGATAGAATGCTAGACTTGGACCTAAGAAAACCTGAATTCAAATCCTGCCTCAAACACATGCTAGCTATATGACCCTAGGCAAGTCATCTATCTTCTCTCTGCTTCTGTTTCCTCATCTACAAAATGAAAAGATTGAATCCAATAGCTTCTAAAATTCCTTTTAGTTCTTTTTTTTTTGGGGGGGGGGGTGAGGCAATTGGGGTTAAGTGACTTGCCCAGGGTCACACAGCTAGTAAGTGTCAAGTGTCTGGTCAGAGGTCAAATTTGAACTCAGCTCCTCCTGACTTCAGGGTTGGTGCTCTATCCACTGCACCACCTATCCACCCCTAAAAATTCCTTCTAGTTCTCAATCCATCCCTATGAGGTAGATAGTTCAAGAATTATAATCTCCATTTTACATATAAAGAAGCTGAGGTTCCAAGAAGTTAGATTCCTTGCCCACGGTTTCACAACTGTCACATACCTGGAAGCTAAGTCTTCTCACTCTACCACACAACATGCTGCCTCTCAGTGAAATTGTCTCTTTCATGCCCAAAGGCTGAGGCCCAGAGAGGTACAGCTGAGGAGCAGCATGGCAGAGTGAATAGAGGGCTGGTCTCAGATTCAGGAAAACCTGGATCCAAACCCCACTCTTCCAGTTCCAGTTCTCCATCTCCATTGCATTAATGAATGGTATAACTCACCAGTCTAGCACTGGTACAAAGGAGTCAACTGAACGGTCTTTCCAGAAGAGTGGGTGACACTACTTTGATTCGGGTTCCCAGAACAAGAGATAGAAGAGATTGGGAGTGAAGAGGAAGAGGGAAGGGAAGGGCAGGGAGACATGAAACCAGTGGCAGAACAGAGAGCAAGGGTAGATGGCTAGAGAGGCTATAAAGTATGTACTCTGGTTGGATTGGCTAAATAGAGGCAAGTATATAAGCATGCCTTCACTCACTTACAAATCAGGACAGTTCAGTGACACTACCAAAAATGAATGGTTTAAGTCCCCCAGTGTTCCCATTTCTGAAAATCATGGTCCAGATAAGTCAAGTGGTAAGGTTGATGGTAAAACTATAGCCAAAGTTGGATGGATCAATGAGATATGATGCATGGTTCTTTGAACCTGTTTTTCTCCATTTATAAAACAGAGATAATACTTCCTACCTCGTCCAACTCACTACGATGTTGTAAAAGTCAGATGAGAGTATGATCACAAAAAGCTTCTATCCACATTAAGTGCTATATAACTATAAATTATAGTTACTAATTGTCATTAGAAGCAGCAGCAATCTGAGCACGAGGTCATCAAGCCATCACATCATAATTGAGAATGACTAGCAAAGGCCTCACATAGGATCAGGAAGACACGTTGGTAGAGTGTGAAGGGTCAGAGCCAACAGGCCGATTTTTGTGTTCCAAAAAGAAGCCAAGCTAGCATGTCCCAGTGTTCACAGGTGACCTCTTGTGACCCCACCCAGCTAGGATTTTAATTTGCTCCAATTATTCCCCTCCTATTGCCAATATAAATTATGCCAATTCTATCATCATAATGAAAGCAAAAGCAGAAGCGAGCCCCCCTGGAGCTACTCCTCCATCAAAACTTCCCCCCAAACAAAAACAAAACCCACTGTAAAACAAGGCAACAAGGAAGCTTCATGTCACCTGGTAGGGGGAGAGAAATAATGTTCCTCATGATGGGCTCCTTAGCATCTTAATATTGCTATTATTCATCTAAATCTGCTTTGTCTGCTGGATATTTCAATTATCTGAAATTAACTAATATACTTAGCATATAATATTGTGCATTATTATGTAGCTATGCCAAATTACTCTCCTACTAAACTGTGAGCTCTACTAGGGACCATCATGTCTAAACTTGGTATTTGGCTGTCCCCTAACCCCACCCTAAGCCTAGCATCATGGTCTACACATAGCAGGTATTTAGACTGATTACAATAATAACAGTTAGCATTTATATAGCCCTTTAAGGTTAGCAAAGTGCTTTATAAATATTATCTCATTTTATCTTCACAATGATCCTGAGAGATGTGTTCTATTATTATTATTACCATTTTACAGATGTGGAAATTGAGGCAGGCAGAGAGGTGAAATGACTAGGGTTGCAAAGGCAGTAAGTGTCTCAAGTTAAATTTGAACTCAGATCTTTCTGGCTTCAGATATAAGGCTCTATCTAATGAGCTACCTAGCTGACTCAGTTGAATGAATAAAAGGATGAATGAATGAATTCATAAAAGAAAGAAAAAACAAAGTTGCCACAATCTTGGCATACTTGAAGATAAGCTTTTCTCAGTTATTAATGTTAATAAAGGGGCAGCGGTCAATTTAAAATACCAGTGATAAAAATGTATCTACTTTTAGCTTCCTCCTGGTATCCTTTCCTACTCACATTTCAATAAGGGTGTGCCTGATGTTCTGGGAATTGAGTTCTGACTCACTAGAAGCTGGGAAGCAATTCAGTTTTCCTATTCTGACCCTTGCTCAGTTATTTCTTCCTTTCTACTCCTGGCTGGGAATTGATCACCTGCCTTGCAGGCTGGTATAAGACAAAAATGTCTATCTAAGGCTAAGAGGAGCTATCCACTCTCAAAGCTTCCATAGAACCAGAGAACAGAAGTGGCACAAGGACTGTGGATCATAGGGTATCAACAGTAGAACAGTCTTTTAAAAGAACATAGAAATGTGATCCAGAGGGACCCTGGAACACAATGTTACAGAGGAAATGGACAGTAGTGATCATCTAATATAGCTCCCTTGTTTTACAGTTGGAGAAACTGAGATACAAAGAGATTAATTCATGTGCCCAATGGCACAGGCAAACTAATATAGAACCAAAACTAGAACTCACCTTTTAAAAAAAAAAATATTTTATCTTTTCCCTAATTAGAGGTCAAAACAATTTTTAACATTTTAGAGCTCAGCTTTTTGAATTCCCAAACACACTGATACGGGATACAGTCAAGGAACAGAAAGAGTTTTGGTTGTTGAACCAGAAGACATGAGTACAATGGCTCTGTGATTTATTTTCTGTGTGACCTTGGGCAAATTCCTTAACTTCTCTGAACCTCAGTCTTCCCACCTGGAAAATAAGGTTAGTTCTACTTCAATCACTCGCTTCTTAGGGTTGTGGCAGGGATCCATTGAGATAATATCTGTAAAGCATTTCATCTAAACCTGAGCTCTTCTTATTTTCAAGGGTTCTCATGTTTTGTTTTGTTTCCTGTAAATCTTCTTTCCCCTTCTGAGCATAAGCTCCCTGAAGAGAGAAGTTAGATATTCTACTCCTTTGTATAAAAAGAAGTAGGAGAGGGGTGGCCAGGTAGCACAGCAAGTAAGAGCACCGGCCCCAGAGTCAGGATGACCTGGGATCAAATCTGGGCTCAGATACTTAGCACCACACCCAGAAATAACTGGCCGTGTAACCTTCAGCAAGTTACTTTAACCCCAATTGCTTAGGGGCAGCCAGGTGGCTCAGCGAGTAAGAGCACTGGCTCCAGTGTCAGGATGACCTTGGGATCAAATCTGGTCTCAGATACTCAGCACCACACCCAGAAATAACTGGCTATGTAACCTTGAGCAAGTTGCTTAACCCCGATTGCTTTAAAAAAAAATTATCAATAAAATTCTGAATTTTTTTTAAAGAAGAAGAACTGTTTAATGGATAAAGGTCTGAATTTGTTGTCAGAAGACCTCAGCTTGAATCAGGGCTCCAACATCTATTAGCTGTGTGAACAGGGGAAAACAATTTGTTCTCTCTGAGTCCAAATCTTCCCATTTGCAAGACAGGAATAATCTTCACAGCATTATTATAATCAGAGTGCTGTGAAAATCTGAAAATGTTAGCAAATGTGAGGTAGTTTTTTGTTATTTATAATCCTTATAGCATCTAGCACAAGACCAGGTATGCATTACTAATAATTAAATAAAAAATTAAGTGTTTGTTGACATTTTTTTTAGAAAAATCTATCATTTGGACTCTCACTCTCATTTTATTCTTCTTTATTCTCATATCATGTTTTACTTGTAGTTCTTATTAGAATTGTAAGCTATTCAAATTGTTTCCTTAAGCATTTCTTAACTGACCAGTAAAGAGTAAAAGACTTCCCAGGTTATTCCCCACCAACAGCACAGAAACCCCACTCCTGATGCCCCTTTCTCTTTCCCTTACCTTCTCAGTTCATAGAGTGAGAGCTGGAAGGCACATTAGAGAACAATCCCATCACTGGAAATATGGGGAAACTAAAGTTCCAAACAGTTAAAATGACTCAGTATTTGAGGCATTCAAAGCATCATCCTCAACTTTTGGGGGATTTCAGTAGGAATATGAAATCCCTATTTTACCCTCCCATTATCTGGAGCTGGAGGCATAGTCTCTACAGAGGGATTACTGGACAGCTGGGGGAAAGCCTTGGCATGACTGGCACCTGAAATGTTCCCAGCTGGAAACCAGGAGAGGAGAGTTGCTCTTGAAATGGGCCTGTCAAGCTCAGTGAGATGGCCACTGGAAAATAAATATTTTGAAATATTTATTAAGGACTTTTGGTGTGTGGAGCACCAGGCTAAGAGATACAAAGTCACAGTCCCTGCACCTCCGATAAGCAGATAAAGCACAAAATACAAGCAGCAACATACTCCTTAAGAATAATCGCTTCCTTCTTGTCTTTGTATTCCTACTGGTTTGTCCTTCATTTTTCAAAGAGGATCAATGACATCACAAGGTGATGTCTTGACTTGTGCATGAATTGGATCAAAGTAAGGCATAGTTGCACAAAGTCATCAGCCTCACTCTTTCTTCCAGAGTCATAGAAGTCCAGTAGCTGGACAAAACTCAAGATGACGGGCCCAGAGTGCTTTGCATGATCTTGTCATCCCTGATGTCTAACCAAATTCTAAGCACCCCTTGGCACCCACTTCAGTGGCATTCATGGCCATTGTTCTCATCCACCCATTGTGCCAGGGGAAATCTTCACATGCCTGTGATACATCCTCCTAACTCACCGATGAGCCTCTCAGTTCTCCTCAACCTGCTTTAGCCCATCTGCTGAGACAGTTTTACCAGGATATGACTGCTGTGCATGCTACAGCTTCTTGGAGTCAAGAGTGAAGAGTTGGATGAAGGTGGACACCAAAGGTAGATGAGCAGCCCTAGAAGGGACTCAGTGGCTCTTTCACCAGAGCTGCTAGTCCCCTCAGCACACCTAGGAAATAATTAGCACTTCAGAAATTCTTGTTAGCTGATAACACATGGCAAGTCCATTAAAGTACAAATAAAAGCAATAGGAGGGTTCCTAGAAGGAAGGTTGTTACCACTGATTCAAGTGGGGAAGGATTCTTGGAAGAAGTGATATTCAGGTTGGCTTTTAAAGGACTGAGGAGAAAGATTGGGAAAGACAGTTTGGGCATAAGGAATGGATGATGCAGAAGTACGAGGGCAGAAGAACACAGGACACATATCTGAAGGACAGAGAGGAGGCAGTTTAGTTGGAGCAAAGAGCACTGGGGGAAAGAAGTAACATAAGACTGAAAAGGTGGTGTTGGAACAGCTTGCAGATGGAATCAAACACCAGGCAAAAGATGATAAAAATCCCCGTCTCTCTCCTTCAAACTGTGTCAGGAATTGTTCAGCTGTTCTCAGCTATGTTTGACTCTTTGTGACCCCATTTGGGGTTTTCTTGGCAAAGATCCTGGAGAAGTTTGACATTTAGTTCTCCAGCTCATTTTACAGAGGAAGAAACTGAGGCAAACAGAGTTAAGTGACTTGCCCAAAGTTATACAGGCAGGATGTCATGGGATTCATAATACTAAATCTGGAAGGGATCTTAGAGACTTTCTAATCCAACTCCTGAGGCTTAGAGAGGTAAACTGCCTTGCTTATGGTCACAAAGCTAATACACATTAGAGGGGGATTTAAATTCAAGTTTTCTGGCACCAAGGCCAGTGCATTCTACTGTATCATTACAGGTATTTAATTTACAATTATGGCCTTCTTCTATGGAAGCTAACAGAAAAAAATTAAATTGAGCTCTAAATACCAGATGGCACAGTGGATAGAGTGCTGGCCTAGAGTCAGGAAGACTTATCTTCCTGAGCTCAAATGACCCTGGGCAAGTCACTTGACAAGTGTTTGCCTCAGTTTCCTCATCTGCAAAATGAACTGGAGAAGAAAATGGCAAACCAGCCTAATTTATCTTTGCCAAGAAAGCCCCACATGGGATCATGAAGAGTCAGACTGAATTATTTCACTGGAGTAGGTTTGGATGGATAAGAAAGAGAAAAAGGTTTGGAGACACTGGGAGTGAGAAAAGGTGAGTATGTTGTTGCCTATTTGCACCCACCATCTTCCTCTCTGTTGCCCTTTGGGAGACCCTCAACTTTAATTCTCCAAGCACTAGGAGTGTTATGCCATGATTCACATCCACATGCCAGCACTAGAAGAATATCTATATATATAACAATAGAAGAATGACTTCCTTGAAGATGTACCACATAGGGTATCATACTCTCACCTGTACACTCTGCCCGAGGGAATGTACCCTCAAAAGATATCTTGGGTTTAGCAGCTAGAATTTTTTCTTAAGGACCATTCCTTAAGTCCAAATCATCCAGGCTCTCACTGATCATCCAACAATAGGTCCCAGGCCAAGTTTTACTTGGTCATTATTTGGACCCAGATTGGCTTAGAGTGAATGTAAATAACAATTCTTTCTGTTTGGGCCAGAAATCCTGAGGGTCTTCCCCTCCCAGACCGATTTTACTTTTTTTTACTACTTAAAGAGGCCATTCTCTGCTTTTTCCCTTACCTAACCTTAATCACTGAATGGGCATTGCCTCAGTCAAACTGAGACCTGTTAAAGACCTTAACTTAAAAAGGCCAAGGTTCCCCATTGCACCCAGGGCCCTCTCCAATCATCCTCATCTCTATCTGGCCACTGGACCCAGATGGCTCTGGAGGAGATAGTGAGGCTGGTGACTGCATAGCCCTTCCTCATTTAAATCCAATTCACATGCATGTCCTGGTGATGGGGTGCTTGGGATCTATATCTATAACAGCAATTTGTAAAACCAATTGGCAATATCAGTCTGTAAAACCAGTTTGTAAGATCACACTCCATTCCCCTGCCCTGCCCCAGTCTCAGAGCACCTCTGCCCCTTCCCCTTATCTGCACTCTGCCTAGGCAAAAACTTGTGACTCCTTTGTCCTTGTTTCCTGTCTGGCCCAAATCTCATCTCCAAGTTAAACTATCTGCACTGAAGTCACAAGTTCCTCTCAGTCCACCCTAACTTTTTATCTATGCACTGAAGCCACAAGTTAGCCTTGGTTCCCTTACATCCATCTGTTCAGCCCTGACAATGAAAGCCCTACCCTTTAAAAGTAAAAGCCTGTGCCCCCTTTCACTTGCAGGTCTCCTAAGGATCCCTGCCCACTGTAAAGCATATAATAAACTTTTTCAACTCTGACTCCAAGTAAGGCTGAGCTGAATTCTTTCCAGACTGAATCGCAGGCTCTGGTCTTAAGATAAGATCAGAGTCCCTGCTGAACCTATTGGGGGCCATCCCTCATCACTGGCATCACCTCCCTGATGTCATGGTCCTCTTCAAGAAAGAAGGACAAACTATATAACCAAAGAGGCAACTCAGATTACCTTCCCTGTAGAATTTAAGATCCTTGAAGGCAGAGACATTCATTTTTATCTTTGTATCTCCAGAACCCAGTATAGTGCCTGACCAATAAGAGATGTTTAATAAAGGCTTGTTGATTGATTCCCTAAGCTGGACTGACTGCCCTAAAAGAATCCTGCCCAACCTGAAAGAGTTTGGTGTGCAATAGCTTCATCCCTTGCCCCTCAAAAGGACTTTTAAAGCTTTACATAGGAGCAAGACTGACTTGGATATGAGCATCATCTCCCAGGGGTCCAGCAAACAGTCTAGGATGAGAGTCAAGTCTTGTGTTAGCAACATGGCCACATGTCTATTTGAAAAAATGCATAGCAAACCACACGCCTTCCTTCCCACCAGAAAATCCAGTGCTGAAATCTTAACCCTATAACACCTCCCCTCCCCCCCAAGGAATGCACCAGATGTAGCTGGAGACAAGTGCAAAGGCAAATTTGAGCCCCAGGACAGGCAAAACAATCCATTATCTGGGCTCTTTCCTTCAGCCCTTTTGGAAAATTGCTCTTGGAAATAACCCTGTCACTTCTGCATAACTGTTTTGATAGATAACTGAATTACCCTGTGAAAGAGGCCAAAGTTGACACGTCTAGAAAGTAGCTACCAGACAATCCAGGAATACTGCTGGCAGTAATAAAGCATGAACATCATCTGCTCTTCCTCTCTTATTTTTGGGTGGGGTGTGCCCATAGACCAATGTCCTCTTCCAAGACAAGTAAAATATATCCCCATTGATTTATATCTAGCCTTTTATATCAAGACACCTAAATTGGGTTCCTGGATCACAAACCCTGAAGGGCCTAGCCAGTTCCTGAAATAAAATGTTAGACATTGCCACAATGGTATTTCTAATCTGTTCGAGGCCAAGAGACTAAAAGAAGAGGATTTTTCCCCAAACAAAGGCCTATCTCTACATAGAGGAGGTGAGCCAGACTTGGTAAAGCTTTTCCTTCCACTCCACAGACTGCCCCACTGGACCCCAGGCAGTATTTTTAGATTAAGCTGCCAATTCATCAACCATTGGGATGCATAATGAGGCTCTTATGGTAAATCATCTCATTATGCAAAGTGCAGGGGCTGTTAAAATGATCATTTTTAAAGTGGGTGGGGAGGGAGGGGCAGTGCATCTGAAGCAGAGTTGGGATCTCTAGAGGATTCCAAGCTGTAAGATGGAAAGAAGGCTGGAGGTCAGAGGACCTTGGTTCCAATGCCACCGTTGCCACTTGCTACCCTGAGCAAGTGACAACCTCTTGGGGTCTCTATTTCCTCATATGTAAAGTCATAAAGTCAAGGAGCTGAACTATGGGGGGGAAGGGGGTGTGGTTAAAGTCTTATCCAGTCCTAAATCTAATCTTATGAAAAGGAAGATGAGGCAGAGATCCCAGATTTCCTGCTCAGTTTGAAAGTGGGGCCAAGCTAAAAATGTCTCCTAATTAATACCATTAGGAGCTAGTCTCAGACAAAGAGCTTAGTTAGTGGTTTTTTGAATGTATTCTTGACAGACACCAGATTGTTTAAATTACCTAAAAAAATTCTCACACTCTGTTGTTGAAGCATGAGAAAATCATCCAACCCTACTTGTTAAGGCTGGCTCGCCTGTGTACCATACTTGCTGCTGTGCTTGGAGTTTACTCTGGTGCACAGGAGGGCAGAGCAGAGAGGATCCTGAAGGCAAAGACAAGGGGTTCTAGTCTTGGCCGCGAAACCATTGACAAGTCAGGGAAATGACAATAATAATAGCAGCGGCTTCATAGAGAGGTCATAGAGTCAAAAGAGAAGATAAGGACTTTTGCAAACTTTAAAGTACTGTGTTTGTCTGCTAACAGTAGTAGTGCTGATGGTGGTCCTGGTGCTGGTGAAAGTAGCTCTGCTGTGAACTAGCTATGAGATCATGGGGCAAGTCACTTCCCACTAGGGCTGTGTGTCCTGGAGCAAGCTATAACTAGCTCATAAGAGTCTATTGTTAAATTTTTAGTGTGAGCATTTACAGCCTAGGAATAGTGAAGTCTACAAAACAGGGCTTGATTTATTGTTTTGTTGATTGTCTAGACCAGAGATTCCCAAACTTATTTGGCCTACGGCCCCCTTTAAAAAGAATCACTCAGTCCACCCCTGGAAATCTACTTTCTTTAACCATTTAATGGTCTGTTTTTTAATTTTCATCATTTCAAAAATGTATAAATTTTTAAAGATTCATCTTAAATTTAATAATTTATTGCAAATTTATGGGAGTGTTTCCTGTATTGGAATTTTGATAATGCAATAGTGCATCATGTAACTGTACAACATTGTCATTTAAATGTATAGCATCATATTGTAAATAAGTCATTATACACACATATTCCTGCCAACCAGTGCTGGATTTCTCCACAATGCGTGACACTCTCACTTGCCAACACTTGCTTGTTAAGACCTGACAGTAGACTTGACCACTGATCAGTTACATTTTGTGTGTTTATTTGGAAAATAATGTAATCACTACAACTTTAACTCTGTTACATTAACAGATGAAACATGCATGAATGGTTTTTCAAAATTTTCTTCTCTTCTTCTTTCCTTATGCTTCCACTGCCCCCTTATTTTTATGCAATGTCCCCCAATCATATCTGAGGCTACTAATCATTCCAGTGCCCCCTAGGGGGCAGCATCACCCACTTTGGGAAGCTATAGATTTAAGAAAATGTTAATAATGCAGTTTAGACTTTAAAGTACATGTACATTCTTTTAAGGAGAGCCCGGTTGTTAAACATTTACCAGAAAACCCTTATAATGTTCTATAAAAATTTCTTTAGTTTAAGAATAGAGTAGAAGACTCAGATATTGAAGCCATCATAAGATTGGAGGTCTGGGGACTATAATATCCTAACTAACAACTAATATCCATGATCTCATTTGAGCTTCACATCACTGCTTCTTACCTACATGTGCCAGCCCAGGTATGTCCATGGACACACACACGCGTACACATGCATGTACATGCACACACACACGCAACATATTATTCTGTCCTCACAACAGGTCTATGAGGAAGGCAAGGCAGTCTTATTTTGCAAAGGAGAACACTGAGTCCCAGACAAGTAAAATGACTGAACAACAACGTGACAGAGCCAAGTCTAGAACCCAAGTCACAGAACCTCAGCTTCGGAACGACCATTAGAGACACCATCTGTTCTAATCGCTATTAGGCCAGTCTATAAGACTAGCCATTTTATAGGTTTGAGGCTTTGAATGACTGAGGACAACCCTAACTACCTCTTAAGGCATTCTATTTTTGAATAAATATAATTATTAGCAAGTTTTCTCTTCATGGAGTCTAAATTAGCCTCTCTGATTTCTACCCAGTCCTCTTAGTTTTGTCATTTGGGGCCAAGCAAGATAAATCTAATCCTTCTAAATATCCATGATAGCCCTTCAAATATTCAAAGAAAGCAATTCTTGCCTTCGCTAAATCTTCTCCAGTCTTAGTTTCTTCAGCTAATCCTTGAATGACACAGTTCCTCAAGAACCTCTGAACATTTTCTATCTTGTTAGTGTTCTGCCAAAAATGTGGCACTGTTGTACCTGGTTTTCCCATTCCCCAACCTCAGGGAAGTGAGCAGACTGCCAGGTCAGCTCCACCCTCCCCCACTGGGTCTCCGCCCTTTCCCAGTCAGCTCACCTACACAGAGGTGGGCGGGTTTCTGGGTCAGGGATACTTGGTGCCAGCAGAAATTTCAAGGCGTGTACTGACCAATTACTGTTTTTGGCCTCTGCAAGGTTTTGCTAACACAATACCTAACCATTGGCCGTGTGGCCTCCCTTTAAAAAGCTGAGGTTTTACCTGAGATCGCTGCTGTACGACCTGGGACAGTGGGGTGGTACCTCGTCAGCCCGCCACGTGGCCTGATCAGCCAACATGGCGTATAATAAAGGGTCCAATTCTAAACTGTTACTTGGGTCTTGCTTGCATTTTCTGGGTACAACAGCACCAATCATAATAAATAACAGCTAGAAATTATATAGCAAGTTAATGTGTGAAAAACACTTTATATAAACTATCTCACTAGACATTCAACATAAGTCTACAAAGTACCTAACAGTCAATTTTGTCTTAGTCATTTTTGTTGTGGTTCAGTCATTTCTGACCCTTCCTGACTCCATCTGGTATTTTCTTGGCAAAGATACTGGAGTGATTTGCTATTTCCTTCTCCAGCTCATTTTACAGATGAGGAAACTGAGGCAGACAGGGTTAAGTGACTTGTCCAGGGTCACCCAGCTAGTGTCTGAGGCCAGATTTGACCTTAGGTCTTCCTAACTTCAGGTCCAATACACTATCTACTTCATCACCTAGCTGCCCCATGACCATTATATAGATAAGGAAACTAAGGCACAGGGTACCACATGCCAATACACTGCTCTCAGTGTGGGATCTGGAACTAGGTCTTCCTGACTCCAGATCTGTCATTCCAAGACCAATGCTGAGAAATGAGCTCACCATTCTAGAAGTGGTCGGGCTAGACAAAATATCCTAGGTACTATTACCTCCCAGTACTAATCACTATGCCTCTCTCAAAATAGCCTGAGACTGTATTGACTTTCTTGGCTTCCATGTCACACAACAGACTCACATTCAACTCCTAGATCTTTTTGAGACTGATTTCTAGTCATGCTTCCCCCATCTTGTATTGGTGAAGTTAAATATTTTAACCCAGCCAGGACTTTATATTTATTCTTATTGTAGTTGCTATTACATTTAATTTTATTAGATTCTTCCCAACATTCTTCTCTGTTTAAACCCTTTTAGATCCTGGTTTAGCCATCCTATATGGCAGCTATCAACCCAACTTTTCTACTACCTACAAATATTACAAATGCTATCTACGCCTTTATCATTGATTAAAAATGTTGAAACAAGACAGGAACAAACACAGACCCTGGGGAGCTATTAACAACTACTCTTTAGATTTGCACCCATTCAACCAATACAGAATCTACCTAACTGGTCTATTGTCTGGGCCAATTCTCTCTATTTTATCTATTAAAAAAATGTGTGAGCCTTTATCAAATGCTCTCTTCTATCTCTTAGCCAAACTATACCTCATACAGCAGCCCCAGATGGAACATTCCAGTAGCTGTGTCAAAAAAAATAAAAGAAAAAAGCAATTACATTAGTTGTACATAACCTGTTCTTGATGAGGACATACTGGTGAGTTGTGAGCCTTTCTTTCTTTTCTAGGTGTTCATTAATCACAACTTTAATTACATGTTCTAGAATTTTGCCACAAATCAAAGTCAAGTTCAACAGACTTCTAATTTTAAAGCCAATTTACTATGTATACTATACACATGCATATGTACAATCTAGTAACCCTTTTCAATACATAGACATGGATGGAAACACAGCTTGGTGGCTCTCTTAACACACCCTGTTACACAGGTACACACCAGACTAGCTCCCTTTTACGTTGTCTGGCTGAAAAAGGACCTTTTAAAAAATTATTTGTGTTATTTTGAGCACTGGACACAAACCACTTTCCTGCTTTGTATTCCAAATATGCACTGAAACCTGCCACTCAGTATGCTTTCATCCTTGATCTGCATCTGATGTACCTTACTACCCACTCACATTTTTGTCCAATTCTTGTTTAATTCCATATTTAGCTTATTCAGTTTCCAAATGGATCTGTGTCAGTGTGTCTCTCAATCCTTATGTTCCCAGAAGACAAATTCTGGACTATGTCCAGCGGTATGTGGTAAATGTTTAACAATTGGCTGACAGGGATGGAAGCATGGGGCTATGGAAGAGGGGGAAGTAGTCATAACATACTTTTAAGTTTAATCTGCATTACTAATATTTTCTTCATTGCTTTCATAAGTCTAGACAATCAATTTTTAAAAATCAAGCCTTAATTTATTGTATTTGCCCCTTTCTGAGGCGCAAATGTTCACACTAAAAATTTAACAACCAGCTCTCACAATCCAGTTTGAACTGGCTCCAACATAACCCTGGCTACATCCTTCTAAAAACTCAGCTGCTTTTCTCTCTCCCTCCCTCCTTTTTTCCTTACTCCTGCCTTCCCTTCCTTCTTTCTCTCTCCACATACATTTACACACTATATATATATATATATATATATATATATATATATATATATATATATAATGTGTGTATATACATACAACATATATAAATATAAAATAACTATAAATTTATGTATGTGCACACACACACTCTTTAATTTAGAGTAGGATGGGATCTTACAGGCCATCTAGCTCAACCACCTCATTTTATAGATGAAGAAAACAAGGCTCAGAGAGATCACATGATTTGTCTAGAAGCACAGAAGCACAAAATATCAGATGTGAGGTTTGAACCTAGATCTTTCTGGATGAAAGTCAAGCACTCTGTTCACAATGTTACACGATTTCTATTCCAAACTACTCCTTGGAGGCCCAGTAGAAGGCCATTAAAATCCCAGTAAGAATGGGTCCATCCATTTGCCCCCAGATAGCTACAAATACGGAGGCAACTTGATTCACACCAAAACCTTCCTGATCTTTCCATTGCATTTATGTAGGCAATGATCTGTGAAAGGATTAATTTGCTGATCTCATTACCTAAATCAAAAAAGATTTTGCAGTCATAAGAAACATGCTTGCAAGATTTCCCTTGTGTGAACTGAAGGTTAGTGGTTATTTTTTTTCCATCTTCCCCACTCTTTTTGAACTGAAGTCAAAAGGTAATTCTAAGACACATTGAAAATGTATGAAAAAGACCAGACTGTAAGATGTTTGCTTAAAATTCCAATGTCTCTGACAAGCTGGGCTAGAAGCAGACAGTGATAAACACATATACACACACAGAGAGCTTTATCAGTTATTGAGCACAGCAAAAAACTTACCTAATTCCTTTGTTCTGTGCAATACTATGCAGAGAGAGTCTAGACACTGCAGAGATGACCTAAGGGGAAGGCAAAAGAAATGGTTTTGTAATTTGCCAAGAAATAGAAAAATAACAATAATAATGTTTTGTGTATATACAAAAACTGTTGGCTTGGCATATTTTATCTGAATTTTTTTTTAAATAAAAGAAACTCAATGATGGCCAAACTAGTAAATTAATGTGCATGTCTGATCTTCAGGATAAGACATAAGCTTTGACATTTCAAACCAATGACTGCTTCAGAAACATTTTCATGGTAGAGAAGATATCACGTCAAGACAGTGATATAATAATACACCAAGTCAGTACCTTCATGACACTGTACCATTCAAGAGACATTGATCCAAACACGAAAGGGCTTTCTAAAAGGAGAGTGGTTGGGAGACTATTCCCCTCTCCCTTACCTTTCCCTAACCTTAATCACTACTCAATTAGATACAGATAACACTTCTCTCCCCAATAATGCAAGTATTGTACACACAGTTTCTCACATTTCTTTGAAAGAGTATGAGGGAGGAAGGAGGAGGAGACACCAGAAATCATGGGGAAAATGAGTCATAGGAAGAATATCTGATTTATAGGGTCCCACACAGTAGTCATTTGCCCTCTACAGTTAGAATAATCCATGCTATTGTGTCTATAACTGAGAGTTATGCAGTACATTGGATGAGACCAAATGTACATTTATGGCTTCAAAAATCAAGTGGTTTTCAATGGACAAATGAGCAAAGAATAAGAGTAAACGGTTCCCAGAAAAATGTAAATACCCTGAAAACTGGCAAAGATGACAAAAGATGGAAATAATCAATGTCAGAGGGGTTTCAATAAGACAGGCACATCATCACACTCTTGGTATACATTGTTAAATTGGTCCAAACATTCTGGAAAATAATATGAAATTATGTAAAAGGAAAAGTGAACAAAGAGTCCATCATCTTTAATCCAAAGAGGTTACTCCTAGATGTATATTGCAAAAAGGTGAAAGACATCGATACATTAGAATATTATATGAGATATTTGCAAAATGCTTAGCAAAGTGCCTAGACACAGTAGACATTATATAAATGCTTATTCCCTCTCTCCCTCAAATGAGATGATGAATAGAAAGCACTTTGCAAATCTTGAAGTCCTATATAAAAGTCAGTCATTAAAAGGGGTAGCTAGGTGGTGCAAAGGATAGAGTGCTGAGCCTGGAGTCAGGAAGACTCAGACACTTAAGAGCTATGTGACTCTGGACAAGTCACTTAAACTTTTTTTTAGCCTCACTTTCCTCATCTGTAAAATGGGAATAATAATAGTATCTACTTCCCAGAGTTGTGGTAAGGATCACATGAGATAATATGCACTTAGTACAGTGCCTGGCACATAATAAAATGCTATGTAAATGTTAGCTATTACTAATATTATTAATATTTACAGCATCTTTTTACAGTGGCAAAGACTGAAAATAGAGTCATTGCCCATTGACCAGGGAATACCTAACCAAATGGTACATGAATATAATGGCAGATTGCTGTGCCATGAAAAACAGAGAATTCAAAGAAACTTGGGAAGACATATAAACTAATGCAGATAGGAGTGGAGTGAGAAAAAACAAAATATACACTGACTATGACATATAAACAGGAGGGGGGGAAAGAGAAAATGAATTGAATGCTGTCTCATTATATTGATCACTCTTGGCTCCCTTCATGACAGAAGTAGAAGTCTATGGATGCTGGGAAAAATGGTTATCAAATAACCAAATACTGGGGAGATCCAGGATGTTTTCCCTTCCTCATTTGAAGGCTTGGTTCTCTGAAAGGCAGGACAGATGATGAGATAAAATCTTGGAGTTATTACCCCATCCAACCAGAAAATCTAACAAAGAATTTTAATCTAAGGTGAATTCTGTCTCATCTTTTTCCACTTAGCCAGATCTAAGCAGAGGTTTTGTCTAGATCAATCTAGGCAGAGCAGTGTAGATAAGAAATAAATCTCTTTATCTAAGACTGAGTTTTCAGCCAAGTTCCCCATCCCCTCACTGGAATAAACTCACCTCCACTTATTTATTCATTCTTCCCATTGTTAACCAATCAGAATTGGTTGCCGCCCTCAGGAATATCCACTCTTCCAAGGGCATTTAAGCGCTGAGTGGGTTCCATGGACTGGTCTTTGACATTTGAGAGTGCCACTGACCCCGTTTATTGTTTTGAGCATGACTAATAAAATGATTAATTACCCAGAAACTGTTTCTCAAACTTTTTATATGCCACAACATAGAGTATCACATATGCTGCCCCCAGCTCAAAACATCAAGCAGAAACAAAAGAAAACAATCACTTTATGAAAGAGTTTTAACTAGAAGATCACAAAGGTCTCTCTCTAGCTCGATATCCTAAGATTCTCTCATAATTGCTAGAGTTGTTAGATTAAATCTAACCCCTACCATGGCTAACAATGGTATAGCCTAGAGCTCACTTAAAGAATGTCAGAGCAGAACAAGAACTTGGAATACTGACACAAAAGAGCTGAGAGATACACTGGAAACCATCTATTCCAAACCCATCATCTGACTAAGGACATTGACTGGGAGAGTGGGGGTGGGGCAGCACTGTGATGGGTATATTTTTTGAATCAGTCTAACAACAGGATTCCATTGTTGGAATCTTCTCTATTTCCTTAAATATGAGCCAATAACTTTGCCATGGAGATGGCCTAACCTTAGCTCCTAACACTTATTTAATGTGCTTGTCAGCAATTAAGGGTAGCATTTATTTAGAACTGTTTTTGGAGATAGTTGATAAATATGTTTTGGACAATGGAACAAACTGCACTGCTAATACCCCTGTATCTGTTCTCATGTCAGTTTTAAAGATGTCATGTAGGAGGTACAAAGACTGAGTTCTTAAAAAAAATGCATGTTCTGCCTTTTATTCTGCCCAGGAGGAAAATTCTTCATCAACCCATTGGGATGCTCAGCTGTCATGGCTTGCTCTAACATATAAGCCTGATCCCAGAGCTCCTAGCTGCTGGGCTGTTTCCACTTGGCTATGTGAACTGTCACCTACAGTTTGTAAAGAGGTCAGTGGTAAGTATGTGTTATTAAGCAAAGGCTGATGCTTAAATGGGGTTAAATTTACCAAACAGGAAGAAAACCATCCTCTGACCTCAGGCAACCAAGGCCAGAGGCTTGCCAGCTGCTTCTGCTCTGTGTCGGCCTGGTTTTGAGATGTGACAAGCAAAGAAATGTGTGCTCCCCAAGAGTGACCCCAACCTCAGCTGTCTCTGCTGACTCTTACATGTCATTGGGGTGAGATGAGGGCTATGTTCCCAAAGAGAACCAGAGATCCCCACAGAGCACCACAAAATTGCCCTAGTCCCAGATTACAGAACCCAAGTATGTGAAACACTGTCCAAGAAGGTTAATACTTATAAAGGAAATAAAAGTATGCAGTCAAAGGCCATCATGTTAGATCAACTCAAGCCACTGGAATGGGAAAACTCATGACATCCCATTCCAAAGTATAGCATGAGGATTCATCTGTTGCTCTGCTGAGATGTTCTCCCCAGTGCTCCTCTAAGGATCAGACTTAGAAATACAAAACCTTCCCTCATTGAACACTTTTTAAACAAATGGTAAATTAGGATGTTTTGTTTGTTTCGTTTTGCTTTCTTTGCGTGGTGCCACCTATTGAAGGAGTTGAAGAAATACATACTTTATGGAAGAAAAACTTAATCCTTTGAACTCAAAAATTCCAAGGAGGGAAGGGGGGAGAGAGGGAGGGAGGGAGAGAGGGAAGGAAGGAAGGAAGGAAGGAAGGAAGGAAGGAAGGAAGGAAGGAAGGAAGGAAGTCTATTAAATGCCTACTATGCACCAAGAACTGTGCTAAGTAATTTACAAATATGATTTCATTTGATGTTCACAATAACTTTGAGGCAGCTGCTTTTCTTATCCCCATTTCAGAGATGAGGAAAGTGAGACAAACAGAAGTTAAGTGACCTGGGTCATACAGCTAGTAAGTATCTGAGAGATTTGAACTCAGGTCTTCCTGATTCTAAGCACAGTGCTCTATCTACTGTGCCACCTAGCTGAGGAGGGGTTTAAAAAAAAACAGTCTTCAGGTGATGATGTTTACAGTGACTGACAATAACTCCCTTGCATGCATTCAGCACTTAATAAATGTTTATTAAATGAGAAATGCTTTAAAGCTTGTGAATCATTTTATATGCTACCTCATCTGATCCTTACAATAATAATGATGAGGATTAAGTGCCATTATTATCCCCATTTTACAAATTAGGAAACTGAGACTGAGAAAGTTATGAAGCTAGTTGTATCTGAAGCAGAACTTAAATTCAGGTCTTTCTGATTCCAAATCCAGTGCTCTATCCATTGTGCCTCCTGGTTGCCTGATCTCAGAGGCAACAGAAGACTTAGATCCAATAAAGAGAAAAAACAAAGAACAGGCAATAAAGTGTCAAGAAGAAGGATCACAGACACTTAAAATTCAACAAATATTAAATGCCCAGCATTTAGTGCCAAGCACAATCCGAAGTGTGTGAGATGCCAAGTGTCTGATTTCATGTGGTTACAAGTTATAGTCTACTGGAAATCTCTCTCTCTCTCTCTCTCTCTCTCTCTCTCTCTCTCTCTCTCTCTCTCTCTCTCTCTCTCTCTCTCTCTGTCTCTCTCTCTGTCTCTCACCCCCCTCTGTTTGTCTCTCTCACACACACACAAAGATAGAGAGACAGAGAAACAGAGAGAGAGAGAGACAGAGACAAATGCTATTTGATGTTCTTTGAAAATAATATTCATCTTCTGCCTTGATGCCTTCCCACTGACTGCTCCTTCCCTACCCCCCACCCCCCACTCACCCCCTGCCTGGAATGCTCTCCATCCCCCCTCCACTTCTTAGAATCCCTTTCTTCCTTTAAAACTCAGCTTGCCTCTCACCTTCCACAGCAAGCCTTTCTCACTCTCCTCCACTCTGACAATAGCACCTTCTCCAAGACTATCTTTCATCTACTCTGCCTGCATCTTGTCTGTACCTCTTTATTTATACGTTGTCTCCTCCACACAGATGCCAGCGGTCATTGAAGAAAGGGACTATTTTTTTTTCTTAGTTTCTCCTCAGCACTTAGTGCCTGGCACAGAGTAAGCACTTAATAAATGCCTGTAGATTGATTGATTAAACTATAATATACAACAGTTCACAATAGATGCATTAGAGAGGAAATGAGAGGGAGGGCCATTATCAAAAAGGAGAATTTGAGAAGGTTTCACATAGCAAGTGGAATTTGAATTTTTCATTAAAGAATGGCTAAATAATCAACAGGAAAAGGGGAGAATTGAACACTGAAAGCACAGGGAATAAGAACACAGAGAAAGGCACAGAGATAGGAGAGTTGATGATTGATGTATTTGGCACAGACAGTAGACAAACCAATTGGAGAAAAGCATACATGGGGGTCATAAATGTAAGATAAAGCTCTAAAGGTAAGCAGATAACATAGAACTTTGAATGCCAGGCAAAACAGTAAAAATCTAATTTAGGGGGCAATTGAAGATCTTTGATCAGAGGAATGGCATGACTAGATCTGTGCATTCAAAAACTTACTCTGGCAGTGATGTGAAGAGCAGATTGGAAGAGAGAGAGAGAGCAGAGGGAAGAAGATCCGTTGGAAGAGTATCACAAAGGTCCAGGTGGCTAACAGTGGTCCTTGGCTATAGGAGGTGAGGAAATGGATAGGAGGAGAAGCTGAAAAAGTAAAATCAACACGACTTGGCAATTGATTAGATAGGACTGGTGAAGAAAGAGGCAGAAATAATTTCAGCTACAAACATAAATGAACATGGATGTCAACAGAGAGACAGGGTAAAATCAGAAAGAAGGGCAAGTTTAGGGAGAAAAATACAAAAAGCTCAATGTTGGACATGTAGAAGTTGAGGTGGTAATGGGACAGGCTAAGTGGTTTCAAATTAAAATAGAAATAGATCCCTGAAGGCAGCATACTGACGTAGAAAACTACAAATTAACATTACCTATGTTGTACTATATTTTTATTTATTTTTTTAAACATTTTCCAGATACCTTTGGCATAGGATATAGAGCACTAGACCTGAAACCAAGAAGCTAGAGATCCAATCTGGCCTAAAGCACTTACTAGGTAGATAAGTAGGTCTTATAGCAATTCATTTAATGTCCCTCTGCCTAAGTTTCTTTCGGATGGAGATAATAATTGCACCGAGCTCTTAGAGTAGTTGTCAGAAGAAAATGTAATTGCAAACCACTGCTGTCATTATCATCCAGTAACCTAAGGGCAATATGGGTTGAAGAGACTGAAGGCTTTCCAGAGGAGGGAGGGATTCAGATATATCCTGAAGCTGGGGTAGGATTTAGACTGAAAAGGAGAGTGGAAAGACATACCAAGTAAGAGGAATAGTATGGGCAAGGACAGAAGTCCAGTTTAAATCTCCCACTAAATCACCTTATAGACAAATTTGCAAATAATTTTTCCATTAAGTATCATTAAACCTTGTATCCTCTGTTATTGATAGGAACAGTTTCTCCAACATCCTCTCCAGGATGGACAAGATATTTTTTATTTCAACCTCCACATTGTTGTTCAGTCACTTTTTTTCAGTGTGTCAAATCTTTATGGCCCCATTTGGGGTTTTCTTGGCAAAGATTCTCAGGTGGCTTGCCATTTTCTTCTCCAGCTCATTTTACAGATGGGGAAACTGAGACAAACAAGGGTAAGTAACATTCCCAGGGGCATACAGCTAGAAAGTGTCTGAGGCCAGATTTGAACTCAAGATGAGTCTTCCTAACTCCAAACCCAGCACTCAATCCACTGACCTGCCTAGTTGCCCATAAATATCTTTAGTTAAAGCTGTTCTTGGTAGTCAGTATATACTTTATGCTTAAAGTGGATATGAATCATCTATAGGGTAAAGTAGAAATGTTGCCATAAGCCTCCACCCACCTCCAACCCCCTCTATCCACCCTTTCACCTAGCTGTCCTTGGGTTCAGAAGACAGGGGTTTAAATTTCACCTTTGTCAGCACCTATGGGATCTATAGATCACAGAAAGACACAAGTTTAGATCTTGCTTAAACAAGTCACCATCTCTCAGTTTCCTCATCTATAAAATGAAGGCCTTTAAATTCCCTTCAAACTCTAATTCTGTGATCCCATGATGCCACAGACATCCAAAGACCTCTACCTCACTGGCCAGCAGGAGGTAGGAGACTCAGCATAGTTCCTCAAAGGGGAATTTGTTACACTTGGTGAGTTCTACACTACACAAGGGCAATCAAATCTTGGCAAGTGTGTAATTAAGTCCCTGCTGAAACCATTGGCAGTCACTGACTAGTGATGCTAGGCCACCTTACATCTTGGCCAGAAAGATGGAGACATTTGACACTATTTACTCTCCCCTCCCCAACCTGACTTGAATTATCCCTGACAGGAACAGGATACTGTCAGAAAGTTATTCTTTGTTCAAGCCCAACCTGACCTGACAAGAAGGAAAAGAGAGAAATTGAAGCATGAAATGTTCCATCCTGGTGCACCATTGCCAGAAGCCTGTGCATTTGTGGCTTCTGCTAAGTCTTCAGGACGCTCAGTCGAGACTCCCAACATGACAAGTTTTCAGAGGGCTGTCATAAGGAAGAGGAATTACACTTGTTATGCTCTGCCCCAGAGGGAAACACAAGAAGCAATAGATGGAAATAAGAGGGAGGCAGGTTTGGGGTCAATATGAAGAACTTGGTGGAAATTAAAGTTGCCCAAGGTCAAATGAGCTGCCCCTTAGAGGAGCAAGTTCCCCTGTCTGAGAGCTTTCCATTGGAAGCTGCGTACTTCTTATTAGGGGCATCAGGTACAGATAGAGCTAGAAAACATGTGAGGTCCTTCCACATCTTAGAGTCTGTGAATATTCTCTGGCTGCTCCCTAAAGTGTCTGGAACCTCCCTGATCTCTTTAGAAGTTCCAGGCCTCCAGTTACAGCAGGGACCTGAACAGTTTCATACAGGGTGTTATGTGAGGTCTGAGGAAAGAATGACCCAAGCCTCAGATGAGGCCCAACACACAGAATAGTCAATTGCAGAAGGAAAAGTGCCTGATAATTATTCATTTTATGAAGGATTCACCATGGGCTTCTTTAACAAGCAAGTCCCCCTAGTATATTTATCACAGAATTTGATTCATATAAATTTAACTTAGGCCAAACTGGCACTGTACCAGCCAATATGTATCTTATATATTGGAGAAAAGAAACCCTCACCTAAGTGTTTTGTTCATACCCAGTTCCTAAGAGAAATCCTTTCGAAGGAAGAACTTGGAAAGAAATAGGGATACTCATTGGTAGGGGTGAGAAGGGGAGCCCTTTCAGGTCATGGAGGACAGCCTGTACAAAGGCAATGATGCAAGAGATGGAATGTTGTAGGTGTAGCAGGCCAGTTTGGGTTAGGCAGCAGACTGAATGAAGAAGAGTGAGTCTGGTAAGGTAATCTAAACCAGATTGTAAGGGACGTTAGAGACCAAATAGAATCATTTGTATTTTATCCTAGAGGCAATAGGGAGCCTCTGAGGCTTCCTGAGCCAGGGAATGAGAGTCCAATGTGTTCTTTAAAAATATCATTTTGCCAACAGCACAGAAGTTGGATTGGACAAAAGGTGACTAATACAGCTCTTGATTACTCCACGGGTTATGAGGGACCATAATATTATTTCATGGTTTTAAAACCCAATAACTACTGGTTCCTGGGAGACCATGATGAAGTACACAGCAACTCAAATCAGAGATACTCAGAGCAAAGTCCACAGACCTAGAAGAACTCCCAGGGTTCCTTGCAGTACCGATGTTTTATAATAAGACAATATTTCTTCCTTGCTTCTGGGCTACAAGATTTAACATATGACCACTAATAAAAACCAAGCTTCATTAATGTCTCATCAAAAACAATGTTGTTCTTCCCACTAATTCTGGTTAGTATTCTTTGTTTAAAATTTCAGCAAAGAAGGGAGAGTAGAAGATGAACTATTGGTCCACTGGAATGGTTCACAGATTGGGGGGAGGCGGTGGCAGTTGGGAGAAGGGTCTCATACATTAAGGTTCAATTTTCTCAATTTGAGGATTCTCCAGACATGGTTCCTAGGAAACTAATCCAATCTATCTCCTTTGTGATCCTGTCACATGCAGCACTGTGAAGGCCAAGCTCTCCTGCCTAGGAGACTGCAAAAACACCCAGTTTTCATTGTAGCCTAGTGGAGAAAGTGGTCATCCTAAATACCTCTGGGTATATCATCACCAAAACTGAACCTCACTTTCCATATTCATCAATTAGGGAAAATAGCATTTAATCTTTCATAGAGGCATTATGTGAGTCAAAGAAGATAAATGCATATAAAAGTTCTTTAAAATGTTTAATATGTTCTACAAATATGACAATTTTATGAGATTTAGAGAAATCTAAACATGTTGGCTAGAATATAGCACTAACAAGGTCAAGATCATAGGCTGGATCTGCTCCGGCCAGTAACCTTGACTCTGCTCCATGGCCAGAGTGTGCATCCTAACTTTTGCTAATGACTTTGCAAATATTCTAATCAGGTCACTAGGGGCCTGCCCAGGAGGTTATGAGTGAAATAAAGTAACTCTTTGCTTAAGCTGGAGGGGTAGAGTGAACCCAACTGGCTATAAGGAGACCTAGGCTTGAGTCTCCAAAGGTCTGCCATTTACTATGCCACATGACCTTGATCAGATTACATAACCTGAGTCTCACTTTCCTCGTCTGTAAAACTGAATTGTAATGTCTTCACTACCCACAGTACCAGACTATCATGAATCTGTAGCATGTGAAATGGACAACGGTAGCCCTTCAAAGACATGTCTGAGACACCTTGACAAACTATAAGTCTCACCAATCAAGATGCAAAAGTGTCATGTAGGACTTAGCCAGCAACAAGCCTGCAAATCCTTGCACAAAGTTAGTGCAGATGGAGACAATGGAGTGAGAGAATCAGTGATACATTCAATACTCTTCTACTTCGTTACAACAGAGGATTCCTTTGTGCCCTTTCTGTTAATTTGAGACTCATTTAAAACCCCTGCAACTAACAAGACTTTAGATGATTCTGGTTTTCCTCCTCTGTTAATAAAGATTTCTGGTGTTTTTAAAAATAGGCATGTGTGTGTATGTGTGCATGCATTTCTCTGTATAGAACACACACATACACACACACACACACATTTTTTTTTATGTTGTCTTTATGTTGTCTCCACTGGCCATCAGCCTCTACCTCTACCTCAGGAGAGGCAAGGAAACATGCTTTACCTACAGTGATGACAATGTTTTTTTAACAGATCACTCAAATATAATAGCTTCCATTAAAGTATCTCTTTTTTCCTATAAAAGAGATACTTTAAAGCAGGATAAGATTTGGTGGTTAATCAATTCAACATATACTTATTTCCCCTGCCTCCAATGAATTTTTGTTGTTCAGTAGTATATGACTCTTCCCGATCCCATTTGGGGTTTTCTAAGCAAAGATGCTGTAGTAGTTTGCCATCTCCTTCTCCAACTCATTTTTACAGAGGAGGAAACTGAGGCAAACAAGGGTAAGTAACTTTCCGAGGGTCATGTAGCAAGTTAAGTGTAGCCAGATCTGAACTCAGGAAAATGATTCTTCCCAACGACTTCCATTTATTCCTCAAGGAGGGAAACATGTTTCTTCCTTTTTTTCTGTAGACCAAGATTGTTCATTTTAAGTAATCTGAGTTTGGTAGCATTTTACTATTGTTTTAGTTTACATTTTTGTAGGTATTGTGAATATCATTTTTCTTGATACGTCTTACTATACTTTGCATTAATTTTCCCATAGTTCTCTGAATTCCTCATATTCTGAATTTCTCAGGGTATAATAACATCCCATTATGTCCATTGAACACATGTTGTTCAGTCATTCTCCAATCAGTGAGCATATGATCACTTTCCTTTTTTTTTCCCTACCAAATGTGGGGGCCTGTGCTTATGAAAAATGACACAATTTCTTCCTTCATATAGATTACAACTAGCTAGGAAGAATATAACATGTACAAAAATGGAACCATTAATGCTAAAGATAGAAAAAGACAGTACCTAATGGAAGCAAAGTGTAAAATGTTTGGGGGAAAATTTAGGATGGTGAGATGGGGGGAATCAGGGAAGGCTTCATGGAGGAATTAGCATCTTAACTGAGTCTCATAGGAAGAAAACGATTTCAATTGGGTGAAATGAGGAGGAAGGACCATGGTTTGCTTGAATGCATGGAGCTAAAACATGGCAGGAGATGAGGGAAAGGCTAGAAATTCTAATTTGACTGGAAAAGAGTTCACAGGAAGGGAAAACACATAGAATAATGCAGGAGCAAGAAGATGGAACCAGAGTGCTGGATGAGTTTAAGTGCTAGACTAAGGAATTATTCATTGGGGGGGGGGGGGTTTTACAGGGTTAGGGAACATGTGGCCCTCTAGGTTCTCAAGTGTGGTCTGACTCAGTCAAAGGGCCTCAAGGTCGCAGGTTCCCCACCCCTGGCATGGCAGAACTCCCCTTCGAGTAAGGAAGATGGGAGTTAAACTTTCACTTTAGAAACCTACTAGCAGTGTGACCCTGGGCAAATCACTTAATTTCTCTGTGCTCCAGGAAACTCTCTAAGGCTATAACTTGCAGAGAAGTTGCTGACCCACTTTGGTAAAGGGAATCTCCACACCTGGGAGTCTCCTAAATCTAAGAAATCACAGGCTCAGTTCCTATCACTACTTACATGAATGAATAAAAGAATGAAAAAAAATTTACGCTAACTACTCACCAGATAAAAAAATCAAAAGCAAGATTGTCACTGCCCACATACTAATGGGGGAGACAATACAAAGGGAGCATTGGCAAGGAAAGGGGATAAGGGGATTGTGCTTTGAGAAGTCAAAGAGATGATGATGACAGTTGTTTGACATTTCTTTTCCAGAGACAATGGTAGTATATATAGATTTGGAGCACCAGGCAAAGATGATCAGGAGGAAGATGGTGCCAAGGAGTGCTGAGCAAAGTGGCTTAGCTTCTCCCAGGCATGACCTCCGAAAATCTGGTTCAAACGGCAAAGGAGCAGCAAGTGGAAGGATGGAAAACTGCAGGAACATGTGGAGGAGGTTGCAAAGCCCCTACCAGCTGAGTGGACCCTCTTTATTTTACCCTGATTCAATTAAACAAGGATTTACAAAGTATCGACTATGTGCTGGGCACCACGCTGGGCGGAGACTCTTGGCACCCTCTTCCAAGGCTCTCTAGCACCAACCACAGTATCAGGCACATAGAGTAGGTTCTGATGAGTAAAACTAACAAATCCCCTGCCTAGTTTCATTATTTGAATTTGCACTGCATATTTCCATTGGATTGGAACCAATTGCCATATTTTACATAATTATAACTTTGAACAGTGAGTGAAAATTCAAATACATGAGACCACCTCAGGAGATTCATTATTCATACTAATCTGAACCTAGCTATAGTAGGAACTTAAGATACAAAGATGATAGCTAGTTAACTATAGCATTTATATAATACCTTAAGGTTTACAAAGCACCTTACATATATTATTTGATCTTCAAAACAAACCCAGTAAGGTAGGTGCTATTGTTAACACTATTTTATAGATGAGGAAATTGAGTCAGAGATTTCTGACATGCCCAGAGTTTAAAGTGCCAGTAAGTAGCAGAAGCTGGATTTGAACTCAGGTCTTCCTGACTAGGTGGTACAGTGAACAGAGCACAAGGTCTGGAGTTAGGAAGACCTGAGTTCAAAAACAGCTTCAGACACTAGTTTTGTGACAATGGGCAAGTTACTTAATTCTTACTTTGAACAGTCTATGGATACCAGAGCTATAGTCAAGGCACTCACTTCTTGTTTAAATCTATATATGTCCTTGATAATAACTTGAGTAAAAATATCTTGGATGGGCATTGCTCAAGAACAATGGGTGATCTGTACACAGAGATGAAAATAGGAAGAGAATAAGTTGAATTGTGGTCAAGAAAATGCCCAAGTCCTTTCACTGATCTCTAGCCACACACACACACACACACACACACACACACACACACACACAATATGCATCTTCTTAATACCAATATTCTCCCACTGATGCTATATGGTAAAAAATCACAAGGCACTACAAACTCCAAACAATCAAAATTACAAGCAATCCAAAATATGATGGAGAACACTCATGGGGTATGTTACATAAGCTGTAGCATATTACTGAAGATGATGTGGGTAGGATGTAACAGACACCATATTTAAGATCTGTTTTGCAAACAATGAAAATATTTTCCATCAGACAAGGCCAGGAGCAGTGATGCTTATAAGATGGAATGACAGAAGTCCCAAAGATAGAGTCTCCATATTTTTATGTTCTGATGGCAAAAAGCAAGCAGAGAGAAATGACCAAATTAGCACGGACAAAAACTGATCTTCCAGCAATCCTGTTTGCCACCTCTTTTCTAGTTCAGTGCCAGTGTAATGTTGCTGACTATTTCTCTTTCCAATGACTTTGACAAATGGCAAGGGAAAAAAAGGTGATTTCTGGTCATGTCACACTTCAGAGAGTAGAAAACACTCAGAATCAAGAAAGAGAGAGAAAAGACAGTTGAAAAAAAACAAGTGGATACTAGTTTGGCTACAGAAAATTTTGGGAGCTGACTAGGATGGCAACATTGCATAAGGAGAAAGCAACGGATTTGAAGTCAGAAAACTTTGGTTCAAGTCCTCACCCTGCTACCCAATCTCTTTCAGCTCTAAATCTTTGATCCAAAAATCACATGTTGATAGAAACTATAAATTTTGATCCTTAGGATCTTGGAGTATGGATTCAAATCATAGGATAAAGGGACAAGGTGTCATGAGACCTTTGAACAATATCAAGGAAATTAAGCAGAAAGTAAGCTAGGTGATGCAGTAGATAGAATGCTGGGCCTGGAGTCAAGGGAAGACTGGAGTTCAAATCTGGCCGTAGGAACTTATTAGCTGTGTGACCCTGGGAAAGTCATATAACCTATTTGTCTCAATTTCCTAATCTGTAAAATGAGTTGGAGAATGAAATGGCAAATCACTCTAGTAACTTTGCCAAGAAAATCCTGAACATGGTCACAAAGAGTCAGACATGACAAAAAACTACTGAACAACAACAATAATGGCAAGAGGTCCCAGGTCAATAGAGGATCCATCCAGAGTTACTGAGAATGACCTGGCCAAAGATTCAGTAAAGAAGACAGAGAAGGAGCAGTTAGACAAGTAGAGGAGAGCCAGAAGAGAGCATGATGACAAAAAATCTAGAGGAGAGAATATCCATATCCAGGAGAAAAGGGGTTCACGAACCTTCCTGGACATCAATTCCATATCTATAAAATAAGGATAATATTGCCTGCAATACCTACATCACAGGGTTACTGTGAGGCCCAAATGAGATAACAACTATAACATCCTTGGCAAACTTTAACATCACCTATCAATTACACCAAAGAAAGTCCTAGACAAAGGATTCTGCTTTATACATAATTAAATGTATTAGAGGGGAAAATTCACTAGAATTAAAATTTTCTCATGGAATCTCTGACAGTGTTGTACAAAAGCCCAGTGTTTCACAGCACACAATTTTTGAGAACTGTTATTTTGCTTGTTGGTTGACATCCATTGACCTTTCTGAGCCTTGGTTTCCTCATCTGTAAAATAAGAGCACTGGATTAGACGATCTCTAAATCCCACAATTTTGGATGTTAAGAAAGATAATTCTGTGATGGTGACATCCTTAGCCATATTGGGAGGGGGGGGAGAATAAGTCAAGTTTCTCTTACATGAAACAGTTAAAAGAATCTAACATTTTACCATCTTTGTCACTAAAGAGTCCCACTGAAGAAGACAAGGAAGAGAAGTCCTAACTGATAACAGAAATAGAGATCAAACCAGAAATCATTTCATCTCTCAAGACAGAATTCTCTTGTTATTGGATTATATGAATGAGTGTTTGTTTTTAAAGCCTTTCATTTTAGGGCTTTAGAAACCCACCCAATGTGATAAACGTTTATTAAGACAAGGAACAGCTAGGCAGGATTCACACAAAGACAAAATGAAAAATGGGCCTTGCCCTCAAGAAGTTTATGTTCTATGGAGGGGCAGGGCAGGACAGGATGATCCAATGGTAAATAATAAAGTATATACAAAATACTTTGAGTAGGAGGGAAAGAGTGCTAATAGGGGAAAACATCTCCCCTTTCTCTATGTCCTAGATTGCTTAAGTGATTTGGGGTCTCCAGTTTCCTGGAATGAAAAATATCACTGAATATATTTTTATTGATCACCTACTATGTGCATGTCCTTGTACAGAGTTGAGTAAAACATGACCTCTCTCTCTGCCCTTATAGACTCCTCCTCCAGAATGCACCCCTACTAAGTTCCAGCTCCTCATGCTAATGCCTTGGTCTAGCCATGGAATTCATACCTAGAAAGCAGTCTCCCTGCTCCCTCCCTTCCTCCCCCCCCCCCCCCCTCCGTGGTTTCTCCTTCTGATTGGATAGATACTCTCAGATTCTCCATTTAAGGAGGATGCCCAGGCCAGCACAGTACTGGGAGGATGCTCAGCAATATTCAGAACTTCTTCTACCTTCCTCACCACACCCACTTACCTACAATCTTTCTCCAATTAGAATGTAATTCCCTGAAGGAAGGGATTATCTGTCTTTCTGCTTATATTTGTATTTCAACATTTAGTAAAGTGGCTGCCACTTGGTAAACACTAAATAAATGCTTGTTTACTGTCTGACAGACAATAAGGAGAGGAGCTGAGAGACAGAACCAGAGATGGAAAGAAATGAAAACAGAGGGGAAAGGAGAGGGAAAGGTGGGAAATGATGAGGGAAAAGAAGAAGAAGGGGGGAAAAAGGGAAAAAGAGAAGATAAGGGAAACTTTTTTTTAATGGACTTTATTCAAATAATTGAATCTCAGTCCTATAGGGCATAATGGAAGAATACCTTTAAAGTACCTGAAGAGAGAAGTAAAGAATTCCCCAGAACTAGGACCCCAGACCCCAGGCTCAGCTGAGCAAAGGATTTTGTTTGGTATATGCTAGGATCTTGGATATTTTCCTGATCCATTGACTGTCTGCAGTGACATCCTCCCTAACTCACCAATTCTGACTCGGGGGAATAAAACAATGATTACTGCAGACACAACTCCATTATCCTCAAGTACCTGATACACTGGGAC